>NC_057359.1:17300000-17945000 GCF_016509475.1 Prionailurus bengalensis
AGACATCGTGCCTCAGTTAAGTGGTCCCAGCCCTTCAGTCATTCAAGCCATCCCGGGAGAGGCCACAGCTACTGTGGAACAGAGATGAGCTGTTGCACACTATTCCCTGAAGTACTTCTTGACTCACCAAATCAAATAGTTGTTGCTTTACTCCACTAAAGTGATTTTTTAAGGAGTAATTGATCACGTGGACCACATCCTATCCTTCTTACTACTACCACTACTATCCCTGTGTCAATTTTCTAGGGCTGGCATTATAAACTACCACAGACTGGGTGGCTTAAACAAAAGAAACCTATTGCCTTACGGTGCTGGAGGCTAGAAATCTGAAATGAAGGTTTCACCAGGGTTGATTCTTTCTGAGGGCTGTGAGGAAGGATCCGTTCCAGGCACCTCTCCTCCGCTTGGAGATGGCCGCCCTCTCCATGTCTCTTTACATCGTCTTCTCTCTGTGCGTGTTTCTGTGTCCAAATTTTTCCTTCTTACGAAGACGCCAGTCATAATTGATTAAAGTCCATCCTAATAACCGTATTCTAACATGATTATCTCTCTAAAGAGGTGAGTTCCAAACAAGCTTACGTTCTGAAGTCCTGGAGTTTAGAACTTCAGCCCATGGATTTGAGGTGAATACAACTGGACTCATAGTAACTACCTCTGTAGGTAATCAACTTTGTTTCATCTTCCCGTGTTGCATTTTGTAAACACTGACAAGATCTATAAGTTTTTCCTATGTGTCCTCCTTTAAATTTTGTTCCCACTTTTCTATTTTTCACTTAATATTATCAGTCTGAAAACCCTCCATAACAGCTTGCAGAGTTTTTCCTCATTCTTTGTTCCTCTTACCACTGCTTAGTATATCAGTGTGTATATGCGTCATTATTAACTCATCTCCTGTGTAGATATTTAGGTTCTTTCCAGTATTTTGCAACTACAAACAATGTGGCAATGAAAAATCATATGGAAATGTATTTTCATACTTTTCGAGGTGTATCTTCAGAGTAAATGCCAAGAGGTAGAGTTACTGGTTCAGAAGGTAAACACATACGTAGTTCTCAATATCGTCAAATTCTCTCCATAGAAATTGTGCTATTTTTCATTTCTACTAACAATGCATGAATGTGCTTGTTACCTGGAGTGCCTGGGTGGCTCAGTTGGTTAAGCGTCCGACTTTGGCACAGGTCATGATCTCATGGTTCATGAGTTTGAGCCCCGAGTCAGGCTCTGTGCTCACAGCTCAGAGCCTGGAGCCTGCTTCGGATTCTGTGTCTCCCTCTCTCTCTGCCCTTCCCCTACTTGAGCTCTCTCTCTGTCAAAAATAAATACACATTAAAAAAAAGAAAGTGCTTGTTATCCACAACCTCTCCAATAGAATACTTTTTCAGTATTTTTAATTTTTTTTTGCCAATCTGATGGATGAGGAATGGCACTTAAGTATAGTTTGAATTGAATATGTTTTCATGTGTTTAAAAGCCATTTTAGCGTCTATACATGTCTTTTACTAATATTTATATCAGTTTTGGTCTTTTCCCCCTCTTTTTTATGATACGTGTTTTAAAGATCTTTAAATTTGTCTTTTTTTTCTTTTGACTCTACTTGTAGTGTTTTTGTTTGTTTTGTTTGCCATGCATTAACAAATTATGTAGTGAAACTTGTCAGTCTTTTATTCCACCTGCATTTTCAGCCATACTCAGAAAGCTTTTTCCTATGCCAAAATTATAGACTCTACTTACATTTTCTTCTATTATTTATAGAGCTTTTCTCCATATAGATCTTTAATTGATTTAGATTCTATTCTTGCATATGCTGTGATGAATGGATCACATTTTAAATTTCATCTTTTTCAAATGGCTTACCTTTTTTCCCAATGTAATTTTTTAAAAGTTTATGTTTGCTCCGTAGCAAGTTACCTTTATCTTATGAGCTGCCCTCTTCATTATACACTGGATTTCCATACAATGTTAAGTCCACTTCCCGACTTTCTTTTCTAGTCTGTCGGTCTGGTCATCTCTCCATGTGCCATTCTGTTGTTTTAGTTATAGTGGCTTTATTACATTTTTAATATCTGATAGGGCAGTCCCCTCTCATAGGTCGTCTTTTTCAGCATTTTCCTAGTTGTATTATTTTTTTGTTTATTTATTTACTTTGGAAGAGAGAGAGAGTGAGCAAGCTGGGAGGAGCGGGGAGAGAGAGAGAGAGAGAGAGAGAGAGAGAGAGAGAGAGAATCCCAAGCAGGGTCCACATTGCCCGCGTGGAGCCCAATGAGGGGCTTGAACTCACAAATTGTGAGACCATGACTTGAGCTGAAATCCAGAGTCGGATGCTTCACCGGCTGAGTCACCCAGGCTCGCCCTCCAATTATATTCTTGCGTGCTTTTTATTCAATATAAACTTAATTTAGTTGCTCAGCACTGAAAAACAACTTCTTGGTATTTTAACTCCAAAGAACTGATATCTTGATGATGTGGAGATATTCAAATGAGAACAAGACGGGGGGAAGGATGTTTTATAGTTTCCGTTACATAGATTTTGAACATTATTCAAGTTTATTTCTAAGTTCTTTATTTATCTTTTAAGTTCATTTTATTGCTAATGTAGATTGAGTTTCTCTTCCATTAGTACTTCTATTTAGATATTAGTGGAGTATGGGCAAGCTTTAATTTTTTCGTGTTATTTTACATCTGTTTTTTTGAAGTAGCTTTATCACTGATTCTATAGGATTTTCCAGAGATATTATTATGCCATCTGCAACTATAGATCATTTATTTACCATCATAGGTCTAATTGTTTTGCCTAATTGCACTGGCTAATAACACTAATATCACGTTAAATAATCATGGAGTTAGTGCGCATTCTTGCATTGTCCCTGACCTTGAGAAGAATGCTTCCATTGCTCTTCTATTAGCAACATCCTAAGAGTTGGGCACCTTATTTCCATAGTACCTAGGGAGAATTACTCTCACTTACTTTCTACAGCTGACTAACAGCTTCAACAGTGTATTCTCCCGTATACTCATGAAGGGGCAGCTCAGATAATTAATGTGATGAGTGGTAAAAAAAAAAAGTTTGGGGGTTTTGGTTGGGCAGGGGGAGGGATGGAAAAATTCAGAAAGAATATAGAGTTGCAAGAAGGATAATGTATTATGAGATTCAAAGCAGTGATGATAGAATTATCGCTACTGGGCAATTCAGGAAGGAGAACTTCAGTTTTCATCCTCATCAAAATAATACCAAAAAAACGAGGTTCACTGGTTCCTCCATCCCACCCCCACACCTATCATACCCTCTAGTTGAATGTTTTGCTAGCCAGCTGTGGGTCCACAAAGTTGCCACCTTACGTATCAGGGCACGCATTTCTCTAACTGATGTCAAATCAAGATTCTTACAACCTTTTTGCACATATGAAACCTACGGCCCCAAGAGAAGAATCTCATCCAGATAATCATCTTTGTGTCAAAAAAATGATTCATGTGTTTTCCACCCTTTAAACTATGGAAAAGCTGTGCTTAGTAGGCAAGGCTTAGTAGGACAGTGTTCATCTGGCTCTACAGAATTAAGTAAATGGTCTACATGTATGCCACCACGTTTTCTAGGCCAATCATGACTGAAATATTCTGTCCTACAGTCTACATGACTTTCCTGCCCCATGTTTTTGGTTTGAGAATATGGATACTGAGGCTAATTGAAATGCCAAAGAAGCACCAATGGGTGGTAACCACACAAAGTGTCTTGAGGACAGGTCTTTACTCTGTGCAACATGTTCTCCCTCTTGACTCTCCTGTCTTCCTTTTCAGTTGCCTAGGCTATGTCACACTCATCGCTTTTCTCCCTTCCACCATGACTTCTTATGATATTACTGTCAGATGATAAGACTTAAAACAACCCAACAGTTCTTGCAGGTGACCAAAGCTCTGAGAAGTAAGACACAAGTGAACAAACCAAAAGCAGGATTTGGGGGTACCCCCAGAAAGGACAAGAACTGTATGACAATTCCACTATACACACTGCACCCAGGGCTGTCATATACGATTGCAGAGCTTGTAGATTATGGTAGAATTTTGTCCCTATAAGGATTTGTAGTAGCTGGATCCTTCTGTTTGGCTGGATCAGCCTGGGGTTGTTGGGGACGTATTTCCAGGCTAAGGAGCCTGAAATGTGGCCAAGATGATAGAGTATATCAGATCAGGGAATGATGCCAGAAGAGTCAAGAACTAGCCTGGGGAAAGGACGCAGATTGGAGGGTGGTTCAGGTTTTAGCGAACGTAGGATGTGCCTGAGGGTGAAGCAATGCTGGGCTATAATGCTGTGGAATGCAATTAGTCAGATGTATACTTCCAGACCAGGATCACAGCTCAAACTGCAATCTGTTAGCTCTTCTTATAATATTGGTACTTAAATTAAAGAGTGTGTGTTTTTTTTTTCTCATGCCACTTAATATGAAGGAAATATTTGGTCCTGTGAAATCAGAGTCTAATAACAAGATTACTTGGAATTCTTTTTCCAGCTGCCCGTTTCGATCCATTATATACTTTGGGGTAAATTGCATATGCTATATTCTTTCAACTTTTTTTTTTTTAGCTGGTAATATTGCCTTTTCTACTTTTCTTACCAACATACAAAAGTGATCACTAAAATGATAAGTTATAATCAGAAGGTTTACAATGGCTGCTATACCAATAGATTACAATGGAAACTAAGGATACCAGCAAGTTAGCAATTGAATTTCTGCTTACAGATCAATCCCTAAAGATATATATATATAAAAAACTGATTAGAAGTGAAAATATTGGAAAAAGACATGTAAGATCACAATTAATATAGAGGTGAAAAGATAACAGTAGCAAACGCATAAGGAATTTGCCACGTTCCAGACATGGACACTGGACACACATTGGCAGGTTTCAAAAATATCACTTAGTGAAAAAGAGTTGTTTCAAAGAACGCTGGATAATAGAATCTTTTTTTGTTTGTTTGTTTTTTTAAATTTTTTTTTCAACGTTTATCTATTTTGGGACAGAGAGAGACAGAGCATGAACGGGGGAGGGGCAGAGAGAGAGGGAGACACAGAATCGGAAACAGGCTCCAGGCTCTGAGCCATCAGCCCAGAGCCTGACGCGGGGCTCGAACTCCCGGACCGCGAGATCGTGACCTGGCTGAAGTCGGACGCTTAACCGACTGCGCCACCCAGGCGCCTCTGTTTGTTTGTTTAAAGTAAGGCTACATAACTGAGAAAAGAGAATCTGGGGGTCCAACTACATGTTGTGACACCAGAAATGTCCTAGAATATTTCTGGAGCATCTTCTCAAGTAGGGAGTAAGACAGAAAGGCAAATAATTCAATACTACGTGGTCGGTGCTGTGACAGACTATAAGAGGACAAAGCAGGGAGTAGTTTCATACATGAGGGAGTATGGAAAGCCTAACAGAGGAAATGAGCCCCAAGAAGACAGTGAATAAACAAGGGACTTGGTTAGCCTGAATTTTGTATAAAGAATCTAAGGCAACAGAATCTTTTGGAGGCATTTCTTTGAAATAGGAGTATTTTGAAAACAGTTCCCCTTCAACCCCATTTCCAAATCCAATGACATTCTCCACTATCCACGTAAGACATGCTGACTGGTGGCCATGCCATGCTCCTTGTTCATGTCTATTTGGCTCATCTCTCAGAGCCTGAGCACTTCCAACCCCCCAGCAGGTAAGTCACGTGCTTAACAAAGTCACTTCACTTTGTTCTTAAACTTCATACGGCAGTAATACTTAGCAAATGGTATCATTTGATTAAATATTCATGCCAGTTGTACTTATGTAATTATAACTTTAATTAAATATTAAGTCAATCAATGAAATGTAAGTAAAAAAAAAAGTCATTATTCCTCTGAAAACATAATTGAATGCTTTGAAAAAAGACTCCATAAAGACCAGTCACAAAATAAAAATATCCTGATGAATTAATTGTGGATGGCCAACAATTATGACAGTTTGGGGAGGGGATTACAAAACGAAAAAGATTCTGAACTCAAATTGTGCCAAAATTGTGTGCAAAGACCCGTAAGTATTTCCACTAAAGTTTCTTGTATCACTTTAAAGAAAATGATACACATGAGTAAGCAGCTGATTGCAAATAGCAGATTATGAATCGTGGCTGCGATTTATAGGAGAAAAATTTGGTGCTCCAGACTTTTCGTGCTCAAAGTAAAGGCCGTGATCCTATATCAAAAGATGGCCAATGAATGTAGACCTAGAAGTAAGAAATTTGTGGTATTTATGTGTTTTTTTGTAATTTCCAATTTAAAACTTTTAAAAAAGTTGTCCAACTAACACCTCCCAACGGTACCTGAAAAGAGACTTCATCCGGTGCCATGAAAACATTTCTTTCTCCTCTTTATCCACAAGTGGCCCATATGAGCGTGAACAACTGTGCATACGAACATCTTGAGTAGGAGCAGTGTGTGTGTTTGCATCTGCGAGTGACAATTGATAATTAAAAGATCTGCTGAAAATCATAATTCTCTTTCTGTTGTTACCATATTCAAGTCTTACTGTTTTAACATGAACTTGTTAAAAATTACTTTTGGTTGGTCAGTCATGCTGCTAGAATTCAAGAGGACAGGGGTGTGTGAACTTCGGAGTCTCAGAAGCCCTGTACCAGGGGTGCCTGAGGGGCTCAGTTGGTTAAGCGTCCGACTTCAGCTCAGGTCATGATCTCATGGTTCGTGAGCTCGAGCCCCGTGTCCGGCTCTGTGCTCACATCTCAGAGCCTGGAGCCTGCTTTGGATTCTGTGTCTTCCTCTCTCTCTGTCCCTCTCCTGCTTGCGCTCTGTCTCTTTCTCTCTTAAAAATAAATAAACATTCAAAATAATAATAAAAAAGAAGCCCTGTACTTGGTTCAAAGTTTGCTGTCACCATCTAAGATTCTGGACACTGTTATCCTTGAATCAATCTGGGTTCCGTGAGCGAAGTCTGATGGGACAAGGGAGCCGCAGACTAGATACGAGTAAGTATGGAGCTCCACAATTCCTAGCTGCCCCGTGCATGTCATAGCTGCTCCGTGCGTGTGCAGCGTGTGCAATGCCCATGGGCACAGAATGTCAGTGCACCCATTATGCACGGGAGCTCAGCACGACTAAAAGTGAGCACAAAGTAAGTGTGCTAGGTCTATGGCCAAGTGGGCACACGACAGCCTCAAGAGGCCACTCTACTTTCCACTGGAGCCGGAATTTGCTGTGAACATAGCAAGAAGGCAGTGGCATTCTTAGGAACAAGAACCAACAAGGAGTCCTGTGGCAGGCAGAGTGATGCCTATTTCTGTGCTGTCCCCCGCCCTCCCAACAAAGATGTCCACGTCCTATTATCTGTAAACTAGACTATATTAGGTTACATGGCAAAGGGCAAATTAAGGTTGCAGGTAGAATTAAGGTTGCTAATCAGCTGACCTTGAGATGGGGACATCATCCTGGATTTTCTGACTATACCCAGTGTAATCGCAAGGGTCCTCATGAGCAAAAGCAGAAGAGAAAGAACCTGATAGATGGAAACTGGAAGAAAGACTTGGCCCGATCTTTCTGGCCTGGAAGATGGAAGGAGGAGCTGTGAGCCAAGGAATGAGGGTGATCTCTGAAGCCCAGAAAAGGCAAACGAAGAGATCCCTCCCTAGAGCCTCTGGAAGGAACGTGGTCCTGCCGACACCTTGATTTTAGCCTAGTGAGACCCATTTCAGACCTCGGACCTCCAGAACTGTAAGATAATAACCGTGTTGTTTTAAGTCAGTAAGTTTGTGGTAATTTGTCACAGTAGCCACAGAAAATGAACAAAACCCTGTCGTATCCTTTTACTCCTATGACTCTCCTCCGTTAGCCCCTGTCTGTGCTAAAAATGATGGCACAGAAGAAGGAAGGGCAGGACGCCCCCTAGTACCTTTCCAGTTCAGTCCTTCCTCACTCCACAGTTGCTGCTGGTGCAGTGGTGGTCAAACAAGTACATCAAGAAGCAAAATAAAAACAGTCCAGTAGGGGTGCCCGGGTGGCGCAATCGGTTAAGCGTCCGACTTCAGCCAGGTCACGATCTCGCGGTCCGTGAGTTCGAGCCCTGCGTCGGGCTCTGGGCTGATGGCTCAGAGCCTGGAGCCTGTTTCCGATTCTGTGTCTCCCTCTCTCTCTGCCCCTCCCCCATTCATGCTCTGTCTCTCTCTGTCCCAAAAATAAATAAACGTTGAAAAAAAAAATTAAAAAAACAAAAAACAAAAAACAAACAGTCCAGTGACTTCTGTGAAGCATTTCCACTATGCTGCTAAAGGCAAAATACATAGACAAATATACGGGCTACCAAATATGTATTGTGTGTTTTCTGTGATTCTGCATGGGAGCTAAACGCTCCTGTGTCTGCACTTAAGACAAAATCGCAAAATATAAAGAAAAATGGCAAAATTCATGCCAAAACGGCATTTTAAATATTTCTTTCCTTAGAAGCATATAAAATAGCAGAGTTAAAGACACCACCAGAAGTTGAGAGACCACAAGGAAAGGAAAATTTTTATATTTTAGTACCTTTGGCAACGCTTTTTTTTTTCCTGCCGTTTGAATAAGGGTCTCCGCGTTCTCATTTTGCACAGGGCCCTACAATTCACGCAGCTGGTCTTGGCCCCGGGACCAGGTGCGGGGCCCAGCGTTCCGTAGATACCCCACAAGTATTTTATTTAAAAAAAATAACACAATGAGGAATAAAATAATCGTAAAGTACACGCTGAGTGAGTTTGGCCTTTCCAACGCCAATCTGGTCAAAAGGCGTTTTTACCCCAGACAGACACCCCACAGCAAGGTCAGAGCCGACTCTCAGGTGACGTCTAGCATTTGATAGGTTTGCCTTTGCACTTGTGGAAATGACCACCCTCGGACTCCGTGCAGTAACACCCCTGGAAAGGGATATTAAAGGGAGACTTGTCTAACGTCCCCTCCAAAGCAGAGCACCCTGTACCCTGAGAAGCTTGCAGAAACTTACCAACGCATTTATATGCCACTTGAAATACTTTTCTTAACATTTATTTATTTTTGAGAGACAGAGAGAGACAGAGCACAAGCGGGGGAGGGGCAGAGAGAGAGAGAGGGAGACGCAGAATCTGGAGCAGTCTCCAGGCTCTGAGCTGTCAGCACAGAGCTTGAAGTGGGGCTCGAACTCCCCAATTGTGAGATCATGACCTGAGCCACTTAAGTCGAGCACTTAACCAACTGAGCCACCGAGGCGTCCTTATATGCTGCTTTTATACCTTCGCTTTCCCGGTGTCTTTCATCTGGGGACAAAGGGAGATCATCCGGGTCACTTAATCCAGCAAAAATATCCGCTCTCCCTATCAGGACTGTTGTAGACTCCTCAGGCCCCTTCTGCTTGTGGGACCCCTTTATCCCTTCCTCAAGTTCCTGGAGCTCTTGCCACTCTCGGGTAACACCCCTTCTTTCAACCCAGAGCCCCACCCTCAACCCCGATTCCATCACCTTCCTCTTGGGAACAAGCAGCTAACCGCCCTGCTACAAGACAGCCTGGGGGGAGACATGTAGAGCAAGTGCCTAACAACTTGTTTAGGACCAGAAGGCAAAAAAAATGTGAACAAGCCTTAAATCCAGAAGCCTGGAACTTTCTAGCAACTGAGAGGAAAAAGTGAAGGCTTCATCTTCCTGGATGACGGACAGCAATTTACAGTTTGGTAAATTAACCTGTAACAAAGGTAAATTATCCACATCAGGTCGAGGTAGACGAGAAGTACCTGCAGAGAGAAATAGCCACCTCCCGTCACCGTCACCCTAAGCCCCATCCCGCACTGAAGAATGGCCATACCCCCAAAAGTCCACTGTAGTCTGTGCCCTCCTGAGCCTCTTGGACAGAAGGAAGGAACAGACCCTGAGGCTCGGGGGAGGGGTGAGGATGCAGCAGCCCCAAGCCCCCGTCTAAACCCCTTGGCATCCCTAAAGAAACCCAAACCTGTCCCTGTGGCTGCAAGATAAGAGTGGGCTTGGGCACCTGGACCACCCACTTGGTTGAGCGTTGACTCTTGGTTTCAGCTCGGGTCACGATCTCACAGTTTTGTGAGTTCCAGCCCCGCGCTGGGCTCCATTCGGACAGTGTGGAGCCTGCTTGGGATTCTCTGTCTCCCCTCCCTCTCTGCCCCTCCCCCACTCGTGCTGCGTCTTTCTCAAAATAAATAAATAAACTTGAAAAGAGTAGGCTTATTTTGGCTCGGGCTACCAGAGTTAATGGAATTTCTAGATGAAAATTCTCAAAGGTCATACGAGCAGGTTGAAATGAAGAGGTCCTGGATGGTGATGGCTATGCCAGGCCCCTCTTGACCTCCCTCCATGCACTTGGCCATGCTTTAGAAATCAGGGCAGACATTCGGGCAAAACTGAAGCTGACCTTTCCTTCTCAAAGCCCAAGCTCCAGGGAAACCCAAGCCTCAACCCATATCAACACAGAACAAAGACCCTATTTTCTTTGTTAGAAGAAACAAATGTGTCTGAGAAGGATAAACATCATTGATTCCAGAAAGCAGAGACTATCCCCGTTGGAGGATGTGCTCCTGTGAGAAGTTGCTGAAACTGGATGGATGAAACATCTCTTTGAGCAACAGGTTCTTCTCAGGTGGGGTTGGAGGAGAGCTCTCAGGTTGACAATGAAAGACACAACCCCAAAGGTAGAGACGACATCCAGAGGTTGCTGGCCAACCTCTCTGGAGGCCAATAGCAAAGCGGGCAGCAAGCCATGACAAAGCTCAGCCCAGGGGCCCGTCTCTGATGGAAATGCTCCAAGTATTGCCACACGGACCAAGTGGGCATCATCCAGTGGCTTTCTAGAACCAGGGTCTAGGTTCTCCCTTTGCCCCTCGAGAATTCATTTCCTGAACCCCTCCTTGAGTGGTTCACCCAGTCACTTGGGTCCTTCTCAGGGGCAGTCCAGTGCCATCACGAGGTAGCTTTCAGAGCCCCTTCTTATGTGATTTGTTAAGTTCTTCTCTAGGCCATGCCTGAGACCCTTCAATGGCGGTTTACATGAAACTTTTCTGGGCCCTTCACAGGGAATTTTCCTGGGCGACAATTCAATCTCCCCAGGATCCTTGCTGCTCCGGCCTTTACGCTCAGATGGCCGCAAAGGCCCGTGTCAGCCCTTTGGCTGAGATGTCCCTGATTTCCCCTCAAGACCACACCTGGGCCAGGGACATTCCAGCCCTATGGTCCAGGCCCCCCCAGTGTTGAACACACCTTTTGAGAAGGTGGCGCTCTGCTTGCTTGCCAACATTACTGGTTTTTACCGGTTGGTAAAACATCCTGGTAGATGGAAGCAGGCAAACGGGTCTGGGAGGCAAGGCCCTACTGGGAGAAGACTTAAGGATCCCGGAGAATTTTAGACAACAGGCAATAAGGCCTCTGAACTCTGCAACATCTGTTGCAGTAGGAACTATTGAAGATGTCCACTTCGAATGGGAGTGAGAGACCTGTCTCGGTCCGTGCTCCAGAAAAGGCTACTCCATCTGCAGTGGGGGAGGGGTAGGACAAGCAAGAATAGGATGGAAGCCGGGTCTTGGTCATGCCTGGGCAAGAGGCAGGGGTCAGCCAACCCGTAGAGTGTCCGTGGGCCGGGGTGAGTTCTGGGTCGGGAGGGAGTAGGGATTCCTTAACCTGCGTTAGGACTGAGGACCAAGAGATGGCCCCTGAACGAGACAGAGGAGACGCTACTGGGGAAGAGCCACCAAAGGTGAGGGCAGTCCTAGACTCTCTGCAGGTGAAGACCCTCTGGGAGAGCTGGCTCCATGTCTGCTGCACCTGGTGCCTCCAGGCAGGGGATGCGTGGCTGCTGTGGCCTGTGCACCTGCTGTCACTTGCCCCCCTTGCTCTTGAAGGGTGGAAAGACTGGTATCCTACGTTTCAATTAAGTGACTCTAAGGTGTTCCTAGACTTCGCTGGGTAGCCTGACTTTGGGAGTTGTGGACATGGTTTGTCCTTGTTCCCCTCCCAAATCCAGAAGTCCCCTTTCTCGATGATAACGTATCTCCAGGTGGTCCTGGGCCTCAAGGAGGAAGAAGAAGTCTAGTGGCCTCCATGTACTCCTTGCTAGAGCCTTCCCTGAGAGAAGCCTGTGTTGAGACCAGGTCAGGGACCAAGTGCGGTTTGTTTGAATAATAGGATCCAGAGCCTGAGTGTACTTTGGAACTGGAAAGGGAATATCAATTATTTCCTGGCTCGTGTTATGTACTAATATAGCAGTGTGGCGCATATAATAGATACTTCTTAAGGAATTTCGCAACAAACCAGCCAACGGATGAATCCTTGAGCTCATAAAATGATCTAGGAGGGCGAATGAACAGTGGCTTAAGATACTTTTTTGGTGGTTATCACATTACTTGAGAATAAATTCTAGCACATTTTCTCTCTCTCTCTCTATATATAGTATATGTGTGTGTGTGTATGTGTGCGTATTCTTTTCTGAATAGGCATATATTAAAGATCTTTATTATTTTTGTGTCCTTATTCCTTTTTACCAAGCTGCGTAATATTGATGGGCATTTGTTTATCCCCCCGATCTATTGTATTATAAACAATGCTGCAAGGAATAACTTTACATTTACGTCATGTCACAAGGGTGCGGGTTTCCTTGTAGAATAAATTCCCATAAATGGAATTGCTGACTGAAAGGGTACATGCATTTATAATTTTTGTGGTTATTGCCAAAAGCCCTCCATATGGGTTGTACAAATTTATATTCACACCAAAAATATGTAAGTGCCCGCTTCCCCACAGCCTTGCCAACAGAGCATAGCATCAGAGTTTTTAGATTTTTGCCAGTGCAAGAGGTAAAAAATTGTATATTATGTAATAGTTTGTATATCTGTGTCATCCTTCCCCTCGACTCTCCCCTCTCCCCACCCATGGTTCCATAAAGATTTCTTTTATTAAAAATTTTTTTAAATATTTATTTTTGAGAAAGAGAGAGACAGAGTGTGAACGGGGCAGGGGCAGAGAGAGGTGGAGACACAGAATCTGAAGCAGGCTCCAGGCTCTGAGCTGTTAGCACAGAGCCCGACGCGGGTCTTGAACCCAAGAAGCACGGGATCATGACCTGGACCTAAGTCGGACGCTTTACTGACTGATCCACCCAGACGCCCCTTAAAGATTTCTTTTGAAGCGAATAACCTCATGAAGTAAAGGAGGTTACTAGCCTAAGATAGTGTAGTGTCTTACTCTTTCAGGGACAAAGAAAAGCCTAATTGTGTGAAACCCACTGTTTGGAGACAAGGGGATGAATGACACGATCCATCCAGACCTGAGCATTGTGTCCTACAAATCCAGGAAGAAATAAAACACCCATCTGGTGGTGGGAACTACAAAAAAGCACCAGGTTGTAAATCGCCGAGAAAGAACAATCTCCCGTCCTCAAATCTGCAACACCGTCCAGTTGCTTTGACGATAAATGTCTGATGTGAATCTGTTTCTATCAACAGAGCCATACATTATAAAATGAGGTTAATCAATGTCATCAAAAAAGGCCACACATTATGGCAATTTGAGGGGAGAGAAGCAGTGTAATAAGGCAAACCAGAACAGATTGGTGCATTTTCAGACTGTGAGCATAATTTGCATCTGTAATTTTATTCAGCAACTCCCAGGTGGAGCATAAAGAGATTTCCGTTTTTGTTTATCTTGTCATAGATCATGCTTTTGGTTAAATTTGCCTTGCAAAAAGTTTTCTTGACTATTTTGGTCCATCAACACCGTCTTTGGCTTACCAATGTGTAAGAAACTGCTGACATTTTACGAATGACACCTCCCTGTAATTACCCTCCCCTTCTCACGGCATTCCACCAATCTAAAGGAAGGAGCATTCATAATTTAAAATTAAATTAAGCAGCTTCCTCTGGTAACCTTAGTCCCAAGTTCCCCAAAGTATTCACGTTCTATCGAAATTATAATAATCGTTAAACTGTACTAAGCAGTTACTAAGTATCAAGCTACTCACTTTGTATAAAATTATTAATCCTTACATAATTTTATGAGATAGGAACAGTTATCATCGCCATTTTAAGGTGGGAAACTGAGGACCCCAGGGCTAAATGACTTGCCCAGTATTCCTTGCTAGATGGGTGGAATCTGGTTTTTAAGACAGATAGTCTTGCCTCAGAGGCTGGAAAGTGAGGGTGGGGGGAAGAGACAGATGAACTGCTTGCCTTCATCCAAGGTTCGTTTAGCAGACTCAAATCTCTCCCCTAATTTTTAATAATTTTAAAGTCACTAAAATAAGTATAATGTTGAACGTTGTACCTTTCGTCAGACTACCGCGAAGCATTTTTTTATCACCTTTGTGTGTCCTCTTTGAGTGTTTGAGCGCTTATTTTCTGTAGTTGTAATAACAGCAATCACCGTAACTTCATATTCTGCTTTTTCAATTAATAGAACGTCATAAATATTTTCCATGCTGTTACATAGTATTCATAATTATTTTTAATGACTTTATAATATTCTATGCAGTTAAACTACTAAATTGACTTCACTCTTCCCCTATTGTTGGATTCACAAGTTCATTTAAATTCTACGGCCAGAGGTAATAATGGCAGTAAATATTTTAACATTTATAGCTTTATGCTGCCATTTGAATACTACCATAGGATAAATTTCTGGAAGTGGATCAGAAAGCATAAATGGCCATCCAACTGCTGCTTCCATGGCTACGAATGAGCCTGCCCTTTTCCCCACAACCTCGCCAGCAATGGAAAGTAACTATTTTGGAGTAGGTGGGTTAATTTAGCAGATTTCAATGCTATCTGAGTGTGAGTTATCTATTTTTATTTCATTGATAATAGGAAGTGTAATTCATTTTAGAAATAACAAGGCATACATTAAACAAATCAGCCAACGTATCTTCTAATGTACATCATTCGGGCTTCCCTACACCCAATCCCTGACCTTAACGCCCAAGCGAGGTCCTGAGAGGACTGCATTTGATCGGGGAGAAAACGATTTTCTTAGCTTTCTGCCGTCATTAGAGAGTGATGCGGCACGTTCTGACCTTGGCCCAGTGCCTTCAGAAGACCCAGGTGATGTTTTCATTGCCAAGATCTCAGCGCACATTGAGTGACATCCTCTGTTCAAACCATTGAGTGAGCGGTAAGAACACGGTACAAAGGTGAAACTAGAAACTCGTTATCCTTAAATCATTCTAATACGAGAAGATGCAACGACAACTCCAAATTGGCACCAAAGTGAAAGTCTACACTTTCCTCCATGAAAAATCATCTACATTGATTTTGTGGGTGTGTGCCATTAAAGGTCAGAAAGAAAAATACCTCGCCCTTTAAAATTGTTCCATAAATAGGCTAGTTTTTTGCTGAGAGTAAGAATTTTCCCATACAACTCTTACAACTTATTCATCTTCTCTCCTCTGCAAACACTAACAGCTTCAAGCTTTATGAACAAGCCCACTACAAAGAGAAGACCACAGCGGGGGCCTTGAGAATATAATTCACAGGGACGAAATGCCTTGATATATACTGCGTAGACTACGGGAATTATTGTATGAAGCTGATAGCTTTGTCATTTTGCTCAGCACGCACACCACACTACCCGAATTCCCTGGTTTTTATAGGGCATAAATAAGATGTAAAATGACACCACTGAACATCGCAAGGCCCATTTAGGGATGACATTAGATGAGAGAAAATGGACGGATGAGACTTGTACCCGTGATCATTTTTCTTCTTCACACATCAAGTGAAGACGTCTCCAGAGCAGTTACTGTGCCGTGCAATGCCATATTTTTTTGTAATTAATGAGCAAAGTGCATGGTCCAGAAAGAATTCTTGGGAATCTGGATGATTTGAGAGCACTTATGTGCCATAACTCACCACCTTAAATTTTCATAGGTCTTTGACATTTCCTAAGTAAATATGTATGCTGGGGTCGAGAGTTGAGTTTTTTTTCCTGTATGAATTCTTGTGTTTGTGGGTTGTAGTTTTTTTAGAGTAGAGTTAGCCCAGAATGGCTGTTGTAGCGATAAAAGGCGATTTTATTGAAGGTCTACTTTATTGCTACTGAACACAATGTATTTATTATCCACTTTTATTTTCTCTGAGGAAAGTCTCAGAGAAAAAAAGGAAATCTTTGCAAATCTCTGCATTCCGAAAGTTTAGTTGAATGCAGTGATAGCACCAGGGATAGCACATTTGCGTCCGTAAAGAATTTTGAACCCTACAATTGCCTAGTTAGGGTAGGTAATAGTAATTTCCTTTTCTAGAAAAAGAGAGTATCTTTCAGTGATGCAACGGGGCCAGTAAAGGGCTTGAGATGCACGGTTCCTTGTTCTCGCCACAGCACCAGGGCTCCACTGGAAATAAAAAGGCACCTGAGATTACGAACCAAATTTGGGATAGAGGGTTAGGACCCATTTCGCTCCATGTTCTACATATCACTCGTTGCCTTGAAGCAGGTATGGCTGCAGGGTCAACTCTTCAGACGTCAGTCTATTCCTTTGTGGATCGTTCCCGCTCATTCCAAACCTTTCTAGTTTCTCCTCCTACACACATTGGGATAGTAGGAGGCAAATAAAGCCTGCAGACTAAGTTCTTGGGCAAGTTTTAGTCACTGTTTTTGTAGAACTGAAGGCAGGTGGCCAAATAGGTAATATTATAGTCAGTGAAAATATGTGATTTCTAGGAAGAGTTCCCAAGACAAAAGGGCCAGGAAAGATTTGAATTTGCTCATATCCTTGCTGGCTTACGTTCATACATTTGTGTAAAGTGAGCATCCTTTAAAATCTCATTTTAGTACTTCACCCCTAGAACAGAATTCACCATAATCCAGCTTCCTTTTGGATCTGGGTAAGATTTATTTGCTAAATTGCCAAATGGGCTCCATTATAAGAGCACTTCCTAGAGTTTACTCTTTTTTTCTTTTTTTTGATTTTCCCCACCCTTTCTCACCCCTGATAATATCACCAGAAAGTGCCCAAGCGAATGTGACAAGAAGTTCAGGAAATTTCTCTAAGATATTTTTGTTCCTTATTCTTTGCATAAAATGTACCACAAAGGTCACGAGAGAATTGAAATGACAGTGGTTTATACCACCAGACTTCAGTGTACAATGTTTCACCTGTTTTCAGTGGGGCTCCTCTTTATTTTTGTCACACTGTGGAGTAAAGCAAAGGACAAAGGTGTGTCATTAGAGGAAACTTATCTTGGCAATTAGCCATCGTAGAAAAGAAAAAGTCAGGGGGAGAAGGAAAGTGCAATAACATTTAACAACTAACAGCAGCTTCTGGCAGTGTGATACCAATTAAGCCTTGAAGGGTCTGTTTCAGTTTTTAGTACCCACGGCTAGCCCAGCCCAGGCAAAAAGAAGGGGGCAAGTTAGATAATTGTAGGGATAACGTAAAAACTCTCTCCAGCTCCTGATTTCTTCCTTTAGGGAAAAAAAAAAGAGAGAGAAGTTGGTTCTTAACTCTTTCACAAACATCCATAGTGCTTGAGTGTGTCTGAGTGTGCACGTGTGTGTCTGTACGTGTGTGTGTATTCCCACATAAACCGAGCATGTCTAGCCCTATTGCTGCCATGATAACGGGTGTAGGATGGACAGTGCGTGCATTGGTGACGGCCAAGCTGAGCATATCATATACAAGCCCCACCCCCTCCTTATCACGTGCTTTTCCCCTTCTAATATGGGGAAGAGGGAGTCAGTGGTGGAATGTTCAATCAGCAGGCATCCGAGAGTTGTAGCTAGCGCAGTTTTAGTCTCTTCTTTTTTTCTGCCAAGACAACAGCTCATCCTTCAAAGATGGCGATTCTGAAGATTTGATAAGATATATGAATAAAAGTCAGTTGCCTTTTCCAATCACTTTGAATAAATAAGTGATGGCAGAGTTCATAGCTCCCTCACTGCTTAAGCTTTTAGAGGCTTTGCACTATAACGAACAGCTCGGGAACATTTCTAGAAGAAAAAAAACACCTCTGCACTTCTTCAACAAAAGAAGGAAGATGGACTGTATCTTCAGCGTATGAGAAATACCAATAGTATTTCGAGTAATGGATTTACTTCGTGTGGGTGAGGATATTATTTTCTTGTTCTTATTTTTACCCATTTTTAACTGCTGAGATAAATGCACGTTTCGGCATTATCACTCAACATACCATAAATCATATTACATTATATGTAACTGGCTGGAATTGTTGAATAATAAGGAGACACGCCCAGAATGCCAGGTGGAAGACGTCCAACCTAGCTTCTTACTTCCTGGTGCTCATGTGGGCTAGAACAGGCAGAAGAAATGGGGGAAAAAAGCAAGATAAGTGGGATAAATAAACACCCGATGGAGTCATGGCACATTCAAGGAGTCACGATTTGTATCCCTCGTGAAATTTTCAGTATAACAAAAATGAAGGTAGAAGTGGTCATATCCTTGAAAAGCCATGACCTTAGCCTATGGAGGATGTGGGCAAAGCTCTCATGGCTTCTCTCCTGGACATAGACCGTTGTGATGTGACACTGGACAATGTGGTTGACCTGAAAAGTCAAATTAAACATCTATGAGAGGTTTTCAGGTAGTAGAACTTTTAGGGGGCCACTCTAAGTAGGAGACTCGAATCATGGACAACTTGTTTAGTCTGAACAACTATGAATATAAACTATTTTGGTCTGACCTAGGCTGTTGTCCATACTATTCGGCATTTGAGATGACTTTCCATGATTAACTTGCCTCATGGAAAAAGAAAGCATAATATTATTGAGCACCTACTCTGTTCTAGGGACTGGGGATAAAGTGGCAAGTAGAAGACTTATTGTCCTTTACCTTTGCATAATATGGCCAGGGTACACAGGATGGGAGTTTCGTCCATTAAGGAGCAGATTTGCTCCTGAGTATGCAAGATATCAGAGTCATAGTGTAGTTTTTCCTAATCGCCTATGAGATGTTTCATGCTCTCATCTTTCTCTGGATGCAGTATTAGATATGATCTACATCGGTGATTATCAAAATGATCCCTAGGTCACAGCATCAGCATCACTTGGGAACTTATTAGCCAGGCCAGTTCTAAAGCCCTACCCAGACTCACTGAATCAGAAACGCCGGGGTTGGCATAAGGCAAGCTGTCTTCCACAAGCCTTGCAGATGATTCTGAAACACGCTGAAGTCTGAGGAACACTGTTCTAGAGTAGTGCTTCTCAAAATTAATGGGCATATGAAACTCCTACGCATCTTGTTAAAATGCAGACTGAGTCACTAAGAGGGGCCTGAGGTTTGGGGGCTTTCCAACCCGTGCTTTGGTGACAGCAGGGTTGCTGGTCTGGGCACCACACTTCGAATAGCGAGGGTTTAGGTGTCTTTGTTGCTATTGATATGTGGAGTTTGGAGAATTTTAGCCTGGTGGTAAATGCCTTCCTTCCTAAAGAAAGAAACATCCATCTTCTTTCTTCTGGGCGCCTGTAGACGTCCTACTGTAATTATTTGTTTACTTCTACGTCCCATTGGTCTATCAACTTATCGAGGGCAGGAAGAATACCTATATTTGCAGCAACTTTAAGTGCCTGGCATATAGAAGACCCTTTGCTAATGGGCCAGAGAGCAAGATCCCGATATCTATATCCATGCAGCCTGTCGACAAGAGATGTATCTAAACTCTTTGGGAGTAACTTCTGTGTTATTTATTTGGCCACCCCCTGACACTTGTTTACTGCTAGCTTATGATAGACTAGTTAAATCCATGAGGCTGAGATCCTTCAAGCACAGCGAGAGTAAGATGAACTTTTTGTCTTAAGTGGCTATATGTCTCGTGGAGAGCAGGAGTGAAATAAAACTGATTCTGGTCTGGCTCCTGGTGAACTGCACCTAAGGGGTTGTTAATAGCTTTCCTTTTTGAGCTACAGGTTGTTAGTCTCCAGAGGAAAACCTGGTTCTAATGTGGAGAGCCTAGCATTCTGTCTTGAAAAGACCACTCTCATTTTACCCATGACAGAAGCTGAAATCCTTTCCCCTCTGTGTTCGGAATAATATGGTGAATATTACGGCTTATCTCATTTGTAGCCTGTTTCCCCTTAGTTAGTCCCTTCTTTATTTTTCCCCCAGAGGTGTTTTTTTTTTTTTTAGTTTATTTATTTGTTTTGAGAGGGAGAGAGAGACAGAGACAGAGAACAAACATGAGTGGGGGAGGGGAGAGAGAGAGAGAGAGAGAGAGAGAGCGAGAGCGAGAATCCCAAGGAGGCTCCTCACCGTGAGTGCAGAGCCCGACGTGGAGCTCGATCCCACGAATTGTGAGATTATGACCTGAGGCGAAATCAAGAGCTGGGCACTTAACCAACTGAGTCACCCAGGTGCCCCAGTCAATTCTTGATAATTTTTTTTTTACTAGCCTGTGAAAATACCTACTATTACATTCTAAAGAGCCCTGGCTAGTGGGGTCACCTTTCCATCACAGCAAGTTGTGAATTAAAAGCAGCCAGTCGGTAAGAATTTAGTTTGAAGACTATAAAGTAAAGTTAAGTGGTGTGAACTTACGGATCCCAAATTAAATGCATGTCAAAGGCTCGGAAACACATCTTCACAGATACAGACAGATATTTATTACAATTAGACACTCCAATATGTCTAACAAAGATCTCTAACCTAAGAACAGTACCCAAAGTACTATTTGCCAAAGACCTAGATGAATACCTCTTTCTTCCACCCACTACAGAAAACCGTAGGTCATAATGCATTTTCATTAGATGTTTCATTATCATAGGCCTTCACAAAACATTTTATCTACGACTTCTAAATCCATTTCGCTTGGGGTCACAGGAGTTAGTCTATTGGAATGATTTTTAGTAAAGTCTGGCTTTGAATTAGGACCGTCTGGGCTTCACAGATCGAGTAGCAAGTAGGAAATCTATTGTGCCATCCAGACCACCAGGACTATAAATTGATTTGAAACTCTGGCCCCACGGAATGTATTCCTCTCTGGGCAGATATCCAGAGACAGCAATAAAGAGGCCAATTACCTTGTTTTGTAGTCATTCTTTCTCATACCCAAACATGTCTTTTTCAAGTTTATATTTTAAAACAAAATTTTTCTATTAATGTAAAAGAGTCATCTGACAAAATGTTATTACGGTTGTCAAAGGATAGTGTGCTCCTGGGTGAATTATCAGTCAGGGTCTGAACCTGAAAAAACATATCTAAAATCCCTGTTATCACCATTTTTCTATCTTGACCCTCATATCAGGCAACTGATAACCTTCCTGCTGGAGTTTCTAACTAGGGTCTGGAGGGAGGAAGACCGATCTTCCTTGAAAACGCTGTGCTAGCATTATATGTCATCAGGAAAATGCAAATTCAAACAACAAAGAGATAGATACCACTTCCAGAATGGTCAAAATCTGAGACACTGATGACACCAAATGCTGGTGAGAATGTGCTCTAAGAAGAGTCTTTAAAAAATAAATAAACCCAGACTTAAAAAAAAAATCTATGATAATTTGACTCATGGCTCAAAGAATGAAAAGTTTGATTATTAAACAAAAGGATACTAGCCTCAGATGCTGCCTAATCATCACAGGGTCAAAAAGCAGGGTTGATTAAGTTTTAGTTCTTAAAAATGATGGATCATGAAGAAAGATTAATAGATGTTCTACCTTTTCCAGAACAGGGTACAGGTCAGACTGCTGATTACCGGAGTGAGGGGAGTACATACAGAAATGGCACTCGGTTCTGGAAGACATCATCCGTCCGTCCATCCATTCATCCATCCATCCATTCATTCATTCATTTGTTCTTTCTGAAAGTTTTTGTTGAATAAACAAATGAAGGAATGCCGTTTACATGGCGTAACCACATTCTGCAGGCATTTAGCAAACCTCCTGAAGCAGCCTTCCCCATACTAGAGCGCCTCTGCAGAAAGCCTCTCCAGCCATTAGGAAAAACCAGAAAAGCTAGCAGCTGCTTAAGTTTGGGCAGGCCCTGATGATTTATTCTGATGCAACAAGCCATGGAATCTAAATGAGGGATGGGAGGCAAAGAAATAAGGAAAGAAAGTTTGGCATCTCTGTGTATCCGGAAGCCTCCTCTCATCGTTAATGTGAGAAAAGGAAATGGTATTTTTATTTTCATTAAAATGCAACAAGCATCAAAGTCAGAAAATAGATCATCTTTGTCTCATGGCAAGAAGCGTATAGAAGCAGATGAGTGGCTGCGTTCTGCTGGGTGTTGCTGGGGGTTCTCTCACACAGACCCACAGCCCTGCTGTGAGCTCGATCTTGCAGGGAGAAGGAGAGGAGGTTGAGAACTGGGTTGGTCACTTTCCAAGCCTGACAGACAGACACTCAGGTAGTTCTGGAAGACACTTCCTTTCTTCACTCTGCAAGTCTGTACTGATGTCTTCTATGTACCAGGGGCATTTATTAGCCCTGAGGACAAGACGGTGAACAAGATGTGGCCACTACACTCATGTTGCTCACAATCTAATGGAAGAGGCAGATAATCAGGTGACTGCACAGAGGGTTGAAGGATCGCCTGGAAGAATTCTAAGAGCAGATTCAGGAGGGATGTTTAGAGAAAGCTTTAGGGAGTTCAGAGAAAGCTTTTACGGGAGGCGACATCTGGGTTGATATTCACAGAGTGAATGGGCTAGGTGACACCCCAGCAGTGTGGACAGAAGGGGGGGCAGGGAAGCAGGGAGGAAGCAGTAGATGATGGCATTGGAAGAGCTCATGGCATATTTGGAGGCTTAGGGGAGAAAGAGAACATAGCATATTGGGAAGGAATAAGAAATGCAGCGTGGCTGAAGAATGTTCTGGGAGGGGGGGAAATGAGGTTGAAGAGATAAGAAAAAGACTCTTGGAAATCACGCTAAGGTGTTTGAACTGCATCCAAGAGTCTCGAAGGCTCCACGCTGGACGGGTTTCGAACTTATGCTTTATGTGGATTCCATGGAAAAAAGGCCACACCGTGCACATGGCACCTCTCACTTCAAGGCACCAAAGTGATCTGTTTATGTTTCTGTTCACCCCAAATTGGTCATCAGTTTCTGAAGGGCCAAGAACAGGTTTTTTTTTTTAGAAATGTCTGTATTTCCCAACAGAAAATAGCCTACTGGGACCTGTTATGTTGAGGCAAAGACTCACAGGCAAAAACCTCAGTAACCCCCAAATAAGACAGCCACCAACCTGTCCGGCATTTTGTGGTTTCCATGCCATTGGTGGATAATAATCGCGGTAGGCGAACAGTGTAGGAATTGGTGCTTTGGACAAAAATGCGCACTTCTCAAGGCATTTCTCTGCCTTCTCGATACATGAGTAAAAATAATGACGCCAATGTCAGCGCACTGATGCCGCCTGTTTATAACAAGGCACACATTTGCCACCAAATGGCAAAATTATGAATCAAACCCTCGCACATTTTTTAAAAGGCAACTGATTATGGTGCCACCCTTGTGGTGAGCACAACATAACGGATAGAGAAACTGAATCGCTGCGTTATACACCTGAAGCTAATGTGACACTGTGTGTCAACTATACCCAAATAAAAATTAGAAAAAATAAAAGGTAACTATGTGAGAACAATGATGATTTAGAGATCTTTGGCTATCATATGACCACCATGTAGGGAAAGGAAGGAAGATACCCAGCAACAGCCTTAAAAGAGCAAAAAGCTATTTCAGGGACAGGTTTGTTTGTTCATCCAGACATTTACAGAAACTCCATTTGCATAGGTGATAGAGACTCAAAGACAGATTAGGCACTGATGCTACCCCCCAGGACCCCACAGTAAAGACTGGTGTGATGGGGACAGGGGGCAAGTCGTTATAACACAGGACGGGAAATGCCGTGATAAACGCATGCCAAAGGTACTGAGAAAGCATGGGGACATAAGTGAAAGAGCCCGGGGTATGTAGTGGGTTGAATGATGCCCCGCCCCGCCCCGCCAAGGTTTGTCCACCCAGAACCTGTAAATGTGACCTTATTTTGAAAAAGGGTCTTTGCAGATGTAATTGAATTGAGGATCTGGGCTGAGATCAGCCTGGATTAGGGCGGGTCTTAATCCAATGGCAGTGTCGTTACAATGGACAGAAGAAGGGAAGACATAGGCACAGGGAAAAAGGTCGTGGGAAGATGAAGGCAGAGATTAGAGTTTTGTCGCCAAAGCCAAGGAAGGCCTCGGGCCAATAGAAGCTGGAAGAGGCAAGGAAGGACTGTCCTCCGGAGGGAGGACTCCAGAGGGAGTGTGCCTCTCCCCCACAGCACCTCGATTTCAGACTTCTGGTCTCTACAACTCTGAGAGTTGTTGTAAGCCACCGGGTTGTTAGAAACTTATAGCCTGGGACACTAACAAAGGGTAGAAGCCGTGAGACGTCAAGGAACACTTCTGGAAGAGATCATGCCTGAATGATGTCCTGAAGACAGAGTTAGAGGGACCAGATGAAATGATTGGGGGGCGGGGGGGAGGGAATCGGAGGAAGACAGGAAAGAGGTAAGAATGGAAGGGCAAATGATAAGGTGTTCAAGGAAGGCTCTAGAAAAATTCAAGGAGTGATCTAAAAAATGTACTTGTGTCTGATTATTTCATGGTTGAGTTGACATGGCCACGGAGAAAGGGGTTACAACATGGATATATGCCTCAAAACAGTTTCCATGACAAATAGGTTTGGAAATGATGTATATACTTTTCACACTTTAGAGGCCCAAAGTTCACATAAGCACACCGACGGCTCAGGGAAGCTCTGCACTCTTGTTCCTCTAGAGTTTCAGCCGCCTTTGTCTTTGTGCATATGTATGTGAAACACCTACCAACAGCTTGAGGAAAACAGCCCTTCCGGAACACGTTTGAGTAATGCAGATCATGTCTGGAGGACGTTAGCAAAGGCCCTGCACCCCTTCCTCATAGAAAACCAAACTGTCCTTTTTCCTTTTTTGTAACTGAAAACTAATTTTGCAATTCTGTGATTTTTTTTTTTTTTTGGTAATGTTAAATTATACTGTTCATTTTTTTTTGTAATTAACTTTGTAGTTTGTAATTACAATTCGGGGGGTATTTCTTTTCTTTAAAAAAATTTTTTTTTTTACTGTTTATGTTTGAGAGAGAGAGAACAGAGCATGAGTGGGGGAGGGGCAGAGGGAAGGAGGGAGATACAGAGTCTGAAGCAGGCTTTAGGCTCCGAGCTGTCAGCACAGAGCCCGACGCGGGGCTTGAACCCACGGAGTGTGAGATCATGATCTGAGCTGAAGTCAGAGGTTTCACCAACAGAGCCACCCAGGCACCCTGATTGGGGGAGTATTTCTTTGTAGTTGTTAAAAGACTAATAATTTGACTTTAGGAATTAACCCTTTAGGCTGGGATTCATCACTGACACCTTAGGAAGTGGGAAGAGCTGATCCTTTCTGCAAAATGGGTTTAAATCAGGACTAGTATGTGTCCAGAGAAGAGGGAAGGGTCAACCTCAAGGTGGCCATATGGTGGATGGGAGGGGAGAACCCAGGCAAGGAAGTCCCAGGAGAGCAACAATTCTTGAGTCTCCAGGGTCTGGCCTGGCTCCCAAACGTCCAAACATTCCCTAAGCGCAGTTCTTTGTGGTAGCTGTTTCTCTTCTGCCCTTTCCTTTCTTCCTGTCCCTAAACTTCTGTTTTTGGCCACGCAGGCAGCCCCCTTAGCATATCTGAGAGAGCCACGTTCGTGATTAAGTCCTGGGATCATGGCATATGCCTATGTCCAGGCCATCTGCCCTGGCTTTTCCTGGGATGGTGCATTTTCGCTTCAGGGTGGGCAGGGGAACAGGAATGACTTTCAGGGGATGCCCTTTACACGTGAGTTCTGTTTGACCAAAGCAAATTGCAAGCTTGCGTTGATGAAACTGGAGATGACTGAATTTAAAAAAAAAAAAAAAAGCGGTTTTATTTAAATAACAACAGCAAAACCCCAAACCTACATTTTGTGGTGTTAACTTAAGTGGCAAATCAATGATGCCTCGCACCTCAGAGCTACTCACAAGCCCTCCCAGATCGGGGTCCCCAATTTAGTTCCCACCGGGGCTTTTGGAATCTTAACCAAAAGCAATTTACAGAAAGAAATTTCTTCTGTGACAAACATTCAAAGCTATTACAATCTGATCTGGTCTTTCTCTCTCTCTCAATTCTCTCTCTCTCTCTCTCTCTCTCTCTCTCTCTCTCTGGCTTAGCTCTAGCTCTGTGCTTGTTTGTTTTATAGATTAGGCCTGATTTTAAAGTATCTGTAAATCTTTCCCTAAGTAGAGGACAGCTTGCTGATCTGTATGCAAATGATATACTTGCCTGCCTTAAAAATTTAAGATTGACTTTGAATTGACCCCGTGCTTTATCCCTCAGTGGGAAAAAAAATGAGAGGATATTTATAATACCTATGGACATTGTGTACGATGCCATTGGGAGTTTTCTTCAACGGTAGATGAATAACAGAAACATGGGCAGACTGAAATGGGGAAGATATATGCAAAAGGCAGATTGAAACTGAGTTACATAGCTGGCTATTACTTACCGTAGCTTTCTGTGGTTGCTCCCTCTCAGAGACCTAAAATGCTGTAATTTTCTCTAAAAATAAAGAATATAAAACTGAAAAAGAGCACACGAATAACATACCGGTTGAGCCCACAGAAGTTTATAGTACGAATTTCACTTTCCTCCTTCTAAATATATCATCATTTTGAGGACAACTTAAACAACTTTTACCATGACATTCTTCCCCCCTGGGGGCCAGCCACGAAGATCTCACTCGGGTTAGGAGTGCACGCGGTTCGAAGTACATCGCGCACCCCACGTCCATTTTCACCATTGGCGTCCATTTCACCATTGGCGTCCATTTTCACCATTGGCGTCCATTTCACCATTGGCGTCCATTTTCACCATTGGCGTCCATTTCACCATTGGCGTCCATTTTCACCATTGGCGTCCATTTCACCGTTGGCACCTTGGTTTTACTCTTTGCACCCTTCCCCCCCCCCCCGCCCCCGCATTGCCTTAAAAATTAAAATAGACAGAGCAGAACATTGACCTGGGATGAAATATGGATTTTTTTACGCTTCTCTCAAACTCAAATTTTATTAAGGTTATTGAAAATAAGACCACTTCACTTAAAAATGCCAGAGAAACCCAAGGGACAAAATTGCATGAGATTAACATACCTATTCTTATCCTACAACAAACATATTTCATTCCAAACCTCAACGATTTCTTGGACCATACTATTTCAGAGCTACATTTTTTGTTTATAGTGTTTAGTTTTTATTTCCACGGTAGCACAGTAACTGTCCTGGGCTCCCAAAGGAGAGTTGAAATTCCCCCAAGTCACTGCCCCAGTGGCCAGAGCCACTCATATCCTCAATATCCTGAGGGTCTCGAGTTAAATCTTTTCCCTAGAAGTTTTGCATCCATTGACTCCCGGTGGAGGGATCATAAATGCTGGCAGTGAGCATCCCACTAGGACCCCAGGTTCACCGAGGGAGCGATGAGAGACAGTGATCTCCTTTCTTTGCCCTTTGTCTCCCCCTATGAGACACCAGCACCCCGTCCTGAGGGCTCCCAGGCTTTTTTCTGTTCTCTTTATTTATCAGGAAGCTCTCTGATATCAGTGCCCTTCACCGATGGTAGGCTCTTAAGTGTTTTGTATTGAATGAGTAAATGAATGAATCACTTTTACTCCAGTTTGGAGAGACTCATTGGAAGCATTCAGCATGAACAGGTCTTTCTGGCAATACAAGAAAGATAATAAATCGCACTTGCATTTTGGAACCCCGGTCCTTTCTTCTTCATTGGGCAGGTGGGTAAAAAGTGGCTAAGTGAAGCTGACACCTGTTTTAGAAGCAGGAGATGATGACAGGTGGCAGGATAGAAAGAACTTTCTGGCAGACATCAAATTCTTTCAATACCTTCTCAGCTGTTCTGGCCTGACGTCATTATTGAGGGCCCAGGCAAATGACTAGGGCATGATGACGTATCCTGGAGCAGGAAGAAAAGAAGTCCAGGTGCCTGGTTGAAATAAAAAAGATCAGTTTGTAGTGTAGGTAAAGGACAGGCCCCTACATTTTGTGGGAGAAAGATTCTGGGTTTGGCAAGCCTGTTACACTTCCTTGAGTGGGGAGCTCAGCCTCCTGGTTCCTAGGTGAGCTGATTTGGACCCAGCAGAGCCATTGCTCTGTCTTTGGGTGGTTTCTTTCTGTGGTGGATGGTAGAGAACAGAGAATCATCAAGGGGAACTACGTGGCCCTCTGTGTCTGGGAAAGAACCTAGGATTCCTCCATCAATGCTGTGCCCAGTCAAGCAACAGAATTCCTCTGTGCTTCCTTCTGGAGACACGATGACAACACTCTCTGCCCTGTGGGTCACCTGTCCTTATCGGGAGAGGTAAGAGTTGAATAATGAGTTGCCTTTCCTTGGGGAATTTGAATTTTATGCCATTTCTCTCATGAGGAAGTCCAAGCCTTTGATCTCTGTTCAGGGGAGTCTGGCAGCATGATTCAGCTGCAGAATAATTAAGGGGTTTTACCAGAGCTTTCTGAGCCCTTCCCAACCAGAATCAGGAGGCCACCTTCCTACTCTGCCTGCGCATGGAGTGGCTGCTAGGAACGGAAGAGCCAGGTTCAACCCAAAAGGGGTCTGGAGCCCTCTCGCTGTGACTCCACATCTCTTAACCTCCAAGAGGGAAGGAGAAAAAGCACAACAAAACGCCAGCCTCTGGCATCCGGGCACCAGCGTGATGCTCACAGCCGGGCCCCAGAGTTGTTAGAAGCTGGCCTGGTGCTCACAGCGGCACCTTGTTCTCCTGTTGGACGTAGATAATCTCGGTGAATGTCAGCATCAGGCCAGATCGCTTTGAGCCTCGGATCAAGTGAGAACGCTCAGGACTTTGTGATTTTGTCGGGCACAGAGAAAAATACAATCGCTGTGCGACCCACAAAACGCCAAGCATCCCCTCTCTTCGCTAATAGGAGGAGGTGCTACTTCCGTACCGATTATAGCCTAATCCTCATCCTAGTCCGCCCTCCCTGTAGACAAGAGTTATTGAGAACAGCCGACTCTAGAATTGTGGCCACTTTCAGAGAGGCTTGAATCCTGAGAGCCCCAGCTTCCTTAGTGTCTCCTTCAAAGTACCACGAGTCCTTTCTAACAGGTTCTTGTTGAGACACCCACGTTCGTCATGGTATGTCCTCTCCCTTGCTAATAGAGCCCTCAGCTTACTCATCCACAGGTATGTTCTTGGTGGCCTTTGGCTGGAGCGAATTGACATTCCACTCTTCCTGAAGTATAATAATTTTGCCTTTTGTTGAATACTTCAGGACTTTGGGTAGAGCTTTCCACGCAGCTAGTGCTCAATACAAAAATCAGAAGACCAACACAGGTTTTATACACACACACACACACACACACACACACACACACGGACTTTGACTTGAAAATGAAAGAAAACCCGACCCAAAAGCTCAAAAGAGCGGTGCCTGGGTGGCTCGGTAGGTTAAGCGTCTGACTCTTCTTGGTTTTGGTTTTGGCTCTCATGATCTCACAGTCTGTGATTTTGCGCCCTGTGTTGGGCTCCGTGTTGGCAGTGTGGAGCCTGCTTGGGATTTTCTCTCTCTCTTCCTGTCTCTCTGCCCCTTTCCTGCTCTCACTCTCGCTCTTTAAATAAATGAAGAAACTAAAAAAAAAACTCACTAAGAAAATAACATAAGGTGGGGAAAGTCATTATCTCAGCTAATGAAAAATGCTAAGGATACGTCTGGCTTCAAGAAAGTCTGTGCCAAAGAAGGACATCCTGTCGTTTGCAACAACATGGATGGACCTTGAGGCTATTATGCTAAGTGAGATAAGTCAGACAGAGAAAGAAAATACTAGGAGTGCCTGGGTGGCTTAGTTGGCTAAGTGTCCGACTTTGGCTCAGTCATGATCTCACAGTTTGTGAGCTGGAGCCCTGCACTGGGCTCTCTGCTATCTGCACGGAGCCTGCTTTGGGTCCTCTGTTCCTCTGTCCCTCCCCTACTGGTTCCCTGCCTCTCTCAAAATAAGTGACGTGATATCATTTCTATGTGGAATTTGAAAGAGCCAAACTTGTAAAAAGTGAGAGTACAATGAGCATTACCAATGGATGGGAGGGGGGATAAGAGAGATGTTTAGGGGTACAGTCTTGCGGCAAATAGTAAACCCTAGAGATCCAATGCCCAGTATAGTGAATATAAACAAAAATATTGCATTATGACCATCAAACTGGCTATAGACTAAAATTTAATTATCCAACCACTAAAAAGAAATGATAATCGTGTGATATGATAGAGGTGCTAGTGATTATTATAATGGCAACCATATTGCAATATACATATTTATTTCATATAGATTTAGATAGACCTGTACGCCTTCAATTTTCACCATGTTATGTGTCAAATATACGTCAATGGAAAAGAAAATCTGTCATCAGGATTATAACAACATAATGAAAAATTGTTTCTTTCCACCTAGTCTTTTTTTCTACTACATCGGAGATATTTATCTTTTTTGCGGGTCCTCATAAGCTGATGACAATGGATCCGGAAAGTGTGTTGCTTACTTGGCTGAGCCTAGACCATATGGTCCACCCCCGTGTGTAGGAATGATGGGGCAAGAGCTGGGGAGATGGACACTGCCAGGCTAATGTTCAGTGCATATTAAGAGTCTTCCTGGGGGGATTTGAGAGGCAGCAACTGAAAGATAAGGCAAGAGGATTTGTGGAAACATAAGTCTTAGATGATGCACACGGTAAAGAAATACCCAAGTCATGCCCAGATGTGTTTGTATAGAACTCATGGAAAGTACAAGTCTAGAGTTGAGTGGATGTTAAGGGGGGAAATAGCAAACACGTCTTCAGAGAAGATGCAGAATCTAAGAGCAAGGTTTTAATGATTAAAGCATAATTATAGGGAGCCAGGGTTTTGCATTGAGGAATGAATACATACCCAATAAAATAGGTTCCATGGCAGTAAAAAGTGACCTTGTTTTTCTCTGCCTGGACTGCTTACCCTGCTACTCTCCACTGCTTTCCTAGTCATCCTTGGGCCCCCTGGGCAAGTCTTTCCTAAGCCTTTAGACTAGGTTCGAGTCCCTCTGCAGTAAATTTCATCCTTTCCTTTTCTTGCATGGCACTCATCACAGTTTTGATCTTCAACGTGTTTATGTAATTGCTTGCTTGGTGCTGTCTTCCCTGCCAGACTGCAAGCCCTGTGAGGGCAAGGTTTTCCCACTTAGTGTCTTATCTGGTACATATAAATTGGATATTGATTGATAAATAAATTTGTAAGCATAAACTCCCCAGTAGGGTGCTTTTAAATACTACTGTACTCTTCTAACAAAGACTGTGTTGTCTTCTTCTTAGAGGTAATAAAGGGTGAACAGATATTCATCCACATCAAAGGAGAGATCTGAAGCCTACCTCACGACTTAAGAATGGAACAAAGCCTTCCGCCTTATAATTTTGAGAATACTTACTGAAAGACTGTTTGGAGTTTCTGTTCTTGGCAACACTGTGATGCCTAAGACACCTGAGGCCAACGTTTGCATGTTCCATTTCAGGCCAGTTGAGCAAGAACCAAGTGAGTATCATTGACGCGACAGCATATTCCAACAGCTTCTCATATGCACTAAGGGCTTTTCGGGTTTGTCTGTAATCTCTATAGCTAGTGACACAGTTCTTTGTAAAAAGTAAAGTTAGACATTTGTCTACGATATAATTTTCCAACCATTTCTGGGGAAGTGTGTGTTCTTGAATTTCCAAATTGTCGAAGAATGTCTTTTAAAGTACAATAAATTACTCGTAAACTGAAATAAACAAAATATATAAAATAGAAGCCCCAATTTTTTTTTAGGTGTAACAAACATAAAATTGCTTTGTCTGGTTGATAAAGAAAAGTTTCTGGACACTCTCAATTGTGTATTTTTTCAGTTTTTCAGGCAACCTCACTTGGTCTACAACTGATATCTTACTTTTTGCCTTGGCCGACAAGTCTCAAGATGTGAATGAAGCTTCTAGCAAACGGTTGTCTCTCTCACCAAATGAGTCTGTAAAGGTAAGAAAATCGGTATTGGCAGATCAGCTTCCCATTCATACAAGGCAATTTGAAAAGATAACAGAATTGTTACAGTTTAGGGCTCCGTGAGACTGTTTTTAAATATTTTCGATCAAATACTGAATATTCAAAAATTCAATGAAAAATCCTGAGAGACATAAAAAGGAGTGTGAGATGGGTGACACGTTCCAATTTGATCCATGTTTCCAAAAGCTATATCCATTTTAAAAAACAAAAGATGTGTTTCTTTTAAATCCAAGCCATCCAGATTCATTACCCTAGAATTTAAGTAAAAAGAAATGGGTTGGCCAAAGCACTATCACACGTTGCACTCTTGCAATAAATATCAGATCATAAGGGTGGTAGATGTGATGGTTTGAAAATGATTTTGTTAACTTGTGGCCATTATGACAGGATACTTCATTTCACATCATTTGGTTTTATAGACAAAATACACCACTGGGATGATATCAGATTTCCTCTGACAATCTGCAGAGAAGGAAGGACCTATTGAAAAATTACATTATCATAATTGTAAGATTCAAACACACACATGCACGCACACACCACACACACACACACACACACACACACACACACACACACACAGCATCCAAGTTATCCAGCGCTGGGAGACTGTAAAACTTGATTATTGCAAAGGTGGGTTGGCATATTAATTAAAAAGAAGACTGACATTTGAAGCGTATTTCAGATCTCATGGCAAATTTCATCATTCTAAATATAGCTTCGGATAATTATGACACATTTGGTGCTAAGCTATTTTAGAATTCAAAACACTTCCATCTTGGAAGGGTTGCAGCAGATCAGGGTGTTTGATCAAGGCTGCAGAGAAAAGAGAGCAAGATTTAATATTCCAGGTCTCCTCATAGTCTGCTTTTAGCTTTTATTTTCTGTGCAGGTTAAATTGGTAGAGCTCTGCAAGGTGATGGCATTTTGAGTGCAAATGGATTTGACATTTTGAGTGTAAATAAGAATGGTTTGTCCTCTTGCATTGTAAGTCAGTCTCCGCCAGCAGTTAAAATAAAGTGAAAACCGCAGAAATGTACGGTTATTCGTTTTCTTGCATACACACCAAGGAATTTTATATTCACTGTTGCCATGAACACTATTTTACCCTCTTCTTTTCCAATTTATTGCCTGATTCCAGGGACTGATCATGATATTTCTTCTGAATGACTCTTACAGACAGACTTTTTCACCTATGGCTAGGAGCTAGAGAGAAATTTTGCCTTTCCTTTAGGCGGTTCTCAGGTGGCACTCTTGTTCTTCCCAAGGTACATGAAGATTGGGAAAGTTGGTGATTTTTTTTTTACTTTTTTTTCTCTTATTGGAGTAGAGAACAAAGCCTGTGTCATGCAATGTAACTTTCCCTTGAATCTTAAAATAAGGCAGAAATGGTGGGGGAGGAGCAGGAGCAAATTGAGAAAAGGGTCAGAAGTTCTGAGCTGCAAAGAACACGGAAATCTAGGAGTACTGCCATAATGCCGTCGAGGCGCCCCAGCCCTGCGTATAGGTATGGAGGGTGCAGGACAGAGAAGGAGATTTAACAAAGTTTGTCAGGTTAACCAGTCAGAGACCTGGTCCTACAATATCGGTCAAAGCCAGATGAGTTGAGTATGTCATTTCACTATCCTGACCTTCATTCGTTCCATTTGTAGAACTGAGCTGTCAGATAAAATAAAATCCAAAGTCCCTTCCGGCACCGATATTTTCAGAATTGAGTTGTCAGACACGCCGGTGTAAGTCCTGGCTCTGCCTCTTTCCTGCCTGAGTGCTCAGGAGGAGGTTGCTTAAGGTTGCTACACCTCAGTTTCCTTGGCTGCAAGATAGGGGTTATGTAGTTAATTCAACACATATTTATTGAGTTTTTCTCTTATGCTGGGCAATGAGAACACTGGAGAGGACAAAGCAGAAATGGCCCCTGCTCTTGTGGTGTTTACATTCATCCATTAACTCATCCGCGTATTCAAAAAGTGTTCCTGGGTTCCTATCATTTGCGGCCAACGTGGTAGGTCTTGGGGATACATCAGCAAATATTTATAGAGTGGAGGCAGGTGGCCAAAAAGCCCCAGCAAACAGCAATGAGTATTATGAATGAAACAAACATGAAAATGAGCATGATAAGGTAGTAGCTAGGTCGTTTAGAAGGAGCTCAGAGAAGGCTTTCTTATAGAAGTGACATTTATGCTGAATCTCAAGGACAAAAAGAAACTACATAGCGTAAGAAGACAAGAGCCCAGGTGCATCTGAGTAACAGAAAGGAAGTAAATACAGCTGATAATGGTAGGACGAGATGCCCGTAGGATAAATATTCAAAGGCCAGGCATGCAAGGGCCTTAAGAGTTTGGTTATTCCGAGTCCGAGCAAGAGCTGCTGAACTTGACCTGGTTTATGTCTAGAACATCTCTTCAGCCATTTGATGAAGCATGGATGGAGGGGAAGGTCAGTCAATAGCATGATGCAGTGGTTCAGCCAAGAGATCATGACACATGGCCTACAGCGGAGGCAAGGAAAGTGGGGAGACCCCACTGAGTGGGAAACATCTTCGAGACAGGACCATCGGAATTTGCTAGGGAACTGAAGGAAAGGGCAAAATTAAGGATGGCCCCAAGCGTTGGGGACATAGATTTAGGGGCAGGAATTGTGAGTTCCATTTTAGGCACGCTGTACTGACATGTTGGTAGAGCGACAAGGCAGATCTGTCAAGTCAAGTCAAGAACTCAAGGAAGAGGGCTGGCTGGAGAAAAAGGAAATATGGGCATCATTAGGAAAGGCCACAAGAACAGATGAGATCACTAGAGACAGAAGAGACAACAAAATGGTGAAGTTCTGAGTCCTAGGGAACTCCGTTATTGGGAAGTCACGAGAGCAGGTCCCGCTGGAAAAACCTTCAGCAAAAATCAGGAGGGGAAGAGGAAGCAGCGATGCCGTGATTTTAGAAGCTACCCGCGAACGGTTCAAGGAGGGGAATTAACGGTGTCAAAAGTTGCCCAAGCATCATGGAGGTGAGAGGAAAACACTCACGAGCGTAGGCGGTATGGTGTTTGCTCGCCATTCGAAACAAGAGAGGATTGGAATCGGAGGAGAAAGGCATTCTGGAATGGATCGAGTTATGCCTTGGGAGATGAGGACATGCGAATAACACTTCTGAAAAGCTGGGCTCAGAAGGAAACAAAAACTAGGCAGTAACTTGAGACAGATGAGGGCTTGAGGAGGGTTTCTTTCTAAAAATGGGAGGTGCGACTATGGTATTGGTATGCTGATAGTAAATAGATGGTGGGCACGGGGGAGAGGGTGGTGGTGTGGACGCAGATGTTCTAAAACATAGAGGAGGGACCTGAGAGAAAGGAAGTCCTTTTTTTTTTTCCAGGCAGAAATGAGTTTATTGCATTAGAAAAAAACACCAAAGAAAACCAGCAAACGCCTCCATACGAGACACAGTTATTAGTTTGACTTCAAGGGCAAAAAGGTACAATCTCAAAGGTACGAGCTTTATTTTAGGGAGGGGGTGACGGTCTCATCCCTCCTCCTTCCCTGTCCCCCTGTCCCTTTAAACCAATGGACCTCGATGGAGGTGGCTACTGTGTGATACAATTATACACAGGGCTCGTTTCTTGCTCTGCTTGCCTCGCACACCTGTGTGGAGCTAGCTGGTCGTAACGAGCACACTCCTGAGGTTCTGGGATTGACAGAGAAACGTGAGCGTTGGGTTGGCGGTCGTAGCCTGAGCCCCGACTTCCAAAGTGAGTGACAGGGGAACTTGGGTGGGGGGAGAGAGCTTGCCTTCCTGGAGGTCTCCAAGAAGGCTGCTGGCTGGCTGATCCCTCCATCTTTCCCCACAAGCTCTGGGGCCCAGGCATTGGCACAAATACATGCTGGGCATGAAGGGGGGGTGGGGCGGGTTCAATGAACCATGTGACTCCGTCTCTCAGGGTAGCCACTTTGGCTAACTTCTCCTGGGTCTGGAGTGACTGCTGTCAGGAGTGAAGCCAGCTGAGCCTGGATATGGGGGAGAAGAGAGAAGGAGCCTGTGATGTTGCATCCTCTGGCTAGAGCTGAGAGCCCTGGGAGAAGAGGTCTAGAACAGGAGCCTGGAAGAGAGAGGGGGCGGGGCAAGGCAGGCTGGAAAAGGAGAGAAACCTGGGTGGGAAGCGAAGGGCTCACTAGCAAGCCATCCTCCTGGGAGAAACCCAGCCCCAAACCTACTCTCCATGAGCCCAATGCTGCCGGTAGGTCCACGTTCAATAACGGTCCCTGCTGGTTTCTGCTCTCCAAAATGTCACTTGACATCACAGCTGGTCACTATGGGGGTGCCCTTGGGCAGGCCACAGGCAAATACGAAGGAAGAAAACCATCTTTTCCTCTAGCCGAGCCCCTGATGATGCCAACCGCTATGGCTAATAGTAGAGACGGGAGGAGGGGGGGATGAGGCCAGAGGTGAACAGCGCCTTTTTCAAGAGCAGAGTCCCCTGCTGCAGGCCAGACCCCAGGAAAGAGAACATAATTCAATTCTGAGAAGCGGCAGGAGCTGTGGCGGGAGGGACCCACAGATGTCAGGGCTGGGACTCAGGTAGCTGGACAGCTCTGAGCGCCTTCTCCACACTCACTCCCCCAAATCCTAACTGAAGGGAGGCATGCGAAGAAAAGGAATCTGAAAGCCTCTCCGGGGAAGAAACGTCCAGACTGGTCCTCCCTCTAAGCTCCCAGCAGCAGCTCGTTAGGAAAATGCCCAGTCAGGATCTCAACGATGCGTCCTTCAAGTCAGAATGACAAGGTGACAAAGGGTGGCATCTGGAGCCCACAGGAGCTTAGCACAGCGTGTGGCACATGGCGGATGGTCCGTAAACACAGGCGCTACGGATGGCGAAGGCTCTTAGGAGCTTTTCCCCATGTCTGGGTTGACCTAGCCTGGGAAAGGATGTAGGGAGACAGAAGACCCTTGGGTGTGGACAACAGCGTTGGGATCACCACTTGCTTGGGTCCGGCTCTCAATGGCTTCCTGAATGTACAACAGCAAACGTAGGGGAAAATATTCTTGGCAAGAGATTGCATCACAGAGCAGGGCTGCCCAGGGCAAAGGGGTTTGTAAAGGACCTCAGAAAAGAGTTCTCCTCCAGTCTCTGTCCCCGTCCCCCTCCCTCCCAGACACTCTGCCACTCAAAACCATTCCTTCTCTTGAGTGCAAAGTGGTGCGATCCCGTGGTGAACAATTTGGCAATATCTAACCCAACTGCGTATGCATTCGCCCTTTTCCAAAGCACCTTCTCCTTTGGGAATTTGGGCCAGGAAATACACTCCGCAAACATGAAAAACAGAAACACATGCAGAAGATTCATCACTGTGGCGTTATTTATACAAACAAAATATTGGAAACAATATAAAGGTCCATTTGTGAGAGATTTATTGGCTACATGATGGCACATTCACACAGTGTCGTTCTCTGTGGTTGTGAGAAAGGACAAAGAAGATCTCTGTGAGTTGGTAGAGTGATTTCCAGGATATATTGATGAGTGAAATATAAATATAATTTTTTTTTCTTGGTACGAAGTTATCCAAGAGTAAAAACCAGAGGCAGATGAAAATAATTCCGAGAGATGGGTGGGCATAGAGAGAGAGAGAGTTGGAATAGAAATGAGATCTCTTTGAGATCTTTTCACTTTTTACTCAGTTTTGACTTTCTAATTGTGTAAATGCCTAAAACTTCTTAGAAGGAAAGAAGTTAAGAAATGAAAGAAAGGAAGAAAGGAAGGGGGGTTGGTTGGGTGGGGGGCACTGTGGTTTGTGGAGTATGATGCAGTTGCACTTTTTGTCAATTCTGATTGTGGGTTCTTTTTCCTGTGAATCATTTCTGTTTCATTCCCAGAGCAAGTGCCCCAGCTTTGTCTCTAATTTTCTTAGCTTAAAAAGACTAGATCAGTATTGTTCTTTTTTGTGTGTTTCGAGTTTATTTCTCTTGAGAGAGAGAGTGCATGTGAGTGCGGGGAGCAGGGGGCGGGGGGTGGGGAGAGGCAGAGACAGAGAGAGAAAGTCGGGGAGACGGAGAGAGCAGGCTCTGTGCTGTCAGCGCAGGGACCAACCTGGGGCTCGAACTCAGGAACAGTGAGATCAGGACCTGAGCCAAAGTCAAGAGGTGGGCGCTTACCTGACTGAGCCGGACAGGCGCCCTTGGATTGATATTGTTCTGCATTATCTGATGCAATAAGCAGTTAGGTTATACCCAAATTTTAGGCTGTCATTTATTGCCATATTTTACTCTAAGTTAGTGGCGTTACTATCTTAAAACATACTGTGTTAAGCAGCTCTCAACACTCTCTCTTAAGTGGCACTTGGTCCCCTGGACCCAAGCCAAGCAGTGACATGGTCCTTCTGGCTCTGGTTTTCAGGGTAGCCTGTAAGAATGACCCTTGGAAAGGCTTCCAGCTATTAGGGGGACATGTAATTCTCTTAATCTAGAAGATCAAACTATCTCCCTTTTCCGAGCACTGGAAACAGTCAATCAACGTGACAGCCTCCTCATTCATCCCAGAAATAATTGTATCAACCTGCCTGGGAAGTGGGGGCCATGGGAGAGTAATAGGAATTAAACTCCAATTCTTCTCGGCAGCTGGCTAGGATTAGTGAATGGAGATAAACAGAAGCCCATGGCTATTTTTATAAATCACAGCCTTGATAAAGGTTTAGATTTGAAACATCCGAAATTTCTCCAGAGATGACACATAAAAACTACTAGTGGAAAGGTACAGAAAACCTAGATTTGGTTAAGGGATCTGGTTCAGTTTCTCTCTCAGACAGCGTTTGGGGGAATAATCTCCATAAGGTTTTATTATTACTGATCAGTCTGTCCTTCTTGGGCACTCATCAACAAATTGCTCAAATAAAAGTACTTGTAATAAATCCCATGTGTCCTGTGGATTCATCACCTTATAAGTACCACCTTTCTCGGAGATACTGCAGTTTGGTAATTTGCAATGACTTTGTAACTTACACTGTAACCAGTGGAAGGAAGGGGACAGCCTCATCTTCTGAAAGTAATGATTTACAGCTACTTTTCTGACGGCATGGGAGCTCCATGGCTCTGTGGTTTCTATCTTGTTTCTGTGTTTATTAGAGTGTGCTCAAACTGGAGAGGGGATAGTTAAGTCTGAGAACCATCATCTCAAATCAAGAACTGCTGAAGCAAATGTATTTATTCACGTTGGAGAAACAAAAACAGAGGGGACACATGCTAAAAGTATTCACGTATTGGAAGGGAATGTCATTGAGAAGGAACAGATCATATTTCCAAAAATGCTGAACTGTAAGTATTGGTGTGGGAAGTTACACGGGGGCAGGTTTGAATTGAATAGAAAAATGAGTTTTCTAACATTATCCAACACGTAGAACAGATTTCCCAATATCAAAAATATCCAAGTAGAGGCTAGAATACTTCCTGTTGAGGTTAGGATTTGTTAATCTTTAACATCTCTTGTCAATTTCGAGCCAATTAATTCATTAATATATTTATTCTAGTATTAATTATTATTAAGAAATGATTATGTACTGCCCAGATAATTGTAGAAACAGTGATAGTCATATATGGCACATAACATCGCAGTCTGGTAGGGAGAGAGAGACACTTACCGGATAATCACACGAGTGCATGGGGTGAGGGTCATGAAGGAAGGGAATGTGGTCCTATGAGAGTATATGACAAAGGAAGCTTCCTGAACTTGGTGGGGGATGGTTGGGGTTCTGAAGAGAGGCTTTCCTGCTGATGCGCTGCGTGACTAGAAAGTTGGAAGTTGAGTAAGAATTAATCTGGTGTGGCGGGAAGAGGGACAGGGGGAGAAAAGGAGGAAGAAAATCCCAGGACTGTGAAAAGCATTTGAAAAGCCCTGTGGAAGGTGAGATTATTGTTCCCCCCCCCCCCCCCCCATATTTCCTGATAGTAAGAATGACCTGAAGCTCTTTTTTTTTTTTTTCTGACCTGAAGCTCTTTGTAAGTCTGATACACTTTCTAGCCTCGTTGCCTTAAGGTATTATCTAGTGGGTTTAGAGATTTTATCTTCTCAAATAACTTGAATGATTCTTGTCATCAGGGAAGTTCAGACATGACATTAGGGAGCCTAAAAGAAAGCCACTGTGGCTGAAGCACGAGGCTGTGGGGTGATGGGTTGAGGGGCAGGCAGTTTTGATGTGTTGGTCATTATTCTGAGAACATTAGGGAGGTTTGTAGGCTTGGTGGCTAAAATTTAAGGGAATTTTCTCTTAAGGCTTCCATTTTCTCTGTGAAGGAAGGAGGAAAGATGGTTGGTTATACACAGTAGGGTCAGGCTGTGCAGGCATCATCCCAGTTTTGAGGAGAATGGAGAGGTGAGGCCAGCTGGCTGGGAGAAACGGGTAGGATTGATGGGCAGTGTTGAGGGCTCATTTGAGGTCAGTGATGATGGATGTGTAGTAATAACAATTTGCTTTGTGGTATTCTTCTCTAGCAATTATCAGATGGCTTAAGCGTTACCAGACAGAAAGCCCAACAGCAGGGTTGATCCCAGGTTGGGTGTGACAAAATGCAAAGGCACAAAGGAGTTTGGGATATCAGTGGGAGTGGTCTGGAAATAAGGATGATGGCATGCAAGCTGGATAAGGAAGGAAGTGAAGAAATTAACAGGCAGGAAGATTGCTTAGCACAGAGGGGTCACTAGACTAGAGCTTCTGATGAATCCAAAGTGGGAATAGTTGGAACTACGAGGTCATGGTCAAAGGGTCACATGCTGAGATGCATGATGTAACACGGAGTGCTCTTACATAACATTGATGTCCACAGTATGATGGGGTGGAGATGGGTTTCTTGGGGTTGAGTGGAGGAAAAGTTATTGGAAAAGAGGCAGCCAAATAAATGAGACCTTAAATCCTCCCATCCCTGCCGCCATGATACAGGAGAATTAAGAATGGAGGAGGGCATTTTTGCTTCAGGACATCGCTTGCTTGTTTTGACTCCACTAGGTAAGGTGTGGGGGGGGGCTATTGGTCAGGAAACTGGGTAAGACGATGAGGGTTAGGTCTTCCCAACCTACAAGAAACTTAGGGGTCAAGACAGCAATATATCAGGCCTGAGAGCCAACAGAAGTCAGCAGGGTATAAATACTAGAGAACAAAGCGTGGCAAGTGGCCAGAAGTTGATAGAGATGATAAGCCACTGGAAGATCCGTAGACACTGAGAGAGGAAAAATCAAAAGAAAGGTTGGAAAAGAAGCAGAAGGTCAAACAAAACCAGGAATTGAGGTGAAGACAAGATGGACAGAAGGGCAGATGAGGCACCCCTGCACTGAAGAAATCGCCCTGCTGTGGCTCAGTTGGAGCTCTGTTCTTTCCTTGTGACCCCGATAAAAACCAATTCGAGACGCGTCTGGCCTGCAGATGGTCGTAAATGAAAACAGGTAGTTGACAGGAAAATGTCTGGTTGAAAGAAGTGCTTGAAAACACATGGTCCTTTGTCTTTGAAGATGGCCCTATTATACTTAGACTTGGGGATCTGCAGCCAGAAAGAAGAATTTCTTCCTCCTCTCTCTTCCCTGGTGGTAGCTTATTGGTCTATGTCGCCATTGGAAAATAGAATTGTAATGCTTCACGAGTCCAGAAATGACGCATCTTTGAGGACCCATCAGGCGGGGGCTAAAAATCAAATCGGCACACTAGTTCCACCCTTACACAAAATCAGCGCATCCACAGCTGGGAGGCTGCAGGCATTTTTGGATGATTCATCTTGAGAAAACACGATGAAGCAGCTTAAGCGATATTTCATTTTGACCCAAGCCAGGCAGTGACCATATGCCAGAAAACCTCATAGTAGCCCTCAGCTGGTCGTGCCTCATACTGCAGGCTAGAGTCCCTGGAACCAATGGGGTAGGCCAGTCCAAAGATGCACCGCCTGCCCACCACCCCCACCCTGCCCCCCGCACCTTCTAGACCACCCTCTGATATTTAGGAATCTGGGATATCTGTCTAAATGGCCTCGACCCTACTTGGAGCCTGTGGAGGGTCTGTTCCTTTGGGCTTTGCTCCTAATGAAAAAATGGCACCCCTGGTGGGTACAGCCTGGACTAAGTGGTGACCAAGGACGGCTGCTTGTGGAGGTTGAGGATGGAACTTATGCACGTGGCCTGGGTGTCCAAAAGCGTGGGAGCATGTATGAAAAGGAATCGGGGGGATAAAGAGGTGGAAAGAAAGCCAAGGGTCTCACACTGGGAGCCATGGTCTCAGAACTCTGAGAAATCCAAACTCAGACCTGGCCTTAAGGCTTTATGAAGTTCTTTTGGTCACATTAGAAGAGCAGAGCATATTTTCTTAAGCAATCTATTAGCTTGATTTCTATATTTTAAATATTGAGAGATAGGATGCCTGAGACTCCACTGATACACTTCCTAGGCCCCAAATATTTGGGATAGGCTTGGGCTTATGTGTACAAATCACTCCAACTTTTTAGAGTCCTCCATTGTAGCACTGTCTCCTGCCTGTTTATGTATCTATCTTTCCTCCTGGACATTTGCTTCTCAGATCATGCCCTCTTTATCTTTGAATTCCCTAGCATGTAGCCGATTGCCTCTTGGCACCCAGTAAGCACCCAATAAATATTTGTGGAATTAATCAACAAAGGATATGCAGTTGTGCAAGTTCTCTGGCTAAGGCAAGTCTCTGGTAGATCCTGTCCCTGCTCTCAAAATCCCAGAATCTGTTCCTCTTGATTAGTCCCTATGGACACTGCACAGTATATATTTCCTTCATAAAGCTTAGTATCCTGCTCTATGTTACATGCGAACCTGAGAGGTGCAGAAAATTTGTGCCTCACAGGTGATACCAGAACTCCTCACAGCAAGAGGCACTGTCTTCTTTTGGAAAAACATGATGAGAATTGACTTTGGCCTATACAAGAAAGTGTATAAGACTGTTTATGCTAGAGCATAAACGTGCTAGGGAAAGGAAATTACTTTGTACAGAATAAGATGAAACATTTGCAATTATGAGGGGGGCAATCTGGCAGGGAGAGGGGGATGAAAAGAGAAGAGCCACTAAGATGATAAACCCAAGATGATGTGACCCATTTTGGCACCCACCTTCACCCATCTGACTAAAGATTGCTGGTTTCCCAAAAGCAGGTTCCATGTGACCACACCGCTCCCCCAACTGGCCCCACCTCCCCTACCCTGGAAACTGAAGAGAACACTGCATTCCACCTTGGGATTACGTGGTATAGAACAGAGACAATCTGTGGAAACGCAGAATCCCAGAGACCAGGATTACTCTGAGAATACAATGTCGGCTTTCTTGAAAATTTACAGAACTCCCAGGGAGGATTTTGAACTTCTACGGGTTGCGGTAGGGGCAGGAGCTCAAGTCTCATCTAGATTGTAAAGTGTATTAACCATGTCTTTTATTTTCTGAAGTCCAGTGCTTTGATATCCAAGCTGGGCCATCCCTCTGGGCCATGCTGAGCCCAGAGGGATGGCGCCTCCCAGAGTTAGCCAGTTCCTAAAGGTAGTCGACAGTCTGCCCATAAGTGTGTCTTTCAAAGGTGAGCCACAATAAGGGCTCTTGGCCACAGTGCCCCCACTCCCTCTGCCTCCTGTCCACCCCAGTTCTTCCCCATGTCGCCCCCCTCCATTGGAATGGCGTGTCCGCTCCTCTATGGTTATAAAAACTTTCTTTTCAATGTCAGTTGTCTCTTGATCCGATGGCTTTTTCATGCTTAACTAATAATCAAACATGGAGTAACTGGCACTCTTGAACTTCCCCATTGCCTTCCTTTCTCCCCTAATGAGTGCTGCTCTCCGCTTCCCTCTGGGGTGTCATAACAGTTTGCTATAAACGCTGCCCCCACCTTCCCATTGAAAGCCGTTAACTACCTAGAAAAGAGGATTCCGGAGAAATTTATTTCCATCTCAGAGGACACTCCCAGTGACCTAGATTTCTTTTTTAAATTATCAGTGCTTTTTACTTACAAAAATGATACACATGACAAAAAAATTTTCGCGTGAAATTTATAAAGTAAATAATTTTATATATTTATAATAATATTGAGGGGTTTTAAAAGTTTTTTTCTATTTATTTAGGTAATCGCTACACCCAAGGTGGGGCTCAAACTCAACGGCCCCAAGATCAAGAGTTGTATGCTCTCCCAGCTGAGCCAACCAGACACCCCAAATATTGGGTCTTTTATTCCAGGAACCTGGCATATCTTTCCATTTATTTCAGGGTTTAATGTCTACCAGCAATGTTTTTATATTTATTTTTATTATATTGTGTATATATATATATATATATACACACACACACACATATACATATGTGTATATATACACAATATAATATATTTTATATATATAAATTTTATATATTTTATTATATATATAAATATATATTTATTTTATATATATATAAATATATATTTATTTATATATATATAAAATATATATACTTTATATTTATTTTTATTATATTGTGTATATATATATACACATATACATATATATATATACACATTTATAATATATAAATGTTTATTACTTTGTCACTATATTTTAGGATCTCTTGTATAAAAGCCATAGAAGTCTACTCTGGCTACCTTAAAAGGAAAAGTAGTTTATTGGAAACAATTTTAAGAGATCAGATCCATATGTAGGGGACATAAAAGAAAGCTCATTCATGTACTAAAGCATATTTCTTCCTTTTTTTGAGAGAGAGAGAAAGAGTGTTGTGTGCGTGCATGCACACACATGCGAGCAGAGGAGGGGGCAGAGGAGAGAGAATAAATCTTCAGCAGGCTCATGCCCAGTGCTGAGCCCAACGTGGGGCTCAATCTCAGGACTGTAGGATCATGACCTGATCCAAAATCAAGAGTCGATGCTTCCCCGACTGAGATATCCAGGCGACCCATCATATTTCTTCCTTAAGGAAGAAGTGAAACACAGGTTGAAGAGTTAGGTAAAGATCTTTGGAAAGGACAGGAACCAGCAGTTCAGGGCATTGTGGTAGCAGGAGCCCACAGAGTCTCTTCAGGGCTCTGTCATTGGCACGTATCAGCTCTGTCCCTTTTCATGCTTGTGTAAATATCATTTGAGATTCAAACTCCCAGGAAAAGTGTCCAATGGTTTAGCTTGAGTCTTGAACCTGCCTCTTGGCCAAAGCATCTTGACTGAAACAGGGGAATGATGGTCTCCACGCAACATACATTTCCATCGCCAGAAGCTGAGGGAATGGATTTGTAAAACAAAAGCAAATTCTTCACACATCGGTATGTCACGGACATTTATTTATGGCAGCACATACACATCTATCCTTTAAATAAGGTGCATTGTGGGCGCCCGGGTGGCTCAAGTCAATTAAACATCCAGCTTTGGCTCAGGTCACAATCTCATGGTTTGTGGATTCGGACCCCACATCAGGCTCTGTGCGGACAGCTCAGAGCCTGGAGCCTGCTTCCGATTCTGTGTCTCCCTCTCTCTCTGCCCCTCCTGTGGTTGCACTCTGTCTGTCTGTCTCTCAAAAATAAACATTAAAAAAAAAATGAAAACTATGGGGTTTTTAGTTGGCTCTTTGTTTGCACATGCTTTGCTAACCTCCAAGTCTCTACCATGGCCTATACTGCTTACACAGCATTGAAAGTAGACCCCTGCCCTAAAAACTACGTTCTAATTTGGAGCCAACCTCTTGAAATAAAAGGAGATTTGCATTTGGGTCCACGCCTGTTGATTTTGCATTCCAGGTACAGTTGCAGTGAGCTCGATTTGCAAACTTCCACCTGCTGGCTATTTCCATAATAATAACTCCTATTTATTAAGCCCCTACCATGAGCTAGGCACATTACCTACTTGATCTCTATTTTTTTGTAGCCACCCCAGGAACTAGGTGCTGCTGTCCTTTAGAGACCTAGAAACTGAGGCTCAGCAAATGTTAACCACTTCCTCAAGGTCACAGAAAAGCTGAGCTGGGATGTGAAATCAGGTGCATCTGCCCCTAAAGCCTTGGCTCTTTCCATGCTGACGTGCGTAGGAAGCCTAGACTCAGCTGTTCCAGTCCAGCCCCTTTTGCCAGCTTCCTCTTAGTGTCTGTGGACATATCTGCCTCCAAATTTATATGGAAAACACCTCTGAAAGTACAGAGTGCGTTGTAATTATCATTGTGTATCCCAGGGCAGTCATCATGGTGCTTTACCAGAGGTAGATGTTCTTTCTCTCTCTCCTCTCTGTTTTATAAACACGTGTACAGGTGCATGCATGCACACACACACACACACACACACACACAGATTGTTGGGGAGGAGTGAGTTGTTTTAGATGAGATGAATGGCCACTGAGTCTTTCCATTTTCTGATGAGCCAATTTAAAAATGAATTATTCTGCCCTCTCTTCCTAGAGCAACTATCTAAATGAAAGGATTGAAAAGCCGAATGGCTTCTCTCTAAAAAGCGCGGGGAACCAGACTTAAAAATCTCTACATCTCCGCAAATGTTCCCTCCATAGTTGATCTACTTCGCTCAGGTTCAGAGGGGGAACAAATGAAGCTATGAAGTCTTGAAAGGACAAACACTTAGGAGTACAGACCACGGCTTTCAAGGAGCCTGCAAAACATTCTAATCTCTGTAAATAGAATAGGTTTGTGCAAATTAAAAATGAGGTGAGTGACCTTGGGCAGGAAGATAAGTGCTGGGAAAAGCCAAAAATTGAGAAAGAGCTGAAACGCTCATGATTTCACTCGGTCGGGTACAGAGGTACAGAGGTCGAGAAGAGCCAAGAAAGGCTGAGGAGACGGGAGACAAAGAGGATCATTTGAACAGAAGTATTCAGAGGGAAACAAAATGCCCTTAAATGTACTTGAACCCTGATTTGCAATGCAAAACCTTTCACTTCTCACCAAGAAGGAGTCTGAAATAATTTTCTTTTTTTTTTTTTTTAACGTTTATTTAGTTTTGAGAGAGAGACAGATAGACAGACAGTGAGTGGGGAGGGGCAGGGAGCGAGGGAGACAGAGGATCCAAAGCAGGCCTTGCCTTGACAGCCAAAAGTGATGTCATGAACCTGAGCTGAAGTTGGATGCTGAACCCACTGAGCCACCCAGGTACCCCCTGTTTTTTTTTTTTTTTCTTTTTTGATCCAAAGTGTACATAAAGAAATGGAAAGTCAGAATTAAGGGAATTTTTTTTTTTTGGATGACTCAGACCCAAGCTTTCTGATGGAATAGTGGGATTTGAATTTGGGACAGAGAAAGAAAGAGAGGGAGATGGAATTATCCAACTTTTCTCCACTCTCCATTTGAATTTGCCGGTAAGGTAGGTCATTGATAAATCCTCTAGAAACAAGCCCATTTCAGTACTTCAAAGGACAATTGTAGAACGGCCTTTATTTATCTAATTTTGAGTTCACACACACACTTCAATATATACCCTTTTTAAAATCTTCAACTTAAATCCCCAGTATTCTTTATTTATTAGGCTGAGGATACTTTACCTTGATTTTTTTTTTTTAATTTTTTTCTTCAACGTTTATTTATTTTTGGGACAGAGAGAGACAGAGCATGAACCGGGGAGGGGCAGAGAGAGAGGGAGACACAGAATCAGAAACAGGCTCCAGGCTCTGAGCCATCAGCCCAGAGCCTGACGCGGGGCTCGAACTCACGGACCGCGAGATCGTGACCTGAGCTGAAGTCGGACGCTCAACCGACTGAGCCACCCAGGCGCCCCTACCTTGATTTTTAAAGACAGCCCCCAAACTGTCTCATGTGTGAAAACTAGCTGGGGGAGTTTTTTTAAATTACAGATTCTCAGGCCTTCTCTCCCCCTCAGAGAGTGTAAATCATTTGGGTTGTGGTTTGATCCTGGACTCTGCACTTTGAAAATAATCTCTTGTGCTTCAGATGTAGGACTCTAAAACTATACTTTAAAAAATATTCATTTATGTAAAAGCACCAATAATATAATTAGCAAAACATCCAGATGTTAAGTATCTTTATAATAAATTGATATGTATTCAAATTCATTTTTAGTCTCTATACTTTATGATTGTTAAATGGGCTATATCCATGGATATGGTATAACAGAGCAGAGGTTGTTCTAGTGCCATATGGTTATAACTAGCAGGGAGAGGCATCTGGATCTTAAAACATAGTGTTCATGGCTTGAATGGCTTGAATGGCTTCCCAGAGTTGGGAAGGTCAGAGAGATGTGGCCTACCTCACTTGAATAAGAGGGAAGGAAGATCTAATTATATCTCAATCTCTTCCGCATTTTTACTTAATGATGACGTGGTTAAATGATTCTCAGAGTGTTGATGGAAATATATTTTCACTGGTAGACAATGCTTCAATCTATTTACAAATAAGTTCACTTAGTTATTTTTTAAAATCTTTATTTATTGAAAGAGAGTGAGAGAGAGAATATGAGTGGAGGAGGGGCAGACAGAGACAGAGAGAGACAATCCTAAGGAGGTTCTGCTCAGGGCTTGATCTCACGAACTGTGAGATCACAATCTGAGCCAGAATCAAGAGTCTGCCGCTTAGCTGACTGAGCCATAGAGGTGCCCCACACAAACAAGTTTATTTAGTTGTAGGAAGGTATTTTTTGCCTACGTAAAGGTAATCACAAATATATAGGCTTATAGCTGAGAATATCATCAAATGGACAAATTGAGTATTCAGAAATGATAAATAAGGTTTATGATATACAGTCTGAGTAAAGGGTCTCTCTTACTAAGAAAAATGGTCAAGCCTTGTAAAGATAAATTCAAACCACAGGACAACTTTCATATTTTGTAAAAGAAGAAAGCATTATGGATTCTTATGATTTTTATTATCTTGATAATGGATCGACCCACTTGGTGAAACCATTTTGTGTTTTCTTCAAAGGGATTCTTGGGGTGCATGGGTGATTCAGTCAGGTAAACATCCAACTTTGGCTCAGGTCACAATCCCATGGTTTGTGGGTTCAAGCCCCACATGGGGCTCTGTGCTCACAGCTTAGAGCCTGGAGCCTGCTTTGGATTCTGTGTCTCCCTCTCTCTCTCTGTCCCTCCCCTGCTTTTGCGTGTGCTCTCTCTCTCTCTCTCTCTCTCAAAAGTGAATAAATAAACATTTTTTAAAATTTTAGAAAAAAGTATTCTCCAACTTGGTGGGAGTATTCCTTACTTTAGCGTGGATTTTCTAAATAAAGTCAAAGTCACTAATAAATGTAATCTAATCTTCCAACTTACTAATAAAAGTAAAAAAAACCCCAATACTTCATACTAATATACTGCATAATTTAACATAATTATTTTTAATTTAGGTAAAACAGGTGCAGATTTAGTTCATGGTGGATAAAACCAATGAGGTATACAATTACAAAGGGTTAGATCTATTGGTTCAGCATGGATCAAACCGGGTTAAACTGAAAACCTGGTCCGACTCTTTTAAAGTTAATACTCACTGAAACCAGTTCTAACCAGTCCACAAAATTACACTTTTAACCACTTAGTTACTTAACTGCCTCATCTCCCATGGCTTGTCATCCAACGAGCTCATCCTAAATCTTGCCACCATCGTAAGCTGCATAGCCTCTGAAGTTTCCATGTCAAACAAATCATTCTTGGAGACTATAACTTATTCTAACAGTTATTTCTAGTAGTTTCCTAAACTGTTAACAGTTCTTGTCCATGCCTTTGCCCCATACCTCTGCCTCCTTTTCTCTATTCCTCCTGCTGTCTCTATTTTCCCCTTCACAGCACTTGGATTCCATTCCTAATCACTCACTGTAGTTACTTTCTTGAAAACATCTTCAGCTCACTTGTCCTCACTCCCTTCTTATGTATTCATATAGCAAAATCTGAACATTGGTCAAACCCAACGTACTTCTTTTCGCTTCTGTGCCTATACTGGAGGAGCAGAATACTTTGTGGGGGTGGGGAGAGCAGTGGAAATCACAATATGGCCGACTGGCATCACTTGAAAGCCATGACTAGAAGCCCAAAATGGGTGCTGTCCGGAAGGTCTGTCACAATACCTTCACCGAGTATGACAGGTTTAATGAATAGGCTTTTACTTCCAGGGACAAAGCAGGAAGTTCCTTACTTTTCTCTAGCCACTGCTTTCCAGCTCAGTGACCAAGATTTCTCTTCCTTGCCCACTGATGGCATCTTAGGCATATTCTATGCTGCCTGACCACTTTCAGCCACAAACAGACACATTCTGATGTCAAAGAAAAAAGTGTAGTCCAGTCTAAATTACACCTCAAGCTTATCACCCAGTTCAGTTTCTCCTATTCCCCAACTCAGGACTAACCCATAGTAGGAGGATGTTCAGTGGCTTAAGAGGAGCAGAGTGCACATTTTCAATGTTTCTTCACTTTGCTTCTCCATTTCTCTCCTCTCTACCCCCACCCCAACCCAAACCCTTGTTAGGTGCCTTTGGGCTCCTGGAAGCCTCAAGATCAAGAGAGGATGAATGAATTGGAGATCAGGAAAGAACTTTTCACCAGCTAAGGCTGACGGAAGTTGTCACTTGTCTGTCAGTTGACCTCTGTCAGGTCAGATATTCAAATTGCTGGCTTTTCTGTTGTCTGTAGTGACCCCCTCCCCCAGTGGAGAGAAACCTACCACCTCAGGTTCCGTACCCCACCACCTTCTCCACCACCTTCCCAAGAGATAAGTAAACAGCCTTTTAAACCTTGGGTTCATTGTGCCCTAAAGGGAGAGAACTCTTGGGGCGCCTGGGTGGCTCAGTCGGTTGAGCGTCCGACTTCAGCTCAGGTCACGATCTCGCGGTCCGTGAGTTCGAGCCCCGCGTCAGGCTCTGGGCTGATGGCTCAGAGCCTGGAGCCTGCTTCCGATTCTGTGTCTCCCTCTCTCTCTGCCCCTCCCCCATTCATGCTCTGTCTCTCTCTGTCTCAAAAATAAATAAATGTTAAAAAAAAAAAGGGAGAAAACTCTTTCAGCAAAGATGCTATAAGAATCTTCATATCTGACTCCCCGCTTTGATGACCACTCACCCTGCAGCAAACGGCACAACTCTTGGTCTGTTGGATCAGCCCATTTCAGGATGATTCCACTAACTGAGCTCTTTTCTTGTGCTCTCATCATGAACAGGTGAAAGCAAGAAGCAAGCAACCATAGCTCTACATCTTATTTACTGAAGATGCCCTCTGATTGCTCCCTTGGGGCCCTCCAAACCTTCTACTGTCTATAGAGAAGGCAGTACAGTTAACCTAAATTGATTCATTCGAAACCCCTTTTCTCTAGATTCCTTTCCAAACAACCCTTCTTTGTGAATTCTCAGACCATGGTTATATAGGCTGTACAACATCGTGATTACTAGGCCATTTTGCTACCTTTTTGCAGACTCTTCATACAAGTATCCAGCAGACCCTTCAATTTCTCTCAGCTTTGGGGCTCTAAGTTCTGAAATAATAGGAAATATCCCATTCAAACTCCTTCTACATCTGTAATTTATTTCCTTTCGTCCTCGAGATGACTCATTTACGTCTTTTCCTTTTGCTTCGTATCTTGCGCTCATTATGTTCCATTCCCTCTCAGCTGTTGACTTTGTCTCACACTTTGTTGAAAGAACAAATACCATGATAAGAAAACTAAATAGGCAAATGTAGCCATGTTCTCTGCTTTCCTTTTTGCTTCCAGGAAGAGGTCTCCCCTTTCACCTAGAGTTTATTGTGAAATTTCTGAGGTTATCAGACTGGAGGAGAAGAGCTTTTGTAAAATTTGTCTTGGAAAACAAGAATCAGAGTGAAAATAGAGGAGAGGACGACCGGGGCTGGAAACCTGGCCACCAAAGTTGGGAGGACATGACAATTTAAACACAGATCTTTAAAAATACTCTTCTATTGTAATAGGGTGAAATTATACAGTTTCATTTTATCTTTTATTTTCATAAACATTAACACAGGCATATGTTTACTGTTACCAAAAAATGCTGAGAGACTTTTATCTGTTGTTATGCCTTGAGAACAAATGACAGTAGCTCCCAACTCAACTAGTTGGAACAAAAAGGAAATTTTATTATCTTGCATATAAATCATGTTGAGAGATGGTTGAACTGTGAGCTTGCTGACATTCCTTAAGGACTTGGGTTCTTTCCATGCCCTGCCATTGTGTGGACGTTGGTTGTTTTTTTTTTTTCCCCTCAGACTAGCTCCCTCTTGGTGTTGAGATAGTTTTGTCAGGCCAGGCATCAAATTCAGGATAACTTTGAGAGAAAGAAGAGGCAAGTAGTCTCCTAAGAATCCTCCCTTAATATCTCATTGGACAAAACTGAGCCATGTGACATCCTGTAATTCAATCACTGGCTGGTGGCATAGAATTACCATGGGTAATGAACAGATCAATGAAACCAAGAGTTAGTTTCTTGAAAAAATAAACAAAATTGATAAACCTCTAGCCAGGCTTCTCAAAAAGAAAAGGGAGAGGGGGGCGCCTGGGTGGCTCAGTCGGTTAAGCTTCCGACATCAGCTCAGGTCATGATCTCATGGTCTGTGAGTTCGAGCCCCGCGTCGGGCTCTGTGCTGACAGCTCAGAGCCTGGAGCCTGTTTCAGATTCTGTGTCTCCCTCTCTCTGACCCTCCCCCGTTCATGCTCTGTCTCTCTCTGTCTCAAAAATAAATAAACGTTAAAAAAAAATTTTTTTTAATTTAAAAAAAATTAAAAAAAAAAAAGAAAAGGGAGAGGACCCAAATAAATAAAGTCATGAATGAAAATGGAATTATTACAACCAATCCCTCAGAAATACAAGCAATTATCAGGGAATACTATGAAAAATTATATGCCAACAAACTGGACAACCTGGAAGAAATGGACAAATTCCTAAGCACCCACACACTTCCAAAACTCAAACAGGAAGAAATAGAAAACTTGAACAGACCCATAACCAGCGAAGAAATTAGATCTGTTGTCAAAAATCTCCCAACGAATAAGAGTCCAGGACCAGATGGCTTCCCTGGAGAATTCTACCAGACGTTTAAAGCAGAGATAATACCTATCCTTCATTGGACTAATCGGGACTTACCCCTTAGTTAGAGATGGGATCACGTTCCCTGAGGAGTAGAAATAGGAGTTCTGTTTGCAAGGAAAGAGGCACCTAAATGAAACCCCCCAGGCTTATAAAGCACGTAAGCATCAGTATCAAATTCCCTCTTCCCTTCCTCATTATTGCTCATTATTCAGCCAATTCATTTGTTCAGCAGATGTTTATTGAGTATATACAGTAAACCAGTCACTGTTCTAGGTCCTGGGGACACAGTGGAAAAGTTCTTCAGTTTTTACTTCTTCTAGTGATTACTCCATATGCTAAATTATATGCTTATGATACAGTTCCTTGATGTATCAAATTTAGGCATTGCCTATTGACTTCCTGCCATGAATCATGAGGATTTAACTATTTTATCGTCTCTCCTACCTCTCTCCGTATTATATAGTCCCTCCATGAATTTTCAAAGGGGATTTTTAAACCTATTTTTTTTTGGTTCTTATATAATCGACCACAGACTCTCTCTCTCTCTCTCACTCTCAACCTCTCTCTCAGCATTTAGCATTTATTGAATTCCTAATAGCAATTTGGCAACAGAAATATGAAATCTTTCTCATGTCTTCATTTCTTGGGAGCTTTCCAATGCCATTTTTAGTTGCTTTTAATTTTCACCCTTTGGTGCCTTGGAGGTAGCACTTATTTTCACATTCCTTCTCTCTCAATCAAGGACATCCCAAGGGTGAAAGACTGATATTTCATTTCCTTGAGAACCCAGTAGCTGAAGTAGATGACAGACATCTGAGGGAAGGCTCGCCCTTTAATGGACAATACATCTTAGCTTCCAAATTCATACAATAAAGTCGTTAGTCCTCTTTCCATGATCCTCAGCCTCTTTCATCCCTCAACCTCCATTAGCTGGCTTTTCTTAAAAATACAGTCAATATTAAGAATATTTACATTTTACACCCTTTCCTTGACAATGGTAATGTTTTTGATTCTAAAAAGGTGAAAATCAGCAAGTACCATATTATGACTCTGTAAATATTTTTTGCTGAAGACTCGAAGAGTGTGCTCAGATTACATGTTTTTCCTCCATGGGTCAATGTCACTACAAAATAATTATTCCAGCCCGAAATTTGACTGGATTCTCTCTCTCTCTCTCTCTCTCTCTCTCTCTCTCTCTCTCTCTCTCTCTTTGAAAATAAGCCACCCATTATCTTATTTTATTACCAAGTCATACCAAGATTTTAATCACATTGTGTAATTTATAGCTTCCCAGCAACTGATTGCAAGAATGGATTCCAGGTCAGCCAGGTTCTTGATCCCTTAGCCCTCAGGTCAGCCAGGCGGGCCCAAGGCTCAAGGCACACAGATCAGTTGGCCTTCAGGGGCATACACCCTCTTCATTTACTTCAGTGTACTGGATATATATTATATAGTATAATTTTTGTGTGTGTGCCATGATATGAGAAAGGTTGAGAGGTACTGGAAACCTTTCAACATTTTACCCGTCCCACCCCCAAAGAGATCTCCTAGAATCTGAGGTTTACTCTATTTCTGTTCAAAGTTACCATGTCAGGACTTTCTTCCTTTCTCTGCTCTCCTGGATTCGATTTGTCATGTTCCTGGATGTCATGTTTTCTTCTTTCTGGGTTTACTCTCTCATTTACCCAGAGTGTAAAAGATGTTCTGAGACAATTTCCAATGTGTGTGTGTGTGTGTGTGTGTGTGTGTGTGTGTGTGTGGCGGAGAAAGGGGGGGGATAGCTTCTCACACATCACCAACAAACGATTCTCTGACACATGCTGGATATCCTACTATTGAACTCAATTCTGATACTGTTTATCAAGAGAGAGCATCAGATCCCACAGGTTAAGGGCTCAGGCCCACAGGCCTCCCCGCCGACCCCCACTGCCAACTTCAGAACTCAATTGCAAGTTCAGGTTGTCACCTGTGCTTCTGACCAAGTGGCCATAGATCAGAGTTTCCAACAACCTCCTCCTGGGATTGGATTAATTTGCTAGAACAGCTCCAAGAATACAGAGAATCATTTCTCTTACTAGATTCCCAGATAATTATAAAAGGATACAACTCGGGAATAACTAGATAAAAGAGTTGCACAGAGAAAGGTGTGGGAGAAAGGTGTGGAGCCTCCGTGGCCTCTCCAGGTATGCCAACTTCCCCAAATCTCCACATGCTCATCAACCCAGGAGTTGTCCAAACGCTTTTTTTTTTTTTTTTTTTTTTTTTTGGCTTTTGCTTTCTATGGGACACTTCATTACACAAGCTTGATTGATTAAATCATTGGCCATTGGCAAGTGATTTGACCTCCAGCCCCTCTTCATTCCCTGGAAAGTCAGGGGGGCGAAACTGAAAGTTATAACCCTCTAACCACATGGTTGGTTCTCCTGCCAACCATTCCCCTTCCTTAAGTGCTTTCCAGAAGTCACCTCATTTACATAAGGAGATACCTTTATCCTCTCCTTGCTTAGGAAATGTCAGGGGTTTTAGAAATCTGTGCCAGAAACAAGGACAAAGACCATATATATATTTCTTATTATAAATTACAATGTCACAACATGTCTTCAAATTACTTTCTAGGAAGCATACTAGGAGGGAAGATTTCTGAATCTTCTATTTTTCAAAATATGTTTATTCTGCCTTTGCACAGGATTGATCGTTTGGCTGAATACAGTCCTCTCAGAACATTGACAACAGCCTGTTTAGTTTTCTAGCATTTAGTCGTTGATGGGACACATTGTTTTTTTGGTTGTGGGGGCCTGGGTTTGAGCTGGAAGCTTCTAGGATCTTTTGTTTATTTTTGATCCTTTGAAATATCATGATGGTGCATCTGGGGGGCTGTTCCCATTCATTCAGCTGGGCACCCAAGAGGCCCATTCGGTGTGGACATCCATGTTCTTCTTTAGCTGTAGAAAATTGCTTCTGTTTCTTTGAAATGTTCTCTTCTGTTTTCTCTATTCAGTCTTTCTAGAACTTATATCAGATAGACATTGGGCCTCCTAGATAAATCCTTATTGTCATTTTTCTTTACTCTCATATTTTTCTTTGTTCTATATTCTTAGAAATTTTCTCAATTTACCTTCTAAACATGAGTTTTAAGACCCTAGAGCAAAGTCCTTCTTATCTGAAACTTGGGGCTGTCCAATGTAATAGCTGGTTCCTCATCTGTTGAGCCTAAAGCAAAACCTTCTAACTGGCAAGCCCCATTCACATACTCAGAGCTTCTTCTAATTTTTTGGAGCTCCTTTTGAGCTATTTGTCAAAAGTTCCATGATATATTTTGAAAAATTATTGTTAATGATCTACAATCCAACAACAGAGTTTTGCCTTTTCAATTTTTCAAAAGCATGACTTGGAAACTACCTGGTAGGCACGTACATTTGTTACTCAGTCATTAAGGTCATTCACTTTCCCAGACCTAGACCAGTGTTTTGAATTCATTTGGTGTCTGATGGGTTTTTAACACCCTGGAGCAGTGCACCATATTAAGATGCAGTAGACTGTATGCCTCTTTTGTAAAGTGGAAGAGGGCATTTGTAAATGGGATGGCTTGACTGTAATATATTCCCAGTCTATTCAGTTTTAGGAAGGAAAATATGTGAAGGGTGAAGATCCAATCTGATTCCCTTCAAACTATTCTATCCACTGGGAAGGCTTTGTGAACTCCCAGGGATAGTGGCAGTCCAGAACACTATTGAACTATGGGAATTCAGTTCCTTTTGAGCCTTTGATTTTAAGAGCCATTGATCTTTCCTTTCTCCTAAAAAGGACACAGCAGCTTCAAAAAAATAAAAAATAAATAAAAATAAAAAACTTTAAAGAGGGTCTTGAAGTGTTTGGGGAAAAATAAATGTAAACTGAAGAAAAGAAAAAGGTCTTTGCTTAGGAAGCCTGATAGACCAGGAGGAGACTGCACAAAAGTGAACCAAATAAAATCCAATGTTCCAATATGATTAAAAATGGAAATTAGAGGTTTTCATCTTGAGAGGGCTCTTTTTGTGCAGACTGTCTTTTTGTGCCCAAACAGCAGACTGATGTCTTATCCGAAGATCTTAAAATCATAATAAATTATCATTAGGTTATAATAGTTTGGGGAAGATTGTGAATAAAGGTGGGCTGACAGATGATCGCTTTGGGACAGTGGCTTTCAATCTTTTTAAACACAGCTCACAGTAATACAATTTGTAGTTATATAATTGAAATGGGAATTCTGTCAAAAAAAAAAAGAAAGAAAGAAAAAGATTACACTTAGAATGTGAGATATTCTCTGATATTTTGCCTTCTCTTCTTCATTCTTCCCATCTCTTAAAAACAGTGCTGGTCAAGAATTACCAAATTTATTTCACAACCCACTAATGAGGAATATGTGTAGTCTGGAAAACATTGCTGAAAGGTCCTCTGAGAAAAAACCTTAGATCTTTGTATTAAATATTTTAAAACAATCTTGTAAAGAAAACCACGCTTATCTTTCACTCATCTCTGCTTAGGGGAAACCAAGCTGTTCACACTCCAAGGCCAAAACCAAAATCCTTTTGGTGGCAGCCCACCCCAGATGTAGGTAGGCATAGTGTCTAGGATAAATTTGCTTCTGGAATGCTACAGCACAACAGCAAATAAAAAAAATCAGCCTAACAGAGAATCAAAGTCCTCAGAAGCTGACCTTTCAAATGATGTAAACGTTCTGTTCTGGGATGATAGAAAGTAGGGGTGGAATGGGGTTGGAGGAGGCGGGGGAGGGGGGTTGGGAAGGAGCAAGATTTAAGAGAATGGATGATGGAAGTGGAAAGTTACTGGATCTTCTTCACACAGATGATTTTCTCAGTAGAGTGCTAGATTATCTATGTGTTCCACACATCTCGTAACTGATAGCTGTCCTCATCTGCCCTCTTGCTCTAAGAGGAGAAGTATGCGGAATTAAACAAAGACATCAACTTCCTAAGAATGTGCTCGTGGAGTTGGCTGGAGCCTATGAGGGTAATGAGAGAACAAACACATCATTAGGACACAATCCAAGCAGCCCGAGTAAATGAACACAACAGAAGAGGGCTGTAGGAAGACTGCTGAAGGCAAGAAATGGCTTGTAAGAGAATGGGAACATATAAATTTTCCATCTACCTATTACTCTGAGAAAATACTTTGAAAGGTTCTTTTTACAGTGAGGTCAAAAAAAAAAAAGGTAAACAAAAAAAATCTCTGAGTTACACAATGTTATCACTTCTGAACAAAGAATTAAACAAGATGTATTACCCTGAGATGTTTCATGATTGAAAAAACACCCAGAGTGCCTAGCCCTTTGAATACTTAACAACCCCTGGGACTATGAATAGAGAATTTATTGGGAGGATTAAAAACTAAAAGAGATAAAGAAGAGCATTGTGCTAATATCCATGGGAGAACTGAAGTGGCTCTAAATGGATTCCTAAAAGGAATTTCCCAGGGGAGCTCTTAGACCACCCAAACACAAAGCCCAGTCCAAACCAATGGAGTCCGAGTTTCTGGGAATGGGATCCAGGCGTCAGCATTGTTTAAAGCTAACGAGCAGCCAGAGTTGTTCTAGACCCTTCCTACTCTCAGTGTGGCCTGTGGATCAGCAGCAGCAGTAGCCCCTGGAAACTTCTCAAACACACAGAACCTCAAGCCCTCCCCTAGGTCTACGGAATCAGAATCTGACATTTGACAAGGTCCTCAGATGATTCTTATGCAAGTTACATTTTGAAAATCACTGATTTAAAAGATACACAGTATTAAATTCGGATGTCTGCTGCTTCCTTAATATTTAACTGTTTCTTCCTCGATGCTGATCTACATCACAGCACTTGGAACGAGCTAAGTAGCAGCACCTGCTTTGTTTTGCTGTCCCTGACTTCTCTAACTGCTCAGAGTTGGTGCCGTAATGCCCATGACCTATAATGCCAATTCCTGTCTTGGTAATAATTATGAATATCCTTGGCCCTCCTCAAGCGGGATTTGAATGTTCCAAGGATGCTACATAGAATCCGGTGTCATTTGCTGACATCCATATCCTGGGACAAATTTTGGTATGTTAATCCTGTTTGTTTATTCTTTAGATTAAGCAGCATCAATATGAACACTAAGACCTTGCTCCTGCCCTCTGCCTCTTGTGGTTTTCTCTTTGGGTTTCTATTGCTAGTTCTAGTTAGAGCCCTATTCTGAATCCAAAAAAGTGGTTGTGGGGGCAGTCGGCCTTCCTTGCTTCTGGCATTTATCCTTCAAAAAGTTGGCAAGAGTCCTGAATCCATACACAGACCTAGATGATGATGCCACCCAGTTGGTTCTGTTGATATTGGCTCTCCCACACATCCGAGTTTCCTATGCTTTTTTACCTCATTTGTCTACCAAGCTACTGGAATGGACTGATAGCCATTAAAGTAACTTTTAGGGTAGAATTCATCCTACATTCTACTGCAGATGACCTCTCCAGCAGCATCTCTTCAGTTCCTGGCCCTGGAACAGGACTTTATAAATTCCCTGCTCTAGTCTTCCTTTCTTTCTGGGTGTATTCGACTGTATGTGATCCATAAAACTTCACGTCTCCTGCCCAAGTGAGCTCTAACATTACTCATATTGTAGATGGTCCATGTAGAGACATCTCAAGTTCATAAGACTTGTAAGGAAACCTCAGATGACTTCTGTATATAGGGACAAAGAAGCAGAAAGTGAAAGAAGAAATGCAAAAATAACCTTTACTAAACCAGAAAAATCTCTTCCATTCTATTTTTGGTGAACCTCAGCTTATTCCTGGACATATTGTTGGATTGTCCTTGTGCAGACATATTCTGAGATCCTGGGGAAAACTAGAAGGCACTAGAAGTGGAAGCCTTAAAGGGTCATACCATGACTTGCTCCTGTAGTCATAGAGTGCATTTGGGGACATGAACAACTCTGGCTCATTGAGGAAGACTCAACTCATTGAAGAAGAGTTTCAGTCCCTTCTGAAAGGGAAGATATGAAATTCCCCCGAAAAAGTACATAAAGATTCATGTGGCATTCAAATCATAAGAATAAGATATGTAGTTGGTTTAGAGTCAGGAGCTTTTAAACTGAACAGCTGTAACCCATTTGGGCAGTCGTGCAAAACAGAAAGTTGGCAAACCAGATAGTCTTTTCAGACATTAAACACGAAGACGCTTGGGGCCAAATCTTGTGATTAAGAAATCAAATGTTTTCTTTTTCCCCTTCCAACCTGTTCTCAGAGTGTGGAAAGTTATATGATTTTTCTTCTCTGACTCTCTGGTTTTGGTTATTGGGAACTGCCTGTCTCTTCAGCCACTGGAGGTCAACTCAATTCAATTCAATCCAGTCTAGTCCAATCCGCTCTAATCTAATCCAATTTGGCCTCATCCACCTTTTTTGAGGGGGGGGGGAGACCTATAGGAACATCAAGAATTTAAGTGCACTGGGGGCTCATACACCAGGTTGTCCACAGCTCAGCTCATAAAATATCATGGCTCTGGTGTAATATCTGTACCTCTTCGCTCCCACTTAACACCTAGAAACGTGGTTTCTAATACTTTCCTGCATCCCGGATTCTGCTTTATAATTACCAGATTGTATACATTATTGATTTTTTTCTAATCCACTTAGGCATGACCTGTTGCCTGCACCAACTCTCTAACTGTAACCAACATACTCACTTTCTATCTCTTATCCTAACTCTTCCCTCGGGCACCTGCCCATACCTCTGTCTTTCATTTCAACCTTTCAGACTTTATTTTCTCCTCCCATGGCTTGACCTGGTAGAGAATGCTTCCTTTAGAAGGTTTTCCTTTCAAGTACACAAGCAGAGATATGCACGAACATCTGGGGTAAGCCTTTTGTTCAACTTCAGCCCCTAGTGAATATGAAGACAGGTCTTCTGAGCAAAAGAGAAAAAGGCAAGATTAATGAGAACAAACATCAGAGAAATGCCTTCATGTCTAGAAAACATTAAGAACCTGCTTTGGACACATTTGAACATTTGTGTGTTTTGATTCTAACCTCTTTCTATCTAGTCTAACCTGGGGTAGACCAGACTCCCAAGAGGCCTGGCAGCAGGAAGTAGGGTATTGCAATGAAAAGTAGCTGCTGGTTCCTGGCTCTCATGAGGAAAAGGGTAGAGCCAAAGCCTCCAATCAGCGGGAAAACACCCAGAATGGTCTTACGGTGCCTTAAAATATAGGACCACTGCCCTACCAATTGGCAAACAACCATTGCCCCACCTCTTCCACCCACTTCTTGTTGCCCTGGTGGCTTGACTGCCTTCACAGGTTACTCTTGTGCCTCCAGCAACTAGAAGTCTAACATTTTGATTTGTGGGTCTTGGGCTCAATCCCTGGTTAAATATGGTAACAACCATTTTTGGATGATCACTCTTGACTCCGGTAGGAAATGAATGCTTAGAGCGTCTTTAGGAACTACTAGGAAAGGAAATAACCTTTTAGGATTATCTTAGGAAGAGAAGTGCTTATAACTTGCCTCCTGAGTTAAATTCCTTAGGGGCTGCCCAGAGTCATCCTACTTCTTTTTCTTTACCCATTCTCCTCACTAATTTGGTATGAAACCATCTATCTGATGACCTAGTCTCACTGCTCCTCTGTTCTCCACGTCTGTCTTCATAGGCACCAGTTTAAAGTCCTTCTTTCATGTAGTGACCTCAGTCACTTTTCTGGACAGAGGATGATTGGTTCTAAATCTGATAAGCGGATTCTTCCCCAGGGTTGACTTTATACCACCATGCCGCCACATGACAATTTCTCTGCTTCCTCCACCAGGGACAATCAGCTACTAGTGAAGTTTAGCACCTCTTGCCATCGCCCTCCTGGACAGTATCATGGTGAAAGAGAGAGGGAGTTTGGGAACCAGATGGTCCTGAGTTTGAAATCCAACTTTTCTTGACTACTTGGGTTGCTAGAGCAAATGACTGAACTTTTGTGAGGCTGTTTCTGTTTTTGTTTTATCTACAAAAATAAAAGTAGATCTTACTTTATAGGGGCGAGAATAATAATAAGTGAAATGATACTGTTGTAGTGATCCATTTATTTCCTTGGTCTACCCAGCATCTCTTTAGGGAATCTCCCTCCCTATTCTTATTCTACGTGACTTGACAATAGGAATGGCCTCATTACCTAGGGGGCCAGAGTTCTGTGTATGGCTAGCCCATTAAAATCTTCCCGGAGAATCTGATGAAACAATCCCCCAAAATGTATTTTCTTTTCATTAGTGCATTTGAAATAGGCCCATGGACAAAAAGAATGATCTTTTTATGATTCTTATCCAATGTGTTACATACTTTGGGAATAACGGTTATAATGGTGTCCTGGCACTCATCACGTGGAATTTGGACATGCCTACGAAGCTGCAAGTTTGCAGTCTCTGATACAGGGCACTAAATTAGATTTTGATAACAATGGCAGCCATGTCAAGTCATCCATAAGTTAGCTTAAGAAAAAGTCGAACATACCGGTTCGTGTGTCGTGGAACTCGGATGGTGCGTCGAGGCAAAGGACTGGCCTTAGAGATGCCAGGAAGTCTGAGTGTCACCCCTGCTCTCTGAATGTCCATTTGCTCTATGATCGATCCCCACTGCAAATGAGTGACTAGATGGGGATGGACATGAGCAGAGATAACTGTAAGTCTTCATAATCTCAGTTTAGCAACCCCAGGAGAAAGTAAGAACATATTTTCCTCTCAGTGTCTGTGAAATGTCTTCCAGTGTCCTTGAAGGCCAAACCGTAAGTTCCTAAAACTCAGGTTGTTCTGATTTGAGTCATTTGATCATGGCCGGGCCAGTCTCTGAGGTATATGAATACATGCATGCACGTGAATTTCTTGCACGGCGTAATTGGCACATTCACTAAATCTGTATGAGGAGAGAGGCAGCCATTCCCAAAGGATAGAAGGTGCAATTACCTAAAGAATGGTGGGAAGGGAGGCTTGAGTAGACCAAAATAGGGAGGCTTGAGTAGACCAAAATTGAGTAGACCAATAGATGCTATTGATATGATCATCATCATCCCCTTCATTCTTATATTATTTTTATTATTATTATTTGCCATCACAAGTGTAACTCTCATTACCCTTGCAGGAAGAATATATCTAACTGTGATTGGCTGTCACACCGACTTTCAGGGCATGGGGACATTCAAAAGCAAAGGGAAATGGGCTCCATAAAAGGTAGGTGTTTGGCCCCTTTGACAGTAAAAATTGAACTACCTTCTCTGGCAACAGCATATACAACTCGTATCTCCTTATTAAGAGGAAAAAACCATCATTGCTAACCGATGGCACGCGTTATGATCCATCTAAAAATAGTAGGGTGAGTTGGGGTTGAAGCTTCACAAAAAAATGTTTTAGATACGCAGAAATATCACGGGCCAAGGGCTCCTGGAAACAGTGTCCTCACCTGAAAGACACTCACGTCCCATATGACACAGCCTGGTGCACTTTGTGGCTATTTAATGAATGTGAATTCAATATAATTCTTGAACCAGGGGAGCAAAGGCAATATCTTTTAATAGCTCATATTCTATATGTCATATCTTCGGTAATAAGACGCCAGAAGGGATATTTCTGGCTGTGGTTGGTTAGTATTAGTCCATGTACATTAGAAGGCATACAAAATATCCCTATTTGTCCATTTACTGCAGCAATGGTTCTTTGGCTTTATTGCATAATTGGCTTTCTTAAAAATAAAAAATAAAATAGTCACTCGGTAAAATACATCAACGTTGACATGACAACCAATTCTCCTAGTATATTGTGGATTTGGAAATTCAATAAATGCAGATGTATACTTAGGCAAATTCACAAAGACACATCATAGAATTTCTACTTTATATAAATTAGAAAGTGATTCGGAGCTTTTATGGCTCTTGGTGATAAACTGTATTAAATCAGCTTCTGAAAAACTAGATTTTTGTTCTTCTAAATTGTATGCATTCGGGCCTTCATCATTTCTTATTAACACGTTATCCTTCTTACCAGACGCCTGGTACTTAGTAACGTTCATCGTCCCTACTTTAAAGATCTAATTTTTTCAAACCAGAGAAAGAACTGGTAACACTGCCAGAATTACGTTCAGAATTTTGTAAACAGAGAAGACAGATAATGCCCATTGGGCATCCTTCCTGTCTGTCTTTGACAGGTCTATCTTTGATTCTACCTCGTGGTAGGAGCACTAGATTTAGCAAAGAAAAATATACAATGTTCAGTTAAATTTGAATTTCAGATAAACAACACAATGTTTTAAAATTATTTATTTATTTATTTATTTATTTATTTATTTATTTATTTCAACGTTTATTTATTTTTGGGACGGAGAGAGACAGAGCATGAACGGGGGAGGGGCAGAGAGAGAGGGAGACACAGAATCGGAACCAGGCTCCAGGCTCCGAGCCATCAGCCCAGAGCCGGACGCGGGGCTCGAACTCCCGGACCGCGAGATCGTGACCTGGCTGAAGTCGGACGCTTAACCGACTGCGTCACCCAGGCGCCCCTAAAATTATTTATTTTTGAGAGAAAGAGAGAGAGAGAGGGAGAGGGGTAGAGAGAGAGGGAGAGAGACCATCTCAAGCAGGTTCCATGCTGTCAGGACAGAGCCTGACACAGGGCTCTGTCTCACAAACCATGAGATCATGACCTGAGCCCAAACCAAGAGTCACACGCCTAAGTGCTGAGCCACCCAGGTGCCCCACAAAATTTTTTTTAGTCTAAGTACGTCCCACGCAATAATTGGGTCAGACCTTTGCCGAAAACTAATTCGTTGTTATCTGGAATTCAAATTTAACTGGACATCGTATATGTTTACTTGACTCAGACCCAGCCTCTAAGGGAGGAGAATCCTTCCCAGCAGTCCCTTGAGTTTACATACCACATCACACCGTTAACCTTCTCCAAGAATGTCTTCTTTCCCCTGTATCTCTCCAAAGTCGTACTCTGCAGAATTTCTGCCCAAACTTGCTTTCCTTCTCCCAGCTCCTCCCAACCCCCTACCTGCCCCAGTTATGTTCAGTTATCTCATCTGTTCCAGGCGTCTGCCATTTCCATCCTCACACACATCCCAGAAGCTCTGGAGGAAGGAGGAAGTAAGAGGAGGAAATTCGGTGGGTACAGGTTTAAATTAACACACCCTCACCCTTGATACACACATCAAACGCTACTACGAATGAAATACGTGTAATGATTCTATTGACTAGGAAGCAGGATGAAATTTAAACTCTTTTTTTCAACTCTCCTTCCAACACTAAGATGGTCTGACTTTCTTAAAATATACCCCCCTCGACATCGTTTGCAATTATGTTGTCCTTCAATGTCTTAGGTGATGACTTCTCGCTTAAAATATGAAAGCAGAAAGCTCTCCTGCTTCTTTTTCACTAGCAAGGTCATACCAGAAACCCAGAAATTATTCCACGCAGGCAGAATTCCACATTCTGCCCTCCCTCTGGATAAATTGAGCCTGTCTACAGTAATTTCTCTGCATTTCTGTACCCACGCACTTATTATAGCTGCCATAGTCCAGCAATATTTCCCCCCACTCATCATCATAACAGCTTATAAGTCTTTGATGGGATTAAACAGAGCCAACCCAATTCTGTCATTCCGGCAGCCAAATTCATGAGTCCAGGCATCAGTATATAGTGATACAATATCCAGAAGCCCACTCTGGCTGGCTTTCATCTGTATGTTGTGTGGGTGGGTCAGCCTAGTTTTAAGTTTTAAGTTTTGGAGGCAGATAGACACCCTATATAGCAAAGCAGATGAACTATGATATTAGTAGTTGAATTCCTTTGCTCAAACCTGCCCCTGACATTTTTTTTTTCAATTTTGTACAGTCAGGTACAGGCTTGAAAATGGCTGTTTACCTTTTCATTTGCCCCGAATAAACGTTTGTTTACTTAATGTTCCTAACATTAAAATGCCCACACTGTACCCACACCACAACAAGGAAAGGGAGGCTGGAAACGTTTGTTGGGATGGATGATAACAGCAATAATGATAATAATTTACTATTAGCAGTAGTATATCCCATATTTTAAATGATTACCCTAATGTAATTTTTAAACAGTTGTACAGGGGCTCCTGGAGAGCTCAGTCAGGAGAGCGTGTGACTCTCGATCTTGGGGTCGTAAGTTCAAGTCCCACATTGGGGGTAGAGATTACTTCAAATAAAATCCTTTTTTAAAAATGTTCATTTATTTATTTTGAGAGAGAGAGAGAGAGAGAGCGAGCATGAGCAGGGGAGGGACAAAGTGAGAGGGAGAGACTGATGTGGGGCTCAAACTCATGAACCATGAGATCATGACCTGAGCTGAAATCAGGAGTCAGGCACTTAACCAACTGAGCCACCCAGGCACCCCATTCAGACAAAATCTTTAAAAAAAAACAAAAACAAAACCAAAAACAATTGTACAGAGGAAACTTTTTAAATATGATTTTTAAAAATATTGAACTTCTAACGGCTAGACTATATCCATTTGAAGAATAAAAAAAACTATTGACTGTAATTAAAAGTAGAAAGAGAGTTACCTGCTCCTTTCTATGCAATTTCTCATTTTGTGAATTATGTGGCTCTAACTCTGTAAATGAAATACGTAGCATCTACAGAGTAGAAAAGCATACAGTTGAAAAATTGTTAGTTTAGCCAAATGATATTTAAAAACACAGGATAGCACCGGGGCACCTGGATGTCTCAGTTCGTTGGGCAGCCAGCTTCGGCTCAGGTCATGATCTTGCAGTCGGTGAGTTTGAGCCCCGCATCAGGCTCTGTGGTGACAGCTCGGACCTGGTGCCTGCTTCGGATTCTGGGTCTCTCTCTCTCTCTCTGCTCCTCCCCCACTCATGCTCTGTCTCACTCTGTCTCTCAAAAATAAATGTTAAAAAAATAAATAAAAATGAAAAACAGGATAGCATCAAAAAATGAATTCATTTTATTTCATGAGCCTCTTCCACATTCTCAATCAACTGTTTCCCTGAAATAGTTTCGTAATTTAATAGATTTATCATAATTGGCTCTTCCTATGGCGAAAAATGACCTCGTAGGCTGGAATATATATTTTCATGATTCAAAGATATTTGACTATGATTATTTCGTCTTTCTGAAGTATTCTAGAAGATTAACACGATAGAAGACTGAGCTATATATGGACCATATTGATGAGGCTCATGCCCATTTGAAAAAAATGTTAAGCCCAAAATTTAAAAAGCCAGACCCAAAATAAAATGTGCACATCGATTACAACTACATAAAAGTAATATACACAGGAACAAAGAATACAAATGGATCTGGAGGGTAATAATCTAATGTTCGTGAGGAGCGTATGTATGTGTATAAAGTTTGGTTTACAATAATTTTAAAAAGAAAACAATTCTAGGAGGAAAAGAACCAAGACAACACTTATTTTAAAATGAAGTTCTGTACTATAAAAAAACATGCATATGTAGCCAGAAAAATTTATTATTAGGGACGTATTCGGGATCTGGTGGTTTTATTCTTTATTATTTAAAGCAACAGCATAAGATTAATATTTTAAATATTTGCTTAGAAACAAAACACCGGTGGCCTCCAGGATACCATGTGCCAATTTCCCCCTCTGAACCACTTTTACAGACAACTTACAACCTCCCTAAATTATAGGTTTACGCCGATAAATAAGGGGTTGTTGGATAATAAGGAAGCTGACAAATCTTTAACAGTACTAGTTATTGCTGCTGTAATTTATGCATAGATACTGATTCTAATTAAGTAATAGCAGAGGTTGCCTTTGAATTTATGAGGCTATAATCGGCTCCCTCGTGCTCAATAAATGCCACAGCTCCAGTCTGTGGTGTTAATTTCACACTACAGTGGGAACTATGGTTGTTGCCAAATATACCCATAAGTCACAGGCAATTTGGATTATTACTATAGTGTGTGCTGCATCGAGAAAGGAACTAGTTCCTAATCGCTTTTTAAAGTCATTATTGACCGTTTGTGTATGATAAGCCTTCTGACATTGATGAGGCGTGGTGCGGTAACTCGTCTTCTCCTCGAAATCATTTCCAGATAAAATCAAGACGCTGAATCCTCTGGAAAAATAATAGTCTGAGAGGGTCCCCCTTCCTCAGCTCCCTGGCTGTTTCTGGGACACGAGAGTGGGAAACTTCGTTTTCCTGCAAACTCGCCCACGTGCATGTGTGGTGTTCCCCAAAGGAAAGCGCCTGACGTGGGGTCGTTTCCCTTTGCGAATTTCACCAGTTAACGGGATAGGATTTTCTAAATGCCACGAGCATGCCGACCAAACTGCGCGCCGTTCCCTTCGCATTTCCTGAAGCTGGGTGCGAACTGGAGCGTTCTCACTGCGAGGTTTAATGCTAGGATTACTTTCCTCCAAATGTCACCAAAAAAGATGAGACCTGAACATCACAGCTCGTATAAACACTGTGTCTCCTTCCTCCTGTTACCTTCTCCCTTCTGGTTCAGAAGAGTTATTCCCGGCGGTTGGATCTTAAGAAATTCCACCCAGGGCCACCTCATATTCCACACCCGATTCTTAAACCCACAACACCGGAGCGGCTCCTTGCGGTCCAACAGTGAAGGCGCCCAAACACTGGCTAGTGACGATAGGGTCCTTTTGTGCCTGAGCGGGGGCTGCGTTAATCCCAGAGACAGCATGCTCTGACTCGTCGCAGTGAGCACAGATTTCGGTTTTGGGTACGTGTGCATCCTTTCCTAATGGACCCACTAGGCTCCAGTGCAGTCAACAGCATGATAGGAGAATGATGTTTTCTTCTTGAGGGGCGAGCACCGAAGGCAGATGGCTCCCCACGTGATGGTGTTTTCGGCCTGCCAAAATCAAGGTGCCAAGAGAGGAGCCGAGGTGCCAAAACTAGTCGAGGAGTTTTACTGCCTCATTGTATCCTTCCAAATAAAATGACATCAAATATCAGATATTTCCTGTACTGCTTTCCATTATTTGCCGAGAGAGGATTCTTCAAACATCTGAAAGATCCTGAATCCTGGCAGAAAGGTCAGGTGTGTATATATATATTTTTTTAATTTTTAAAAAATTTTTATTCATTCTGAAAGAGAGAGAGAGAGAGAGAGAGAGCGAGCACGAGTGGGGGAGGGGCAGAAAGAGAGGGAGACTCAGAATCTGAAGCAGGCTCTGGGCTCTGAGCTATCAGCACAGAGCCTGACATGGGGCTCGAACTCATGAACCGCGAGATCATGACCTGAGCCAAAGTTGGACGCTTAACTGACTGAGCCCCCCAGGTGCCCCAGAAAGGTGGTTTCTGAAACCAATAGGCAATGCACTGTGGAGATAATAGATATTATAAAAAATGCGTGTGTGTGTGTGTGTGTGTGCTGACCTTGCTTCATTTAATTTGTGACACAGAAGGACAAGTCTCTTGCTAGTATTGTACAGGTACACATAACGAAAGATCAGGCCGGCAGCTTTAAGAACAAAAAGGCTTTAGGAAGAAAATTTAGAGTCGTCGTGCACTCTCCTCATTCAGGGCCGGTGAGCGGCCTAGCTTTCTGGAAGGATGATGGAGACCTATAATGAATCTGGCTTAGCAACCAAAACAGCGTCACCGTCTATGTGGGCTGGCCGTGGAGGTGCACACTCAGTCCTTCCTGGGGAGCACCTCCTGGGAGGAGCATTGTGAGCCGACAGCTTCTGCGGCCAGACTCCTGGATCCATCGTGGCCTTCGCGCCAAGGCCATGGTCTTCCCAGACGCTCTCAGCCAGCGAGCGTGGTAGGCACAACTAGAGAAGGGCCTGATTCTAGGACTGCTCTGAAGGGCAGCAGGTGCTCGTGGACTCCTCAGCCTGACCATGACCTTTACAGGGCCACACTGTGGTCCGTGGCTCATCCTGATCAATCCCCCTTCCTTCCCTCTCTCCCTTCGCGGTTGACAGACCTATAACACCACCTGAAGTCTCTCTTTCTCCTCCTGCTGTCTTGCCCTTTACCATCCATGTCTTCAGACATGGCCAAATGCCTATTGAGAGGCCAGATCTCCCCCGGATGAGGACCTCTGGGAGAAGGTGAAAAAGCCTCCCTGTGGTGAGCAAGGTACTTACTCCTCTGGGCTCCTGCGACACTTAGTTTCATTAAAGCACTTTTATGCCATTTGTCATCGTTCAGCTATCAGGCTCCCACTCTTTGCAAGGTCCTCCAAAGGAACTATGGTTTTCATATTGACTGTACTTCGCCACCCCCCTTTTGGATCTGGGTAAAAGGTGCTCATGTAAGTGTTGACTCAGGGAAGAGAGGGAGAGAGGCGAGGAAAGAGGGTTGGAGAGGGAGGGAGGACACAGACAAGCGGGAGAGAGTGACTCCGGGCTCCATTTTCCCTCTGCTGACCAGAGAGGCTTACGACAGGCTTGTACCTTTGAGCCTGGTCGTGCTGAGTTCATCGCTCCCCACCTTAGCTCTCCTGCATTCTTTCTTTCTATATTATTTGTTTGTTGAGAAACCGTTCACTTATTACAGTCCGAGTGTTGAAATCCTCTTCGGTTTTTGGATCCCCTCATGGCCTCCTCTGCCCACGTGGAGGCCGTTTGCAGGCAGCTGCTGGCAGCTTGTGGTCCGTCCCCAGGAGTTGACAAGAGTTAGCCATCAATAATGTGATCTCACACACCAGGGCACTGCACCAGAGGGTGAGCACTTCTTGTTTTGGAGTAACGGAAAAAAAATATATATATATATTATGAATAACACTTGATCCCCAAATGGAAAGGTAGATAAGATAGCAACGCAGTCCATGGACATGGATGACGGCATAGTCCACATGAGGGGCCAAAGAGCTAGAATGCCAGGCTTTCCCTTGCTCTGTTCTTCCGAGGGAGAGGAGCGGCGTTCCAAGGACGTCAGCAGGCCCTTGTGTTATATTTCTCGAACAATAAAATAGGCCTTGGAGATTTGGAAAGGGATGCATTTGCTTATTACAATTATTTAAAACTCAGACTCCCAGGAATGAGAACGATGCTGGTGAGCATAGCAAAATTACACCAGTGCCTGTTTTGGCTCCTCTGGCTCCCACAGCCCGCATTCTTGTGAATTGCAAAAGGGAGCAGACGTAGCCAGAGGCAAAGGGACTCTCTGCCCAGGCCTGGGTCACTTAACCCCCACGTGAAATCCTTCCTCTAAATCTGCTTCTAAATCTGATCCCCAGATAGAGGTTTGCCGAGCTTAAAACACTTTTTTTTTTAACTTCCAGAGTTCTTCGTCTTTCAGATTATTCAGAGTCCACATTAACAGCTAAAATTATCCTGTGCCATACCTCTTTGACACGAGGGAACGTTTTGTCACTGTCACCCAGATTGGAATTTTATGGAATCCTAAATTCGTAAGGGCCAAATAAATTATTAAGTTCAGTAGCTCCCGAATTTTAGTGAATAAAACATCCACTGAGGGAGCTTGTTAAAAATTCAGATTCCGATGAGGCCCAGGAATTTGAAATTTCGGGGATGAGTTATAACTCCCGTTTGGTAACATTCAGTCCTCTGAGGCGTACCGTGTGATGAATTTCAGTGATCATTTACCAGCGCGTAACCTCTACTGCAATCACAACGTACAACCGTTGCGTTACCCCACAACGTTTCTCCGCGCCCCTTTGCAATCTGTCTCCTTCTCCCTCCCTTACCTATAGCCCCCACTCGACTAGCAGTCTGCTTTCTTTCCTGTAATTCTGCCTCCTGTGGGATTCCCTATAAATGTAGTCACGCAGCCTGTAGCCTTTTGTGTTTAACTGTCCTCCTTTAGTACGATGTTTTTGAGATCGCAATTTAAATAGAGATTCTGGGTAATTCTGTGCAGGGAGTTCATGGCCACACTTTGAGAAGCACTAATCTGGTCCACACTTCTTGCTTCATAGATGAGGAAACAGAGGTGCAAATGTCCATGGCTTGCCTGAAGTGCGATATTACTGAGAAATCGTTAGAAGTTATGGCCTTGGAGAGGCTTCCTTGGATCATTTAGTTTTCCTCTGCCTTCCTAGGAGGAGAGATTGCATCCCTGAGAAAGCACAGGAATAATCACACCCTAAAATAGTCACCTTAGTTTGGATTCATTTGACCAGTGATAGGAGGTCCAATGCATGAATACCCTTTCGATTTTCTTCTGGGTTACAAGAATTATTGCCAGGACTTCCCTGAGATCCAAAGCATGAATTTCCTTTCCATTTTCTTCTGGAATACAGGAAATTATTTCCAGGTCTTTCCTTGAATTAAGAAATATTTACTGAGAGACAGATTATGATTCAGCAACAAAATAACTCTTCAACATTCTTGAGAATAGCATATTTGCGTTGGTGCATAGAAATAGACTTCTTTCTCATCCGCCCACTCCTCCAGGTTGGAAACCTGTTGTGTTGATGCGGAAGGCTAGTTTTCTGGCTCCCAGGCCCCTTTGAGGATATGATAAAAGCTATCGAGCCTCCAGGGGGAAGGAGATCGAAGGACATGCCGACACGTGATGTGGCAGCTAAGCAGACGATCCAGGATCGGGCAAACCGTAGCCAGAGAGCAGACCGGGAAGGAGCTTGCAGGACGAGGGACAGCTCCAGGGGATGTTCTGAGAGTGTCAAAGCTCTGTAAGGGTGTCCCTGTTGACTGAGTCCTTTGATCTTGGGGATTCCAGATTCTACCTCATCAGAACTATGCTCTGGCCTAATTTCATAGCAGAGGAAACCAAATTTCTGGGAAGACAAAAATTTGCCAATAGCCAGTACCTAGTTTAGCCGTGCGGCCGGTACCTAGCTCGGGACTCTGTCCCAGCTGTACTCTGTCACCCGTCCTCTGCTGCCTCCACTGTTTTCTCTAGAACTGAATGTGGGAGAGCCATGTTGGGTAGCACAGCAGCTAGTGATCGTTTGAACGCAGGAGAAAAGTCTTCGAAGCCCTTCTCCTCTGATCATTTATCCACAGGACCAGTTTAAAGGGCTAATGATAGTTTACGAGGCTGTTTCCCTTTTGTGTTGCTTTTCTAAAAATTGGAAGTACAACCAGTGCCATAGAAATAAAATGAGTTAATCTTCCTTCAAAAGTAGTAAAAGAAAGGGGAACCAACCGGAATATATCCTTAAAAGTAAGCAGACAATTCTAAAGATAATACTCCTGATTCTCATTTACGACTTTAGTTTGCTCGTCTTCAGTCCTCTAGAGTGGGCATTTATAATTTATTGATCCCGGACCAGAGTGCTCAGTCTTTGTCTTGACGAGACCTGTGATCTCCTGTCACACCCCCTGGGTTGGAGGCAAGATGGATGATCTCGTAATGGCTTTCCTCCTATAAAATCTTCCGCAATCTCCTGGGAGCTGAAAAATGTGAATGCTGAGAAAACAAACAAACTTAGGTGTGGGTTATTTTTATAATGAAGTTACAAACGCGTAGGTATATGTACCTCTCTCTCCATATACATATATGCATTTGTACATTGCAGTCAAAATCTAAAACTTGGAGGAATTTCTACACAAGACGCAACAAGAGGCTTAATGTATTTTAAAAGGCCTCAAAATAATCCAGTTCATCTATAGTTCTTAGCGTCTTTCTGCTGAATATCTCAGTGAGTGGCCATGACTACATTCTTTCCTCTACTTTGAGTTCCTTTCCTTCTCTTTTCACTTACAAAGCTCTAAATCAGTTTTCAAAATTGAACTCCGGCATCAGCTACCATGACTTCCTAAGCACGGTGTATATAGCTTCATTAAAACACAGACCTTATTTGATATGTCCTTTGCAAATATCTTCCCATTCTGTCAGCTGCCCTTTAGTTTTGTTGCTTGTTTGCTTTGCCGTGCAGAAACTTTTTATCTTGATGAGGTCCCAATCGTTCGTTTTTGCTTTTATTTCCCTTGCCTCTGGAGACATCTCGAGTAAGAAATTGCTGTGGCCAAGGTCAAAGAGGTTGCTGCCGTTTTCTCCTGTAGGATTTTGACGGCTTCCTGTCTCACATTTAGGTCTTTTGTCCATTTTGAGTTTGTTTTTGGTATGGTGTAAGAAGGTGGTCTAGTTTCATTCTTCTGCGTGTTGCTGTCCAATTCTCCCAGCACCATTTGCTGAAGAGACTTTTCTTCATGGGGTACTATTTCCTGCTTTGTCAAAGATTAGTTGGCTATATATTTGTGGAATTTGAGAAACTCAACAGATGAACATAGGGCAAAGGAAGGAAAAGTAAAAAAAAAAAAACAGAGTGGGAGGCAAACCATAGGAGACTCTAAAATACAGAAAACAAACTGAGGGTTGCTGGAGGGATGATGGGTGGGGGGATGGGTTCAATGGGTGATGGAGTTTAAGGAGGGTACTTTTTGGGATGAACACTGGATGTCGCATGTAAGAGATGAATCATTGGGTTCTACTCCTGGAGCCAAGACTACAATGTGTGTAAACTAACTTGAATTTAAATTAAAAAAAAATAGTAAATGACAACAACAAAAACACACACCTTATTGTGTTATCATATTGGTTTTCCTGTATGTCTCCTTATTAGACTGTGGGACTATCTTCTTCATCTTTGTGTTCCCAGAACCTACGGAAGTGCCCAGCAAGCTATTGATATTCAGTACCCCAGACCATGGAATGAATGAATTCTCCCTCCCATTCTTTCTTGTCACTGGTTTTACCAACCTCTAGTTCACTTTTCTACATTCATTGATTTTGGCATCTTGTATCTTTTCTTCACTTCACATCCTGAGATACTTCCTAGAGCTGATCCATCCACCCTCTTTGACATGAAGTCCAATGGAGTTCTCATTCTAATTCTGCCTGATGAATTGATTCCCGTGACTCAAGAATGGTTGTTCATTTTGCCAAAATATCTCCCTTCCAAAACAGCAAATTCCAATATGCTATTCTATGATCTCAGTTTCATATCCTTCCACATTTATTCTTTCATTCCCACTAAACCAGGTTTCAGTTATGTTAGGAACTCCAGTCCCTTTCTCTCTCTCTCTCTCTCTCTCTCTCTCTCTCTCTCTCTCTCTCTCTCTCTCTCTCTTTTGCCTGTCCTTAAATATGATTCCTTCTTCACCATGTCCAAAACTATTACTGGTCACTTCATTACTTACCTACAACCTTACCTCTTTTTACCTTCTAATCCTATCCCAGAAATCTTCAGTCTAAACTTTATGATGTAACTGTATTTCTCTCCTATTGGGGCCATCGAATGTTGTTCAAGAAAATAACATAGCCTTGCAAAAATTATTGCCAGTATAAGTGTTTGGTATCCAATGTGCCTTCAATGCTACTCAAAAATTCTTGCTCTTAAGGAGCTCTTGACTTTAAAAAAAAATTTAATGTTTATTTTTAAGAGAGAGAGAGAGAGAGACAGAGTGCAAGCAGGGGAGGGGCAGAGAGAAAGGGAGACACAGAATCTGAAGCAGGCTCCAGTCTCTGAGCTGTCAACACAGAGCCCAGAGTGGGGCTCAAACTCACGAACCATGAGATCATGACTTGAGCAGAAGTCAGACACTTAACTAACTGAACTACCCCGCGGTCCCAGGAGCTATTGACTTTTAAAGACTTACCATTATGTTAACTTCCTATTTCAGACACGTTATGTATTTAATCCCAGAACTTCTTGGCCTTACCTTGCTCGTGGGCCCTCAGCCATGAGTTTTGCCCTGGATGGCACTGCAAAGACCTGCTTTGTATGGACTCTTTCCAAGTAATCCTTCATCTGCCATCTTCACGTGGGCAGAGTAACCCACATCCCACCCTGGGGTCTCTTTGGAGACCTGCTAGGCATCCAGATATTCACAAACCAGTAGTGCAGGGGAGTTCACACTCTCTGGGGCAAAACTGACCAATGGAGATAGGGGCTACTGGAAAAACTCGTATCTCTTCATTCTCGTTGCTTCCCTGGGCTGTCCTGCAATGTTTAGCACGACCTTCTGCAGATGGACCTTCGGTGTCCCATAATCAGTTGCACTTGATAACAAGCAGTAGTCATCTCAGTAATGTGCCTTCTCATGCTTGCTCTTACCCCATCTCTGTCTCTCCTCCCTTTTCCCTCCCTCCCACATCCTTGGAGCTAACTGTGCCACCACCATCCCCCCACCCCCACCCCCAGTAAAGTGTTAGAAAAGAAGCTTTTGCCCTAGGCTCTGTTGGCTGGATAATTTGGCAAGAATACTTTCTATGCCTAATTACTTTCGCTCTCAAAAGAAAACTTGCTTTTTTTGTCATAGAGTAGAGGATACTAGGTGTGAAATTTTTCATCTTTTTTTATACATATAAACTTAATTATCTATTCCCATATTTGTCTCCAGCCTCAGGGAAAAGGTACCATTTCTCTAATAGAACTCTAATTTCTTTCTCTGTGCTTTAGACCCTATCCTCTCTCTTCCTCCAAGATTGAGATGTCACCCTTTCATTAGAATTTCCTCTTTTCTTTTATTTCACAGGCTCCTTTTCTAGAGATCCTCCTCTATATGTTCTCTCCTTATCACTTACATGGAACCATCCAAGCAAAGGGCTCCAAACATTTCATCATTATCAATTCAAATGGACAGCTTTCTTTTTTTTTTTTTTTAATTTTTTTTTTTAACGTTTATTTATTTTTGGGACAGAGAGAGACAGAGCATGAACGCGGGAGGGGCAGAGAGAGAGAGGGAGACACAGAATCGGAAACAGGCTCCAGGCTCTGAGCTGTCAGCCCAGAGCCCGACGTGGGGCTCAAACTCACGGACCGCGAGATCGTGACCTGGCTGAAGTCGGACGCTTAACCGACTGCGCCACCCACGCGCCCCTGGACAGCTTTCAATATTGATTTTCCTCAGATTCTTTTTTTCTAATTTAATTTGTTTTAATTATTTTAAGTCTTTTATTTTATTTCAAGTTAGTTAAAATATAGTATAATATTAGTTTCAGGTGTACAATATAGTGATTCAACATTTCCATATATAACCTGGCGCCCATCACAAGTGTCCTCCTTAATCCCCATCACGTATTTCCCCCATCCCCTACCCACCTCCCTTCTGGTGACTATCAGTTTGTTTTCTATAGTTCACAGTCTGTTTTTTGGTTTGTCTCTGTCTCTTGTTTTCCCTTTGTTCACGTGTTTTGTTTCTTAAATTCCACATATGAGTGAAATCATATGGTGTTTGTCTTTCTCTGATTGACTTATTTTGCTTAGCATGATACTCTCTAGTTCCACCTATGTCGTTGCAAATGGCAAGATTTTATTCTCTTTGTGGCTGAGCAATATTCCATTTTATATTCACTCATGTATATATATTCATTCATATATATGTATATATATAATCTCACATCTTCTTCATCAGTCAGTGGACACTTGGGCTGCTTCCATATCTTGGCTATTCTAAATAATGCTGCTATAAACATAGGGTACATGTATCTTATGTGTATTTACCTATTTGGGTAAATACCTAGTAGTGTGATTGCTTGATCGTAGGGCAGTTCTATTTTTAACTTTTTGAGGAAACTCTACACCGTTTACCACAGTGGCTGCACCAGGTTGCATTCCCACTAATAGTGCATGCGTGTTCCTTTTCCTCCACATCCTCACCAACATGTGTCGTTTCTTATGTTGTTGATTTTAGCCATTCCTACAGTAGTGAGGTGATATTGCATTGTAGTCTTGATTTGCATTTCCCTGATGATGAGCGATGTTGAGCATCTTTTTCTGTGTCTGTTCGCCATCTGGGTGTCTTCTTTGGAGAAATGTCTGTTCATGTCTTCTGCCCATTTTTAAATTGGAGTATTTGTTTGGGGGATGTTAAGTTTAATAAGCGTTTTATATATTTTGGATACTAAACCTTTATTGGATGTGTCATTTGCAAATATCTTCTCCCATTCTGTAGGTTGCCTTTTAGCTCTGTTGATTGTTTCCTTTGCTGTGCAGAAGCTTTCTGTTCTGATGTTGTCGCAATAGTTTATTTTTGCTTTTGTTTCCCTGGCTTCAGGGGATCTATCTAGAAAAAAGTTGCTACACCCTCAGATTCTTAATACTTTGAGACACTCTTTAATTCCTTAAACTCTTTCCAGAATACTACTCTCCTAAATCCCAAACCTGACATCTGGTTGTTCATTGTCAGATACCTTTTCTGGCATCTTCTCCTCTGACTACCTTGAAAGCAGATTTGTGAAAGATTTCATCATCCTTTCCTCCCCCATCCCTCATTGTCATTCACTTTACAGACGTTTCCTCTGGAATCACATGCACTGCCATGATTCTAACTAATATCCATATTTTGATGATTCTCAATTCTTTTCCTAATCCAAATGTGTGTGTCAAGTACCAGGACCGCACTTCCAACAGCGTGATGGATGTCTTCATCTGTCAGACCAGCTCAACATGGCAAAGTTCTCATGTATGTATTGTATTCCTTCTACCCACAGTGCTATTCTCTGCCAGATCCATGTATCAAAATCCCTCTTACCCTTCAAAACCTACTTTAATATCATCTTCTTCGAAACTTGCCTAATTCCTTCAGGTAGATTTCATCACTCTGTCTTTTGGCTCCACTCTGGTGAATTTCTTCCAACAAACACTTCTTGATAATTGACTCTATGTCAAGCCCCAGAGAAAGAGAAATGAAAGCAGCTCACACACCAGCAGAGAAGTCACTGCAGAGGTACAAGTTCCTCTAGTAAAGGACACACACAAGAGAATCTGATAAGGCTATGGTTTTCAAAGTGTGATTTGTGGACTCCTGGGGGTTCCCGAGACTCTCTCAGGGGGTCCACAGGAGAAAAACTACTTTCATAATAATGTTAAGACAGTATTTGCTTATATACTTTGATATTTGCACTGATGAAGCAATCGTGGATACATTTCATGGTGCCTTACAACGAACCAAGAGAGCAGCACTAAACTGCTAGTTGTTGGATTCTTCCCTTCACCCACTTACTATAAAACAAAAGGCCAATTTCATTTGAGAAGGTCCTTTTTGAATCAGTAAAAATAATTAATTTTAAATTTCAGCCCGTGGGTATAAGTTTTTTTGTTTTTGTTTTTGTTTTGTTTTTGTTTTTGTTTTTTTTTTTTTAGGAGTCTGTGTGACAAAATGAGAAATACCCCTAAGGTACTTCTGCTGCATTCTGAAGTACGATGATTATATTGAGAGAAAGCACTTGGATAGGTGTTCGAGTTGTAAGCTGGAGTATTTCTGTGAAATGGCATCTTTTAATGAAAGAATTCCTGATGAGAAAACTGTGGTTATTTAAACTTACTTAGGTATTTGGCAAATATTTCTTAAAAGTGAGTGAGTGAGCCTGTCTCTTAGGCGAAACAACCGACTGTATTTCTCGCTAATGGTAAAATTCAAGCTTGCAAGTGAAAATTAGAATTTTGGAAAACATATTCACCTTTAAGTTTGACAGATCCCTAATATTTAAGGATTATTTTAGATTGGTGGTGATGTTAACAATGTGATGTTTAAAAAAAATATTACACGAGATGTGTCAACATTTGGAAGATCCAAATAACTCAGCAAACCATTGTTTTCCCAATGATCAATGAGCGATGTTAGAAAATCATTCATGGGTCAGAGATCCTTTCAAAGTGAAAGATAGACCAGTAAATTTTTAATTTCCCAGAGTAGAAAAGTTCATTGAAATGGTTTTAGATTCCACATTACAACTAAAAAAAACCCCTGCAACTTGGCAAGTTTTGATATGGAATACCCACAATTATCTGAAAAAGGTATTAAAATACTCCCCCCTCTTCCAGCTACATATCTGTATGAGGCCAGATTTTCTTCATATACTTCAACTAAAACAACGTATCTCCAGCAGATTGAATGCAGAAGCAGATTTGGGAAACCAGCTGCCTTCTATCATGCCAGATATTAAAATGATTTTCAAAAATATAAAACAACCCTACTCTTCTCACTACTTTTTTTTGTTTCAGAAAATACACTTTGTTAGAAAAATAATTTTCCAAAAAGAAAGAAGTCAAATCATGGCTTTCATACAGGTGTTGAAAGAAACACAGGTTCAAGATCTTATTCTACCTGTAAGTCAACAAGGGAACCACAAACAGATACCACAAACAGTTCAAAAAATAAGTTAAACTCAAATTTATATGGAGTAAAGATATGTTGAAGTGAATTGTTAATGGAGGCAAAACAGTTTTTTCCAATCTTGTCCTTATCAGACAGGTGAGAATTGGCATGTCTGTATCTACAATTTATAGAGTTATTAAATAGCTTAAAGAAAAAAATTTAGAGTTCAATAATCCAGAAGTGATGTCCTCTAGACAATATGTAGGTTCCCATTGAAATAAATTTTTTCTCAATAAATAAATTTTTATTAAAAAATGTTAGCTACTGTTTTTTAAAATAACATAATATATCAATATTTAACAATTTTTCATTTTACATTTCTAGTATGGCAAATTTAGATAAATGTAGCCCATACAAACAAAAACTCTCTGGGGGGGGCCCTCAATAATTCGTAAGAGTATAAAGGGGTCCCGTGACAAAAAAATTTGAGAACCACTGTGGTAAGGATTCAAGAAATTAGCTAACCCCATGCCTGCATGCTCCCTGCTGTTAGGAATCCCTCAAAGGTCAACCAACCCTGTATCTATCTGGTCTAATTTCTTCCAGAGAAAACTGGGCATATTCTCTTCTCCCTCTCCCTCTCTCAGTACCTGAATACTGCTACAAATAGGTCATTTGGACCACTTAAGATGAACGAAACTCATCATGGTCTGTACCTTCACAAAGGCTGTTGGCAAAACATACATTACTCTGGTCATCTTTCAACCGAACTTTTCCCTAACCCCCTTTATCCTAACCCTTTGTATTGTCCCCCAGATTCATAACAAATGAATTTTTCCCTTTTCCTGACCTCATTATTAAATATTTTTCCATGCCGGGGTGCCTGGTGGCTTAATCGGTTAAGCATCTGATTCCAGCTCAGGTCATGCTCTCACGGTTCAGTTCATGAGTTCGAGCCCCACGTCAGGCTCTCTGCTGACAGCTCAGAGCCTGGAACCTGTTTCAATTCTGTGTCTCCCTTTCTCTCTGCTCCTTCCCAGCTCATGCTCGCGTGCTCTCTCTCTCTCTCTCTCTCTCTTTCTCTCTCTCAAAAGTAAATGAACATTTAAAAACAAATCTCTAAATGTTTTTCACGTCCCGTCATCCTGAAGCCTGACCCTCCCCTGAAAGTGCTCCTTCCCTGGCTGCTTTATTGTGTTGCAGTTGATCATTTCCCACATATCTTAAAGTCAGGAGGCAGCGTGGGCATCCTCCTACTTCCCACTATTGTTCTGTGGCCAACAATCCACCCTTTTACGCACAAAGCAGGTTAATTTGAAGCCAATACCATCCACCTCCTACTCTCGTTGCCATCAACCACCTCATCTGTTCCAAGCCACTGAAGACTTGGCCGTGGGTTGACCGTCTTCTGATTGGATTTGTTATCATTCTGGATGAAACCCACTGCCCCTTTCATGAACTTTTCAAGTTTCAAGACATCCCCCCCCCCCCCCCCGCCATCTCCCATGATCATATCCTAAAATTTGTCATCACCAAACATGGCTTCCCTCTAACCAAATCTCACACTTCCTGGTCCGTCACATGTTCTGCTAGCTCCTTCAACCTCCTATTCTCACTGCATCTGTTCTTCAGTTTTCTTTGTGATCTCTTCTCCCTATTCCTTCAGCCCTCCTCCTCACCTCATTTTTCAGTCCCATCATGACCATGAGGCAAATTTCTTCAGACACCCTTTTGCCCAAGTTTTCAATTCGCAGCGTCCTCCTTTCCTCTCCCATGTGCCCAGGAGACTCCTTGTCTTACAGATTTCCAACGAGTTGCCTTTTCTGCTCCCACTCACAGGTTGCTAAGTGCTACGCATGAAGGTTGGTGCCACTGCAGTTTCCTGTGCTCGAATTGCGTGCAGCCTCTAAAGATGCTGTAAACGCATACCTGGTCTGAGTGAACTCTCTCCAACTTCTGCCATACCTCAGCAGCCCTCTCCACCGCTACCTTTTCCTCCTGTGCATCCAGAGGGCATTTGCATCCTTCCTTCATACATGCACCATGAGAGGGTGCCATCATGTGAGAACTTTTAATTTCCTGCCACTCCCACTGACAATTATATCTGTATGTATCTCTGCTTCCTCTTCTCTGGTCACAGTGGATGCATCAGAACGTGTTCTTTCTGAGCTTAATCTCTGTGACTGCAAGATGGGGCAGATAGGAGTTGTGTCGTGGGTTGAAGGATGTAGTCAAACGGCAGTGATCCCATGAACGAGGGTCAGGAAATAAAGACCCTCGTCTCACTTATTTTCCATGCCTTTCTCTTCCTGGTGCTTCCCACTGACTGAACCCTGTTGGAAGCCAGAGGGAGAGGGAGCCATTCGTGCAATCTATACAGTGTCAATCTCCAGGGATGCAGGGCAGAGGGGAGAAGCTGGAGAGTTAGATCTAGAAGGTCAAAGGAGGGGCGCCTGGGTGGCGCAGTCGGTTAAGCGTCCGACTTCAGCCAGGTCACGATCTCGTGGTCCGTGAGTTCGAGCCCCGCGTCGGGCTCTGGGCTGATGGCTCAGAGCCTGGAGCCTGTTTCCGATTCTGTGTCTCCCTCTCTCTCTCTGCCCCTTCCCCGTTCATGCTCTGTCTCTCTCTGTCCCAAAAATAAAAAAACGTTGAAAAAAAAATGAATAAAAAATAAATAGAAGGTCAAAGGAAAATATCCAGCCCATCCTCCTCTCTCAGGGCTGGGAACTGAGAAGGACCTTATGTGACCCCCAGGGCACGCCCAGAGTTCCAACCAGTTAATGTGTAGGGGCAGGAGAGCAGAGAGGATTGCACTAGGACCCTTGCTCCGTATCCTTCTGTACATCAGGTTCTCTAGCTGGAAAAGAGTTTGACATTCCATCGACAGTACTCTCAAAAGGGAAGAAAACACCCTCACACATTTCCCATTGTCTGCCTGCCCAGCGACCCTGAAGAAGACCCTTCTGTGGGTGTGTCACACGTCCCTTTCCCTTAATCCATTTCTGGTATATGAGGACACTTGCACTCTTCGACATGGAGTTCCCAGAGGATCTCACCCGAGGCTCAGAAGGCTCAAGCAGCAGTTCAGTAAAAAAATTACTTACCTAAGGAGTTCTTTTCAAGACCACCTGCTCATTGGGTTAAATGAAAAATGGGTGGGTTCAGAGAGAGGTAAGATAACAATATTTTCCACTCCTTTCTACGAAAGCTAACTTAACTCTTCCTTGCTCCAGATCACATCGAAGCAGCCCCAACTACCGCGGCAAGAGGCTGCTTTCGACCTTAAGTGTATAGGCTTCTATTAGTCATAGAAAGTAATCTGTATTCAGTCACCGTGCATCAGAAATTAAACCAGGAGGACTCCCACGTTCTACGCCTTGTCACAAATAAACATGTCCAAGCTACGTTAATGTCGTACTTAACATACAGTAATACGATTGAGAAGATGAGTATCTGCCTTTTTATTTAGCTCTGAGGTTCCATTGGGAAGGTTTGGGGAGCGGCCAGATCTGGGTTGCAAGCAAATCCCCTTCTCTGAGATCAGACCTCATAATGCGAGAGGAAGGCACCCAGCGACAAGGAGCTCCTTACAAAAGACTTCCTTGAGGTTCCTGTTTACATAGGCAAATTACTCACCAGGGTGGCTCCTGAGCCCCTGCCTGCTGTTTCTGAGCCAGTGATTTATCCCAACTAGAGACTTATTAAAAATGTACCCTCCGCTCTTCAGAGAACAAATTTGAAAATCTGGTTTCTGAAGATACCAGAACCATTTGTTTTTGAAGCTGGCAGCCCTGGCTGTGAACACCGCTCCAGGACGGACCCCGTCGGTGGAAGGAGGAGTCATGTATTTTTCAGAACAAGCTCTTCCCCTTTCATCCACAAGAAACAATAAAATATTAAGTACGGTATGAAAAAATTAAAGCATTTTGAAAGGGAAAGAGCAAGCCAGTCTCACACCCTGACTGTCAGCCTCTACGGGGAGCCTGTCTGATAATAGGGGAGAGAAAGTGGTCTGGGACCCGGGCTGGCTCATCGCTGCTTCTGTTTCCCTCCAGAGCTGGCTGCCCCCCGCTGGGGCTGGGTGACGGCCCCGCCCCTCCCTGGCTGTGAAGGGGACTGGGAGGCACAGGGGCGTCTTTGAGGTGGCTGTCCAAAGTCTAGCCAGCACCCTCTTCTAAGGGGCTAGTTGAAAAGTGAGAAAGTCAGCCGGCTACCTCGTTAGCTGCTTCCTCTTCGTGAGCGGAAACAGATGGCTTGTTAGGACAAACACTTGAGTATGAGTGGCAGTTCACCCTTTTACCCGCTATGTGGACTCGGAAAAATCATTCATCTCCTCCGAGATCCATTTTCTCATCAGGAAACATGGAGATCACAGTATCCACTATCCACCTGGAGGGATTGACTGCAATCATAAAGGTCCTGGCCCATCATAATCCCAGAAGCAAACACTCGTGTGTGCTTTGGCTACGCTAAGCTTTCTCCAAGCAGTGTATGTGTTAACTCATTTAATCCCAAGGTAGCCATATGACATGTGCTATTTTTGTCACCACTGGACAGATAAACAAACTGAGGCACAGAAGGTAACTTGCCCTAAAACACATACGTGCGTATAAGACCGAGTCAGGATTCAAACCCAGGCAGCCCAGGCCTGGCTCTCAATTTCTAGACCTGTGCTCATCACTTGAGAAGCGTCTTACACGGATTAATGTTTATTTTCCCCTACCGGTAGTGACGGTGTGTTTTTTCTTCCCAGAGAAACAACAGGGAGTTTTGCTGTCATTATTTTTGTTTAGACATGGCTCCCGTGAATTCGAGAGAGCACCTTCGGATTCTGGCTTTCTTTTTTGCAGCGTGTGGTCTTTATTTTCACTAAGAAGTCCAACACACTGAGGGTTGAGACTATTTGATTTAAGTCTACCCGGTTCCAAAAGAGTCCTGCTGATTTTGTTACACTGATGGACAAGCACCTGGCTGTTTAAGTATTTTCAATTTTCATCAGGTTGTCAGGGAATCGTGGGGACATTTTATTTTTTTTTTTCAACGTTTTATTTATTTTTGAGACAGAGAGAGACAGAGCATGAACGGGGGAGGGGCAGAGAGAGAGGGAGACACGGAACCGGAAACAGGCTCCAGGCTCTGAGCCATCAGCCCAGAGCCTGACGCGGGGCTCGAACTCACGGACCGCGAGATCGTGACCTGGCTGAAGTCGGACGCTTAACCGACTGCGCCACCCAGGCGCGTGGGGATATTTTAAAGCCGGAGAATCACAGATCGTCAAGATGCAAACACAGAGTTATGATGCTGTCAATGAACTTAGACATCAATTGCCAAGCAACACCGTTTGCTCAGCAAAAAATGAGTCACTGTTGGGGCACCTGGGTGGTTCAGTCGGTTAAGTGTCTGACTTCTGCTCGGGTCATGATCTCGCAGTTTGTGAGGTTGAGCCCCACATCGGGCTCTCTGCTGACAGCTCAGAGCCTGGAGCCTGCTTCCGATTCTGTGTCTCCTCTCTCTCTCTGCCCCTCCCCTGCTCATACTCTGCGTGTGTGTCTCTCTCTCAAAAATAAATAAACATTAAAAAAAATGGTTTTTAAATGAGTCACTGTCACCTTTGGAGGTGACAACAACGGGACATCATGTTTAATCAAGACCTCGGCCTGTCCTGATTTGTATACTAGTCTTGTTCTACATTAATTGATGTGTTTTTGTAAACGTGAGTGGGGCGGTCATCAATAATTATTCAAGAGTGATTGAGCGAATTAACTGAAAGCTGCATGGGAAGTTAACTTTGTAAATACACTGTCATCAAATTTCAAATTCATAGAGAAGTTTACTTTTTCGTAAAATCATTTTGTGTCACGAAGGCTTCTTATGTGATGGAAATATGTTCTGGTTAATGTACCTATTCAATACATTCAAGTTTTGGTATGACGAGGGTTCTTAGAATGAATCATAGATGATACACACACGTATCCACACACATGTAGATGACAATTTATTATATAGTTATATATATATATTATATATTATATATATATAATAATTATATTATATATTATATAATATATATTATATATTATATAGTTATATAGGCATATATATATATATAGTCAATTACAGTGACACAGGACTCAATCCTGAGTCCTTGAAGGGCACCGAGAGAGGCCTTGACAATGAGGTTCCCATAGGTGCCATGTTTGTTTTTTTCCGCAGCTACCTATGAGTTGTTGGCGATAATCCAACGGTAATCAGACACCATCTGTGATGGCCTTTCTGTTTGACATCACACCCTTGCTGAATATAATTACCCCCTTTCTCCCATCACCATCCCGCCCCTCGTCCCACCAAACCCTCCCAGCATCCACCAGGGTTACCCTCTAATCAATTCACTTTGATGAAAGGGGCACACAAGTAACAACTTCATGGCAGGTTGAGTTTCTCAAGTGTCTAAGTATAAACCTTACAATCTAATCTCCGTAGAGATGTGAGTATGAGCTAAAGCAAAACATCTTAAATTCCTAAGCCAGGTTTATCAACAGTTCAGCCTCATAACAAGTTTATACCCTTCTAATTACAGCCGATGATGCAGTCATCAGACGAGCACTAAAACCACATGAGTGTGATGCATTTGAGAAAATTTAAGGGTGATTTCTACACACATTTTACTTTAGTTCTCAGAAGGCCCTGTCTAGCTAATATGATGATTCAGATACCATATGCACTTGCAGTGTCTTATTTACATAAAGACAGGAAACAAATGAGATGGGGTTGGGACTTTAACAGAATGGCTACAGAGTAGGAGAAATTGGAATCGGTCTACTGGACTTGAAACTAATTTTAGGTCTAAGAATATAAGCATTTTGCATTCAACCCTTAAAAGATGTTTACAAATTCTTCTCTGTGACAAACTCCATTTATTTTCTTTAAATGTTTAATCGGCACGCATTTCCCGTTCAGCTAAGGTATGAATTTGGCGCATCTATATAAAGGGAAAAGGTATCACTGGGTGTCGAGTGGGGTTTCCTTTGCCCTTCCGCTGGCAATAACATAGCCAATGTTCCCTGTTACTACTTGTAATCCCTTTTGTCTTCTGGGCACAGGCTGAGTGAAAGGAGAGAATTCACTCCAAACGTAGGATGGAATAGGCAGCACTGAGAGGTTTTGAGCACTCGTTGATTCTAAATGGACAAAGAAAAGTCAGACTTGCGTGAAGTGTTGGATCTGAGTGGGTGTGGGTAGAACCTGGGAAAGGACCAAGGGGGCCAGTCATGGTGAGGAAGAGGGTCTTCGTGGGGAAGGAGCCAGTGGAGATGCGCTTGGGTTCACGTGGGAGTGTGGGAATGATGGGCAGGCACAGGGAAGCATGAAAAGGTGGTGGGAGTAGAGATTTCGGGATCACCTGCCCTAAAGGGTCAATTGATGCCTTAATAAATCAATTTGGTTTTGTGACATCCTCAATCTTATCCGGTTTTTCTAAAGAGATTAATTTTCTTTAGGAAAAAGAAAGGAAAAGAACGTGCATTCCAATTCAAGATCAACTGACTATCCCCTTTCTTCCAATCAAAGCTACACGTAAGTGATAATAAAAGCTTCTTTTTTAAAAATTTATTTATTTTTGAGAGAGACTGAGACAGCATGAGTGGGGGGAGGGGCAGAGAGAGAGAGAGAGAGAGAGAGAGAGAGAGAGAATCCCAAGCAGGCTCCGCGCCATCAGCACAGAGTCTGATGCAGGGATTGAACTCACAAACCGTGAGATCATGACCTGAGCCGAAATAAGAGTCAGATGTTTAACTGACTGAGTCACCAGGCGCCCCATAAAAGTTTCTAAGAGTGGCAAGAGAATGGGGAGGATGATACTAATAGATGACAGACTTCGTGAAGTTTCTAGAACGTGGAAAGTGGTTGGAAGCCTGTAGACCAATGAAACAGAGGAGAAAAACCACAGCCCAGAATGTTCTACGAGGGTCTGCAGTGGAGGAGGGCATCCATCTGCCTGGAAGGGCTAACAGCTTGGGCACAGGAATCATAAGAAAGAAGAGGTGAGCGGAAGACGTAAAACAGGGGAATGTTGAACGAAGGTCAGTGCCTGGCCGACCCACCTACTCCCTGACCCGGGCAGAACCACATGCAGCCTGGCCGTTGCCTGTAGGATCCTTCTCTAGAGGTACTGAATAAACCAGGGAAAACAAGGACCTCTCAGGAGTTTTGACATGTCAGCAGAAGATATTCTTCATTCTGGCATCAGGATACCCCTGAGCTGTCAGGGAGCTCCAAACCCACTTACCAGAAAGCTGGCCTTTCAACCTGCCCTGCCCTTGTACAGACATCTTTCGGGAAGATGCCCAGGCAGGAAGAGGTCTGTCCAGGAAACAAATCTTCCCACTGAGAAGAAGAAGAAATACGAACCTTCATTAATTAACTTGTATCCTTTAAGGAGGATCAAACACACAAGGAAAATAAATAGAAAGACAGACAGATAGATAGATAGATAGATAAATAAATAAATAAATAAATAAATAAATGGAAAGAAAATAAATGAAAGACAAAGACCATAATTCCAAGCGAAAATAGACATAATTCAGAAGGCAGGGGACTTTTACAACATCTTTGAGTCCCCTCAAAAGGGATTTGAGTAGATATTACGTCCTAAAATCAATTAACTTTCTGTGTAACAGGAGCACAGAGTAAGAGTGCTCAGAAATTCAGTATAATTGCTGTAAGGTAAAGCAGAAGAAATCTACAAAACGTGGAGCAAAAAGACAAACACAAGGTAAAAATGCAAGAAAGAGACGTAGAGGGTTCACTTAAGATGTCTGTCTTCTGATTCACGGAGGTTCAAGAGCAGTAGATCTTTATTAAAAAGAAGAATGAACATTCTGTTAAAGAGTAATAGAAAGAATGTCCCAGCCATAAAGGTAGACACACGTATTCAAATTGAAAAGGCATACTGAAGGGCAAGTGGGATGAATGGAAGAGAAGATTCCTACTTAGAGATATCCTCATGGAATTTCAGAACAAGGGGTTTAAAGAAAGTTCTTAAGCTTCCAGAGAGAATAAACTTGGACTTCAAAGGCATGAGAATCAGACTGGTACAAGACTTCCTATCATCACCTGCAGATGTTAGAAGGCAATAAGGAAAAGCTTTCAAAGTACTGAAAGATGATTTTTCAACCTAGACATCTGTCTTGGTTTTTTTTTTTTTTTAGAAGCTGATATAATACCCATGGTGGAATGCATAAATCTCAGGTGTAGTGCCTGATGATCATAGGTGTTACCATCATACAGATCAAGTTATAGAAGATTTCCATCCCCCCAGAAATTTCCCTCATGCCCCTTCCCAGTCAATATATATTATCTCCAGGGCACCTGGGTGGCTCAGTCGGTTAAGCGTCCGACTTCAGCCAGGTCACAATCTCACGGTCCGTGAGTTCGAGCCCCGCGTCAGGCTCTGGGCTGATGGCTCAGAGCCTGGAGCCTGTTTCCGATTCTGTGTCTCCCTCTCTCTCTGCCCCTCCCCCGTTCATGCTCTGTCTCTCTCTGTCCCAAAAATAAATAAACGTCGAAAAAAAAAAATATATATATATAATCTCCTCCCTTAAATAATCAGTATTTGACTTCTAACACCATAGATGTATTTTCCCTGTTCCTGAAACTTATATAAATTTAATCCTATAGTATATACTTTTTATGTCTAGCTTCTTTGAATCAACAGAATTATTTTAATCTTCATCCAAGTTGTTGGATGAATTCCTTTCTATTAGGGGTATATTCCATTGTATTATTATAGTGTGGTTCATTTATCCACTCTCCTTTTGGTGGGCATTGCACTGTTTTAGTTTGAAATTATTATAAATACAGCTACTAGAAACATTCTTACACAAGTTCTTACGAATTGTTTGACCATTTCTTTTGAGTTTATACCCAGGATTGGAATTGCTAGGTTGGTCATAGGTAGGTGTGTGTTTAAGCTCATTAGAAACTGCTCTGCAGTAATTCAAAAAAATTGTACCCTCCCATCAGCAATCTATTCTGAAGTTCTAGTTTCTCTACACCTTTGCCAGTACTTGGTATTACCAATCTTTTTAATTTAAGCCATTTTGGTCAATGCACATTGATATCTCACTGTAAGTTAAATTTGATTTTCCCTGGTAAGTATTGATATTGAGCAACTTCTCACATCCTTCTTAGTCATTTGGTTATCTTATTCTGTGACATTCCTAAAAAGTATCGGCCCATTTTTAAAAACTCTGTTGTTTGTCTCTTTCTTATTGATTTTTAGAAGTACTTTATAAATTCTGTGTACTGGCTTTTTAAAAATGTGTGTATTACAAATATTTTTTTTCCTAGTATGAAGCTTGCCTTTTTCACTTCTTTATTTAACTTAGAATTCTATACTTGGTCAAAATGTCCAATGAGTATAAGAGGGGAAAAAAAGACATTTTTTAGATGTACATCTCTGAGGGTCTTCTAAGATCCTCTCTTATGAAGTTATTTAGGGATGTCCTCTGGGAAGACAAGAGTGAAAAATCAAGGAAGAGGAAGAGGTAATATCCAAGAAACAGTGGATCCTGGGAAAACAGTGAAGAGATGAGGGTAAGCCCAAGATAATGGGCTTATATAGCAACTGCCCCCGATTGGAAGAGAATGCAGAGTTCAGGGAGAGACATCTCTGGGGGAAAAGGGGAGCTCTGTGCACTGGACAGCATGATTGATAATCTGGATAAGCCTGGGGAGAAAGTGAAGGTGCATCATTCTTCAGTCAATAAGAAAGCAACTGAAAACTTCAGGAAAAATAAAAACACACACATGAAATTCATATTCAGATATTTTGACATAAAGTAAAATGTGTCATGATTTTTTTTGATGTGGCACACCATGATTTTAACCATTTAATTGATTTGGTGTAAGAACATAGAATTCACTTGATTCAAATGATTAGAATATAAATTTTCTTCTTTAAAGATATTTACAAATTACACACCCAACAAAGGTTTAGTTTCCAAAATATATAAAGAACTTCTAAAAGTCAACACCCCAAAAACAAATAATCCGATTAAAAAAATGGGTAGAAGACATGAACAGACGTTTCTCCAAAGAAGACATCCAGATGGCCAACAGGCACGTGAAAAGATATTCGACATCACTCACCATCAGGGAAATACAAATCAAAACCACCAGGAGATACCACCTCACACCTGTCAGAATGGCTAAAATTAACTCAGGAAACAATAGATGTTAATGAAGATGTGGAGAAAGGGCAACCCTTTTGCACCGTTGGGGGGAATGCAAACTGGTGCAGCCACTGTGGAAGGCTGTATGGAGCTTCCTCAAAAAGCTAAAAATAGAACTACCCTATGATCCAGCAACTGCGCTACTAGGTATTTACCCAAAGAATACAAAAACATTAATTCAGAGGGATACATGCATCCTGATGTTTATAGCAGCATTAGCTATGATAGCCAAATTATGGAAATGGCTCGTGTCCATTGATTGATGAATGGGTAAAGAAGACAATGGTGTGTGTGTATGTGTGTATATATATATAATATATATATGTAATACATGGATTATAGGTATGTATATTATAGAAAGATTATATTATATGTAATGTCTATCTATCTATCTAAAGGAATATTACTCAGCCATAAAAAAGAATGAAATCTTGCCATTTGCAACAACATGGATAGAGCTAGAGAGTATTATGCTAAGCAAAATAAGTCAGTCAGAGAAAGACAAATACCATATGATTTTATTCAATGAGCAATGGGAAACAAATAAGAATGGGCAAAAAAGAAAGAGAGAGAGAGAGAAAACAAGAGACAGACTCTTAAATACAGAGAACAAAGTGATGGTTGCCGGAGGGGAGCAGGGAGGATGGGTTATATAGGTGATGGGGAGTAAGGAGGGCACCTGTGATGAGCACCAGGTGATGTATGGAAGTGTTGAATCACTATATTGTACAGCTGAAACTAATATTACACTGTATGTTAACTAACTGCCATTTAAATAAAAACTTAAAAAAATAGTCTCCTTTGATTGGCTCAGGAGTTATGCCATTAGACTTTTGAGAGAAAAAAATACAATCCTAGCCTCTCACCTGGCTCTGTAGTCATTGGCATTTACATAGTTACGATCACAGAAATCCATTTATAGACTTCATTTTTTACTTTTAGAATCAACCCACTTAGACAAAGAATGGAAGATCTACTTATATTTGGAGAATATTGAAAACATTAAAAATCCTGGTGATGTACAAAATAAAAGTACAGCTGTAAAAGAAGAATGGAACACCAATATTCTCTTGTTAAGTAAAGGAGTTAGAGACACTAACAAGGTTGATGGAGTAGAAAGAACATGTTAGAATGTGAGCTCTGTGAGGCCAGGGATTTTTCTTCTCCCCTTCCCTTCCCTTCCCTTCCCTTCCCTTCCCTTCCCTTCCCTTCCCTTCCCTTCCCTTCCCTTCCCTTCCCTTCCCTTCCCTTCCCTTCCCTCTTCCCTTCCCTTCCCTCTTCCCTTCCCTTCCCTCTTCCCTTCCCTTCCCTCTTCCCTTCCCTTCCCTCTTCCCTTCCCTTCCCTTCCCTCTTCCCTTCCCTTCCCTCTTCCCTTCCCTTCCCTCTTCCCTTCCCTTCCCTTCCCTTCCCTTCCCTTCCCTTCCCTTCCCCTCCCTTCCCTTCCCTTCCCTCTTCCCTTCCCTTCCCTTCCCTTCCCTTCCCTTCCCTTCCCTTCCCTTCCCTTCCCTTCCCTTCCCTTCCCTCTTACCTTCCCTTCCCTTTCATCTTACCTTTTCTTTCCTTTCCACCTTTTTTTTTTGGTAGGGAGGTCCCTTCACTGTTCCAGGCCTGGTGCCTAAAATGATGCTTAGCACATAATTTTCCCTTAGGACCAATTTGCTGAGTCAAACACATATTCAAAGTTACAAATGTAACAATTAGAGGAACAAAATGGATGCTGCCTCCTACTTGATTTCCACATCTCATTCCACTCCTTAAAAAAGTTAGGTCTGTGGTTCCTGACCTTGGCCTAAACCCTGGAGAGACTTTTCCACATGTTTCTCAGTTCCAATCTCTGGAGCCCACTGTCCCATCTTGGCTTAGGTCCTCAGACACAGCCCAGCTCATTGCAGTCACCCAGAATTCAGGCTGCTTAACGACATGAGTTTGGGTAGATGTCGCTGCTCTACTCACATTCTTACCATTCAATGAGTCCGTGGCAGGACCCAGGGGTAGGAAATGTGCCCAGGGGCACCTGTACCAAGAATAAGGCCTGCCGACTATTCAGGATAAAATATGCACTTCCGAGGCACTAATGCTGAAAGGGTCTGTATGATTGGAACAAAGAGGAATTGGCATCAGTTGAAACCCTATCTTTGAGTTGCTAAACTATTTGCTGTCGAGAAATTAGGAAATTAGCTGGAGTCTTAGTTCGGGCTACCATAACAAAATACCATAGACCGGGTAGCTTAAGCAGTAGATATACATTTCTCACTGTCGTGGAAGATGGGAAGTTCACGATCAAGTTGCCAGCATAGTTGGGTTCTGGCTTCTGGCTTGCAATTACCACCTTCTCACTGTGTCCCCACAGGGTAGAGAGAGAGCTCTGGTCTCTTTGTCTTCTTATAAGGGTTCTAATACCACCTTGGGGGCCTCAGCCTCATGGCCTCATTTAAACTCTTTTTAAACCATTTTTTAATGTTTATATTTGAGAGAGAAAGAGAGAGAGAGTAAGCCAGCAGGGGAGGGGCAGAGAGAAAGAGAGAGACAGAGACAGGATAGGAAGCAGGCTGTAGGCTCTGAGCTGTCAGCCAGAGCCCAATGCAGGGCTTGGACTCATGAGCCATGAGATCATGACCTGAGCCGAAGTCAGACGCTCAACTGACTGAGCCACCCAGGCGCCCTCTCATCTAAACTTAATTACTTCCCAAATATCATCACATTGGAGGTGAGGACTTCAACATATGACTTGTGTGTGTTGGGGGGTGGGGTGGGGGACACACAAATATTCACTCCATAAGAGCTAGCAAATTTCTGCGATTGTGCCCATTCTTTTCCTTTACACTTGAGACTGTCTTGTTGCCCTGATCATTTTGAGGCTTATGGACTTGATATATATGAGCAAAACACTGGAAAATGTCAGGCAAGAGACAACGTTGAAGATGGAAATCTCTAATTGTGATTTCCTCTCTTTTACAAAAAAAAAAAACCCACAAAAAATAAAAAAAAAAGGACATAGGAGGCTGGAGAGATTTGAAGATTTAGTTGAGTTCCAGACGCTAATACAGTTAGAATGAATACATCAAAATCTACTTAAATCCTGGCCAACTGGTCTTTCCAGTAGAATGTCCCTTCCCTCATGTTGCCATCGGCCAGCCGTGGGTGGTCAGGGATAAAGCCATTTGATTTCTGCTGGCCAATTCAAACGTGAAGATGTTTTTTTGCCATTTCTACCTAGAAAACCTTGAAAACATACTATAAGAATTTTAAAGAAAGGCCGAGCTGACGAACATCAGTGAGGATGCATGAGATCATAATGAAGCAGGGTAAGAGAGAAAGCTACGTCGCTGGAGGACACAATCCCATGAAAAACGAGGAGCGAGAGCCGTTCTCACGTTGCAATTCAGCAAGTGTGGATAGTTGGGATGCATCTGTATTTTTAAAAAATTATTTTTAAGGTGGAGAGTCATTTCCTAACAGTCTACTAACTTTAAAACTATCTGGTTGAGGGGCACCTGGGTGCCCCGGCTCTTGATTTCGGCTCAGGTCATGATCTCACGGTTCATGAGTTGGAGCTCCACGTCAGGGCCTGTGCTGACAGCACAGAGCCTTCCTGGGATTCTCTCTCTGTCTCTCTGCTCCTCCCCTGCTCGTGTTTTCTCTCTCTCTCTCTCTCTCTCTCTCTCAATCAAAATTATTAAATAAATTTTAAAAGATATCTGGTTGAATCTGGCAAAATAACCTATGTCATCACCTTGTTAAAAAAAGTACCCGTTTCACCAAATCCTTACCTTTTTTTTTTTTTATTAAACGTCTTTGCATGAACCAAAAGAGCCCACGTAAGAAACAGAAGAAAAGGCCGCATGTGGGGTATGCTTGCGTATGCCATGGAATTCTGGAAGGATCTGCAGGAAAAGGGAACCATGGCTGTCCCTAGGAAGGGGGACAACCAAGGCTGTCCCTAGAATCACTAGGGCAAAGGTTGGGAATACCACATTTCAGCATATACGATTACGATTTGCTCCTTGAAATTTTGTGCCATGTGCATAAATTGCTTCTTCAAAAACTTTACACATAAAATATTTTATATTTATTTATTTATTTATTTATTTATTTATTTATTTATTTAAGTTTATTAATTTTGAGAGAGAGCATGAGCAGGGGAGGGGCAGAAAAAGGGAGAGAGAGAGAGAATCCCAAGCAGGCTGTCAGCACAGAGCCCAATGCAGGCCTGGATCCCACCAAGCGATCATGACCCAGGCGGAAATCAAGAGTCCAGGGCTTAACGAACTGAGCCATCCAAGGGCCCGTAACATTTATTTTTTAACATGAAAAACTAAACCAAATCGAGCTTTTTAAAGATAAATTCGGAGAGCACGGGAAGTTACCTCGCTGCTGCTGGGAGCGTGATGTCCTGAAGTGTCTTGGTGAAATTGCCAGAGCCGTTTTGTCAGAGCAATTCAGGAGGGCCAGGGCCTACGCGGTCACGATGCGGCTTTGCTTTTTTATTGATAGTGGCCATGACCGTGTGGTCCGCCGAGCCCCAGAAGGGAGGGCTGCGCTTTCTCCCCCTGGCGGAGGGCTGACTTGAGAAGTTTTGCTCGCGGTCATGTTTTTTCAATAAAAAGTGGCTTCATGCTTCCCTATCTTTTCTTTTCTTTTTTCTTTTTTTTTGAAGTCCACACAAATGTCAAAATTGTGTTCAAAATTCCAGCTATAAAGTTAACACGACCAGCCAAAGGGGAAACTGTCTGCTTCCCAAAGAGTTGCCTTTACTATGGATTTTTTCAAGCAGTAAGCGTTTTAATAAGCACTCCGCGAGCGGTATTTCATTTCCTTCAGACCAGACGCTACCTCACGGCTTCCACGCGCCCTCCCCTTGGCTCTCTCTGCAGCTGCCAAGCCCCGTGGAACCTGCCCAGGGTGCTGTCCGCCTTCCCCCCACGGCACCTGGCATGCTTTTCGAGAAGAGATAATAGTAATTAAATGTTTTAAATGTGGGGCATACAGCTGCTTCTCTCCCACACAACCAAGCTGCATGGATGTGCAATCACGGACAGCATCAGGGTCCCAGCTGCTGCAGGGACTACAGATGTGGAAGGATATTGCCGGAGAGAATTTGGAAGCTGTGGGACTTGGCACTCTTGGAATACCAAATATTTTCTTTTCCCTTTTCCGCTTTCCTTTTCTGGACCCCAAAGAGCAAACCGTAGTTTTGCTTCTAGGAGCCGATGCACAATTTGGAGATGAACCTATAACCCTTTTGGACGCTTTTTTTTTTTTTCTTTTCTTCTAATGAAGTGTAGGGTGGGGTAGGGGGAGCCTTTCCAAAGACAACTCATCGAGGAAGGTGGTAACTCAGCAGTTTGCAATCTACCATGAGCGCTTTGAAAAGGCACGGATTTCGATGCTGCGGCTGGGAATTACAGACCGTGATTGCACACGGGGGGCATCTGTACGGGAGGGAGCCTTTTGTTTCTTCTTCTAGTTGTGTGTTTCGTCCGTTGGGCTGGGCCGTGTGCCACACCGTTGTCAAATGCACCATCTGAGGAGCAGAGTCTGAGCTATCATTTACGCCCCTCCACGCCCTGCTGCCCACTGTTTGGAGGTCAAGTGGAGGCTGGGGAGAATTTGGAAGCCACAGAGCGGGTGGGCCCACTGGGTGGGGAGCAGTAAAAAAAAAAAAAAAAGCAGAGATGTTGTACCTCGTGCGGACACCTTCGCCTGTGGTTCTGGCCCTTGCCGAAATAGCAAGGTCGGGGCCCGCTTGGGTGAGGCCTAATTTGGGTTCTTAAAATAAGCAGCAAAGGGGAAAGTTCAGGACGCAGAGAGAGGTAGCAGAGACCTTGTGATTATCCAAAGGGTTTCTTGTTTCTCTTTGATAGTTCAGCTCTCTCTGCTTACAAGATTCTTTCCTCTGTTGGTATCATTTCCCTTTTATGTTTGATCGTCTAAGATGGGGACTCACCATCTTCTTTTGAGGGAAGAGAGCGCTTTGGCAACAAATTCGCATCAACCTCAGAGTTAGGGTTGGTGAGAGTCCGCACGTGCTTGTGTTCTTTCGGGGTGGAGATTGTGGAGGGTGGCAATGACCCACGGTGCTACCCAAAATGTGTCGACTGTTTTTAATGTGGCTTCCCTGGGCGGGTCTCTCTCTTTTCTTCAGCAGCAACATTAAACCGTAACAAAACCTCAATTTGCACAGAGAAACTGGGAATTTGCAAGCATCCGGGTGGTTCGTTTATGGCAACAGTGCGAGACCTTCTCGAAGAAACGTACCTGCAGCGCTCCCTGTCCCTTTAGTGAAACAAGTAACAGCGGCAATTTATCAGTCCCGTCGGTTTCTCAAAAGAGGGAGAAAAATCACCAGTTTTACAGCAAGCACCCCATATTTCATGGAAAATAATATCACGGACTGTAAAAACCACCCTTATTTTATAGATTGCTAAGAAAGAAAAAAAAAATGCTATCAATTAGATCTACATACCTTTTCTCTCTCAGTTTTTATTTTCTTTTTAGTGAAATCCGTTTTAGAGCTGCTTAGACCTAGCTTCTTAGGATACAGCACTCATGTGCATTCCGTAAAAGAGAGAACATGAGCAAATTGAATTGGGTAAGGGATTCCTAAAGCGTCCTTACATTCAGCTGCTGTTTCTTCTGAAAACATCTTTACCCGAAGCAGGAGGTACTGTGATCTGCCTCATACACTGTTGCATTCCGTGGTATCAGAAATGTTGTTAATGTTGCGTGTCTTTAAAACCGTCCTCCATCCTCTCCACAAATTCCTTCCAAACCCTTGATCCAAACCTTACTACTTTGGACGCACCGGCATATCATGGCAGCTTTTCCCGACTGCCTCCTGGCCTGTAGAAATTGGGAGATGCCTCCCCATTTCAAAGATGTAAAGCATGAGGGGGAAAAAAATCTTAGAACTGACACCTTGTTCTATACATTAGGATTTGTCAGAGGTCTCTCAAGCGCCATGATACGATGGGATGGACATGTAATGATCTTTTACATTTATATGCCATCATATCCCAATCCATCTATAGGCTGGTTTCATGCATACATCCATCTGTCCATCCATCCATCCATCCATCCATCCAACTATGTACTCAGTCACAAAACACATTATTTGAAGGCTTACTCTATCCCCAGCATACTGCTCGGTACTGATAATACAAAGAGAGTTAATAGAGGGTCCTGGCCTTTGTGAACCTTGCAACAAAACTGAGAAATAGACTTAAATGCAGTAGTTACAAAATGGTATGATTGGTGAAACAACTGAGGTACCTATTTGGTAGTTGTTACGAAGAGAGTAACAAAGGCCTTTGCGAGGGCTGAATGGAAAGGAGGCGTACCTCTGCTCTTGGGTTCCAGGACATTCCTGGTGGAGGAAACAGTTTGCATTCTTTTTAGGGGAGAGCCTCACACGTGCCTTAGCCACACTGCAATCGGGTAGAGGGCACTGCCTGCATAAAGCCACCGCTGTCCATCTCTGAGAGGTGCTGTTGGGTTGCTTACGATGTAAAAGCCTCTCGCCTTGGTGGATCTCTCCAGTTTTGTGGAAACGGGCGCACTGTATTTCAATAGAGGACTGGTAGAAATCGGAGAGGAAGCTGGAAACACGGGCCAGAGCCAACAGGGCTAACCCAGCTGTGCGGCCGGCCCCCAGAGAAACTAAGGCATGGGGCACGTGACACTAACCCAGGGGTGTGGTGAGCTTGGGGCTGACACTGAAGGAATGAGTGATCATAATATTTCCTGGCAGACACACTGCTATGCCGAGCCAGCAGCAGCATGGGCTTTGCGGTGAGATCTCGTCAACAACTACAAGGGAAACGCAGGTTCTTCCTTTGAGCCAGAGGAGAAGTCACACCACAGTTCTAGAGGTCCGCACGTGAGAAAGCTGGAACATACTCAAAGGATCAGGGGAGAAGCCAGACCTGAGAAGTCCCGGGAGGACTTGGAAATGTTGTTCAGTGGTCCCACTGAAGTCAATGGCTGGCCCCAGGCACACTGTCTTCATGCTGCAAGACTAATTCTAGATCTTTCCTCTGGGTACCATCTCTTAGGGAATGGGAGACTTCTAAGTGACTCGTAGGCCTGCTCAGGATTGGCCCAGAGGAATCTTTGGGTAAGCCTACCGGGAGTATGCCTTTACCCGTCACAGCTAGTGGGGGGACACTCACATTTCACAGAGGGACTTGAGAACTTGAGATTCAGAGGTAATAAGCCGACATTTATCCAGCTAGATGGTGATGGTGGAGTCCTTAAGAGTCAGGTTAGTGCCTTATGGGAAGGGAGACTCCTTCACCCATACACTTAAACCTCAAAAGAAACAGAATTCCTACCCAAGCTTCTTTTCCCCAGCCAGAGGCTTGCAGAAGGAAATATCAGTGGAGTTTTGTGTGTTGTTTTGTTTTGTTTCATTTTTGGTTGTTGTTGTTGTTGTTTGGTTGGTTGGTTGCTTTTGGCTTTTTGCTTTTTGTTTGTTTTCTTTTGTTTTTTGGTCTGAGTCTGACGTTCATTGGGTCATAGCTCACTAGTGGATGGGGTCACTGCATTGAAAATGGATGAACGCCAATGAATGCCCAGTAGTTTCTTTTGCTTCTGATGGCAGTTTTCTCAGGGCAGGTTCTTTGCTCACTTTTACTTCCTGCATTCGTTCCTGGGGCTTTCTGTTCTCAAACGGTAGGGCTACCTAAGTAGTGCTCCTGACCCATCTTACAGAGGCAGCCTCCATCAAGACGGAAGCCTATGGACTATCAAGGGAAGTCCATAGGAAGGGTCTGGGTAGGCTGTGCAGCTAAACACTAGGCATTGGTGATAACTACATGATTTTTTTTTTACATTTCTTTCCTATTTCCTTGTCACGGGCACTGGTGGTTGTGTTTTGAATTGGTTTTCCAATAGGGTGAAGTCTAGTGGCTGTTAACACAGGCTGAGATGTATTTAAGCCTCTTGGCATGAGCCATGTTAGCAAGCCTTTTCTGGAGGAGCACTGATTAGCAAGTATTTTCCAAGGTATTTGGCCATTTTCCTTCTGTGTTTAATACATTTAGCATAAAACCTGGAGGATAAAAGAGGTGAGAAATAGAATTTGAGCCCCAAAACTCCAAGTCAACCTTGAAACCCTATCGCCAGCCTCACCCATGATCGAAGGTAAGTACTCAATAAATGTTTGGTTTTATAAAGACATGTAGGTGCCTGTGCATCATCACTGTTTTTCTTCATCTACAGAGCCCATTAATTTTCACATTTTCTAATCAATTAAACCCAGGACCTCTTCCACCTTGTCCTAGCAACTCAGAGTTGCCATTTAGCATATGCTAATTCTGTTTCTGCATGAAGCGGCCACATTTCTAAACGAAGCCACAGACTCTTATGGGTTACTTTAATTTCGCTAGAATCCAAGATAAATAGTGCATCTTCTGCCTTTTGACAACACTTGTTTGTTTAGAAGAACGTTTTCCAGGCTAATGTGGCATGAAAACAAAATGACAACAATCAGAAAGTTTTGCTCACAAAAGGGAAGCAGGCAATAGGGAGTTGAAAGGAAGCAGTGAGGTTGGAAAACACTTCCTGGGACACACTTGTAATATACCAAGTAAACAGACATTCAGCTCTAGGAGAGCAGTTTCATCGGATCAGAATTTAGGCACACTGTCGCACCGTTTTCTACGATTAGTGCTTCCTGCGTGAAACAAGAATCCTTCGTTTTCAAAATTATATAAAACATGAGATTATTTTCGAAACAAAAGAGAAACAGAAGTATTTTTTTTCTGTAACGAGACCGTCCTAATGAAAGGTCTCTTTCATTAAAAAAAAAAAACCCACAACACCGTGAATTATAGTTTGGGACCTGGAAAGAAAGTTTCATTAGCCTGCATTATCTTCACAATGCAAAGCTTTTGGACCAAATCGATGTTTCTAAAAAAAAACCCAAAAAACCGCGATTAGTTGAAGTCACCAAGCAATCACTTTCCTATTTCTCTGGGTGACAACATATAGCTGATGATTTAACTCAAGTTTGGACTTTTGACTTGTTTGATGTTGTGTCTAAGTACAAAATTAATCAACAGAAAGACGTTCAGTCCTGTGAAATCACCTCTGAATATATACCTGGTTAATCTACTGTGTGGTTTTGGATAAGGCCGTTAAATTTTTTAGGCCTGTGTTTCATTTGCAAAATGAAGCCAGTGAACTAGAAGGCCCTGCTGGAGGTCCATCTCTAGCTTCTCTCTGTTTCTTTACCTTCCTTTTCCCCTTATCTTACTTGGGAAAAGGTGTCTGTATAATACTCCCGACAAACTGTAACTCTTGCCTGTTTTCCTTTTATTCAGACACTTATTTTCCTCCCTCTGATTTTATGGGCTCGTATCTGTAGTAACAACAAAATGTAGATGAAATGCTTCGTGTGTATTAAATAACTTCAGCCGGAGCCTTAACCTTGCTCTGTAACATACAGGGTAACTTTTAACAAGGAGCCCGTACTTTAGCCTTATGTAAGGGCTGGAAAAACAACATTTGCACTCCACTGTGGAGTGGGGGGGGGGGGGGGGGGAAGAGCTATGTACTATGGAAAATCCTGTGATTTTTATCAGATGATGTTGTGCCAACAAGAGAACAATACAAAACTGAGTTCTCACACGGTTTGGCTGCGTATGCCTGTTTGAACGTCCACTTGAAATACCATTTCCGTATTTATAACTACTGAAGAAATGCTTCTAAACATGTAGTTCTAGTTTGCCCACTGTGTTAGCCACCTCCTAAAGGGTCCCTCAGTTAAGGGGCCCCCAGTCCCCACCTCCCCCATTGAGCAGGGTTGACGAGTTGTAACCAATAGGATATTGTAGACATGATGGGCTATGACTTCTGAGGGTAGGTAGTAAAAGACATGTTGCTTCCACCTTGTGCTCTCTGGAATTATTCGCTTGGGAGGAAGTGAATGCCACCATGTGGTGTAGACACTTTAGCAGCTTTACGAAAAATAGACATGGGGTGGAATTGAGTCCTCCTGCCAACAGCCGGCACCAACTGGCCAGTGATTGGATGAGCCATCTTGGAACGATACCCTTCAAAACCAGTCAGTCTTTCCAATCATCATATTTAGGGTAGCCAGGAGAGACACTGATCCAGAACCATCCAGCACCTACCTGAGCCGCTCTGGAATTCCTGAGCCACAGAAACTATGTGAAGTAAATTATTATAGTTGTTTTAAGCTGCCATCTTGCAGGGGAGGGGGACATAACTTGCTGTGCAGCCATAGATAACTAATATACAAGCCAAAAGAAAGATGTCGTGGGTATTAATTTTTTGGTCACTTACTCATGTGTGAGAAAGAAAAGAATGTTCTGTATTTTTCCATAACTCAATCTCGACCTTAAATTTCATTATCTCTGATTATGGGAAAAAATAACATTAATCCATTCTGGAATAATTCAGTAACTTCATATTTTAACTCAGTGAATTCAGGATTTCTCCTCACCCTCCCATCTGCCTAAGAGTGGCACCCAGGACTGGGGATGGTGGCTTACCTAGTGGCGAGGTATCAGGAACGTGTAGGGATATCTACTCCCTGGTCTTTGTAATACGTCCTCAATGGCATTCACTTAAAAATATGAATGAGAAACCTAGGTGACTGCAGGTGTATTTCCAATAAGAAATATAAAAGTGGACTTTTCAGGATCCTTTCTGGGTCAAGTGCCCTTCACTGTTTTATTAGTTCTAATATTTCATTAAAATCCAAGGGGATTGTAAAGGGCACAGAACAAACCAATGAAGTCTCGCTTAAAACCCTATGGCTTCCTACGGAGTTAGAAGGCCAATGTCAATTTAAATGCGTGGACTCTCTCAAGAGTCCTTTCCTTTGTTGAGCGTCACGGGCTCTCCATGAAGTCTTATTAATACCCCAAAGCTATGCTGGAAGGGCAAAAAGTGAAAGAAGCTACTGGAACATTAGCCACTTCTCTAAAGTGAATGATCTTTGGGGGAGCTTTCTGCCAGATGCACCAGGCTGCCTTCAACATTTTAAAACAATGTGTTTTGTTCGGGTTGGTTTTTAACTTGCAGCTCCCTGGAATGACTGTCATCGTTCTCCCCTTTGGTCAGGCAGAAGTGAGTGTGTTGGATAAATGACCGATGAGACATACCAGTGACAGAAATGGGGCTTATTGGCACCCAGGACTGGGGTTGTCGTATACTGAATCACACACTTGGATAGGTACAGCGCAGAACTCTTCAAAATAAATTAGCTATGGCAGTCAGGACAAATACTGAAACATGGCACGTCCCTTCACTTGGTATATATGCCTCAGATAGGAACAAAATCAACCCTTACATTACATCTCATCTGAAGGCTCTCTCTCGATTTCTTAGCCTTTGTTTCCGTACTCGAATTTAAATGACGTTCATCATGTTCCCTGCTCACTGATATCTGTGGGATTGGGCCATTTCGTCAAAGTAACAGCCTCAGACACGTTCCTGCCACACAGCTCTCCTTCTATTTTTATCTTGGAGCAAGCAATCCACTTGTTAGCCTCTGTAATTGTCATACGGGCCGAAGGATAAAAATAATACATCGAGAGGACATTAGTGTGAGAAATCCTCTCCCTTTTTAAGGGATAAAATTTCATGGTCCAGTTGTTCTCTTGATTTTCCTTGCCACTTCCTAATTTTAGCGTCCTTGTTACTTTTAAAAAAAGTCTGAGTCCTCATGCAATCTATAACGTATATTTATTTCTCTGCCTTACATACTTCCTTTGCTTTAAAAAAATTATTTGTGTGTTTGGGGGTTGCTTTATCATTTTATAATATTGATTTTTGATTCATTGTCTGTATTTTGGTACATGAAAGCAAATCATAAAGGAGTGTCATTACACAGTACAAAACGCGATGGCAGAGAGAACACTAAGTCCTGGAATGATTAAATGAAAAAAAATGAAGAAAGACCTGTGTAATAGTAAGCATTATACCTAAGACCTGAAAATAAGATGATTCATATTATAGTTCGTGTATAAAATTCGTTTTAAAAAACAAATATAAATTCTGATGTTTAAGGAAAGGTAAAAAGGCAAGGAATATAAGGAGGACAGGGAGGGTGATTACTATAGTAACAAACGACATCCCTAATTGAGGGAACCATCAATTATCTTGTCCCTTTCAATTTCCATTGCAGCATTAGAGAGTTTCGGTGAAATGTATTCTTGTAGAGACAGGATATTCTGTTTAAAGTCAGAAAATTCTACTCTGGGAGCAAGGACATCCCATTCCCCCAAATAATTTTCACCGTTATATTCCAGAAACTTGGAAATATTATCCTGTTCTGAAAATATTTTTATTCTCTATTGGCTATATAGATACCATTTGGACACATGTGGACTGGCTGTGTTTACAGTGTCCATAATGGCCTCTGTAATCAGATACTTCCCTTCCAAACCAGCATCTTAAAGTGGCATTTTTCTAACATAGAAAGACACTCTGTCAACTCTGTCACTTTCATCATCAGTATCAAAAGTATCTGTTGAGTGGCTATTAAGTATTTGTCATCAGACAAATCCTGCAGTTCACCAACATTACATACTCTGTAACATACAACGTGGTAGGTTGTTTATAACCATATTAGTGCGTGTGTGTGTGCGCGCGCGCGCGTAGATGTAAAAAGCCTAAACAAAATAATATCAAGCAAAAATCGACAGCATATATAGCTGAATTGACAGAAATAGCTGAGTTGATCCCAGCAATGCCAAGAGGGGTTTCACATTAGAAAAATTATGGGGGTGCCTGGATGGCTCAGTCAGTTGAGCGCCCGACCTCAGCTCAGGTCATGATCTCACAGTCTGTGAGCTTGAGTGCCATGCTGGGATCTGCGCTGACAGTTCAGAGCCTGGAGCCTGTTTCAGATTCTGTGTCTCCCTCTCTGTCTGCCCCTCCCCCCATTCATACTCTGTCTCTCTCTCAAAAATAAATAAACACAAAAAAATTAAAAAAAAAAGAAAAACTATGAATGTAATTTACCACACTAATGAATTAAGGAGAAAAGCCATATACCAATCCCATGAGAGCAGAAAAATCATTTGATAAAATACAGCAGCTATTCAGGTTAAAAATAACCGATTAGAACCTAGGAATAGAAGGAAACATTCTTAACCTAATAACTATTATTTAAAAATATCTAGAGAAAACTTTATTCTTGATGGGAAAATATTGGAAGTATTCGCTTTAAAATTAAGACCAATATAAGGATTCTCATCATCACTGCACACACTCAACATTTATTGAAGGCCTTGGTCGTTCCATAAAACAAGAAGACAAAAATTAAAGGCATGAAGATTAGGAAGGGAGTAATAAAATGCTCATTATCTGAAGATTAATGATTTACATTATTAGAATAAGAGAATAAAGCAAGATGGACATGAAAGATCAAGAAACAAACATTAATTGCATTTTTAAAATACCAGCTAAACTTTGTTATTTTAAAAACTACATGACATTTAAAATAGCAATGAAAAAATAGAAGATCCTTGGAAATAAATCTAACAAAAATTGTGCAGAACCTGCTTGGGGAAATTATAAAACTGTATGGAAAGACATTAAAGAAGACTTAAATTGTAAAATTTATCAGGTATACAGGTAGAAAGGTCCAATATCAGAAGATTTTAATTCTTCCTAATCTGATCTATAGATTTAATGCTTGCCAGTGTAAACAAAAAAAAAAAAATCAGAAACTAAAGCAACCTTAATAGAATTTTCAGAGACCTTAAAAAATTGTTTCTAAAATGTATATCAAAGAATAAAAAGTTAAAAAAAAGACAATAAGTCAGGGGAATTTTCCCCACCCCACATCAATAGTTATTATAAAGCATGATTAATTAGGACACTGTGGTATTGGTGTAGCTTCTGTTACAAACAGAAGAGAAAAGCCTAGAAAAGACACACAGACATATTTATCAATACTTGATATACTACAGTGATTATCATTTGATAATGTTGCTGTGACAGTTATCTATGTGGGAAAGAATAAAATTGTGTCCCTACCTCATACCATATACAAGATCATGTATTATGTAAGATTCCAGATGGATTAAAGGCTTATAAGTGAAAGGCAAAACTTTAAAGTATTTCAAAGATAATGTGGGAAAATATCTTTTTGACATTAGAATAAGGAAAAAACTTCTGAAATCAAAAAGCAGTAACATCAAAGAAAAGATTGATGTTTGCCTATATTAAAATTAACAACTTCTTTCAAATATTACAACAAAAAAGCGAGAAGACTAACCCAAAAAAGTGAGACTATATTTGCGATGAATATAACCAATGTATAAAAATATATGTTTTTTTTAAAGGAAAAGGGAAAAGAAAAACAATTAAATGAAAAATAAGTAAATGACAGTTCGTTCCCAGAAGAAAACAAAACAGCCAACAAACATTTGAGAAGGTGCCAACCTCATTAGTAACCCAGGAAAATGCAAACTAAGACCATAATGAAGTGCTATTTTTCATCTACTAATTTGCAAAAAGTAAGAAGTCTGAAATGCCAAGTGTTAGCAAGAAAATGGGTAAACATATATTTTATATACTGATGGTGGGAGTATAAATTAGTAAACACTCTTAGCAAAACAATTTGGCATTATCTTGCAAAATGAATGTTTACATTGGCCTGCAATCTAACAATTCCACTCCTAGAGAAAATTGCATGTGTACATCATGATAGAAGTAAGTGATCATGGGGGCACTGTCCACCATGGATGGCTCAGTTGGTTAAGCATCCAACTCTTGATTTCGGCTCGGGTCATGATCTTGCATTTCGTGAGTTCAAGCCCCACACTGGGCTCCACACTGAGTGTGGAGTCTGCTTGGGATACTCCTCTCCTTCTCTCTCTCTCTCTCTGCCCTTCCCCTGCTCATTCTCTCTCTCTCTCAAACTAAATAAATAAACTTAAAAACAAAAAAGGACAAACTGGAAACATCCTGAGTGCCTATCTATCTCCTATCTATCTATAGGAGAATTAAGTCATATTTACCCAATGAAATATTATGCAACAAGATGGATGAATCTTAAACACATAATAGTGAGTGAAAAACCGAGTTGTAGAAGACTCTATATTATTATATATATTATGTATTTCTATATATTATATATTCCATAAAACTGAAAACAACCCACACACCAAACTAAACAATATATGCTTTAGAGGAATATATTTATTGTTATATGGTAAAACTCATTATACAAAACAAGAGAATCATCAATACAAAATTCAAGACAGTGTTTATCTCTGTTAGATAGACTGTGGGCTGAGAGAGCAGAGAAGAATGTTGATGGAGGCAATGATTCTGGAAAAATTCTGATCTTTGTTGTGGTGGAAAGGTTAGAGGAGTTTGTTTTGTTATTATGTTTTCATGTGTGAAAGATTATAATATAAAATTTAGAGGTCACATCTTATGCCAAGAAAAAAAGATCTAGAATAATAGCATTCAGATACTTCAGATTATATTTTTTCAATTTTAAAAATGAAGACATTATTTGGCTATTAGAATATATGAAAAGACCTAGAAGAGACTTAAATGTAATTACTAAAAGAAAAAAGCTAATCTTAAAAGGCTCCATACTGTATGATTCCAACTGTCTGACATTCCAGAAAAGGCAAAATTATGAGTACAGTAAAAAGTTCAGTGGCTGCCAGAGGTTGGAAAGGAGAGAGGGAAGAATAGGCAGAGAACAGAGGCTTTTTAGGGTGGGGAAACTTCTCCGTGACTGTATACGTGGCTATACTAGATGTAAACATATGTGTATTACATAACATATTATGTTATGATATATAAAATATATGTATTTTTGAAACTATATGTATATATTTGAAACTATAATGGTAGACACATGTCATTATACATTCCTCGAAACTATAGAATGTACAAAACTAAGAGTGAACCCTAAAGACAACGATGGGCTTCGGGTGATAACGATGTGCGAGGGCAGGCTCGTCAGTTGTAATGAATGTACCATCAGGTGAGGCATGTTGATAATGGGGAGGCTGGGGGGTCTGTCCGGGCAGAGGATATATGGAAACCCTCTGTACTTTTCACTCAATTTTTCTGGGAACCTGAAACTGCTCTGAGCCATAAAGTTTATTAGAAAGAAAAAAAACGAAGGAAGATTTCAAAGGGAGGAAATATCAAGTTACCCTTAGACAACTCACAGCAGAGTTCAGTGTCAGAGACAGTGTAGCAGTAGCTGCATAGTTCTTCGAGAAAGAGAAGTCTGGCCCAGTCCTACTGCCCCTGAAGTCCAAAGGCAACAGGAATTCTCAAAAATGAAAGAGGTCAAGGCACCTGGGTGGCCCATTGGGTTAAGCAGCTGACTCTTGATTTCAGCTCAGGTCACGATCTCGAGGTTCATGAATTTGAGTCCCGTGTCGGGCTCTGCACTCACAGCGTGGAGTCAGCTTGGGATCCTCTCTCTCTCTCTCTCTCTCTCTCTCTCTCTGCCCCTCGCCTGCTCATTCTCTCTTGCTCTCTTTCTCTCTCAAAATAAATACGTAAACTGGGGCACCTGGGTGGTTCAGTCGGTTGAGCTTCTGACTTCAGCTCAGGTCACGATCTCATGGTTCGTGAGTTCGAGCCCCGCGTCAGGCTCTGGGCTGATGGCTCAGAGCCTGGAGCCTGCTTCTGATTCTGTGTCTCCCTCTCTCTCTCTGCCCCTCCCCCGTTCATGCTCTGTCTCTCTCTGTCTCAAAAATAAATAAACATTAAAAATAAAAATTAAAAAAAAATACGTAAACTTAAAAAAAAAAAGAGGTCTAGAAACAGCACTCATGGATAGAGGGGAAAAAAAAACTACCCAATGCCAAACTCCAGCCAACTAGAGACAGAGTAAAGAATTCAGGTATTGAGAAGTCATTGTTAAGAGCATGGAATCCCTTTAACATAGAACTGAGAGTAACCAGGGGAGGACTATGGTCACAAAACAGAAAGCTATTGTTATAAACTCTGACCACGACCCCCCAAAGTCGTAACGACCCCCCGTTAGTCATAACGGAAAATGAAACCACAGCGAATAGCAGGTGTGATGGGAAGGGTAGCAGCACCAATATTCTCCATATTTTGTAGCAAGGCGCAGTCAGCATTGAACTTGCTACGCAAACATACACACCAACATCTTAGTAAGTCTTCACGATGAGACTTCGTACTTCAAAGGATCTTTTAGAAATCAAGGCCTAAACTAGTGAAGAAAGATTCTGGTAAAAATTAACAATTCTTTCTGCTTTGCTTCCTGTTCTTTTTATTCTGTTAAATCAAGAAAAATGAATCACTTCTCATTTTCAAAATACCAGGTATAGCCCCATCCCATTAAAAATATTTTTTTAACATTTATTCATTTTTGAGAGACAGAGAGAGATAGAGTGTGAGTGGGGAGGGCAGAGAGAGAGGGAGACACAGAATCTGAAGGAGGTTCCAGGCTCTGAGCTGTCAGCACAGAGCCCGACATGGGGCTCGAACTCACAGACCGTGAGATCATGACCCTGAGGCAAAATCGGATGCTTAACTGACTGAGTCACCCAGGCGCCCCTGCCCTATCCGATTTTTATCAGCCAATTTATTTTCCTCTCTCTTTTTATACATCTTCTGTGAGTTCTTCTGTCTATGTAGATGTTATTCTGGCATTGGCATTCAAAGCAATCTTATGCCTTTCTGTATTGTTTGAATTATTTATGGTATATGTTTTATTTTTTTAATATGACACTGAAGTAATCGCTTGATTATAATTTGTCTTTGCTAACTGGGACACTAAGACATTTGAGCATTTTTTCAATACAGTGGGATAATTTAGTGTTGTAGTAATGTGTAAAATTGTGAAATCCTTGCAAGAAAGAACTGTTTCTCCATTATGTTTATATCTCTTATAACACCATGCACAGAGCAAATGCTCAATAAATATTTCTGAAGAAAATGTTACATATTTTTTTCTATTTTTCCTTTAGATTTAAGAATAGCCAGAGAGAAAACACGCCAAGAAATCATCACGTAAACACCCTTCTAAGGAGATTCCCTTTGAATTTCATTCGCTGTGTCTCCTTGAAGCACAGCTTCAATTTGTCCACAGGTAAACACTAAACCCTGGATAATCATCTTTTGGATCTACCCTAAAAAAATTCTTTTATTTATTTGTTCATGAGCTGATTCAACAAATATTTACTGAGAACCTACTATGTACAAATACCTTCCTGTGTTGTATATACAGCAACGAGTAAAAGAATGGCTTTATCCTCAAAGAGCTTACATTTTAGTAAGAGAACATGGAAAGAAGTAAATAAACTAATATATAACTTCTCCTATGGTGATAATGCTATGAAAAAACAGTACAGTTAAGTGGAGAAAAATGATCAGGTATGGGACATAAGGTGGTCACAGAAGGTCTCTCTGAGAAAGTGACATTTGACCAGAGATGTGAGTGATTTAGAGGGGTAAGGCATGGAGATGTCTTGGTGAGGATCCTTCCAGACGAAGGTTGGTCAAGTGCAGAGTACAAGGCTTGATCACGGGTGCTGGCCTAAGCGACAGAATGACCGGAGATGAAGACTGGTTTGGCCAGAAGAGTGAGACAGGGGTGTATGGGGAATGAGGAGTTTGGTTTGAGATGTGTCTAGTTTGAGATGTCCTTTGACCACCTGGCCCAGATCTGCCTCTACTAGCTGCCCAGACTTGCGATCCGGTGGACACCCAAGGAAGTTGACACCCTGAATTCAGAGTACAGGCTATTCTAATTTTCCCTATTTAGGACATGAGCATCATATCCACATGCCTCATAGGGATCCAGGGGTATGTCTCACAGAACTGTCATAACAAGGATGTCTAAATAGAGGAGATTCATGATAAGTGGACGTTACTCATTTGGAACTGAGAAGCTATACATCATGTCCCACATGCAGAATATATAAGTAAAACTCAAAGGTAAACTGAGCCGTGAAAATCTCAACGTCAACTCAAACTGAGTCCTCCCCATTCCATGGCCAGTGGCAGGCCAAAGTCTTCCCCCATGATTTCATGAAATCTTAAATTCCTCATGGTCCCCCCTAGCCCTTATGCCTGCGTCCTTCGGCACTGTCTCTCTCTCTTTTTCCCCATATCCACTCATACTCCCAATGGAAACACGTCTCTAGCTTTCATCAAAAAAGACTCATTCCCAGAAAGTATCCGGCGGGTTTGGTAGCTTTCCTAGAGAGTTCAAAGGGAACAGGGAGGGGCCCGTGGTGCCCTACACGCCTTTGGTCGTCTCACCAGCTTTCTTTCCTCTCTTCCCCCTCATTCACCTCGAAGGCCAGTCTTTACTGTGTTCATAGCAAGTTTGAGTTTTAACAGAAAGTTATATATGTATATGTATATGCATATATATAAATATATACTTACATATGTAGCTCCTTATATGTACTTATATGTATGTACTTTCCTATGTATACATGTATGTATACGTATATGTATATATATACTTCCTTATATGTACTTCCTTTGAGTCACAATGAACTCTCATACACCAAGGGTTCACTGAGATCTTGTGCTCATGCGGATCGTAATCATCACATGCAAAGAGGGCCCATGGGAACACAGATACACATATTACACAGATATGTGTTCCCTTGTCTTTATACTTTACTGTACTTATACTCTACTTATAAAGCACAAGCTCAAAGAATAAATTATTAAGGATTTCAACAGAGCTGTAGCAGCACACCCAACTAAGCATGCGAAATCCTGAATGCAGGGTCCTGTGTGACCGCACAAATTGCAGGCACACGAAGCAGACCCTGGAAGAGCATCTTCCAGTCCAAGTCAAGCCTTCAAATTTCTATAGCCCTGGCTCCTATATAACAGAACACTCTGGGATACCAGACCAGAAATATGCAACCAAGCCTCTCCCAAATATCTGACCTATAGGGACTGTGAGAGATAGGTATTTATTATATAGTAACAAACAACTGATATATAAGTCTCCATAAAATGCTGACTCCTAGATTCTAATTCAGGGTCAGGCATTCAGGGTCCAGAAGCGTGCAACGTTCACCATAATCCCAACCATTAGGGAAGAACAAAGCAAAACCACCATGAGATACGACTTCACCCCCACGAGGCTGGAGATATTCAAAAAGATGCTAATAACAAGCTGGCAAGAATGTGGCCAAGCACTAGAATCTTCACATACTGCTGGTGGGCATGTAAAGTGGGGCAGACACTTTGGAAATAGTCTGGAAATTCATCAAAGGTTTACACGTAGTGTTACCAGAGGGGGTGGCAATTCCATTCGTAGACATAGACCCAAGAGAATTGAAAATATATGTCCATTAAAAATCTTGTACACAAATGTTCATGGCAGCATTACTCGTAATAGCCCCAAAGTGAAAACAAATCAAGTATCTATCAGCTGACGAATGGATGAAAAATTTGATAGATCTAAAAATGGAATATTACTTGGAAATAAAAAGAAACACAGGGATTGCCTGGCTGGCTCAGCCGACAGAGCATGTGACTCTTGATCTCAGGGTCGTGAGTTTGAGCCCGACATTGGGGGGGGCTTTACTTTACTTTACTTTTACTTTAAAAAAAATGCATCACTGTTACATGCTACAGTATAGGTCCACCTTGAAAACGTGCTAAATGAAAGATCTGGGTCACAAAAGACCACATAGTTTATGAGTCTGGTTACATAAAGTGTCCCAAATAAGCAAAATAATAAGACAGACAGAAAGTAAATTAGTCATTGCTTGGAGCTGAGGATGTTGGAGAGTGATCCTCGTGGATAGGGGGTTTCTTTTAGGGATGAGGGTATGTTGTAAAATTGATCGTGTTGATGGCTTTGCAACTCTGGACGCTAAGAATGATTGTGTTGTCCTCTCGAAAGAGGTGAAATGTAGGGTATGTGGATTACATCTCAATAAAGCTGTTATACCAAATAATAATCCCCTGATAATTCTAGTGCCATCGGGCCAGTTTTTACCCTCGAGAAATGCCACTTTTAAAGGTGACATTCGTATAAAATGGAAAGGCTTAACTGTAATAATTCTAATTAACTTTCTCATGATGTTTACCACTCACACCTTTCTGAAGAGAAAAATACAACACGTGACAAGACAAGTCAGGAAAAACTTGGGATAAGACAGATCTTTGACTTCAGTCCGAAATGACTTTTAAGCCATCCAGCTTTCTTGGGGAAGAACAAAAAGAAAGGAATGGCAGTGGCGGTGAGGATTGAAACGAACTCTTTAGAAGAGAACAAGTGTGTCAGAAACAGAAAACCATTAATAGTTCCCCTTCAGAGGCTGTAAAGAGGGACTTTAATTTCTCCGTGAAGTGGCTTTTGTGCTTGTTCTGAAGAGGCCTTGTCTAGGCCGGGCCGCCCCAATGTCATTCATCTTGCTTTCTCTCCGAGGTTAGTCAGTCTTCTCGTAGCTGGGACGGGATGACAAAACCCAGGATGTACCTTGTAATTTCCACGAAGGCAGTTTTTATTCTGATTTCGTGTCTTGGAGGCCTAGCACTTCGCCTTTCTCTCTGGAGAACTTGCAGACACAGTCATTATCTAATGTTCTATTTCTTATGTGCAGGGTCGGAGCCCTGTGGGGGCTGAAAGTGAATCTACAGAGAGACAAAAGCGAGAGGCTCTCCTCCCTGAAGAAACTTCCCTCTCGAGGTATGCATCATCCTCCCTATCTCTTACAAAATGGGCAAGATCAAACCATGGCTCTGTTTCCACTCTCTCCTCCTTAACCATAAGAGCTGAATTGTTTAAAAAAAAAAAAAGGTAGGGGCCTTAAAAAAAATCGACTTCTGTACAAAACATGGAAAACACTTGATTATGTGTGTGTGTGTGTGTGTGTGCGTGTGTGTATTTCTTATGTAACTCATAACTTTAGAACGGAATAATTTGTTGGAACTCCAAAGATTCCTTTTTAGGCTCCTGAGGTGACCCTGAGCCCCTCCTAGGAGGGACTGTGCATTATTTATGTTAGCGCTAAGCCTCATGGTAGCATATCGCCTGGAACATAGCTTATGCTCGGTAAATGCTGGACTTTCCAGAATTACCTTGGGAGCTTCCCTATGTCTCCTTTGGCACCTCTCTCTTTGCTTGCACCCATCCCGAATCACTATTCTCTGAGCGGCTTTGAGTATGGCTTTGTGTGGCCTTGTCTGCACCGTGACCCCCTCCGTGGCAAGATGCTTTATAACAGAACCTCACTACATTTCACTGAGGGCTGTGTGCCATGAGTTACAAGGCAGCAAGACCATTTTTTAGGAATGGCTAGAATTTACCAATTTTTCAAACTGTCTTGCTGGACGAGGGGACATATCCAGCCCCAAAGAGTTCTGTTAGGTCAGTTCCATTTAGCTGCAGTGCCATTCATTCAAGGAAAATTCTTGGGTCCCTCCCTGTTCGGCTCCAGGAAGCTTGCTCTAGAGCCCGGGGCCAGAGTCTAGGAGACAGCGAAGGGGCCTAATTGTGAAGCCACAGAAGGTAAATAGACCCAACACTCAGCACAACAGTCCCAAGAGCATGCCCTGTTAATTGGTCGGGTCTCCACGTAGCCCCACATTTTGGACCCCCAATCAACCTATTAACATTAGGTGCCTGCAAGCCCGCAGGAGAAACTTTCTGCTTAAAGACCTTTTGTTCCTCATGAGAAGAACCGGACAAGTGGGTTTGTTCTAGTTGAGAAATACACAAAAGGCAATGGAGAGCAGAGCAAATTAGGGTTGGGGGCTGAGCTAGCATCTGTCAACTGCCACATTTTCTCTCTGCATTAGTTTATAAATGTGACTCTCAGGAGGCCTATTCAGTTGGGAGAGGCCTGGTGAGTGGCTGATTTCCTAGGGGGGGGGGGTGTCTTAAATCTCTATCACTTGGATTGCATCAGAGTTTTTAAAGTCTTTCTCTCTCTCTCTCTCTCTCTCTCTCTCTCTTTAATTCAGGAAAACACGTTGCAATTTTGCCACTTAACTCTAGAGATGTTCTATTTGAATGAACAGGAAGAAATCAGTAGAGTTTATAATGGAAAAAGATCACTTTGGTTTGAAAAGCACATCAAAGCAAGCAAAAACAGCAACAAAACGTGTTTTTATCACCATAAGAGCACAGGTTCTGAGGGCTCAAGGCTAGTCTAGTCTTTGGCTGGATCTCCACATCATGCTTTGTACTGCATGGGGCTAGCTTCAATGTGTTCTTGTTTTTCTTCTTAGGAGCTCTTGATTTCCAACCTTTCATCTAGACATCAGAAGAGTTCACCTGATCCTAACTGAGGGAGCAGTTCTTAGAAAACAGAGCTGGAGCATTTAAAACACAAAATGAGCCCTTAGGGACCAAATTGCTTAACCAAAGCAAATCTTCAGCCTGATGATGATAACACTATACCTGTTAGCTTTGCTTGTCCAGTTCTGGGTTTAAACTGGGTTTAAATCCCCATTTGGATGCTGTTGAGCCATGGGATCACTGACCACTTTACCTAACTTTTCCGAGATTCAAATGGCCTCTCCTCCAAAATAGCTGTGGAAGATTCCAGTGAAATTGCTTAACCAAAGCAAATCTTCAGCCTGATGATGATAACACTATACCTGTTAGCTTTGCTTGTCCAGTTCTGGGTTTAAACTGGGTTTAAATCCCCATTTGGATGCTGTTGAGCCATGGGATCACTGACCACTTTACCTAACTTTTCCGAGATTCAAATGGCCTCTCCTCCAAAATAGCTGTGGAAGATTCCAGTGAAATAAGCTATAAATTGGTATTATGGACTGAATTATGTTCCCCTAAAATTCTTATGTTGATGTCACAACCCCCATAGTTGTAACCATGTTGGGAGATAAGGGCTTTGAGGGGATGGGTAAGTTAAGGCCCCTAGGGTAGGGCCTTAACCCAATATGGTGGAGTATCCTGACACGAAGAGGAAGAGACACCAAGGATGTGCACACACACGAAGGGCCATGTGAGGACACAGCAAGAAGGCAGCTGCCTGCAAGCCAAGGAGAGAGGCCTCAGGAGAAATCAAATTGCCAACGCCTTAATCTTGGACTGCTAGCCTTCAGAGCCATGAGAAGATAAATCTCTAGCGTTTAAGCCACCCAGCCTGTGCTATTTTATGATGGCAGTCCTAGAAAATTAATACAACTTGCGACAGCCACTGTACCACAGTCCATTTTAAATAAATAGTAGCAATTATTACCATTCACCAAACATTGATTGAATGCCATGGTTGCGAAGGGGGAAGGGAATGACAAACACAGCCATAGACTCTTTCTAAAGAAGCTCAGAGTCTGTAGGGAGGTAAATATATTAGCAATTAATACATTATAGTGTGATTAATACTGTTGTGAAAGAATGTTCTTTACTTGTTCTACAATTTTCCTCCTTCTCTATAAACTTAACAGTTATTCTTAATTTTATCAGAACATCCTAGCGATCCTGATTACTCTTTTCTTATCTATTCTCTCCCTGTTCCACTCTACCTGTGCCCAGGTCTCTTTCCTTATCTTCATTATTCAGATTTTTTTATATATATAATTTTTAGCCCCATCACTAACTCAGTTACTGGCCTCTTGGGAGTCTTTCTGGCCAGACGATTCTGATTGTTCTGAATAGCATCTGAGCCTATGGATGGATATGGCAAAGCAATGGCTTCCCTGGCCCCTCAATTGCATCAGGTTTCCATGACAACACAAGTTTCATAGTTTAACTTCTGCAGCTCCAAATGCCAAGGTGTTTTTTCCCCTTACTTTCTCCATTACTCTACTTCAATGCCGTATTTTACTGTAGATTGCTCTGTAATTTTCTCTGTGCATTTCTAAATGAAAGGTGTTTTGAATATGCAGGCGACATTCTTTTTAAACATTAAATTAATTTTACCTAGTGTGGGTCATTTAGATTCTTGACAACTGCGGACGGATGTGCAGGAATCGCTGACTGAAATTACCTACACTCTCCTGCTTTTGCACCCTCACGGGGTCACATTCACGTCCAAGGATAATTGATGGGTGTGTCACAATGTTCATTAAAATTATGACCCATCTTGTCACTTGGGAAGGGTCTGTCACATAGCCGGGAACAAGCCTCTATTTTCAGCACTGTGTGACTTTTCTAGAAAAGAATTATTGCGGCATGAGAAGCCCAGGATGTCTCTCAGCTCAGAAACATCCCGCTCCCCACCGCCCCCTCCCCCACTCTCTTTCTAACCCGCACTCTCAATTTTTAATTACTTCCCATTCTGCAAAGCTGGGAATGGTCTTAGTTCAATGGTCCCCCTCCCCCCCCCCCCATTACATCCCACGTGAATTCTGTAGTGTTTTTCCTCTTTGGAGTTTTCACATGTACTTTGTAGAACTAGGTACCTGAAGGTAGGGGACAAATTAAAAAATCAAAAAAGCAACTATGGCAATTTGGGGGGTGAGTAGAGGAAATCAAGAGCTGAAAGAAATAGCCAAGGGCCTTGAAGCACGTGCACAATGTTGGGAAAATGCAAGAGATTCAACCGGATTCCCTCCGATAGCAGCACAAATAGATGTGTGAGAAGCTAGGCAGCAGGGGGGCTCAAGAACTAACTGAAGGATGACATGAAGAGGGACTTGCCAGTGGAAAGTTCTCTTAGGCACAACATCAGCTTTCCATGACTTTTCATTTCAATTGCGGGATTATGCTCTCCAGCCTACGGTGTCCATCACATGTGACCCTGCCCTCTCTTTTGCCCCTATTCCAAGTGTCTACCATATTTTTCCATCTCTCTCTGCTCCCCCATTCCTCCTCCCCCCACCCCTCTCTCCCACCATGCTACTCAAGTCCATCATCCCCCACCACTGTATTCCTTCCATGTCTTCTTAGTTTTCCTTGAGTTAGTCAGTCTCTGCTTTGCCTCTATAATATCATGAAATGAGATCATCCTTAAAGTATGTAAAATATACCTGGTACATGGTAAGTGCTCATAAAAAGTTGGCCACCATTATTCATCCCTCCAGCTCAACATTCCCAAACTCTCTGGCTGGATATTTGATGCTCATTCTTAATTGACCTCACCATAAATTTTTAAGGTTTTCTCTTAGTGGTGTCGCCTCTGACCCCATTAGGCTAACGTGTGCTTTCTGCTTAGGTGTTAATCATGCCTGCCCTGGCAGCATTTATGTAATCCTGGCTAGCCTTCATGTATCATCCTAGTTATGCCTCATACCCATACTATGCAGTAGATATTATACCCATTTTACAGATTCAGAAACTTAGAGACACTAAGTAATGCGTCAAAAATGACATGGCCAGGACACGGCTTAGCCAGCACTTGGCCCCAGATCCATGCAAGCCCATGATGGTCCACGGGACCCCGTTCTCTTCTCCTCCTCATGCCATGCGCTTAAACACCCTCTCTTCAACCTATACCCTCTTTGGACCTCCCCAACATCTCTTGGCTAGTCCCGGGGCAACCATCTTTCTCTCGGTGAACCCTCCGAGGCCCTAGCCTTGTGCTATGTTAATATTTTTTTTCTGTGTAGGATGTTTGTTGTCCTTATCATCACCTCCTCAATCGTTTCATCCCTCGTCTGTGTTGGAGGCTGCTGTATCTGTCTTTTAATCATCGTAGCTGTCTGGGTTAGCGCTTTGGATGGAGAAGTGCATAAGAGGTACGTGAACAAATGATTAGTATTGAAAGTAATGAACTTTCACCTCTATCTTTTTTCTGAGTAGGAGACTCCTGCTAAATTCTGTGGCTAAATATAAGAGAGACGCCACAGCACTGAACCAAATCTTTGAAGACCTTAACCCTTATGGCGTGCTGCACACGGCTGGCTTCCCTGAGTTACAGAGCAGCATGTGACCAAAGAAACAGGAGAAAAGGACTATGGGATGCCGGTTTATGCTCCCATGACTGTTACAGGGGATTCCTATTGGGAGTGAACAGGGCAGATCCAGTGTGCAGAAACATCCACTCTTTTATTTTTTTTTTAAAGATGTGTCTTTATTTTGAGAGAGGGAGAGAGCGCGCGCAAGAGAGTGAGCATGAGTGGGGGAGGGGAAGAGAGGGAGAGACAGAGAGAGAGAATCCCAAGCAGGCTCTGTGCTGTCAGTACAGAGTTCAATGTGGGGCTCGATCTCACAAACCGTGAGATCATGACCTGAGCCAAGATCAAGAGTCGGATGCTTAAACGACTGAGCCCCCCGGGCATCCCAGAAACATCCCCTCTTGCGCAGATCTCAGTTGAAGACGGAACTGAGGCTTCCGAAATAACTGGCCTGTGAGCTAAAGAGCCAACCACTCAGGCATGGGCCTTGTTTCCTACCTGCATGAATTGAACTTCTGTAAAGTCTTACCTCTAATGTAAATGTCCGTATATCTAGAATGTGCCCAGAAGTCTAGCCTGTAAGACAGGACTTTATATATTTTTTTAATGTTTATTTATTTTTGAGAGAGTGCAAGCCAGGGAGGGGCAGAGGGGGGTGGGAGGGACAGAGGATCCGAAACGGGCTCAACGCCGACAGCCGCAAGCCCGATACGGGACTCGAACTCACGTAAGGCAAGATCATGACCTGAGCCGAAGTGGGACGCTCAACCCACTGAGCCACCCAGGTGCCCCCAGACTGGAATTTCTGTGTGAGGTTGGAAACCGCTGTGTTGTCAGAACCAGAAACGGAGAACGCAGACTTGGGGCTTGAAGGTAGTGAGCGTATTACAAAGATTTGGGTAGCATGCAGGGCTAGAGGGCCGGTCTTCACGTCCAAGTGGGGCTGTCTAGTCTGGGGTTTGTGGAGTTGGGCCCCTCGGCATCATACAGCAGGCTGGGGCAGACTTACTGAGAGCTTCTGGTAACAAGGCTCGGGAAGCTTCCATCCTCAGGGGAGAGAAGGAATTTCCCCACCCCACCCAGGCCCACCCCGGGCTTTCCACCTGGGGGGTCAGGTGTGTCTTTTGAAAGGAGACTGGAAGAGGCCCCGAGTAAGCATTGACCCTTAGGTCACGCCCCTTGCAGCGTGCAGGTTCTGACTTGTGACCGTGATCTCCTCGGACTATCGACTCACACGGACTCCACCAGACCGAAGCGAATTTGGATGGGACCACTGAAAAGTCAAACATTCAGGAGCGGTTGCATGAATTTTCAAGGGAACTCGAATTGCTTCCCAACCTCAGGGCATCGCTTGGCTTTGTGCGGCTGTTGCCTCGGTCCTTTGGAAGATGAAGCGAAGGCTCTGGGAAGCCGGCGTGTGTTCTAGTCTCTGCCGAGGTGGGTTTTATCTTTGTATCGCATACCGCTGGGCATGAGAATAAGGAAATTTATCGTGCAGTTGTAGCTACCAATCGAGAAAAAGGTTTGACTGGGCACCTCATCAAGAAAGATATTTATTATACCTGCTGCTTCTAACCAGTTACCCCAGGTGCTTACCTAATCCTCTCGTAATGCTTTCTGTCCTCAGCTTTTAATTTTTTTTCCTTTTGTAGGCTTACGCCGGATCCCTCGTGTTAGTAGAATGTTTTTTTGTGTGTTTACTTCTGAAGGATTCGTAAGTAGTGTGTGAAGTAAAGTCAGAATACTAATGCCCCTTCTTCTATTTTTACTCACACATAATTTTCTTTCGGGCCGAGCCTTTTGTATTTTGTTTTTTTCTCTCAAATTCTCAACTGCATCTGTTAATCTCTTTTGTGCGTGACTAGAACTCCAGTGGGAGATTTAGTTAGTTATCAACGTGAGAAGGAGGAAAGCTTTTAAAATTTTTTTTTTCAATGTTTATTTATTTTTGGGACAGAGAGAGACAGAGCATGAACGGGGGAGGGGCAGAGAGAGAGGGAGACACAGAATTGGAAACAGGCTCCAGGCTCCGAGCCATCAGCCCAGAGCCTGACGCGGGGCTCGAACTCACGGACCGCGAGATCGTGACCTGGCTGAAGTCGGACGCTTAACCGACTGCGCCACCCAGGCGCCCCTGAGGAAAGCTTTTAAAGTTTCAGGACAGCCTCATGGCGACGAGGAGTCCCAGCAAACTGGCCAAAAATCCTAAGGAACCTTGTGGGCCGTGTATTGTTTTTAGGACACCGACTTCAGGTGAAAATAGACCTGATCATTTTAATTCGCTGCCTTCCAACTACAGTAGGGAGATTTCCTTGTGACCCAATAATGATTGTAGGTGGACTATAATACCATCGTGCGTTTGGGCGCTTAAATTGTCATCCCCATGCCTTTTTGCATCACTAGGGTTATATTCTTTTTAATTATTCTCCCAAACCGGTTCATCCATTATTTATGCTTTATTGAAGAAGCACAGTAGGAAGTGAAGGTAATTTTTATCAGCATTCATTCTTTTATTCAACCAACTTTTCCAAGGGTCATTTTTTTTTCTCCTTCTGGGCTTTTGGTTGCTCTTCACGTTAACTTTAAACACTACCCAACCGAAACGTAGGATTTTCCAGGCTGAGAACCCATAATTCAGGGCCAGTTGTACGCATCTCCTAGTCAGGAGACAACTCTGCGAGAGATGAATGGTCGAGCAGAAGGACAATTACCACGGAACAAAGGAAAGGGGGAACGAAAGAGTCACTATGACGACAGCATTAGATATATTAAATGAGGCGGGCTGTCCTACAAGCATAGATCTTCCATGGCATTTCTCTTTGATGATTTATGATATGGTTACATTGAATGTCCTTGCGGCCTCATATGCAGCAGACATTACTCTGATTTTCTTTCTTTCTTTTTTTTTTCAAGCTTCATTTCATTCCACAGAGCACAATCAAAGAAAGCCAGAGAGGTTCTTGTTCAATGCACTGTACTCCATTTAAGCGAGGTCCCTTCCGGTTGTAAGAGAACCAATATCAGCTCCCAATATCATGTGATATTTTCTCTTTCGTGTACTTTTTCCCAATGATAAAGATCAGAGTTTATGCATTGAAGTAATTTTCAGTTTCTTTATGTCTTCAACCGAGCCAGATATTTTTCGAAGACATCATTCTATCATTTAAATTCCAGTATCCCTAAGAGATAGATATAATCACTAAATCCATTGCAGAAATTTGCACACATCACATACTTAGGAACTGGCAAGATCGGAATTCAAGCCAGAGCAGTCAGGATTAAAACTCAAAAGCCATGTAATTTCCATTACATGATCCTAAAATCTTGCTGAGTTTCCTTATATAATACTCATCATTACTAAAAAGAAGATATCTTTCATGCCAATAACTTATCCTGGGCACTCTCCCTCTAAAAACTCAAACCCAAATTAGATTAAATTCTTTTTCTCTTTGGCCCTTAAGCTCATTCTTTTCCCAACTGAAGGGTTATAGCCAAAGCATCAGGATAAAGGAGGTCATTTTAGGACAAAAAGGAAGGGACTGTGTTTATTTTAACTGATGTAGAAACATTTCATGTTCAATTATAAGTCACTCTTTAAGCCAAAGAAAAAAATAGTTATTGTTTTGATGGCCTACTGTGACATTATGAAAGAAATCATCAAATCTCTTGACTCACAAGGAAAATGGCATGCTTTCACCAGATGGATGGTAGCAGCATATAATCAGAATTCTGAGATCAGATTTTGCCCCGTGTTGGAATGAAATTACGGGTCTGAGTCACGATTGTTTTTAGTTTCTTTCTTCTTTCGACTTCAAAGATTCTAGTCAGTGGTTTAACATCTAAAGTTTATGAGTTTCTTTTTCATTGAGCAAAAGAGAACATTTTAATTTGTTTATTGACTCAGCACTAACCACTTGAATTAGTGTTATATTTAATACTATAGTTGGATTTTTCTCATGACTTAGGTTGGATTCTTCTAGAAGCAGGCCGGAGGCGAGCATTTGAGAAGAAATAGTTTCTATGGGAGGTGCTCCCAGAAAACACCAGTAGGGAAGTGGAGAAGTGAGACAGGGAAGGAAATAAAGCTAATAAAGGGTATATTTATGAAGCCAGTTACTACAGTGAGTGACTGTAGCTGGTGCTACGTTACAAACCATTTGTTACCAGTCAACAATACGTCCAGAAGTTAAGATAAAACGTTGACAAACTCCTCTAGCAAGTTGACGTTGTCATGATATACACATTAACTTTCATTGTATCTTACAAAACGATTGGTCAGAAATGAACAAACAAGTCACTCTTTATGGGTTGAGAAACAAGTCAGAAATGAACAAACAAGTCACGACTTATGGGTTGAGAAACATGCTAGAGAGCAGAGGCTGTGGGCTGAACACCCCATGGCGAGTGAGCTGTGGTATTTGTACACCCGGGGAAGCCAGTATTTTAGTGATGCTCCTGGAGGCTTTTTATGACTCACCTCTCCCAGCCTGCTGTGTGCGTGCGGAGTAGGTGTTGAAATGCAGGTGCTGGCATTTGCAGATTGAAGAGGGCACCGACATTGGCTACTTTGTTTGTTTGTTTTATTTTTTTACTGAGAACAATTAATAAGTTATTCTAGAAGTAATCACATGGCTAGTACATGGAAGGTGAAATGGATCTGCAAGGCTAATATTTATTGGGCATCCTTGAAAAGCATTCTTACTTCCTCCCTGATCTCGGCATTTTCTTACCACTTTGTGAGAAGACTCACACATTATTGATATGGTTAGGACATAACATCTTACTCCCTTCCCTACCAGGCATTTAAACCCTGTTTTGGGGGATCATTTGGAATTTTAAGAGCAAGCCCCAGGGGTTTCGGCTTCCAGTATGATGACAGAAGGTTCTTTCCTAACGGGGAGAACAACAATCCCACAGATGAATAACTATAGATGTGGGCAAAATACAACAACCAAAAAGGCTCTAGAAAAAGAAAAAAAAAGGCAGGTGGATTTTGGAGAGGAGTTAAAACTTGGAAAAAGGCATGGGTGAAAATTTCTGGTTTTACAGACTTAGCCTGCAGGCAAGCTGGAGCTGTGACTTGGTTCAGGAAAGGTAAGGTGAGACTCTTTCTAGTCTGAGTATAACCCAGTCTGCCCATTAAAACAAAATGATCAACGTTCTTCAGAAAAATATTACAAAACCCAGAGACTCCATAATATCACATCCATCATGTATAGGATATGACTCAAAATGACTCAACAACAACAAACAAACAAACCAACAAACCAAGGAAATGTTACCCATAAAAGGTAGTTTACAGATACAAACCACAAGATACCCCAGATGTTGGATTTGTCCGGAAAGACTTTAAGTGAACTCTTGTAATTATGTCCAATGAGGCAAAGGAAAATATTCTCATAATAAACGAAAAGACAAAAATTCTCAGCACAGAAATAGAAACTCTAAAAAGAACCAAATGGAAATACTAGAACTGAAAGAATAGAGTATCTGAGATGTTTTGTTTTGTTTTTTAAAGACCAGACTTAATTGACTGAATGGAGATAAGGAAGAATCAGTGAACTTGAACACATATAAATAGAAATTTATGTTTCCCCCAAATTCCCAAATTTGGTAAAAGACAAAATTTACACATTCAAGAAGTTCAACAAACCCTAAATAGAATATATATATGAAAAATAATATCTATTTGAATCATAGTAAATGGATTAAAAACAAAGAGAAAATCTTTAAAAAGGCCATAGTAAAAATGATACATTCTGTAGAGAAGAACAACAGTTCTGATGAGCTCAGACTTCTCATCAGAAAATACGAACACCAGAAGATAGTGGAATGATATCTTTAAAGTACTGAAAAGAAGCAAAGCAAAATAAAACAACGCAAAATGTGGTAATCCAGAACTCAATATCCAACAAGTGATTTTTTCAATAAGGAAAGTAAAATAAAAATACTTTCGGATTAAAGAACCCTAAGACAATTCCTTGCCAACAGAACTCCAATACAAGAAATGTTCACAGAATTTCTTTAGTCTGAAGGGAAATGATATAAAAAGAAAACACCGATCTTTGGAAAAGAATAAAGAGTATCAGATGGCAATGTCTTAGTAAACATAAAATATTATTTATTGATTTAATTGATTTTATTTTATTTTTAGTGTTTGAGTTTTTATTTATTTATTCATTTTGAGAAAGAGAGAGCATGCATGCAGGGGAGGGGCAGAGAGAAAGGGATAGAGAGAGAACCCAAGCAGGCTTCATGTTGTCAGCATAGAGCCTGACATGGGGCTCGATCTCATGAACAGTGAGATCGTGACCTGAGCCTAAATCAAGAGTTGGATGCTCAACTGACTGAGCCACCCAGGTACCCCTTGATTTAAATTTTTTTAAATAAATGGGACTATTTAAGTATTTAAAACAAAATATCATAACATTGTTGCTGATTTTTAAAATGTATTTAAATATTATCTACACAACTTCTATGGTGCTAAGGTTTCCAGAATGAAAGACCTATATGATTTCAAGGGATCTGTGTTTCACGTGAAATGGTACAATATTAACTTTACTGTGGACTGTGACAAGTTAAGGCCATATACTGTTATGCCCAGAAAAACCACCCCAAAAATGTAGAGTTACAATGCCAATAAGGTAAAATGGATTTTTCTAAATCATTCAAGTAATTCCATCGGTCAATGCCATTGAGGTCCGTCCATGTTATCTCAATTGGGAGGATTTCCCTCTTTCTCCTGGTTTCCTTCTTTCTCAGAAACCAGCTGCTAGTTGAAAGGAAAATACATGTTAAAACTTTCTAAAAATGGAGAGCAATATAAAATGCCTTCGAAACCAAGGAATATTTGTTTATTAATAATTTGGGGGTGATCCCTCCATAACAAGAGAGTTGGCTTTGTTTTATTTTAGGTATTTATCCACAATCTTTGTTTTTTATTTATTTATTAAACATTTATTTATTTTTGAGAGACACAGAGAGACAGAGCACGAGCAGGGGAGGGGGAGAGAGAGAGGGAGACACAGAATCCGAAGCAGGCTCCAGGCTCTGAGCTGTCAGCACAGGGCCCGATGCGGGGCTCGAACCCACAAACCGTGAGATCATGACCTGAGCCGAAATCAGATGCTTAAACGACTGAGCCACCCAGGTGCCCCTATATTTATCCAGAATCTCTGAAGTGTGTGTATCAAGCATGGTTCTCTGGTGATGCATCCCCTTAAGCAGAATTTATTCAAACACGGGGCTAAAGGCATTTCTCGTTTGTTACTTATACGTTTTTAGTTTTGCTTGAGGGGAATAGAGTTGAATAAATAGCTAATATTTCGAGCTGATAGAGTGGTTTGGGCAAAGCAGAGTTTTCCTGTCTTTACAGTCTCGATTTAAAAGCTTCTAAATATAAACCTTAACAATGCTCGTGGACATCAGCATAAGCAAGATAAAGTGAGTGTCTTTATTTAGTAACAGAGGCCCCGTCGTTTGGGTTTGAGCAAGTCACTTTTTGATATACTCAAGTTTATTTTGGGATTTTAAATTTGATATTAGATGTAAAGTTGAAACTGTGTGTGCAGCGCCGTGTGGATTTTTCACACAGTGGCAGCATATGGAAGCGCTTCTTACGATGGAAGATGTCCACGCGTGGACCTTGTTACAGCTCATCAGCTCTCAAAGGCATGAGAGCAGGTGGCAGGATTTCAGGTCTCAGTGACTCTGGGGGAGAGTTCAGGTCAACATGGGGGTTTTCACCATTACAGTATGAATGAGTATTTGCCCACTGCCTTCCATGTTCTCCATCCCTAACACCTCTGCCCCAGGGACATTTGATCGTCTGTCCCTTACTCCTCCCTGGTGCTTTTGTGTGGCTGCTCTGGGCCTGTGGTAGAGAGGCGAATCCAGAAATGACTAGCAAAAGCAGCAGGAAGCAAGGGACGCAAGAGGTGAGCAGAAAATAAAAGCGGTCTCTTTTCCTTTCGTAATACATGGGACTGAGGAAAGTGATGGCAGAATGGCTCTCACGGGGACACCGGGACCTTGTACCCGTACGCCCGTAATTCGTGAGATGGGATTAATCTGTCTCCTGCACGATTTTCTTCCACGATTTCATCCTTCGACCTTTTTACCGACACTTGGAGTTCTCATACCGCTTCCTGGTTGTCCAGGTTTATTCACAAAACTTACGTCTCCTATGTGCTAGTCCCTTGAAAGCCTGACCTCTGGTGTTAGCTACGTTAACGAACGAAGCCCAGGAAAGAGTGTGTATAATCAATGTGTTATCCTGTTCAGGTAACGTGTCGCTCCGAAGAAGGGGTCAGTCTGCTCAAGGGCGGGCAGACCATTGAGGGCTTCCTCTGGAGGCCCTCTCGTGACCCCTGAACAGATCGGGCAGGCAGCCACTCATCCTGTCTACTTCTAGGTGTTAGCTTGAGGAATTTACGGCTCTTCTTCCCACCTCTGCTTCTTTTCTCCCCTCCCAGAAAACACGACTACCCAGTAAGAGCGAGGGAAAGACGTGACGTGCCCCGGGTGCCCTCTTCGGAGTGGGAGTGACACCAGTGTGGTGGCAGAGGTGACCCACGAACCACCTGCCAAGCACAGGTCGAAACTTGCAGAGCTAGTGCTGGTTTGTGAACTTGGCGAATTTCCCAGGGGTAAAATCTGAAACTGTGTCCCTATGGGAAGGACAAGGGAGAGACCACCGGAACAATAGGCAGACCCGTCTAGATTGGGAGGAGACGGTCTTAATAAGCAAGGGAATTTACATGGGAGGCTTGTCTCGGGAGGCAGCAGGATGAGTAGATCTCCACACCCGTCCCCTGGAATCTTCAGACTTTACACGGAGGCTTTAACAGGGTTCCATCACGTCCACGGTCTAGGTGGTCTCAACATCACATTGCTCTCTCAAGGCTGAGTCCTTGGAACCGGCTCCCACTGTGGGAACAGCCAGCAGAACATACATTCCAAGGACAACAGAGGGAGTGAAGAGCCCCCAGTTGCTGGGTCAAGATCAAGGGTCACCTGGCGGCCGTGTCCTCTCAGTGACCTCCTCCAAGAGCAGGTAGGGGCAGAGCTTGGAGTCAAGGTTAAAGCTGTAGATTGCAAACGAAAATCCTGACAGTAGCAGCACATCTCGTTTTTTTAATATATATATTATTGTTTTTCTTCACAAAAAAGGAAAAGGGGTAAGGAGAGGGGAGAGGACACCCAAAGAGAACGAGACCGGGGAGGGTTCTTGGAAAAACAGGAAAGGGGAGTTAAAAAGGACCTCTTGGATGTTTAGATTTTTCAACGGAGCAGTAACAAGCATTCTTGTAGACAGCAAATCTTGGCAGCTAAATTTCAGGCTGGTAAATAATGTAGAATCTCAGCTGTACCAAATAGAAACAACATACCCTCCAATTCTCACCAGTGGTACAGCCGAGGGCAGGTGGAGACCTCTGTCATCTTGCCTATGTGTGTGAGAGGTAGCAAATGCATCCAATACAGGGCCGGGGTCTTTAGGGCTTTGCGAGCACAGCCTCTCTGGTGTAAACAGGTTGGATCCTTTCTCCTTCTGTACTGAGCTAAAAATAAAACTACCTGACTTCCTCTGAGCACCCGTGGCTAGCTGCTTGCCATCTATCAGTGGGAAAGACTGCGTAGGAATAATGACTAGTGCTTCCTGTGTTTTGATCAAAATGGCCTGGGTGTAGGTTTTCAAGTTGCGTATTATACTGCCCTACAGAGAACTCTAAGCTTCTCTCCTCCCCTCCTAGCTGCCTTCTGTGTATTTCAAGTCAAGAGAATAGAAGCACCAGGAATGGGTTTATGGGGATGTGTGTCACTATGACTTCAAGATGCGGGGGATCTACTAAAGCCCTATGGTCACGTGGGAGGGGAAGAGACTGGTCGGTGCTAAAGAACCTCAGCAAGACTTGATCTCCCTTTCCCCAGGGGAAGTTAGAGCCCCTCCCCCTTAGCTATGCTGAGGAAGAAGCCAATGACTAACTGGGTTTTTTTGATACGGATTCTATCTGTATCAGGTCAATACGTCCTCTGTCCGGGCATTGCTAAGACAGCAAAACCTACTGATGGCCTTTCACCTGATGATGTTGCTGGCAGAGCCAGCTTGGGAGATTCACCCAACTTGGTGAATCTGGTTTCCATCCATTGTTCCACCTTCCTCCCAGTGTCCTCACCAACTCTTCCCACTGGTCTGCATACCAACTGCTCAGGCATGTCGGGCATCGTCCTGCCTCCATTTGCTCACATCATCGCTCCTACCGGGACTGCCTCTTTCATTCTCTTTGTTTCTCTCTCTTTCTCTGTGTATGTCCTCTGCTTCTCTCTATTCTATTCACTTTTTAAGGCTCAGGTCAATCCTCCTTCTGTGTGAAGTCTTGTTTTCCCTGGCTTTCTAGACTTTGTGTCACAGAATGAGGTCCGTGTTCTAACAGCATCAGCAGCCCGTGAAAGCTTGCTAGAAATGCAAATTCTCTGGCCCCACCCTAGCTCTACTGAATCAGTCTGCAGCTTAACAAGATCCCCACATGGATCCCCAGATGATTCCTATGAATATTCATTTTGAAAGGCATTGTCTTAAATAAAGCACCCATTGCCAAGCTCATTTGTCATTGGGCAGCTGAGTTCCCAAATAGATCCTAAGCTCCTGAAGGGAGTGACCCTTGGTTCTAGCTCTTTGTGTCCCCAGTGCCATGCTCAACTGTCTGTTGGTTGATGGTCATACTGTCATTCAGTAAAATGCACAGGCACTGTGCTTGCCTCAGGGATATTAATACAATCTGATCACATTCTTTTCCACGTTTTACAATGTATCCTCCTGCCCAAGTTCTGCTGCCCTGGGATCTCCGCACCAACTAAAATGGTGGGCTTTGGTGCTTTAGAAGAAAGATGGCTTCCTTTTTAGCTGGAAAATTGGAACATTTTCTGAGTGCATTGTCAAATGATCAATTAGATTGTCTAAGTTCCTTTATGTTCCTGTCAGCACATGAGGCCTAGCCAGCTTAATCATGGAACCCTGTCACAAGCTATAAGGTGGAGAAAATTTCAGGTACGTTGTAAGGAAAAGGAACACTGCCGGGCCCTTCCAGTCTCAATGGATTGTGGGAAGAGGAAATTGGAAGTGGAGCAATGGGTCCCGGGGCAGGAAGTTACTTTAGATAAATCAAGGGGAAATCTAAGAGCAGAAAGGCTTTTATTTCACTTCCCACTTGTGACTATGGAATCATGAAAGACCACGATGTCACTTTGCCCTGCAGGATCAGACACCCAATGGGGACCTACCACTCCATTGCGAAGGAGGCTTCCGCTAAGCAAGTGGAGGTGTCTGTGGGGAGGAAATGGACCTCGAGGTACATGCACAGTGGAGACTAAGAGGACATTCAGGGGCAGGACTGAGGCATAAAAAAGCAACTAGAGATTTTAGTCGGCAAGAACTGACATGTCAGTCCCTGGTCATCAAAGACTAAGGTTCCTTTTAATCTTTTTGCCTCGCCACCCATTGGTTTCTTCCATATGGTCCAAGGTGGTTGTGCCAGCCCGAGTCATTATGTCTGCATTGCAGCCAGTGGGAAGAAGAATTGAGGAGGGGATTGTGTAGCCCTAGTGATATACTCAAGTGAGGTAAGTGAGCAAGTTTTATAAAAGAACTGTTGGCGAGAGCGTGAGCAGAACTAGGAGGAAAGGAACTAGTTACCTGGGACTATCATTTGGGAGGGTCGCTCCCACCAGTAGGCTTGGAGGGACAGGAGAGGAAGGAACAGTTATCTGAATGTACACAGAGAGCTATAGCTGTCGTGAAGGGTCATCATACAGGAGGCTTGGCTTTTAGTGAAGGAATACATCATGCCAACTTAAAGCCTGGCACAGAGAAGATTTTTTTTTTCAAACGACTTTGAATCCAACTACTTTGAATGTAAATCCCTAGTTGGATATATCCTGGGAAAAAAAAGAACTGCAAATATATCATCCATGCATTTGATGATCTTCGAGTTAGCAGTGCCCAAACTCTCTCCCCTTTCATCCTTGAGTCTCTTCTTGGTGTCTCCTGGACCGAGCCCAAACAGAAATCAGAGATCAAGGGAGCCCATTGATGTATTCTATAAGGTTCCATTTTCTTGGACAGAAAGTATGATGGAGAAGGGTGTAGAATTGACTTGGAGGGATGAACAGAGAACACCTAGTGTATTCCCCCTCATTTCCATATAATACTTAGGTTTACCTGTCACTGGCTTGAATTAAGTCATATGACACATGGAGACTATGGATTTTTATCTGACTGGCTCTAATGACCGCTACATGTTAGGGTTCTCGTTATCAAGGATGGTCAGAACAGATTTGGAGAAGCAAAGATCAGTTCCTGAAATGTAGATTATTTCCTAATATGGGACCAGTGCGGTGCATCTGTCTAACTGTGGTTTTTAAAGGAGTTGACATCTTTAAACAGTGATGAATATTGTTCTGTTGCTAAAATCATGTGTGCTTTCCATTAGCTACTAAAGTATCCTGCCTTTGGATGTAACTAGTACCTTTTATCTTTTTCTTTTTTTCTTTCCTTGTTTTTTAGAGAGAGCAAGAGTGTGCAAGTTGAGAGGGACAGAGAGAGAGAGATAGAGAGAGAGAGAGAATGAATCTTAAGCAGGCTCCATGCTCAGCACGAGGTCATGACCTGAGCTGAAATCAAGAAGCCAACTCTCAACGGACTCAGCCACCCAGGCACCCCACTAGTATCTTCCTTTAAGGGAGGAGAAAAAGAATAAGAAACCATTCCCAACAGAATGGGAAATATACTTTGGTGTACCTGAAAGAGACCTCCCTCCATCTGGCCCCTTGGTCAGCAGCAGTACTTTTCAACAAGCCAATGAGTTTGATGTCCCTGCTCCCATCCATCATCTTTATTCAGCTGGGGTTCACAAATGGTGCAATGTATATGAAACAGAATTCCTCCCACACCCCATGAGTTCTCTGCCCTCTGTGCTGGCCCACATGCCTATTCAGTGCTCTCCTCTTTCTCACACCATGTAAATATAGTCTGGCTCACGTCCTTTTCCTTTTGTACTGTTATTCTCCATGCATGTTAATGTTTGTGACTTGAAAGTCAGGTTAACTTCCTACCTAAGGTAGGAAGGATCAGCAGGAAGCTTAAAGGAAGAAACTTCATGCTCTGTTGGTGGAGGTTTTTGTTTCTGAATTTGCCACCTGTGAGAAATCGGAACTGGTGCTCCAGAGCCCTCCACTTGGAGTCATTGGTTTGGGGCACTTGACAATCATATGTGCTGTTGTGATGGAAATCCAGCTACTAAAATAGTTGTCCAAAGACCTTCCCTGAAGAAGGTTCGATCTAATGAGATCTTAACAAGCATGAGGAATGTATTCAGCCGTTCGATCAAATATTTCTCTGTGTCCTTTTTAAAGATACAGTTGTTAGATAGTCAGGCTTAACAATTAATATCCTGTTAAATTAAAACTGCCACAAACCAGAACATAAATCTTATCTTAAAAGGGCTTATGTATGCATATAGAAAAAAAGGAAATGAGAAAGAGATTTGTAATAGGGTAGAATGACATATTTAATATGCAGCCCAAAAGCTTAGTTCGCTGACAAAAAGTCAGATGCCTGAAACTTTTTATCCAAATTTGGCTTGGTTCACAGGAGACACAGAAAACCCAGATAACTTATCTTTAGACTCCCTGCTGTTTGGAGAAGAACGAAGTCAATAGCAAATGCCTCAGTGGTGAACGTGTGATGAAAATTGAGTTACGTGTCTACATAATGGCAGGTGTCTACACCTGCAATCGATCTGCGACACCACATCAAAGTCAGAAACAATAAACCTGCAAAGGCAAAAATAAATTGTCCTTTCTTATTTTCTCCCAGGAGACTCTATAATAAGCCATTATTTTCTTCAAGCCCTCTTCCCAATTTTTGTTGCTCGTATTTTCATAAACTAATAGAAGAAAGTATCAGCAGCATCTAAACTAATTTGGTCTGACGGTCGCACAGAAGATAAATAGTCAACTAACACAAGGGTGATGTGAAGGCCATTCCACCCCCCTTTTGGTATTCCCGGCTGAATCATTTGACAAGATGCCACCCAAGCAGCCGGTTTTAAAAGAATAGTATTAGTGTGGACACAAAAGCAAGAAGCTCAGTGATGACCGTTAGCCAGAGTGTGTCTGCCTCTCGCACAGTGAATGCATCCGTTCCTAACCGTTCCTAATTATATGTGACGTGCTGATATGAGGTTTATAAATGGAAAAGGTGAATTTGACTGGCCTCCTAATGCCACACACGCAATCAATTATATAGAAGTGTATTTCAACAATACTCCTGGTTTTTTTTTTGCCAAGGATAGAAAAAGGAGGAATAGAAATAGAACGCGGGACAGGGCACAACGGGACAGCAAATGATAAAATGTCCTGCCACGCTAAAGGAAAGCACATTGAAAATAAACCAACAGCCCCTGCAAGGTCATCAAGAGAGAATAGGGAAGATGGAGAAAGGCTATTTCTAATCTACTTGGGTCTACCTGACCGATGAAAAAATAAAACAAAAAACAAAACCCCACGAAACACAAACCCAATAATTATCTTAAAAACAAAGAAAATTACAAAATAACACCAGTTAACAGATTAAGGATCAGTGTCCTGACCACTATGTTATAGGGCATGTTAAATTTCTTTTTTTTTTTTAATGTTTATTTATTTTTGAGACAGAGAGAAACCGAGCACGAGTGGGGAAGTGCAGAGAGCGAGGGACACACAGAATCCAAAGCAGGTTCCAGGCTCTGAGCTGTCGGCACGAGCCCGCTGCGGGGCTTGAACCCCTGAACTGTGAGATCATGACTTGAGCCGAAGTCGGACGCTTAACCAACTGAGCTACCCAGGCACCCCGGGCATGTTGAATTTCTAAGCAAGTACCTGGCAGTGTTAGATGTGAGTGGAGTCCGGAGGCGGTTGTTTACTTACTCTCAGTAGATCCCACTCGACAGCATCTAAATGTGGTGATTTGAACACACCCTGGGTTTTATTTAATTTATTGTATTCAATTTGAGTGTCAGAAACTCCAACTCATCAATGCTTCAAATGCAATTGGACTCAGGGATGCTGAGTCACGCAAACTAAACTCACAGAGGCCATTCATTAGAAACATAATGACAATTTAATAATTAACAAGGAACAGCATAACTCTCATGGGGGGCAGATTGTCCATTTTAACCTGGAGGGCCCATTTTCTTCCGACCGAAAATGCATACAAAGAGGCAAATAAAATTCAAAAGCTGGTTTCATCGACATGGAAAGTTAACTATGGAACACAGAAGTTCAATGTCACTGGAGATTGAGAGTCTAGGGCATCCATACTCGCAATAGGGATTAACTGAGAAAGCGGGTCTCTTCCTGGGAGGGCACTGAGTTTTGCTGGACATTAATTTTCTGACTTTTTTTTTTTCTTTTTGGACTCTCTTTTACTTGTATATTATCTTTGATGACTTCCTCCTCTGTCTTCTAATTGGATATATTCTTTCTGTAGATATAGTAATGTCAGTTAGGTATTATTGTTGTTGCCATTATTATAAGTTTGTTCTTTAGACTATTTCCATTTCTTGAAAGCACTCTAAAGCAACTCACTGCTCGAAGTGTGGTTTAAGGACCCGTAGCATTGGTAGCAATTGGAAGCTTGTTGGAAATGCAGAATCTTGGGCCCCACCCAGACCTACCGAATCAGACTGTGCGTTTTAATAAGCTCTTCACGGCCATGGGTGCACATTAAAGCTTAGGATGCGGGGTGCCTGGGGGGCTCAGTCAGTTAAGCATCCGACTTGGGCTCAGGTCATGATCTCGCAGTTTGTGAGTTGCAGTCCCGCATCGGGCTCTGTGCTGACAGCTCAGAGCCTGGAGCCTGCTTCCCATTCTGTGTCTCCCTCTCTCTGTGCCCCTGCCCCACTTGCACTGTGTCTCTCTCTCAAAACTAAATAAGCATTTAAAGAAAAAAAAAAAAGGATGCCCTTCCCTCTTTCTTGCCCTCCCTCCTTCCATCTCTCTTTCTGCCTTTGCCTTTATAGTTGGGTTTAACTTAATATTGAAGTTGATCTTAGGTATAATCTCTAGGCTGGCCCGCTATGTTTTGAATTTATACCCTAGGTCTCAGAAGAATATCTTCATTTCCAATTTTGGAGACTTTTTCAACTGCTGCGTCCAGAGAAACATACTCTCTGAACACTGGGATTGAAATTGTGTCCCACAGCCCCGGTAGTGCACCAAAGACAAGCAGACATAGCTGAGACATACCCGGGACATAGCTCCGTAACTGAATGAATAAACCGAAGTTTCAGCCACCTTTGGGTTAGTCAGGATTCCAGAAGTTGGAAGTTACAGAAAAGCAACTAAAAAGGTTTAGATCAACAGGAGAATTGTTGGCTCTCATAACGGCAGGGGTTGGAGTTTATGTCATTGATGATCCAGAGACCCAGGGTATCATGCCACCAGGCTCTTCCTCTCGTAGCGGCTTTCTAGCTCCCTTTGCGGCTGGTTGCCAGCGCTTAGAAGTTCAGCTCCTGGGGGCGCCTGGGTGGCTCAGTCGGTCGGGCGTCCGACTCCGGCTCAGGTCATGATCTTGCGGTCCCTGAGTTCGAGCCCCGCATCAGGCTCTGGGCTGACCGCTCAGAGCCTGTTTCGGATTCTGTGTCTCCCTCTCTCTCTGCCCCTCTCCTGCTCATGCTCTGTCTCTCTCTGTCTCAAAAATAAATAAATGTTAAAAAAAAATAAATTAAAAAAAAAAGAAATTCAGCTCCTGGATAGCTTGCAGTCTGATTTGCTTGATAACACGAGACAATTTCTATTCCTATTACTTGAGAGACTGGGGTGCTAATATACGTTTGATCAAAATTAACCTACTAATTCGGTTACTGCTAGAGCTAACTGCGGAAAGCTGAGGAAGGCAATGATTAAGGAGACTTGTGCGGAAAAGACCCAGAGGAAAGAGGTGGGATTGATGGCTCTGAGCTCCATCCTCGTCCTCGATTCACCTCCAAGGACTGGAGGACCCACCCAGCACCGTGCACATGATTAGTGGTCACCCAGATAGACTGTCTCTGTTTCAATTAAATGTTATCATCTTTATCATAGTTCCGTTTATAATCCATTCATTATTTGGGTTTCTTTTTCCAGCAAGAGTCAAGTGCATATAGCTAATCTGGCCCCTCTAAATTGTTTACAGTATATTTAAGATCGAAAGCAAATGGTTTTCCATAACTTTATTCTAATCATCATATCACGGAACTTGCTGTATTGATGTGTGTGTGTAATTCCCATGAGACAGTTTTTACATATGTATGAAAACAAGAACAAACCACTTTGAGGGAGAAGCTTGTCAAGTTTAATCTTGTTTCATATTTGGAGTGATGTCTCATTCAGGGACCATGAACTTGACAGTGCTATTTTTTTTTATATGGGAAGATTCATAAGGAATCACATAATAAAAGCCCAAACTTCATGAATAAAATTAAAATCAGTCATCCTTGGAAGGCATTATTCAAACTGATTACTAATCAGAGAAAGTGTGGAAAATAGATCCCATGGTGGATAATGTTAATTTTTTTCTCTTTTCTCATCCCAGTCAAATACGGCTTAGTCTTCAAAGTATTTGTCTAAAGATGAGGACAGAAGTTGACGCTCCGTGGTTGAGAGAAAACCATTGACCTGGGGAGGCATATCCTTCCTTCGTTTGCCAAAGTGATGCTGTGCTCAGCCGTCTTTGTCTTTGTCCTATAAACACAAATACAAATCCTTCAAGTCGGAGCTCAGAGGGGGGTGAAGAGTATGAACTTTCCATCATAAGGATGAGCGATAATCTTGGACCCCCCTTGACCAAGGCAGCCGCTGGGGAAGTTCCTCCATTTGAACAGCACCCTTCAGAAATGACTGGAACTCCTGGACATTCATAGGGACAGGCTATCCCGCCAAAATAATACTGAAGATTACTTCCCGGGTTTTTAAAATATGTATATCTATGTCTCAATAGATTGGGGGGAATAAAAAAAGATAAGAAAACGTAAAAATAAATGTATTAAGAGGAAAATAGCCTAAAAATCGACTTTCAAGTTGTAATAGAAATGAACACTGGGTAATAGAGCTAATTTTTTATTTCCTTCTTGCTCATCTAATTTCTTTATTTTCTACAATAATTATTCTTATAATACAATATTTTCTTGTCATTTGAAAAGATAGATAAGAAGGAAATAGAATATAAGAATATATATAAATATATATATAAGAATATATATAAATATATATATAAGAATGTATATAAATATATATAAGAATACATATATAAATATATATAATAATATACATATAAATATATATAAGAATATACATATAAATATATATAATAATATACATATAAATATATATAAGAATATACATATAAATATATATAAGAATACACATATAAATATATATAAGAATATACATATAAATATATATAAGAATATATATATAAATATATATAAGAATATATATATAAATATATATAAGAATATACATATAAATATATATAAGAATACACATATAAATATATTTAAAAATATACATATAAATATATATAAGAATATATAAAAATATATAAGAATATATATAAAAATATATAAGAATATATATAAATTATATAAGAATATATATAAAAATATATACATAAATATATATAAGAATATATATAAGAATATATATATAATCCTATATAGAGAGAATATAAGAAGGAAATAGATGACACACTCCAACTTATCCTTTAAACAAAACTTAATAATGGGATGTTGGTTCACAACCTCCACGGCAGCTGCCTAGGTGGAATTTGAAACTGGCCTCAACGTGTAGAGGGCAGGGAAGACTGAAGAAAGGGGAAGAGCACTTCAGACTGGTAGGTGGCAGGCTTAAAAAGCAAGAGAACTTACACGTGAGGCTTGTCTTGGGTGGCCACAAGATGAGTAGATCTCCACATCTGCCCACCAAATTTTAAAATTCTATGTAGCAGCCTTAACTAGGTTCAGTCAAGTATACCACGCAGGTGGTCTCAACTCCACATTACTAACTTAAGGCTATGTGTTTGTAGAAACTTCTGGAAGTGGGGAAGCCAGTTGCCACGGCTAGGCATGAAAAGATGAGGACCTAAGGGTGGGAAGAAAGAGAGAGCTAAGGGTACAAAGTTTAGGGAGACACTCTCAGGGTCTCTTCTCTGGCTCTTGCTCCCATCCCCCCGTGTCCACCCCGTTGGATCAACCACTGCTCCTAGAGATGTTCGTTTTCTCTGTAACCTCCAATTTGTAGACTCCTAAGTCAAAAGCAAGAGACCTTCGTTGGAATTTAGGTTTATTCAGTTATAGAGCTATGCCTTGGTTTACCTCTTGTATAACTGCTTGTCCCAACTAACCACTGGCTCAGTCCCCAGATGTCCTATTTCTCTATAATTCTGGTTCTCTTGCATCGCCGCTGAAAGTGGGAGGACTGACAGAGGAAACTTACTGTTTGCCATAGGAGGCCCCCATTGGAAGCGGATTCTGCACTTTCTTTCCACACTTACTTTTTTGAAAACAGAGATAGGTTGAAGGGACATTACCTACGGCCTCAAGGCTAACACTTTCAAAGCCGAGTTTCTCGATGGAGAAACACTCAGGCAACATCTTACTAATTTACTTTCCCTTTGAGTCTTCCACTCCCATCCCGACAAAGCCAGAAGACCTGTATCACTTTGGAGATAGGATTAAGTACACGATTATTTCATGTTTTTGGATATCTACGTGGTTAGTGTCAAAGATCCAAACCTTTTCTCTCCAGCTAGCGTCTCCAGCACAATAACACATATTTTGACACTCAGAAGCTGAGTATTATCTCTTTATTTCTTCTTGTAGTTCTGCTGTAACTCTACCCCGAACCGGGAGATTGGACAAAGAAGGGACGAGGTAGTGGAACCTGGCAGCAGAAGAAGCATAGGTTAATGTTTAAGTACAATCTGTGCCCCTCCCCCACAATATACGGACTCGTCACGCATTTCCGGATGCCCCTAGTCTTGCCTGGAACCCTTGCTTAGTCAAGAGGATGATGGTTGGACCTGCTCAATGTATACACTTGCCCTCAGGAAGGTCTTGCCTGGCCAGATTGGTCTTTAGACTATCATAGTGGAGAACCTAGAAGAAAAGGAGAAAAGAGGAGAAGGGGAAGGGGCACGTAAGAGGAAGATTTGGAGGTATTTGGGAAGAACCCCAAGTTGAGGAAAACAACTGTGGCGTGTGAGGGCAGGGTTAAGAGCAGGAAAAGGAATGGTGGCTTTAAATAAGTATTGCTGGAAATCGTGAGTCTTTTTCTGGTGTTAAGAGGGACACATAAAGGACATGAGGTGTTTCTAAATTGCTTTTGCTTACACGGACTGTGCTCTTTTAACTGAGACTTCACTCTGAGACTGAACCACATGACTCAGATCACGTAAGCATTCCTATCCCTCCTTGAAAAGACATCCCTGCCTCTCTTTCTCACTTCTTTTCTTTCCTCCTTCTGACTTCTCTCTTTCTTCCTCCCCAGTTCGTCAAGGGGTTGTGTTTTTCATGTAGTTTTTTATGGATTTATAGACTGCAGACTGGGACATTACTCTCCCCACACGTTTTTAGACAACGGCGATGAAGGGAAAGGCATTATCTCAGATACCTGGTGCTACATTTTGGGCTTTTGTGTGCTACCTGCCATCTACGGTGCGCTGTGTGTTACAGTCCTAATGAATGTTGCTACGTTTTTCCTGATTCTGCCTCATTCTCTCCTCTGTGAACCCACGCACTCCAAGGGCCTTATCTGGTCCTGAACTTGGGTCCAGACCACGCCCAGGACCGGACAGCATCAGCAGCCCTTCTCCTTAGACTGCACGCTTGCATTACAGTTTGCCTTCATTTCCAAAGGCTGTCTTAAAAATCTCCCCACAAACCAGATGGCTTAAAACAACAGAGCTTTATTCTTCCCCAGTTTTTGAGACTAGAAGCCCAAAATTAAGATGTCAGCAGGAACATGCGCCCTCTGAAAGCTTTAGGGAAGAATCCTAGTTTCTAGTCCTTTCCAGCAATTCTAGGTGTTCCTTGTCACTCCAGCTTCTGCCTCCGTCGTCACATGAGCTTCTTCCCTCCGTGTGCGTCCCCTCTTTATCTTTGTGTATCTGTTCTTATGAGGACACCAATGGTTGGATTTAGAGACATACTACACCACTTAATACCACTCAACAAACTCATCCTTCCCTTTACCCACCGGCCCCAGGCCGGTCCAAGCCTGCCACGTCCTCCAAGTCTGAGGCCAAGGGTGGACATGGAAGTTAGATTTGCCCACTGACCCCCTGGGTTGCTGCTATTAAAATGCCGTGTGAGACATTCAGCTTCTTCTGAAACTTGAGCTGTGCATTTTCCAGAAAAGCATTCACTGCATGGGCAGTGGGGACGTATTTTGGTGTAGGGCTGCAACAATTTGGGTTTGGTTGCAGCGATGGGGTTTAAAACTCACTGGGGGTATCCAGGTATTCAGACCGGGAACATCAACTCGAAGGCACAATCCCCTTTCCCCTTTGATAAAGACCATGGGCAGATCTGTTTGACAACGGTTTAAACACTTCTGTCCTACCAGGAAAGGAAGAACCTGGTTCTTGAGACTCACTTTGACTCACGGGTACCTTTCAGTGTTTCTGGCTGCCGTGTAATGCAAATTTATGGAACTAGACTGAACTCCAACTCAAAGCCAGAAGGAAAAAAAAAAAAACAGCCAAAAGGAGGAAAAAGAAATTATCTTGGCTTTTGAATTGAAGGTGCAAGTGAAATCCGACTTTTTGAAATTAATTTACAAATCAAAACAGAAGGGCCGTGGCCTTAGCATTTATTTTTCTATGATGATTCATGTCCTGTGTCTTCGAGTGTGGCCAGAGATGTGTCTGGTTACTGCCGTGAATGCCCTTAAGGTATCATTACAGCCTGGCTTGGAGCCCATATTGTTGATGTTTTGTGTTGACCGTTGCCTTGCAAAACCACTGGGAATATTGAAATGCGCAATATAATCTGGGTGGAGTGGGAACTAAGACCAGTAATCTCATAGATTTAAGGCAGGGATGGCAAAATATAACGTCTCCTAACGGCCAAGCAGCTAACATAAATAAAAGAGGTGAGCGGGGGGAGGGCTTTGGTCCTGGAGAGCCCAGGCCCCTGCCACGTGGGGCAGCTGCTGTTCATTTTCAGTGACTGTCACCCCATCAGAATGTGAGCCTCAGAACCAGCAGAGCCAGATATTAAAACCGCTTGAGGAAGACAAACCATATCAACTTTTACATAAAATTCCTGTTTGCTTGTTTTTTTTATACATGGGTGACTGGTCAAAGTTTTTTAAAAACACAGTCTAAATCATAGTAAAATCATTTTCATCATCATCATCATCTGTGAAGCCTGGCTTCTGCAAGCATCCAGCATCCACGGATTTTATTTTTTGAATTTTTAAAATGTATGTTTATTTTAGAGAGAGAAAGCATGAGCAGGGGAGAGGGGCAAAGGGGGAGCATGGGGGGAATCTTCAGCAGGCTCTGTGCCCAGCCTGGAGCCAACGAGCGGCTCAATCCCACGAACGTGGGATTATGATCTGTGCCAAAATCAACAGTTGGACGCTCAACCAACTGAGCCAGGCAAAATCAGGGATCCCTGATTTTGAATGTCCATGTCAAGATTGAAGAGGAAATACCTTTTCCTGGAGGGCAGAAAAGCAAACAACTTTCTGTCACCTGCCATTTTATTAACAACAAGTCTGTGTTTTAGACCAAGAGACTTGGTTGGTACTCACAACTCTGTCACTGACAACATCAGAACCTCGGAGACAATCATTTTCACTCTTGCAACCTCCGTCTTTTTATTATGTTGGACCAAATGACCTTTGAGGGTTTCCATTGTTTTCATTCACTCTGCGATTCTGTGATCAAGAACCTTGAAGGCGAACACGGTGTCCCTTCCCCCAATGTCTCACACAGGACCTGAAGGGTAATCAGCACTCAATACATACTGCTTGATGCAGGACTCAGTGTGGGAGTGGATGAGTCAGTGTTCTCTCCGTTTTTAAGATGAGCAATCTGAGTCCCAGAGAGGACTGTGTCTAAGTTCTCACTGGTAATAAGGGCAGAGCCAAGAGAGGGAAACTTCATCATTCTGCCTACGAGAGAGTGGAAGGAAAAACACTGAACGCAGAACATGAAGGGTGTACCAAACGCAAACTCCTCTTAGATCACACTACCAGAAGTTCAGCTTGGTCCAACTCCTTGATCCTGGTCACTTTTTTCATAGTTGTTTACTTATGATTATTCAGATATAATTTACATACCCCCAAATCACCCTGTGTGTGGTATGCTTTGGCAAATTTTGAGAACATAAAATCGTACAACCACAACCAAAATCGAGATGTACCTCAAAATTATATTTGGTGCCCATAAAGTCCTTCAACTTATGTTCACTATTTTTCAGATACTTTCCTCTCCGTCTTTCATTTTGGATCATTTCTGTCTCTGTATCTTTATTTTTTTATGCTTATTTATTTATTTATTTAGAGAGTGAGAGAGCGAGAGAGAGCATAAGCAGGGGAGGGGCAGAGAGGGAGGGAGAGAGAGAATCCCTAGAGTCTCCAGGCTGTCGGTGAACAGCCTGATGTGGGGCTCGACCCCACAAACCATAAGATCATGACCTGAGTGGAAACCAAGAGCTGGACGCTCAACCGTCTGAGCCAGGCAGGTGCCCTCTATCGCTGCATCTTTTTTTTTTAATTTTTTTTTAACGTTTATTTATTTTTGAGACAGAGAGAGACAGAGCACGAACAGGGGAGGGGCAGAGAGAGAGGGAGAAACAGAATCTGAAACAGGCTCCAGGCTCTGAGCAGTCAGCACAGAGCCCGACGCGGGGCTCGAACTCACGGACCGTGAGATCGTGACCTGAGCCGAAGTCGGACGCTTAACCGACCGAGCCACCCAGGCGCCCCTATTGCTGTATCTTTAAATTTGCTGACACATGTATTTTCTTCTTTATTCTCTAGTGTATTTTAATCCGATCCTGTGCGTCAGTCATCTCAAACTTTGGGTCTTTCATACTCAGAAGTTCAATTTGTATCTTTTAAAAAGATCTTCTATAGTCTCCTTACCATGCTTACGTTTTCTCTACCTTCTTGAACGTATAAGTTATAGTAACTGTTTTAATGTACTTGGTAGGGATTCTATCGTCTGTGTTATTTATGGGTCAGTTTTGATGAGCTGATTTTTCTTCTCATCATGGGTCGCATTTTCCTGCTTCTTTGAATGACTGATAATTTTTGGTTGGATGCCAGATGTTTTTAATTTTACCTTCCTGGGTGCTGGGTATTCTTGCATTTAAATGTTTATTTAGTTTTGAGAGAAAGAGAGGCAGAGGGTGAGCGGGGGAGGGACACAGAATGTGAAGCAGGCTCCGGGCTCCGAGCTGTCAGCACAGAGCCCGACGTGGGGCTCGAACTCATGCACCATGAGATCATGACCTGAGCCGAAGTTGGACGCTCAACCGACTGAGCTACCCAGGCGCCCCTGGATATTCTTTATTTAAAAACATACCTGTGAACTTTGTGCGAGGATCCAGATATATTACTTGGAAATTATTGGATTTTTCGAGACTTGCTTTTTGGGAGATGGGGTACGGTATATTTTATCGATGGTATGTGACAAGGTAGGGCTCCCCAAGCCCCTCCCCTTCTTCAGGGGGTCTGGAATAGAAGCTTTGTAGAGGTCGGGAGATTCTCAGTGCAATGCGGATGAGCTGGGGCAAGGACTCCCCAGCAGCTGAGGGCTATTCTTTCCTTCTTTTTCTCACTGGGCCTGGTGGTCCGAGGGGGCTCTTGTTCCTGGGAGGCCATGTGGACCATAAGGTCTACCGCCTGGTTGCAGTAGCCAAATTCACTGTCATCAGGAAATGAGCTTGACAAAGTAGTCATTGGGGGGCAATGCCAGCCCTAGCTTCAAAGGTGTAAGAGTGGGTGTCACTGCTAAAGTCACAAGAGAGAACCTTGTCTGCACGATAGCTCAGAATGCCCTGGAGGGGGCCCTCTGTTGCCTGCTTCATCACCTTCTTAATGTCAACATGTTTGGCAGCTTTCTCCGGGTGGCAGGTCAGATCCACGACTGACATGTTAGGGGGTGAGGACGTGGAAGGCCGTGCCATTGGCTTCCTATTCAGCTCAGGGATGACCTCGCCTCCAGCCTTGGCAGTGACGATAGAAGCAGGAATGGTGTTCTGGGCAGCCCCTCAGTCATCAAGCGGAGCCTGCTTTTTAAGCTTTGTAGAGTGGGACCAGCGGAGCTCTTATTATGGGGCAGATTTTGCCCCACTACTGAGGTAATAGCTTCCTGAGTGTTCTACCCAACATCTAGGTGCCACAAGGTTTGTCCGCTCTGCTGGCAGGAACGAGAACTCTCCCAGACCTGTGTAAGCTCCAGGGATGGCTCTACCTGCCAATTCTCTGGTAGTTTCTTCCCTGGCCTCACACAGTTTCTTCACAGACATAAGCTGGTTAGCGCGCAGATGTACAGAGTTCATGTTCTCTGCTGTTCTCTGCTCTCTGGTACCCTGAGCTACAAACCTCAGCTGCCTGGGCCTTTAGAAACACCGTCTCCATCTCCCCAACTCAGGGAGGCCTCCAGAACGTACATGGGCTTCCCTTATCCCACCCCGGGGCCCGGAAATTCCCTCCAAGCAGCAAGTTGAAGTAACAGCACAGCCCTCCTTTCTGATCTCCTCTCTCTCAGGAACCACTGCCCTACACTGTGTGTTGTCTACTGTCCGAACACCTTTTTCGTAAGTTTTTCAGACTATTTCTTAAGAGTTCTCTTAAGAGTGTGTGTCGGCAGGGGGGTGGGGGGGGGGGAATATACATCAAGTCCTCGTTATTCCATTGTGGCAGGAAGCAGACCATTGGTCTCTTTTTGATTTTCCCAGCCTCTCGTTCGGCCGCTCAAGAGGGGATTCTTCACATGTCTCTTCTTCCTTCCCTCCCTTAACAACGCCGGAGTCAGATTTCCTTCCTTGGCACGCTACCTCCAGTTCGTAAATAAATAGGCAATGGGAATAACTTTCTTATTTTATTTCTGGTCAATAGCCATGGGTAATTCACTTTTTCCATTGATCTATGTTGCTTATAAATCCCTGCATCAGCTCCCACCTCAGTTTCGTATCGATTCCTGGCACGAAGGCACAGCCCCGCAAGCTGCCGACCTCGGATACTGCTCACTCCCAGGGTTTGAACTTGCCTGTTGATTCCACCCGCTGTCCCATCATCTCCAGGGGCTTTCTGTTGCTCAAGGTCATTCAGATCCGTTCAAAAATTATCGCGGAGCACCCTCTAGTCCCGTGTTAGGCCCCGGCAGCACAGAGGTGAGCAAAGAAGCCGTTGCTTCTGTCTTCATGAACTTGACCGCATAATAAAGGGAATAAACTGTCACCAAATATTCATACGTATGTCTGTAAGATTGCAACCCTAAAGGCTTGAAAAGACTGGATAAAATTGTTCTGCAAATACTGTGGTAGTTGAGTAGCCAATAAAGAGAGAAAAAAAAAAATGAGGGACACCTAACTGGCTCAGTCGTTGGAGCATATGGCTCTTGATCTTGAGGTCTTGAGTTTAGGCCCCACATTGGGTGTGGAGCCTATTTAAAACACACACATACACACACACACACACACACACACACAGAAAAAAATGACAGGCTTGATATAAAAATGATGGAATTGCCTGGAAAGAAGTTATCATGGGCATCAAAGTCCGCATCCCTACTGTCCTAGAAGCTGGGTGTCAACGGGCCACAAGTTAGAGGCGGACAAGAGGCACAGAGGGGCCCCAGGTCAGGAGCCGTACAGAGCGGGCCTACAGTGTGAACCAGCCAGGCGCCACCCTCCCACAAGGCTCCTTCAGTCTCACCCTGGGCTCCTCCCCGTGGAGCAGGAAAATGAACACACGCTACCCTCAGATGCTTTCCTACAACCTTCAGTCACCTGATGACGACGGTGCTCTCATCTGAATGTGACAAGAAAGATCCTCAGGCCAAGAATGTGACTTGGGGTATTGCCAACAGTTCCCAGAGAAAACAAACGCAAACGATTGTTTAACATAGGGCAGGATGATAAGCTTTGGTCCTAATATAGGTACACTGAGATCAAACTTAGCAGCTACCAAATCGGGAAAAATTACCAAAGCGCCCCCTTTTCCCCTGCTGGCAAGGCTCTGGAGAAACAAACATTTTCCTGTATTGCTGATGGTCTTACAATACGCTTTGACCCCACTGGAGGAGGATAGCTGATGAAATCACACAGGCGCTTACGCCTGTTCACGTCAGTCCTATTTTGGGGAATCTATTCCAAAGATAGGCCAGAAGGCAAATATGAATTGATGTCGGCACATGACTGAAAGTTGCAGCTCAATTTGCAAGAGAAAAAAACAAAAAGCCATCCAAATGCTCATGGAGCACTAGATGAATTTATAATATAGTACCAAGAAGTTAACTGAATCTCAAGTGATTTTTGCTATATATTTATGAGAAACGTATCAGAAATACAAGAACTTGATTGACAGTAAAATGAGAGAAAAAGATATGTAAAGCAAAACCAAACCGCAAGAAAGGGGGGGGGGATAAAAACATTTGTTTTAGACAAAACGAGTTTGACAAACTCTTACAAGAGATACAGAAGGTCTCAGCATAGTAATAAACGGCTAATTTCCCTGGGAAGATGGAATAAATCTAACTTTAAAAAAATTATGCTTATTTATTTTTGAGAGAGAGAGAGAGAGAGAGAGAGAGAGAGATGGAGTGCAAGCTGGGGAGGGGCAGAGGGAGAGAGAGACACAGAATCTGAAGCAGGTTCCAGGCTCTGAGCTGTCAGCACAGAACCCAATTCAGGGCTTGAACCCACAAACTGCGAGATCATGACCTGAGCCAAAGTCAGACACTTAACCTACTGAGCCACCCAGGCACCCCGAACATGTCTAACTTTGTATACACCTCACAGCATAGCTTAGAAATACATAAACCATAAACCAAAATGTACGGCACCCAAGGAGAAATTGACCAATCTATCAGCATAGAACATTTTTAACAACATACTTGTAACTACTGGATCAAACAGAGAAAAATCATAAGGATTGTGGTCGAGACAGCTACTTTCCTTCTAAAATGCAGGGCTATCTTTCTTCCTTTAAATGGGTACTTGGCCATCCAGAGGAAAGACTGTATTTCCCAATTTTCCGGACACCCAGGTGCGGTTGTGTGACCAAGTCTTGCTCTTGAAAAGACCAGAAGCCGTAAGTATACCTTCTCGGTCATCCCCTTGGAAGGAAAGGGTGGGCCACCCAAGGTCCATCTTTTCCTCCGTCCGGCTGGCTAAAACGAGCCGGTGAAGGCAAGAGCTAGAGAGGGGTCGTGAGACAGAGGCCATGTGTGGAGGGAAGAGCAACAAAATAGAAGGAGCGTGGGCCCTTGACACTCTAAACACCTCGGATTGCGTGAGTCGTAACTGTTACGTGAGAAGGAAGTAAACCCCCGTCTGCTGTAAGCCACTGTGATTTGGATCTTTGATACAACCTCTACCTCCTAACGAATACAGATTTCGTCCCTGAAATGAACCTGCGTAAAACAGAATCTAGGTAACGTTTGCGGCAAAGGCACACTGCAGGCTCCTGAGAATGCGCTCTCTGCAGGCTGGAATCCTGCGGCCGGGGGCAAATCATTTGGTAAATCCGTCTCCTCGGATACTTGGTCAGGTTTTTCGCATGCTGACGCAGCCTTCCCCCTCAATTCCTTTATTTTGAATGACTTCAAGGTTAGCTGCCAATAAGCTGCAGCGGAGCACAGAGATCATTAATAAAACTCCAGAAGTGAAAAACCGCTTCGATTAGTGGTTTTCAATCTTGTTCACATCATGCGCTCGTGATACAATATTTGTGTAGCCCATGGGCGCACGTGAATAGGCTCCTCGTAGCCAATGGTGAACAGCCTGCATTCTCCCCCCGTCTCAAACAAAGGCTACGGGAACAGTATATTAGATATATTTGTAATCTATTCGTGCCTAAGCCGTATGCCCAGCACACTGCTTGAATAGCTCTGTTTTACATAAGATCTTTGGCCGCGGTCATTCATATCTGGGTTTGTTGACTTCTTAAGTCAATTTCCAAGCCCCCACGTCCAGGGGCTTTTTTTTTTTCTAATTTTTTTTTAATGTTTCTATGTGTTTTTTTGAGAGAGAAAGATAGAGCGTGAGCAGGGGAGGGGCAGAGAGAGAGGGAGACACAGAATCCAAAGCAGGCTCCAGGCTCTGAGCTGTCAGCACAGAACCTGATATAGGGCTCGAACCCACCAACCGTGAGATCATGACCTGAGCTGATGTAGGAGGCTTAATCAACTGAGTCACCCAGGAGCCCCGGGAACCGCCTTCTGATAACAAAGCCAGGGGACAAAGGACAAAGGAAATCCTGCCACATGAATAATACAATAGCTTCTACAAGGGCCAAGCAAGACTCTTCCTTCACTGCCAGGACAGGACATCTCCACACGGCCTGCCTACTAGCCTTTAATTTTTCCTATGGGGGCATGCCTCGTGGGTCACTAGAGTTCCCTTTTCTTAATGAGGAGTTTTTATTGCCAATAGCCCATTCACTCTCCACCGCCATGTAGGAGGTGGATGAGGGTAAGCATTTAAATGGCCCACTTCCTGGTGGCTGGGTCTTCCAGAGACCCACCTGGTGGAGCAGACAGGAGTATCACCCAGTGATTCTACACTTCTGGATGAGATTTCGGGGATGGATTTGTTGTCCTTGGGGAGAGAAGTTAGCATTACGCGTAGCGAGACATGTGCGTGTTCATAGCTGCGTAGGCACGCAGGCATCTATATCGGCCCAAGACTGCCTATGCTTGGACTGTTTGGGGAGAGGGAGGTACTTCTGTCTTGTTTAAGCCACAGACCTGTTGGGCCTTTTTCGTATCTTTACTATTATAGGGGTAGTGTAGATTTGAATAACATAACCAAAAAGCAATAGGAGACATATATAAGAAAAGTCTTAGCAGCTATTTTTAAGACTAAAAAACCAGTGCAAATATCCATCAAGAAAAGAATGGGGAAGTACAACGTAGTTTTTCAGGCAGTGGAATACAAAATAGTGAAGAACCCCGCCCCCCCCCCCACCCCAGGAATGAACTACATGAATCAACCATGCTACAAGCATGATATTGAGTAAAAGAAAATGACAGAAAAACGCGCTTAGAATGATTCCATTTATGTAAAGTCTTAAGCGAGGCAAAACAAAACCTTACCATTCAGGGGTACGTTCCCAGGTGCGTATCCGTTGTGGTGGTTGATTTTATATGTCAACTTGACCGGGCCAAACATAATTCTGGATGTGTCTGTGAGGGTGTTTTTGGTGGGGATTAACCTTGAAGTCAGTAGACTGAGCGAAGCAGATTTCTCTCTCCAATGTGGGTAGACCTCATCTAATCAGTCAAAGGCTTGGGTAGAACAGAAGGGCTGACTGTCCCTTGAGTAGGAGGGAACTGTTTCTGCCTGATGGCTTTTGAACTGGGTATTTGCTTTTTTCCTGCCTTCAGACTCAAGCGGAAACATGGCGTCTCAAGCCTGCTGGCCTTCAGCTGTGCTGGTTCTCAGGCCTTCAGACTCAGACAGAACTATATCCCGGGGATCTTGCGACTTACCAGCATCCGAAATCCAGTGAGCCAATTTCTTATAATAACTTGTTTTCTATATTTACATATATCCTCTTGTTTCTGTGTCTCTCTGGAGAAGCCTGTAAATAAAGCAAGAACGATCAACAAAGAATTCAAGGCAATGGTCACATCTGTTGGGGGCAGGGAGGAGGATCCATTCAGAAGAGGACACATGAGACTGTAACACTCATGACAATGTTCTATTGCTTCACCCTGCAGTGTGAACTTCATGAATGTTAACCTTATCATTAGCCTTTAAGGTGTACCTTTATTATGGGGCGCCTGGATGGCTCAGTTGGTTAAGCATCCGACTTCCGCTCAGGTCACTATCTCATAGTTCGTGGGTTCAAGGCCCACGTCAGGCTCTGTGCTGACAGCTCAGAGCCTGGAGCCTGCTTCAGATTCCGTGTCTCCCTCTCTCTCTGCCCCTCCTCCATGCATGCACCGTCCCTCTCTGTCTCTCAAAAATAAATAAACATTAAAAAGATTCTTAAGAAGATGTACTTTTATTACATATTCTTTTTGTATGTATGATAGATTTCACAATGAAAAATTTTGTGTGTGTGAAAAATAACCGCAGCTTTGAAAGTGCTTTGAAAGAGTGGCTAAAGCTTCCATGGGTGGTTGGGGGTGGGGGGGTGTCATTGATCATTCCTGTTAGGTCTTCTGCATCTGTAACTGATATTTATTGCTGTCATCTATTGAGCACACGAAGGACTTCCAAATAAGCACTTCTGTTCTTTCTTAACAAGCATTAACCGGGGAAAGAAGGGTGTCAGTTCCTCCTTGAAAGTGGAGCTGGCCAGGCAGCTCCCAAAGCGGAGTTTTCCGGCACCGCTTTCTGCCCCAGAGCACCTGTTGAGGTCACATGACACCCACAAAGAGGCAGCCTCTAGAAGCAGGCCCCTCCCCTAATTTGGTTCCAAGCTTCTTATGTTAGTTCTACCAGAGTCGTCTCAAAGACTTTTATCCCCTAAAGAAAAGGTAAGTGGTCCGAAGAAAGCTCACGGGAAATCACTGAATCAAGCATCAAGAAAAGTACACTGGGTTCAGTCAGTTTCGCTGAGCCAGTCATGACTCATTCATGGAAAAGTTTAAAATCCCCAAATCATTGGGGCGCCCGGGTGGCGCAGTCGGTTAGGCGTCCGACTTCAGCCAGGTCACGATCTCACGGTCCGTGAGTTCGAGCCCCGCGTCGGGCTCTGGGCTGATGGCTCAGAGCCTGGAGCCTGTTTCCGATTCTGTGTCTCCCTCTCTCTCTGCCCCTCCCCCGTTCATGCTCTGTCTCTCTCTGTCCCAAAAATAAATAAACGTTGAAAAATCCCCAAATCATTTCTGGTGCTGGTGTGGAATGCGGGGCTGGATACTCCAGTCAGCTGGCTATAGGATTCTCTTATGGTAACTCGGAGGTGTGAAAACACCTGCCCTCCAGAGCGGAAGTTGGTAGGAAAAGTTTACACTTTTGTGTGGGGGGCTCGGGGAACTCCTGACGCGGCAAAATAAGGTATCTGTCATTTATTAAGTGCCCGCTACGTGTCCAGAAGGATGCTCGGCATCCTTTCAGCCCATGATCTGTCATTTTTACAAATAGTCTATGATGCAGGCTTTATCCTCCACATTTGACGTGTGTAGGTCCAGTATCTTCCCTAGTTCTGAGAAAAACACTTCAAAAAAATTTTTTAATGTTTATTTATATTTGAGTGAGAGAGAGAGAGAGAGAGACAGGGCACACGGGGGATGGTTAGAGAGAGAGGGAGACAGAATCCGAAGCAGGCTCCAGGCTCCAAGCTGTGAGCACAGAACCCAACACGGGGCTCGAACTCATGAGCTGTGAGATCATGACCTGAGCCGAAGTCGGGCACTTAACTGACTGAGCCACCCAGGCGCCCCAAGAAAAACTCTTTACATGAAGCCAAAAATACTGAAAGAGCTTCCAGCTCCTTCCCATCTTGGATGGAGTACTCACAGACCTCTGCTGTGAGTCCTCTTACCAACCAGAGTCAAAGGTTACCATCTGCTTATTCCTAAGTAACTCACCCAGCATCTTCATCCACTTGAAGGGTTGGAATGCTCCCTCGTTCTTCACTATGCGCCTCAGCGTTGCCCTTTCCCACATCCCTTTTCTCTGTGCTTGGTCCTCCCCTGCTGGGTCCCATTTCTCCTTTGCCTTGGGTCCTGATGCAGGCCCCTCGCCTGAGCTTCTGCTTGTCATTACCTTGGCCACCCAAGATGGCCACTCCATCTTCCAGACGGAGCTTTCTGGCAGTCCTTGAATAGGGCCCTTGAAAGGATGGGTCTAGTGCCAAGGTTTTTGCTCCTTCTGTTCATCTCATCCTACGCTAACAGACTAGAATAGCCCTAAAGATAAAGTCCAAACTCCTCAAGGTGGCATGAGGGTCCATTTAGATACCACTCTATTGTCTTACGTTAAGTCTACTATAGAGGACTCCAAAGAATGAAAAGCTAAACTTTCCTTCCATTCATCTTCCGGAAGGACAACCAAGTGTCTGTCCTTTGGACTGCTTACCTTAGTGAATAGTGGGGATTAGGGATTCCTTTGTTTCTTGAAATTCACCAAAAATACCTTTGAACGCCTTGTTTGGAAGACATGGGTCTATGTAAGAGAGAATACAACTAGGTCCTTTGAGAAAAAGGAATTGTGACCCAGTCCTAGAAAGAAAGAATTTTTGGCTTCTGTGAAACCGGAGGTACAGGGGAGTTGTGGGTTTCATGAAAGGCAGGGACCAGAACTTTGCTTATACCGATAGCTGTAGGGCATGGCAGGACCTCAGATGCACGTGTGTTCTGGAATGTTAGGCCCCGAGCCCTGCATCTCGGGACCAATGGAAAATGTTCCTGGCTGTGCAGTGCTCGTCATGGATGGAGACACACTGCCCAGCCTTCACATGGAGAGAAACCCAAGCCAAAGGGCACTGAGAATAGTGACTGAGAGACATGAAGACATCAGAGGTCCCTCACCAACTTTGCTAGAGTACGAATACTCCAGAACTTACATGCAAGAGAGAAGAAAGGATCCCAGAAATGTGACTGAGAATAGACATCCCTCAATCCTTAGCAGAGAATAACTGAGCCGCTTTTTACAATTTAGAAATATAGAGAAATGCTACTATTTTTTTCCTACATCTCTAGAGTCCTGGTGCAAACTTACCTCCCCGGTTTGCTTTATCCATTCATCAAATTATATTTTACCTTACTCTGGTCCAGTTATACTTTTTCAATTTTTCAAGCACCCCCTGAACTTCCTTGACTCCAAACCTTTGCATTCATCATGACATCTACTTAAAACACCTCTATCTCCTTCCTCCCACCCCCAGCACGTGCAAGAGTGCATCCACACACACACACACACACACACGCGGATCCAATACGCCCTCCCCTTAGGTAAATACAGATGCGGAATGCGACCACGTGACCTGAAGGTTGATGGCATATCTGCCTGTTTTGGTTCATTTGTGTAGCTGACTGTGGATTTGCACTTGCTGAATCTGGTCACCGCTAAATACGGCACGGAAGACTTGTGCAGAAAAAATAAAATAAAATTTGTGTGTAGCCCTCGTTTGGAAAGGAATGAAAGCGCTAGCAGAGTTAAAAGAATCTTACACAGAAATATGTTTCCAATCAAAGCTGAGAAATACCGCAAACCAAAAGACTGTCACTTGCCTTTTGTGATAAATCCGATGCACCAGCAAAGGCCTTGAATTGCTCATCTCTGGTTACAAATCCATAAAACAGTCCTCTCTGAGGAGCTATTTCGACCTTTTTTATATAGCGTTCATTATAAATTAATTCTCCCTGACAACTAGGGAAATATTTTAATCTAGCTAGACAAAAATCATACTCTTCTAAGAAGCTTCTGTAAATTCCATGTCCTGTTACCAGAAATGATTTCATTAAGGTTCAGGAGTGATTTGCAAACTAATGCTGTTTGGATGTGTCTAATAGACAATACAGTTGCTGGGTTTATCTACTGAATTAGTTCCTCCTGGCACAAATTACATGGGGAGTAATCCTGGGGAATGAAAGTGAAATTGAACCTAGTTTCATGTTTTGATTACCTGTATTATTATTACTTTCTCCCCTGAAAGACTTGAGACAACAATTAAATTTTTCTTGGGAACAGAATAAGAGCAAATATTATTCTGCTGTGCAAACACAGAAGTGTAAAATAACACGAGCATTTCAGAGAAGCCAAAGACAGCTCACGGGAGGTTTGTCTTCTTGTCAGAAGCCTACAGATTAGGTTTGCTGCATTAAAATCAAATAATACAGATTACGGCCGAGGGGCTATTGAAAGCAGAATTATATATCTGTGTTCTGCACGTAAAACATCAACAAATAATTCAGCGGTTGCCGAAGAGTTGTTTCCTTCGGCAGGGATTTCGCCAGCTTGTTTTGTAGCCATGCGATTCTCTTGCGCCAAGTGATAAAGGTGATAAATGTCTATTTTGAATTAACTCCTGTTACAGCGAAGTGCCAGGTGGATCCAAGCTCTTTCAGTCCTGACAATCCACACGTATCTCACTCTTTTTATAAAAATCTGGGCAGTCCCCTCTTGCGAAGCTACAACTGACAAGAAGTACACCTCCCTGGAGATGAAAGATGGATGGGAATCATTGATTTCCGAAATGTCGCTGTCAGATTGCACTGGACGCTGTAGTCATTCAGCGACAGAGTTGTGCCCCACCCCCACCTCCACCCCCACCTCTGCTCTGCGTTCCCAACATCAATTCCATTGGAGGCTGAGTCTTTGGAACTCACCCAAAAAAGCAAGACATGGATGTTTATATCTTCCTGAAGCTATTTATGAAATAGGTTTGACTGTTATAAATAGAATCTAGACTTTCCTGACATTGCATTGAATCATAAACTGTTTGAGAGGACAGAACCAAAAGATCATCTTTCCTTTACCGGATGGAAACTCTGGCCCCGGGATGTGATGTGACTCACCAGTTCGTCGCTAGAAAAGCCAGAATCGGAACTTAGTGTAATATGTAGTTTACATTAGGTGCTCGATCAGTTTTAGTTGAATTTAATTGAATTGGAATCTATTCTTTGGTCCTAGCTCAGCATGCAAACGGGGTTACTTATCACCGTAGAGATGCTTCAGACAACCCAGGAAGTTATCTCTCAGAAGAAGAAGAGGTAACATTTCTTGAATTTACGCCACGTGCCAAGCATTATGCTAAGTGCTTTACATGCAGATTCTATGCACCTCCATCAGAAATATCTTTTATCCTGTTTTTCTTTTTCTTTTTCTTTCTTTCTTTCTTTCTTTTTTTTTTTTTTTTTTTTTTTTTTTTTTTTTGACATGAAGGAGCCAAGGATCAGGAAGATTAAGTAACCTGGCCAAAGTTGCCAAGCTCGTGAAGAAAAGAACTGGGATTCCAGCTCGGGACAGTCGAACTCCAAAACTTGGGTTCGTTTTGTTTTTTTTGTTTTTTTCTTTTTTAACCACTATGCTGCAACCAAGTGTTTTTATTAGCCAAGTTAAATAACTCAGTGTCCACAGAATGGCTCCAAGTAATTCCTGTCATGGAATACAGGTTTGATGATACTGAGAGAGTTGAACTGAAAAATGCATAGTCAGTAGTCAAATTTGACTTCCAAGTCTAGCAACTTGGCAAACCAAGGCAATTCAGTCACTCTCATGCAACCACTAGTTGGAGAGCTGTGTGAATTTATTTTTAATGTGGTATCCCTCAGGCATTTAGGAAATCACATATACATGGGCATATGCACGCACACATACACATCCATATGTGAAATTATGACGGGGATAGAACCCACTGAGAAATAACAAGACGCTAAAAAATCAACAGCAACAAGGATGAAAGAGAATCAAACTAGAATTTCTAGCAATGAAAAATGTAGTGATTTCAGTGAAAGCCCCAATCAACAGGCTCGTTAACAGATTAGACCTGGCTGAAGAGAGATCTGAGCAATCTTCCAGACAGTGGCTCAGAGATCTGAAGAGTTGGAAGGAATGGAAGACGTTCAAAGCACCTTGGAGTATGTGGGGAGAAGGTTCGACATTATCTAACAGGGGTTAAGAGGGAGAGAACAGAGAGAATACATCTTGACAATACTCAATGGAGTATTCAATAATCAGTGATTGAATACATTTCTAGAAAAGATTAAAGACATATATTTTCAGGTGGAATGCCTACGAGTCCCGAGGAGTCTAAATGAATATAAATTCACCCTGTTTAAAGGAAAGCTGTGGCTGAAGTTGGTGCCAGCTATGCAAATCAATTTCTTTTTCTTTTTTGTTTTTTATAAGACAATAAATGAAAGGCTCAAATATCCAAGAAGAGTCATTAGGGAATTTTTTTTCCCCAACAAGTCCATTTATCTTCACCTCAAAATAACAATTAGTCATCAGATGTTACTTTCATTGTTTCCAAATGTTACTTCAATTGTTTCATAATCCTCTCCTATAGGGATTTGTACCTTTCATTGTTTCCTCCATCCATCCCTGCAGAACTGAAATATACCCTCTTCCACAACTGCCATTTTAGGAGTAACAAACCAAAAGAGATATGTCTGTAGTAAATTTCTGTGGACACAATCTAGCTAGTGTTTCCCTCAGCAAGACTACACATATCCTAGAAAACCTGACAGATTCAAAACCAGTCACAGGTTGTATAACTTCTAAATGAGCCAGGTGGAAATGGGAGGGAAAAGAACTCAAGTCAACAGGAAAAAAAGGAAAGAAATCGAAGAAAAAAAACATTAGTCAAAGAAATTGTAAGATAATATGGAAGAAATAAACCAAATATACCATTATTCACAGTAAATGCCAATAAGCTAAACTTGTCGGTTCAAAGACCATCTCAGTTTGCATTAAAAATTTTTTTTTTCAACTTTTATTTATTTTTGGGACAGAGAGAGACAGAGCATGAACGGGGGAGGGGCAGAGAGAGAGGGAGACACAGAATCGGAAGCAGGCTCCAGGCTCTGAGCCATCAGCCCAGAGCCTGACGCGGGGCTCGAACTCATGGACCGCGAGATCGTGACCTGGCTGAAGTCGGACGCTTAACCGACTGCGCCACCCAGGCGCCCCTCAGTTTGCATTTAAAAAGTACTGTTGTTTTCTATTTCGAGAAGACATTGTGGAGGCCTAAGATGACAAACAAAATGTGGAGGGATATACACGAGAAAATATAAGCCCATGTTTTTATAGGGAGTGATGGTATACGCCTTCAGATGGATCACAGCCTGAGGGCAAGGACCACGTGGACCCCAGCTAAGGCAGACTAGATGGCAGAGTTGTCTCACAGACTTTTCTAGAATATCAATACTTCATAATTCATGTACAAGTGAGAAAAGGATAACTTTATTATTTTTCCAACGTATTTTCTTGACTTGGAGGCTTAGCTCATTTGTAATCTTCAAGTTTTGTGTTTTCATACACACACACACACACACACACACAGATATGCTTTCAAGTTTCCAAGTTTCCCTCTGAGTACCGCCACATCCATGAATCTTAATATGTAGCATTTTCATTATCGATTACTTCTTTTTAAAAATTTTTAACATTTTATTTAATTTTGAGAAAGAGAGAGACAGAGTGCAAGCGGGGGAGGGTCAGAGAGGGAGGGAGACACGGCATCTGAAGCGGGCTCCAGGCTCTGAGCTGTCAGCACGGAGCCCGACGCGGGGCTCCAACTCACAAACTGTGAGATCATGACCTGAGCCAAAGTCGGATGCTTAACCGATTGAGCCACCCAGGTACCCCATTGTCATTTACTTCGAAACATTCTAATTTCCATTATGATTTTTTTCTTCTGAGAAGTGAAAATTTCAATTTCGGCCAATATCTGGGTGTGGCTCTCTTCTCATTTTTAAATTACATTTTATATTGAAGTATAAATGACATATAGTGACAAAAGAGGCATTGTCCCCGTTCCATGAAATGTATCTCTGCAGAAAGGGATTCTAATCTATTTTTGACTCTAGCTAGTATTCTCATTATCGTGATTCTAAATTCTGGTTCAGACATCTTGCTTGTATGTGTGTTGGTTAAACCCCTGGCTGTCATTTCTTCGTGCTCTTTCTTTTGGGGTGAATTCCTTCGTTCTGTCATTTTGAAAGGAGAATGAAATGTACATTCTAGTGGGGCAAACTAAGTAACATACAAGTTATAACAATAAACAAGGCAATTTCAGATCATAATACATCTATAAAGCAGAAAGAGATTAGAGATTATATATATATGTATACACACAATATATATGTGTGTGTGTGTATATATACATATATATATATATGTATATATACACATGTAAAAGGACATGGAAAGATGTGCAGTTAAGGAACCTGAAAGGGCGGGCCTACGCCAGCCGACTCCATCTTGTTCTGTGTCCTCCACCTTGAGTGACTATGTCCCCGACATGACCCCTTTTCTGGGAAAATCGCAGAAACCTCAGACCGCGCCTCCTCCCCTTGAGTAACCTCCCGCTCACCGGTTCAAACTTCCTGATCAAAACACGCCCAGCGACCTGCGTAACAGGACTCTGACCCTTCCCCAGCCAATCGGCCGAGGCCACGACCCTTCCCCAGCCAATCGGCTGTCCCTAGACCCCTATAAAACCTTTGTGCTTTTGAAACTCGCTCTCTCTCCCCGGTATCTCACTGCTGTGTCGGTGCAGGTAGGGGACTGAGCTGGAGCTAGCTCGAATAAAGGCTCTTTTGCTTTTGCATCGGACTGGGCTCCCTGGTGGTCTTTGGGGATCACGAATTCTGGGCATAACAGAACCTAGCTATTGTTTTTACGTATTCCAAAATTATTTGCCCAGTTGTCTGTGTTAGTGTTGCACCAATTACGGTGACACTGTCGATTCCCTGGCCGTATCCCCTCAAAACTCAAACATTCCAGCAGCAGCCCATAACTACAGGCAGCTGAGAGATTTGGTCTTGATCCACCGGTGAAAGAAGGCTGGCAGTGCTAGGGGTTAAGGCCCGTGGGAGCAGCCTTGCATCGCTGATGAATGAGGGAAAGTCAAGACCCCAGCTTCCTCGTTTCTGGGGTGAGACACTGAGTGCAAAGTATGTTCCTTAGTATCTCTCGGAGTGCCCCAGGGGGTCCAAGCCCCAGTTGCACATAGTGGAAAACTTGCTTTTTTACACATATGTTCTCGGGGAGGCTGGGTGGCTTGGTCGGTTAAGCATCCGATTCTTGATTTCAGCTCAGGTTATCTCATGGTTCATGAGTTCGAGCCCCGAGTCCAGCTCTGCACTGACAATGTGGAGCCTGCTTGGGATTATCTCTCTCCCTCTCTCTCTCTCTCTGCCCTGCCTCCCCCCTCCCCCAATAAATAAATAAATAAACTTTAAAAACACACATACATGTTCTTAACTTTCTTCCCTTTCCCGTCTCATTTCCCCCATTGGTTAACGATGCTCCTAAGACTTCAACCCGAAACACCGATTAACAGCTTGAAAGAGTCTAAGGCTCTGAAAGGAGCAGAGTTTGTGAATAGGCTTTCTAAAGTGCTGAGCTCCTGTCATAGTTTCATGAGCTAGTTTACTTTTTTACCAGAGATTAGAGGAATCTATTCATATTCACAAAATAAAGAAGGATAGGCAAGTCAAGAAACATATTCTATCCCAGCAGAGGCTTTATGGATCTTCATTTCACTTTTGGAAAACCTGATACATTTTTAGAAAATAAATTTCTGTTGTTTATAAACCATCCAGTCTATGGTATTTTGTTATAGGAGCCCAGACAGAAGGAGACCAGGATCCATGGATATCTAAGAGGTTAGTGGCTAGAATTCAGAGTCCTAAGGGGCGCCTGAGTGGCTCAGCTGGTTAAGCATCCGACTTCAGTTCAGGTCATGATCTTGCACTCTGTGAGTTCGAGCCCCGTGTCAGGCTCTGTACTGACAGCTCAGAGCCTGGATCCTGCCTCAGATTTTGTGTCTCCTCTCTCTGTCCCTTTCCCGCTCTCTCTTAAAAATAAATAAGAATTAAAAAAAAAAAAGAATTCAGAGTCCTTCAATTTGGAGATTAGATAGATCTGGATCTAGGTGTATATATACATATATATGCACATATATGTATATATGCACATATATGTATATATATGTGCACATATCTGTATATATACATGTATCCTTATTTTCCACAACCTCTAACCAAGATTTAACATTTCCTTCAATTGTGAATGTAGGGGCCAAACCACAGAAACGGCAGCACCTGTGAATTATTACCTGTAAATATTGTTGACAATTCTTTGTATCACATTACATTGTTGTGCGTTGAAACATTATTTTCACTCATCACAACTTCAAAATTATGCTAGTTGTTACACCCCTTAAGAGCTTTCTTTATCTACTAAGTTATATATGTGTGTAATAAGTAATATACATATCTGTTTATTTTCATAATTGTTTTTTTAATATGTATTTGATGTCCTACGTTATTTTATGTATGTGTTTTCTGAGAAGGGATCCACAGGTATCACCAGGCCTCCCCGAAGTTCAAGGCATAGAAAAGAATAATAACACCTAATGGGCACTAACTACCATTACCCATTTCCCAGATTGGGAGACTGAGGCACAGGAAGCCTAAGCAACTTGCCCAGAGCCAAAGAGCTTATCAGGAGCAGAGCTAGGACAGGAACCCAGGGAATCTGGCTCCAGAGTCCACACCCTTCACCAAAACGCTGTGGCTGCCTCTCTGAGATTTTATAAAACTCCCCTACTAGCTTAGGGAAGCACCATGGTCTCCGCAAAAGGACTCTCGGCCCCTCGCCCCCTCGCCCCTGCTTTGCAAAGCAGCCAGGTGTGTGCAGTTGAATGCTTTCATTGGCTTCACCTGTGCCCTCCTGCTGATCCCCGCCGGTGCCTACATCTGAGCCCAACTCCACCCTCTCTCTCCTCTGCTTTCCCGCCATGCTTCGCTTCTCTAACCTGAACTTCCCACCGTTTCCTTCCAGTCCTGGGACCTCCGCCTCCCTGCTGCCGCCTCGCAGAGGGCTTCCGTGACTCAGTATCAAAGTAAGTTCCCGCTGGTTTTCTTTCTATGTTTTGCACGCCCATCCTTGTCTCTTGTGGGTTTTGCAAGCATTTTCTCCCAGTTTGGGGCTTTTCTTTTCGCCGTCTTTAACAGAATCATTTGGTGAGCAAAGTGGTTTTAACGAGTCAAATTGATCAATCATTTCCTTCACATTTCGTGCTTTTTGTTTCTTACAAAATCGCTGCCTACCTCCAGGGTCACAAAGGTCCATTTTTGTATTTCTTCCTAAAGGTTCTCGCATTTTGCCATTCCCAGTTAACCCCTTGATCCGCTTGCAATCAACTTGGGTGAAAATTGCAGAGTAGGGATTTAGTTTCTTGTCTATATAAATCTGAAACGTTTCTAAAGAATTCTTTTGTTTCAGAATATTTTAATTCCAGGATATTGTATTTCCTAGCCATAAAGCATGGGGTGTTTAGTAGCCAAAGAGAACCCTGACACTGCCTGGGAAGAGAGTCCTAGGTTGTGGTATAAAGGACTGAAGAAAGCACATTTCTATTTTATATTGACATGAAGTATTTTCTAAAGAAGTTACAAGTGGCCAGATAAGTACTGCAATTGTAAACTCTTTACAAAGGAAATAGATGGGATATAGACATTGGAAGCTATCTCTCTCTGCTTTGGATACTCTTCCTTCCTTCCCTTTTTTTTTTTTTTTTTAGTTTGGTTATTTTGAGTGGTGGGGGAAGGTGGGAAGAGAGACTCCCAAGCAGGCTCCGCTCTGTCAGCCCCGAGCCTGCAGCGGGGCTTGAACTCAGGAAGCCTGAGGTCATGACCTGAGCTGAAATGAAGAATCAGAGGCTTAACCAACTGAGTCACTTGGGCGCCCCAGCTTTGGATACTGCTTCTTGAGGCAGCCCCACCTAGCATCCTGTTCAACAACTTGCCATTTAAATTCCAGAAAAGTGGGACTTGTAGGAAACAAAAGATCCGGAGGAATGCGTGCGCCCGGCTGTGGGCATGTGTACCTGTCTTTGTGTGCTTATGTTGGATTTCTGTGTTCGCGTGTGTATGAGGGGAGAAAACAAACGGCAGCATGGTCCTTCATCCGGAAAGATGTTCCTTCCCGCCGGTCCCGCGCCATCAAGGGTGGCGGAGAGGAAGAATCCTAGTAACGATGCGTGCTGGGATTGTTGCTTTTATAAACTCCATTCGTTCAGCAGGTGACCCCAGTGACTCATGGCAGGTGCGGGGAAAAGAAGGAGAGATGGAAGGAAGTGGGCGGCTGGGAGAGATTCCTGCCGCGGGACCCGCAACGTGCAGTCTTAATAATTTGTGGGTAATTCTTGGCCCACAGCAAGACCTGTTAGGGCCCAGACTGTGCACTCAGGAATCGTGATAGATGAATAAAAGTCACAGCTGAGCATCGAGAAAAATAACTGGCTCCTAAGAGTAACTGATGATAGCTGTAACCTCCCTGCTGAAGGATCAATAGCACAAGCATTTTTTCCCTTAATTGGCCTTTAATCTGAAAATGGCACAGTAAGACCTTACATTTCAAAAGAAACACCAAGGGGGGGGAACATCCCCTTTTTAGACTTTTATAGAATGAAACCTATAGGATTGCCAATAGGATGATTGCCACTCATTCTCTTATGAGGACTCCCTAGGTACTGTGACGGGGTCTAATTCTTAATAATGCTGTAGGACAGTAGGTAGTTAAGAGCTCAGAGCATGGAATCCTAATCCTGCACCCACAATTTTTATTACTTGTTTATCCTTTTCTTCTTAAATGCCTATTTATTTTGAGAGATAGCATGAGCAGGGAAGGGGCAGCCCTGGGGTAGAGAGAGAATCCCAAGCAGGCTGTGCCGACAGCACAGAGCCTGACGTGGGCTCGATCTCATGACCCTGAGCTCATGACCTGAGCCAAAATCAAGAATCAGACGCCTAACCAACTGAGCCACCCAGGTGTCCCTTGCTTCTTTATTGTTTTAAAGCTTTTTTTTAATGTTTTGTTTTATTTTTTATTTTTTGAGAGAGAGAGAGAGAGAGAGAGAGAATGAATCCAAAGCAGGGTCTGTGCTGATGGCAGAGAGCCCCATATGGGTCTCAAACTCACTGCCTGCGAGATCATGACCTGAGCCAAAGTCAGAAGCTTAACTGACTGAGCCACCCAGGTGCCCCTTGTTTATTCTTAACAAGTGACTTTGTGCCTAAATTCTTTTATCTATAAAAATGGGGTGGGGAGGGGGGGGGGGGCGGCGCGGTAAAAATAGTATCTATTCCTTGGAATTCTTCTAAGGGTGATAGGAGTTAATACGTGTTAAATGTTTGATCAGAGCCTGATTAGTAATATTAGAGAATTGTTAAACGCCTCACTTCGAAATTTACTTTAGCATCTATGTAACCTGAGAGCGCTTGCTGATACAGCAAACTGCCTTAAGAAAGAAAATGCTAACTAGTTTTATTTTCTCATTGCTCGTTCACCTCCAGCAAAGAGGCTTGACATTTTGTTTCTCTAAAATGTTCCTGGTGGGGGAGGAGGGGGGATGTGGTAGGCCGTGTGCTTGTTCTCAATTCTTTGATGTTTCTCCCGGTGGGTAGTTTCCTCCTCTACCCATCAAACTGGCCATGTGATGTGTTTTGGAAGATACATTGTGACCTATGCAACTTCCAAAGAAGGTTTAAGGGTCATTTCAAGGTGAGGTATTGTCCTTTTTCTCATGAAGCCAGTAAGGGGCAGCCCCAACCACCTGGATAAAGAAGATAGGCGATAGAGCCATGTGCCACATGCAACTGACAAGAAACACGACCAAGAGATAAGCTGCTGTGTGACGAGCCCCCCGGGGAGGGTTTGTTAACTGCCGTATAACTTACCCCCTGAAACCGGGGAGCTGGGGAAGAGTGGGGTTTAGGTAGAAGCAGAAACTGACAATCTGGGGAAGACAGAAATTGTCCAAGACTGGAAAACGGTGTTGTCTCAGGCATCCACAGCGACTCCTACCCCTGCCATTGCTCTGCCTAAGATAGAAGATTGACCTGAGACAAACAAATAGCTTAATGCATTTAAGCAGGGAGGAAGGTTAGTCATAGGTGCTTCTAGCCTTCTCGGATTGAGCACCCCTCTTGAAGGGATCAACCCCATCGACTTGTCTATGTAATCACATCATAAAGGCCGTCATGGGTCTAAAACTCCTGGAGTCTCCCTGAAAGATCTAGACTGAGTAAGCCCCCCACTTGATGACTTTCGCCTAATCTTAATGGAAACAAGATCAGGTATTGGATTTAGAAGAGGGAACTAATGTGGCATATCTTGCATGCGGTTGTGGTGGTCATGAGTTCACGCCTGCTCTGTTTGCTTGGTCCCAGAGACATCACTGCTGTTTTAGGAACTTCTTTGGAAAACCTTGAGTACTTTTTAGAACATTAGCAAATAAATTTCCTGCATTGCCATGTAAGAAATTCATCAGCATGGGACATGGCATAGTCCCCGTGGTGATGAGTTTCTACAGTGGCCCTTTATTACTTTGGATTAATATACAATTATTATTTTATTGGCTCTTACTGTTGTTTCCTCTGTTTTCTGGACAATTCTTTGAATTACTGACCTATGTCCACCCGATTTTCCCAGCCTTAGGGGCTTGCTTTTTAACTTCTGAATTGTCTTTTATCACCTGCCAGGTTCTTTTCCTATTAAAATAATCCCAAATTCATTTATTCTGTTGAAAGCGTTAAACTATTTGCTGTATATAGGAAGATATTCCTGGTAAAATAGGATGTTAATAGCAGAGTGCCACAGCAGAATAATCACAGTGAAGAGAGCCAGTTCTCATCAGCACAGAAACGCACTATTATTTTTCCCCCACCTTTTATTTCTCTGATCTTATTTTAAAATACTTTTTTGACCCTGCTTCTGCTGAAAGCCATTGTCCCATTTTGCAAACTTTCCTTTGCATCAAAACTCCTTTAAAAATCCGTCTATTCTTACTTTCTCCCGTTCTCCGGCTTCTGGCTTCTCGATCCTGCTCCCCTCAGGCTTTTGCCTTGCACCTGACTCGACTCCCAACAGCTCTTACCAGAAGTCCCTGACAGTCTCCATGTTGTTTGATCTGCTAATGACCTCTCAGCCTCATCCGGTTTGACCAGCAGCAGCAGCGGCTGACATCTGATCGCTCCTTTTATGTGGCTCCTTGGGCACACATTCCCTTGGTTCTCCTTGTCGGGTTCACAGCCATACCACGCCCTGGACACTCCCCATCTCATCTGGTTTTCCTTGTGGGGGGGGTTCACCTTCTTCCTCCTCTCTTGCCCCCGGAAGGCTGCAGGCCTCTGCCCTTTGATCTCTCCTCTCCCTTTTTGGGGGGGGATCTCCTCCAGTTTGAGAATTTCAGATAACCTCTCTGTGCTGATGGCTCCAAAATACTGATCTGCAGCCTGGAATCTTCTTCTGCTCTAGACTATCTTTAACCGCTTTCCTTGCATCTTCAATCGGAAGTCTTAAACACATATCCAAATTAGCCAGAGTCAGAATTCAGGTCTTCACCCATAAGATGGCTGCACCTGTAATCTCTGCCTCCTCAGAAAATGGAAACGCCCTCCTATCAGTAGCTGAGAGCAAGTATCTCCAAGTTTCCCTTGACTCCCTTCCACGTCATCCTGTATCCAGTCCATCAGGACATTCTCATGGCTCTGCCTTCAAAATAGATCAGGAATCCAGCTGTTTCCGCCTCACCATGGTGGTCCAGTGGACCGTCATCTTTGGCTTAGAAAATCACTATTGCTTTCTAACTGGCCTCCGTGCTTTCACATTCACCTGTCCTTACAGTCATTATCAACAAAGCAGCCAGCATGGTCCTGCTAACCTTAGAACAGATGACCTCACTCTTCTGCTCAAAATTTCGTAGTGGCCGCTCATTTCTTTCAGAATCGAATCCACAGCCTTTACAATGTACGGCCAGTCCTGCCTGTGCTGCCTGATCCCCCGGGTTGTATCCAGCAACCCTCATTCCCTTACTCACTCAGCTTAGCTACGTAGTCCTCTTTACTGCTTTCTAAACACATCAGACACATTTGTGCCTCAGGGCCTTTGCACTGACTGTTCCTGATGGCTGGAATGCTTTCCCCCTGAAGACCTGCCTGGCTCAGTCCGCATTTCCCTCAAGTCCTTGCTCACATGTCTTCTTCTCCCTGACGTTCACTGATCCTCATAAATCTAGACCCCTCCGTCTAAAAGTGTAGCTCTCTCTTGCACTCGTGGTGTCCCTTATCCCGTTTTTCTTTCTTTAGCCTGCATACTTCTCCCATGTCGTCATACCATCCTCTATCTCAATTATTATATTTGTCTCTTATGGTTTGTATTCGCTTCTGGGAATGAGAATTCTGTCCGTTTTGTTCGGTGAGCATCTAGAGTAGCACCTGGTCCATATCAGAGGCTCAGTAGGTATTTGTCAAGTGACTTAATAGGTGAGTGGATGAAGTTCAGGCCACTGTGCTAGTGTTCACAGGCCAGAAAACCAGCACTCTAGTTTGACCTCTATTGTAGCAAAGCGGGTCCCCATGGTCAGGTTGAACACTCGCCTGACGCTGACCGTTACCCTCCTTAAATTTTGCACATGAGGTGCCTCGGTAACCCGCCCTCATCCTGGACCTGGCCACACGTGAGAAAGTCTGTTCCTTTACTAAAATATCTGGAAAAAGAAGATGATAAAGAAACAACAAAGCGCATGAGTGAATTTAAAGTTGTATCCCCCGTAAATCCAGGCACATCATTTTTTTTTTCATAAAGTGCTTTCCCGATCGTAATGGAAACCGAGAAAAGAAACCCCTTTTCTTCTGGGGGACTGCAAGGTCTCCGGGAAGAGACGAACTGTAATTACCGTAATTCTTTTTTTTTTTTTTTAATTTTTTTTAACGTTTATTTTTGAGACAGGGAGAGACACAGCATGAACGGGGGAGGGGCAGAGAGAGGGAGACACAGAATCCAAAGCAGGCTCCAGGCTCTGAGCCGTCAGCCCAGAGCCTGACGCGGGGCTCGAACTCGCGGACCGCGAGTTCGCGACCTGAGCTGAAGTCAGACGCTTAACCGACTGAGCCACCCAGGCGCCCCTGTAATTACCATAATTCTTAAAGGTTCTTCAAGTGCACTGCAGAAAAAGTTGTGAAGATGGTATATTAATTTTTGGAAGACCTTGAAATACTTAAAATTTAATTCAGTTCAATCATTAGCATTTTCCTTCTCAGAGCTGCAAAGTTCATTTAGTTATCTGGGAAACGTCCCAGGCTTCGAGAGTTCATATTCAAAAGGCTTGCCCAGTGGCCATGGGCAGCAGGCATGTCGGTCATGCTTCCAGAAACCCTGTGCCGCACCTCTAGCTGGCAGAAACTCTTCTGTGTTCAGATCACAGCGTTGCTGTCTGCTCAGGATTTGATCCTGAATTCCCAGAAAGGCCCCCAGAAGAATTCCTCGTGTGACCTAGCACCTCAACCCTATCTAAAATGCTTCCAGATCTCTACTTCTTAAAGAAATCCAAGGATAGAGGGAACATTCTAGGCTTTCATTCGTTTGCTGCCGTAGGGGCCATGCAGCAGAGACCTAGAACCTCAGTACCGAGAAAGCTTGCTCTTTCCCGAATGAAAGATTCTTCTGACCGCTTTAATGTGTGTGGGTTTTTTTTTTTTATCGTTTTGCTTTAAGTCACAGACTGAAATTGGCATTTAAAATGCCATAGTATTGTAATTAATATTAATTATAATGGCAATAATCCGAGAGCTAGGAGGCAGGGTGGGAGGAAGTACAGTGGTCCCTCTTCAGGACACTCTTGTTAAAAGCAACCTGTCACATTCCTCCCCCGTGGCCGCAGTTCAATTTAACTGAACACTGAGCGGAAGCGGACATCTCTTAATGTGCAGAGCTCTGAACTCCTTTTTCAGCCTGTCTCTCGTTAATCGGAAACCCAAGCAGTCAAAGAAAGCATCTCTCTCTGCCTGTCTCCTGGCTCCACCTTCGACCAGGCCTGGGGTATTTCTGTCCTTAGCAAATGACAAGCCAGAGCTGGAGGCTCTGAAAGACCCCGTGGGCTGTTGATTTTTTTCAAGTGTCTTCGTGCAGAGGGTTCCACAAGGGGGAAAAAAATCCATCAGGAACATGTGTTTGTGGATGCTTTTTATATCCCAAGATGGGAAACCGAGGAGGGCACTTGGGGATTGCAATTTACATTTGAATTATTTATTTATTTATTTATTTATTTATTTATTTATTTATTTAAATTTTTTTTTCAACGTTTATTTATTTTTGGGACAGAGACAGAGCATGAATGGGGGAGGGGCAGAGAGAGAGGGAGACACAGAATGGGAAACAGGCTCCATCCAGGCTCTGAGCCATCAGCCCAGAGCCCGACGCGGGGCTCGAACTCGCCGACCGCGAGATCGTGACCTGGCTGAAGTCGGACGCTTAACCGACTGCGCCACCCAGGCGCCCCTTGAATTATTTATTTATGTGTTAAACACAAGACTCCCTGGAAGGAGTGTTGCTCCCAATTCTCCTCTGGGCACCAGGGCCAAAAGGAAACTAGCATGGTGGACCAGTCTTTTCTGCATTGCTGTCTGACTGCCTTTTCTTCCTGCAGACTGCCAAGCTAGTGGGTCTGTCTCCTGTCCGATCCCAGATTCCAATCTGATTCCTTGAGTTTCTTTTTTATTTTATTTTATTTTTAAAAAAAATTTTGTTAATGTTTATTTATTTTTGAGACAGAGAGAGACAGAGCATGAACGGGGGAGGGGCAGAGAGAGAGAGGGAGACACAGAATCGGAAGCAGGCTCCAGGCTCTGAGCCATCAGCCCAGAGCCCCACGCGGGGCTCGAACTCCCGGACCGCGAGATCGTGACCTGGCTGAAGTCGGACGCTCAACCGACTGAGCCACCCAGGCGCCCCTGACTCCTTGAGTTTCTTAAGCAGGTCCTAATCGTACCCCTGTGCCCAAGACCCAGATCTGCGGGAAGCGTGCCTGGACACAGATTTGTGTTGCCACCTGCTAACTTCATGACTTGGGACACATGGCTTCGTGACTCTAAATCTCCATTTTCTCGTGTGTGAGATAGGAGTAATGACAGCTCTTATTTCATACGGTTTGTCTGGGGCCCAGATCTATGTAGGGAATCTGGTTCAGTGCTTGGCATGAAGTATCCTATAAATATGAGCTATCATTATCATTTCTTATTGGTACCGTAGAATCACCGTCTTCCAGGTGATTTTCATAGAAAAAAAATCGGATATTCTGGTATGTGCTAAAGGTTTTCCGATCTCCGCTCAGTTGGGGTTCACCACCCCCCCCCCGCAAATAAGACCTAAAGCCAAGATTTAGGTGTAAGTGGTTTATTCAGGAGGTGATACCAGAAAACAGTGAAAAAGCAAGGGAGTGAGACAAGCCTAAAAGCAGTTCAAAATAAAACTATTATAGGATATATAATACAGTATAGATTATTGAATATAATCGCTGTTTCTCTGGAGTACCTTGACTAATACACCACCCTAGTCAGGTGACCCAGCTTAATATCACCAGTGATAAGACATACTGACATCATGAAAGTCTTGACCTGATACGCAAAGGACACAGCATCGTTTCTGTGGCATTCTTGCCAAAAATGCATAACCTCATTCGGATGACAAGAAAACATCAGACAAACACAGGCTGACTTTCTTTGGACTTCCAAACTATGATGTCTTTGAGCCGGGAGGCCAAGGTTTCCTTTGGGGGGGCAGGGTGCTCCAACCTCACTCCACCCCATTCAGGATTGCTTATCCCGGCCCAGGTATCGTGTCTTCTGCCTTTGCTAAAAGGATACCCTTCTGAGATGAACCATTTCAAGTCAATCCCTACAGCGGCTGGTCTCAGGAAAGCCTCCACGTAACGGTCTCCTACTCTCCCCAGGACTGCACTCGGTTTCAGGAGCCTTAGGTCAGAGAAGGTCTGGGATCTTCCTTCTACATCTGTCAATGGGCAACTATTCCAGTTCAAACTCCCATGCAGCTCCTTCCCTAGAGACCTAGAGTGCCAGGTAAATGGGACCCCATACTCAGAACGTACATCAACACGGGCCCGGTGATGAAGTCCAGCCGTTCAAAGCAAATTTCCCCTTTCTTGGGAGCGGGAGTGAGTTGCATTGCGAGTGGGATGGCCCGTATCTGGATTTAAAAACCTTGCTCCTTCCGTCACGTTTTCCATTTGATCAACAGCTTGGAGGAAGGTGAACCTTAGGGCTGGTTGCAGCCCAGACTTCCAGCGATGCCTCTTCAATGTGTGGTTCCAGCCTGGAGATTCGGACTCCTCTCTAAAGCTACCTACTGAGCATTTTACTTGGCTATGTCACGACCCCTCAAAATCCCTATCAGCCTCGTAAAACATGCTTTCCCCCCACCCCCACCTCGTGTTCCCTACTCAAGGGATGGGAAATGGAGCGATCGTTGGCTCCATTATTCAAGTCAAAGTTCACCATTCTCCTTGGAGAGCCCCTTGGCCTTACCCCTGTGTCCACTCGCTCAGCAAGCTCTGTTCTTTCTACAGATCACGTCTACTTCTCTCCATCTCCACTGCTACTGTCCTAGTCCATCTCTCCCCTGAACTACGAAAACAGCCTCCCAAGGAAACTCTAGACCATCCCGCCTTCCATCATCTTTCATTTAATAGCCAGTGTGGTGTTTTTCACACACACAAACCTGATCAAACCTCTGTCTCCTGCTCACAAACTCTCAATGCCCAGAATTCTAATGATCTGACAACTGCTTATCTTCTAAGCCTCATTTGCTTCCGCTCTTCCGCCCACAGCCTGCCATTCAACTAGACTGAACCTCTTTCAGTTACTGGAACGATTCAGGCTGTTTCACCTACAGGCTGTTGCACAAACAGCCTCCTCTACCTGGAGTAGTTTCCCCCCCACTCTTCACCTGACCAACGGGTATGCATCTTTGAGGGTTCAGATGGTACTTAAAGTCTGACCTTCAGATTTGAGTGGATTCCCAGCTTGCCTTGCAGTTATCGCTTCCTTTTTCTGTAGCCCCCAGTAGATTATGAACCCTGACAACGATGTGCCTGAGTTGGCCTCGCTTTGTACAGCAAGCTTCTAGCACGGTGCCTAGTACGTGGATGAATATAATGAATTGGGGAGAGCTCACGACTCCCTTCTGTTCCTCATTACCATAGGGACATGCAGGCAGTCAAAGTCAACAGTGATACCAAGTCAAGTGCTGATTGTGGAAACTGGGTTTCTGAGCTTAGTTCTAGGGGAATTGATGGTTCTGCAGCTATCTTACGTTTTCTCTGGCTTGGTAGTTTTTAAATTAAGGGACTCAGTGTCTTTTTAATGATATGTATAACCATTTTAAATAAAATCATTAATCCATCTACCCAAAACACTTTTCCCTCCACTTGTTTCTCTGTCACAATCGTGATTACACTGTATTGTTTTTATTTTTTTTAATGATTTTTTAAAGTTTATTTTGAGAGATAGTGTGCACAAGCCAGGGAGGAGCAGAGAGAGGGGGGGAAAGAGAATCCCAATCGGGCTCTGTGCTGTTAGATCTGTGAGATCATGACCTGAGCTGAGATCAAGAGTCAGACGCTTAACTGACTGAGCCACCCAGGCACCCTCACACTGTATTGTTTCTGAAAACACTATTTTATGGGGGCGCCTGGGTGGCTCGGTCAGTTGAGCGTCCGACTTTGGCTCAGGTCATGATCTCATGGTTCCTGAGTTCGAGCCCCACGTCGGGCTCTGTGCTGACAATTCGGAGCCTGGAGCCTGCTTCAGATTCTGTGTTTCCTTCCCTGTGCCCCTCCCCTGCTCTCTTTCTCGCTTTCAAATAACTAAACATTTTTAAAAATCATAAAAAAGTATCTTTAAAAATACTATTCATAAACAACATCTATATGTATATATATATGTGTCTATATATATATATGTGTCTATATATATATAGACACACACACACACACACATACTTTAGAGAAAGAGAGTGCAAGCAGGGCAGAGAGAGAAAGAGAGAGAGAGAGAATCTTAAAAAGACTCCACACTCCACGTGGAGCCTGATGTGGGGCTTGATCCCACGACTCTGGGATCATGACCCGAGCCGAAATCAAGAGTCAGATGCTCAACCAACTGAGGCACCCAGGCGCCCCTCATTAACAACATTCTAATGAATGCATCATATTCTATCATTTGCCCTGAAACCGTGAGCTGAAGTCATTCATCTTTTGATTCAGTTGCCTATCTTTAGGACCATTAAAGAAAATTTAACTGCAATTAATACGAGCCTGAATTTTCAAAGAAAGCTATTCTGCGATATGTTGCTCTCAGCTAGGATATTTACTGAACTAGCAGTTTCCCAAAATTGCTGATCAGAGAACCTCCTGGCACTTTTTAAGAGATCAGAGTCTTGGGTCCCAAATCTCTCCATTGCTATAGAGTCCCCCCGAGAGGGATGTTCCATCTCCTGTGCCTTTTCTTGTCTCCTGAGATGTGAGAGCAACAGAACGGACACTGGGATGGGGGTCATGGGGTCAAGATGTCTAGTCCTCTCTAACTCTTCCTGAACCCTGAGACTGTAGGAAAGCTACTTAGTGGCTCCGGGCCTGGAGTTGTCTTACCAGAACGTGCTGACTCTATTTCTTATGCTATCTACTCCACAGGAATGGTGACCAAATCCAAGGCAAAAGTAAATATATAAGACTGCTTTGAAATTTACACAGCCCAACACTGACATAAGGCATGATTAGTATCCGATAAAGGGCACAGATCTATCATTTCTGTTTGTGTGATTAAATCGACAGCCTCTCACTCTTCTCCTTTTTCAGCTACAAAGTTAAACCGATTCTAAGTGCTTTTGAGTGAAAATTTAAATCAAACCGTGGTAACCACTCAGAGTCTAGGCAAAGCTTTCTATTTTGATAAAGTCTCTGTTTTCTCGGTCTTCTGAAAATAACATTTTTGGCAAATCACTAGAATCTGCGGGAAGACTGACACCTCAGAAGACAGGGGTTGGGAAATGGTAAGAGACAGGCTGCAGGCAATCAGAAAATGCTGTGCTTCTCAGCTTTGATCTCATTCTTTCCTGAATTTTATCAAGCCACTTCTGCGTTTTTTTTTTTTTTTTTTGAAAGGTTAGCCACTTTAACTAAAAGACAATATTTAAGGACACTAAAAGTGTTTGATGATTTGGGCAATGCTTACAGGTTTTTCACACTTTTCATCTAATATACCAACACAGATTGGTAAGTAGAGTCAATCCGGTTATCTGTTTGACTCATTACCCTATACTTACACACGAACACTTGTAAGGGCTCGCCAAGCCTGACTGATTCAATATTTAATGGTGGTTTTGAGCAAAACCTTCAACATAAAATATGTCCTATTAAATAACATAGGTGGAGGGAGGGATGCTACAACCAGAGCTTGGACGGCCATTGGTTCTCACGGGGGCAATGCATCATCGTGGAAAGAACACAGGATTGGAAGTCAGCTAGACAAGGTTCGAAAGGTGGAATCTGCCGCTTCTAGCTGCAAGAATTTCCCATCCATAAGGATCAGTTTTCCCATCTGTAAAATGGGAATAATAGCATCTTGCTGGTGGAGTTTGGAGAGACCGGGTAGGTGAAGAGCTGGCCCGAACTCAGTGTTCACGAAAGATTAATTTACTTCTGTTCACTTTTTAAAAAAATATTTATTTTTGAGAGAGAATGAGAATGAGCAAGAATGAGCAGAGAGAGAGGGAGACACAGAATCGGAAGCAGGCTCCAGGCGCTGAGCCATCAGCACAGAGCTCGACGCGGGGCTGGAACTCACGAACCAAGAGATCATGACCATGACCCGAGCCGAAGTCGGATGTCCGCTCAACAGACTGAGCCACCAGGCGCCCCAAGATTAGTTTACCTCTATCCGTGCAGCTGATGTTTCATGTCTTTCATGCACGCTCTGAGTTTGCTACCTGTCCCTGCACGGCAGCTTGTATCCTGTTTTGCTGATGTGCTGACAAGACAGGGTTCCCCCCACCCCGCCCCGCCCACCCCCTCACCGCCTTTTTCACATTTCAAGCTTTCTTTTGTTCAGTAGCTCAGCCTATTGTTCAGCTGTGATTGCATTTCCCTTCTGTTTACAGGGGAGAGGAAAGGATTATAAAACAGGTTATGGGATCAAAAATAATAATAAAAATGTGTGCAGCGTGGGCAAGAAGCAAATATCAATTAATGCAGCCCAGTGGAGGTGAAAGTGAGCGGGGCTCAGGGAAATCCATTCATTCTCCTCGCCGCGCAGCATTGCATATATTGAGGGTCTGCGAGGTGTGGGATCGTGCTCCAAATGTTTTAAATACTGGATGTCCTTTCCAGCACTACCCCACTTTCATTCCCAACACAATGGTCCCTTTTATGTTCTTTACATCTCTGCCCTTTCCTTGGCCCCGTTGCCTTAGGTCTCTTCCCCACTTTCTCCCCATCTGTGTCCGTCCCCATCATCCCTCCACCCCAGGCTATGATTTACATAATAATCTCTGGGAAGGCTTTCTGCCTGCCCCACACCCACGAGGTCGAGGTCGTTCTCTCCTCTGCATGCCTCAGTTTCCAAATTTGTAAAGGGGAGACAGTGTGGTTCCTGTCACGCCTGATGTTGTCACGACGACTTAATATGACCATACATGTAGATCATTTAGCAGAGTGCCTCTGCTTTAAATACAAGGTTGTTTTCGTATTAATCTTTTATCATTACCCCGGCATCATTGTTCTCATTCCTACTCCCGGGTGCCCGTGGTATTTTGCTTGTGCTTTATTTTCAGTTTCATGTTATTCCGCCCGATGCAATGGCGATGTTTCCTCTGAGGCTGTATACCCTGCTGGCAGAGATCAAGGCTGTTCCCTAAGTGCAGCCTCAGACCCCTGCCCAGTGCCTGGTATAAACGCAGACTTTTATTAGATACTTACCGGGGAAGAGAAAAAAAGACAAATGCTTTGTTTCCATAACATTTTTCCAAAAGACGCCCTTGTTTGTGTAAATTTAGCAGTTCCTATGAGAGCAGTTCTATGAAAGGGGTCTTGAGGGTGCAACGTGATGAAAAGGGGATTTTTCCTTATTGTCTTTTTATTATCGTTAAACGTTGAACGGTAAATTGGGTTTTCCTTTCGGAAGGCGGTCCTTGGAGACCAAGGGATTTAGGGGGGGAAATGTGTGATTGCGCAGACTCGAAAGCACTGGGCTCTTCTCCCCCGAGCAGCGTCTCACCTTTGGAGTTAGCGAGGCACCTTGGGAAACTCAGGCGTGGAGGTCTCGGGAGAACCAGGCCAGCTCAGTGCTGTCAGACTCAGGGCTTCATGCTGGGCTGAACGGTCTTATGGAAAAAAAAAAAAAATTGCTCGTCTGGGTTCATTGGATTAAGACATCTCAGTCTTTGGAGTTGAAGTTATTTTTAGAAACTCTTTTTCACATTTATTTATTTTTGAGAGAGTGAGACAAAGTGAGAGTGGGGGAGGCACAGAGAGAGAGGGGGACACAGAATCCGAAGCAGGCTCCAGGCTCCGAGCTGTCGGCACAGGGCCCGACGCGGGGCTCGAACTCACAGAGTGCGAGATCGTGACCTGAGCCGCAGTCGGATGCTCAACCGACTGGGCCACCCAGGCGCCCCATTGGTTTAAGTTGTTTTTAAGGAGATGGTATCATGGTTAGAGAACCGTTTCATGCACTGGATTGCATTTCTCCATGCAAGACTGATTTGCTGGGTTGGCACTGACAGTTTGAACACATTGAGTAGTGAAGGCCATTCTGTCTTGGCCCCTTGTCTTAGGTTGGAAGATTGAGGGAGTCAGAAGAATCTGGCTCTGGTCGGGAGGCGTCAGCTGTTCAGCCCTGCCAGCGGAGGGCTCTCTGTCCTGTTGACTGCTAGAGACTGATCTGCTACCTGCCTCTTAGGACTCAGGACTCTTTTTTCGGAAGCGTCCTTACAGAGACGCTCAGGCGAAGGGCATTTCGAAGTTGAACCCTAAAAATGAATTGCAATTTTGAAACCTTAATGGAAAAAATTGCCGTCTCGAACTTTCAAGTGTTGGGAGAAATTGGGGACTTCGATCTGCTTTGGGGGGCAGATCGTTCTTTGTACAGAGGCCATTTCTACAGACTTTTGTGGTGAAAAGGAAAAGCAAAGCAAAAGCAAAAGCAAAAAGCCAAAAAAGTCTAATTCCATTAAAATATCAAACTTAACTTGCTTGTGAAGTTTGATCTCTCCATATCACTTCCTTTTAGGGATTTTTTTTTTCATAAATGTAATTTAAGATTGCATTTCACCTGAAATTTGCTTTTTGAAAGATGTTGGCGTGACGTGCTGTCATTGAGGCATTTGCCCACAGTTAATGAGGGTTAAAACCCGAAGATGATAGTAAGGATTGGGGGCATAATTTCATCATAATTTCATCAGGAGATGAAATTCCACTTCCCGTGGAAGAAGGTGCAAAGACTGTTTCAGAAGCACGCGGCAGACTGTTTCCACCTGGAAGCAGCCTCGGAGCAGGATTGTGATTCTTCCAAGAGGGGCTGTACCTATAAAGACGAGAGCAGCTCCCCCTCCCCGCCCCCCTCCCCTCATTCCTCGATCCCATCTTTTCTTTTCTTTTTTTTAATATATGAAATTGATCGTCAAAGTGGTTTCCCTACAACACCCAGCGGATCCCATCTTTTCGAGGCCACCGTTGCACCTGCTCTTCTAGGAAGAAATGAAGTCTTGAAAAATCCATGAGGTGACTGGAGGCAAGGTAGGAAGTGATCTGCGGCCGAGGGAGAACGCTGATTTGAAGCCAGTCTCAGCACGACAGGCACACCTGTTTTCTAACCGGATGGCAAGAAATCTTTACCAAACGGATAAGAGAGATTTGCTCAGCTCGGTTAAGTCATAGAATTATATTCCCTTAAACGTTCTACCTGGCTGTCGAAGAACTCTGCTTTGTTACTTTGATCAATGATTAGCTAGATAACAGAGATAGTTTCTTTTACGTTCATGTTGCACAAAATCGGCTTTCGATAATTTTGATAGATTTATCACTGTGTTTCTAGGAAGCTGCTAGAAATTTTGTGCACCAGGATGATATGGTAGATGAGGAATATGATGCCTCTTGTTTGGGAAAACGACTAAATCCTATAGCTGAGCACAAAAGGACTAAGTGCCTCATCATAATTCCGGATAATTCCTCAAGTTTGCCAATGAGACGTTGCCCCACAAAGTTTATTGAGAGATGTCACTGGGCAGAATGGGCACTGCCACCGCACCCACAGCCAATGATGTGGTCATGTGTGGAACGAGGGGGCAGGTAAGACAACTTTTGGGGAAAATGAAACATCTCCTTTCTTCTTCTTCGGAAGAAATATGAGAAAATTCTCAACACCACCACTGCCCCCACCTTGAAGGTAAGAGGAAGGCCATCCAAGATACCTGCTCCTGAAGTTTGATAGTCGCTTCAGGAAAGGGGTACACCTTTCTTTACGGTGGCACGTCTTCCTAACTGCTGGGCCTGGCAAGCTCTCCCAGAGCGGTGGAAAGACCACTGGGGGATGTGGGATGGCGGTATAGACCGAAGATGAAGATACGGTGTCACCTGTCTTTGTGTGCTTGAGCTGCCATAACAAAACACTACAGATTCAGTGGTTTAAACAGAAGAAATTGATTTTCTCACATTTCTAGAGTCTAGAAGTTCAAGATCAAGGTGTTGACAAGGTTGGTCTCTCTCCTTGGCTTGCAGAGAGCCACCTTCTTGCTGTGTCCTCACATTGTCTTTCCTCTGTGCACACAAATCCTGCTCCCCCTTCCTCTTATAAGGACACGAGTCATGTCGGAATAAAGCCCCACTCTTATGACCTTATTTAACCTTAATTACATCTTTAAATGTTCTGTCTCCAAATACAGTCATGTTGGGAGTTAGGGCTTCAATGTATGGGTTTTAGGGAAACACAATTCAGTCCAGAACACCACTCCTTTCAAGGTTATGTTCTCAAGAAGTATATAGAAAACGAATCTTTCTTCTTTTGTGCTTTCCAAACTTGGGGCCACAGAAGATGAATGAGCCTGGAGTTCTGGACTACTCAGAATCTTCATAGCATTGAGAGGGGAGGTACGGGCATCAGAGAAAAATGGTCTGAGTCCACCAGCTACACATCAAAGTTCTCAGAGGACCCCCAATCCCTAAGACACCTATTTGAGAATCAGTCCTTAACGACCAAGACTTGTTAAAGAAGTTACTGATTCTTGCAGAGTTTATAGACCATGAGCTAGATCAACAATGATGACCGTCAGAAAAGGAACACCAGTCTTGCCAGGACAGGCGTGTAAGCACTTAATGTTTTTTACCTTTATCCTTCTCCCTACCCATCAAAGAAAAAAGTACTAGGAATGGCAAATGTATAGCCAGTGAGGCCAGAATTATGTAACCCTAGGAATAACTGAGTTGTATATACTCAGGTGAATAAAATCTTTCACTAATAGCACAGCAGAAAAAATATATTTTAAATTGCAAATGCAATGTAGGAGTATAAAATTTTGAGGCGGGTGCCATAAACGATATGGAAATCAGCATCATTACTATAGAGCAGGGAAACTATAACAGCCAAATCCAGCCTATCGTGTTTTTGTATGGTCTGTAAGCTCTGAATAGCGCCCCCCTCCCCGTTTTTAGATACAAAACAAAAAAGCACAAGTAGGATGTTCCATGTCTAGAATGGTAGCATGAGGAGCTCCAGCAGGGAACCATAACTGATAAAAAATGTTAACAACAACAAAACAACCCTTAAAGTTGCTGGAAAGTATCCTAAGGGCATGGACTAAATGAATGAACATTTATTCGACAAAATTAACCAGATCTCAGTTAAAACGGCAAGAGTTTGTATCAATTGAGCCATGACCCACGCCCTCCTTCCTTACTTCAGCTCAGCCTAGTGGACATTTCGTTCAGAGCAAGTATGGCCAAGAGGAGAAGGCTCCCTTTCCCCTCCTGAACCAAGGGATACAATATCTTTCCAGGAGGTATAGGCCACCAGAATTGCTCATTTCCTCCAGCTCCAGTTGTACCGACTGAATTCCTGGGAAGAGTGGCCAAGAGGTCAGGGCACTCTTCCTCCACGCAGTCCCCACCCACAGGGCAGAGGTTCTGCCACAGGCCTGGTAGGCCACTTCACCAGAAGATAGAAGTCCCAGGCCGTAAGAAACAAGCTGGAGCATCAGAGGCTCCTATGACCACCCAGAGCCCTGTTTGGCAAGCAGGAGTGTTTTCCTGCCCCCCGGCTCTGAAACAGCGGCTCTGAGTTTTAGGCAAGGAGAGAGGCAACCCTTAAGAACAGAGGACTCTGAAGCTGTCCTCAAAGGAACTGACTTTATTTGAAACAGAGTGTGGGAAAGGTCAAGCCTAAGGGCATTCTCAAAAACAATGGAGATTTTGGTGGCATGGGACTAAGAGGAGGCTGATAGCTCCGTGAGAACAACACTGCAGTTTAACACAGTTAAACCATAAAACTGCTAGTTTACCAGAGAGGGCCAAGGAAGACTACAGCTAAGAAAAAGCCTCCTGGAATTGGAGCAAACCTCAAAGAGTGGCCTCCAAATCTGCCCCTGACATGGACCCTGAATTTAGTTGGATAAGACTATGGAGCAGTTTATGCCGGGGGCAGTCTCAAAGGCAGCAGGATAGTTAGGTGGCAATGAGTGAAGCATAATAGCTAGGTGTGATACCAATCCAGGCTGGCAGTGTAGCAGTGAGATCAAGAAAAGAGAAAGTGTCAAAACAAAACAAAGAAGTCCTTAAAATGAAAGCCCTAAAATATCTATTATCCCAGGTTGACTGTGCACAGGCCCAAGGCTGTACTCTCTAAGGAGCAACGTCAGAGGCTTTACACGGTGGGGGAAACAGTGCCGTAAATGATATGAAAATCAGCATCATTACTGTAGAGCAGGGAAACTATAACATACCAGCCAAATCCAGCCTATCGTGTTTTTGTATGGTCTGTAAGCTATGAATAGTCCTCCCCCCCCCCCAATTTTTAGATATAAAATAAAAAAGCACAAGTAGGATGTTCCATGTCTGGAATGGTAGCATGAGGAGCTCCAGCAGGGAACCATAACTGCTAAAAATAATAAGCTAATGAGCAAAACAAGCCCTTGTGGGGAATGGGACTAGTATCAAAAGCCAACCACAATCTATTACCTAAAACGTTCAGTTTTCAACAAAAAAGATTATCAGAATCAAAAGAAGCAGGATGAATATATCAGAAGCAAAGAATACAATTGTATTTTACTCTCTTTGGTACTTTCCACTGAATGGGCAAGTCCATGTTTTCCCAAGAATTTTTATTAGCATTTTATTATTCATTGGGACTCACAGGAGGGGAAACAAGAGGGGGAAATGTCACTAACTTGGAATTTAGATGAAATAACCTTTAGAATGTTTTCCATTTCAATGAAGACTCTGTGCCCGAAAGGAAGGATGGCGGACCTCAAGAGGAAGCTGAAGTTAACCTCTGTCTGCCTTTTTAGTCTTTGGAATATGTCTTCTCAACTTGAACATGGCTATCCCTCGTTTTCAATGACTCTTTGGATCTCATCAGGTGGAGTGTTCATTTTTCAATGAACAGGATCAAATAGGTGTTTTCTTTGGCACATCTCTAGCTCTCAGTCACAGATGTCTTCTTGTGACAGGAGGTTCTGGGGCCATTTGAATGTGTCATCTTCTAATGGTACCGTGACAGCTCTACACTGGGGTTTGGTGGTGAAGGGTAGAAGAAGAGCAGAGGGAGGGATGAAGTCTTCTCACACGAGTGCAGATTTGGAAGGCCTCTATGGCCAAGTCAAATGCCAGATTACAACGGAAAAGGAAGACACTTACTTGGATTTGTCTACAATCTCAGATTCTTAAAAATCATGCAAATCTTGTAGAAGAGACCTAGTACCCGCAAAGGCACTGTTATAATAAAAAGAGGCGTACTAATAATTATATTTTCAAGGTCACGCTGCCAGCCAAATGAAGACCTAACTGGAAATGGATTTCAGACACCGGCCTACGTACACTGACAATGATATCCCTTTTATTCGCTTCCAAAAAAATTTTTTTTCTCCTGCTGTGATGAATGCAGAAAGTGATCGAAACATGGAAAGAATCATCAGAGGTTAAAAAAAAACCCAAAAACCAAAGAGGACATACAAGATAAAAATCCTTTCCAGTGCAGCTGTGACAAAAAGACATCTCTGCAAGTCAGTCTATAAAGCGGCTGTGATTATTCAGAGAAATTATTTAGCACTCAGGAAAACATTGCCACAGAATGATGGAGGGGTCTGGCAGGAGAAATTGTCAAAAGACTGGCATCCATCACGGTTAAGTGTGGCGTCTTTGCTGATTACGTGTACCCTGCAGTGAGCCTGCCAAAACAGATCTCTGACACGGCGGTGACACGCTGATGGGCGTCTGTGAGAATGATTGATGGGGTGGCCCGCCAGCATCTGGGACTAGAAGGAGTGGGTTGATGCTGCTGAGTGTTTTGAATGCAGAATAATTCTTTGTGATCCAGGCATTAATTCCTTGAAGCTGGATGCACACAATGAGAAGGGGGAGACATCCTGTGGGCTGGCTTTCTGTGTGTGAGCTTATCCTTGTTCTTTGCTAGAGAAGACAAGGTTTAGAATGGCCCAAGATTGGTCTGAAGTATCCCAAGAATCTACAAGGGACGCTCTTTAGAGATCTTCTTACCAAGGCCTATAAAAAATGTACTGTGTTTTCTTCCTGCTTTAAACCCAAGAATAATAGCTTATATAATATATACTTCATATACTGTTTCAAATCTAGTATCTACCTTATTGGGTAGATACTAATGAGCCCATTATATAGCTGTGAAAACTATGGTCCAGAGAAACTATTCATTGGATTGAGGCAGCCTAGCCTACAGTAACTGGAATTCCAGTGCACTGGAATTCAGTAATGTCTGATGCCAATGACTGTCCTCTGCCCCCTTTGTCACACTACCTTCTCCTAAAAAGCTGCTTACAATGTACTGTATGCTGGGTCTGTTAAGAGATTATGTAACACCCAAATGAGTGGTGACGATTTAATTTTGAACCCATTGTTCAGAACAATTAGGTATTCCAGAAACTTGAAAACTCAGAAATACTAGTTGAGTTACAATAACGGTTCAGTTAAAAAAGCTCACTACCTACTTTATTCACTTCAGCCTTCCCATCGAAGGGCCAAACCTGGTTAGACCTGCCCATGTCTGCATGTACAAGAGAAGTAGGTAGCTGTTACTTACATGCTTATTAACCATTTATTAAGTTTATTGGTCTAGATATCACTACTGTCTGAGAGAAATAGAATGCAAGTCACAAATGCTAGTCATATAATGTAATTTTGAATTTTCTAGTAGCTATATCTTAAGTAAGAAAAAAAAGGAATTTATTTTGATAGATTTTATTTAACCCAATATATCTCAAGTTTATTTTAACATGTGATCAGCATAAAAAGCAATTATTCTTTTTTTTTTGTACTATATCTTTGTACAGAACCTCTCTATTTGGACTGGCCACATTTCAGTGGTTGGGAGCCATATGTGACTAATGGCTGCCATATTGGACAGCGCCGTTCTTGATATTTGGTTTAAGTGGCCCAATTCCCCATATTCAGGCCAAACCTCTACTTTATTGACTCATAAGACCATTTATCAACTGATTTATTTATTTACACAATTTCCATAAAAAATTTGAGGAGAGCCGACACACCTCCAAATATCCACCTCATCCATCTGTTCTTAGGCCATGATAATCTCAAACTTTTGAAACCCAGACTTCGACCTGAAGCTGAGACCTTCCTCTCCTGGCTGTAGCCATGGAACCATTGCCCCTGTGATTCTGCATGGCCTTGAGAAAACTGTTAGCTTTCTTTGGCAATTATCTTCTTTTGGTAATCTTCACAAATCGTAAGTGGGTGACTCAATAAATTCTAACAGAATAAGCTTACCTAAGTAACCAGCACCCAGAGCAAGGAATCCTGCTAATACCCCGGAAGCCTTCTTCCCCCTTCTTCTAGTCACTGCCCCTCCAGGGTCACCACTCTCCCGACTTCTAATTTTGCTTGTCTTTAGCATCACGTACATGAACTATTCTAGGGCTTACTCTCTTCTACCGCTGTCTCTTAGTCGCATTACGTGTGCGAGATTCTTCCATGTTGTTGTATGTAGTTTTAGTGCTTTCATGCTCCTTGACGTCAAGTATTCTATTGTAGGACACTATCTGAGCTTATCAATCTCTTGATGGATATTGGGATTGTTCCAGTTTGTGACTACTACAAGTCAAGCTTCTATGAACGTTTCTTCACGTGCCTTTTGGTAGGAAGAAAAAAAAGTGTGTGTGTGTAGAATTGCTGGATTTTTTTTTATATTTATTTTTGAAAAAAGGATCTTTACAGGTGTGATTAAGGATCTTGAGATGGAGAGATTATCCTGTAGGTCCTAAATGCAATCACATGTATCCTTATCAGAGGGAGGCAGAGGGAGACTTCACACACACAGGAGAAAGGGATTCAGAGAAAGAAGCAGGGATTTGCATGATGCAACCGCAGGGTGAATGAAGGACGTGCACTGTCAGTCACCTGTAGCTGGAAGAGGCAAGGGGCTGATTCTCTTCCGGAGCCTCCAGAGGGAGCACAGCCCTGCCAGGACCTCCATTTCAGCCCAGCGGTACTGATTTCAGACTTCTGGCCTTCAGAACTGTGAGAGAACTCGTGTCTGCCTTTTTTTTTTAAATTTTTTTTTAATGTTTGTTTATTTTTGAGACAGAGACAGAGCATGAATGGGGGAGGGGCAGAGAGAGAGGGAGACACAGAATCGGAAGCAGGCTCCAGGCTCTGAGCCATCAGCCCAGAGCCCGACGCGGGGCTCGAACTCACGAACCGTGAGATCGTGACCTGAGCTGAAGTCGGACGCTCAACCGACTGAGCCACCCAGGCGCCCCATGTCTGCCTTTTTTTTTAAGTTTATTTATTTACTCAGAGAGAGAGAGAGCATGAGTGAGTGAGGGGCAAAGAGAGAGAGAGAGGGAGAGGGAAATGCCCAAGCAGGCTCTGCTCTGTCAGCACAGAGACTGATGCGGGACTCGACCTCACAAACTATGAGACCATGACCTGAGTGGAAATCAAGAGTCGGACATTCAGCCAGCTGAGCCATCCAGATGCCCCTCATTTCTACTGTTTTAAAGCATACAGTTTGTGATCATTTTTTTTCCCCGCATACTAGTGCTAAGTAGTTTTCCCAATTGACGATCATTTGTTTAAAAGAGGGGGGGGAAAGCCACAGTTTTCTAATTACCGATAATATCAAAATACGAAGAATAAGCTTTTAAGAGCAAGGTTTAAGAGACAACAGGCTACCATTACCATCACCATGTTTATTTTTTTTTTTTTAATTTTTTTTTCAACGTTTTTATTTATTTTTGGGACAGAGAGAGACAGAGCATGAACGGGGGAGGGGCAGAGAGAGAGGGAGACACAGAATCGGAAGCAGGCTCCAGGCTCTGAGCCATCAGCCCAGAGCCCGACGCGGGGCTCGAACTCACGGACCGCGAGATCGTGACCTGGCTGAAGTCGGACGCTTAACCGACTGCGCCACCCAGGCGCCCCACCATCACCATGTTTAAAAAAAAAAAAAATCGACCAGGGGGCTCAGAAGAAAAACATACTCTAAAAATAATCTGCTGAACGACACAGATGAAAATTTCGGTAAACCGTCTACCACCCTCTATAAAATATCACAAGAAATTGACTCTACCAAAAGGAAGCAAACAAAGCAAAACCAAAAAAAGACGAGGTAAAAATGAGATGGAGTAAAGTCAGAAGGATTACAAGATGATCCAAACTGCGGCATGTTCAGTAAAACAGCAAGCGGCTATGTGGGAACTCCCTCTGTGCCTTCTCCACAGTTTTTCTGTAAATATAAACCCATTCGAAGATAAAGCCTTCCGTTAAAAAAAAAATCAGGGAGGTGGGAAACAGAAAATTAAAAATCCTGCTATAACATCTGGCGGAAAGTACGGAGCGTGGGATCCCTGGTGAGCACGCCTTTCAACCCATCAGTACCGTTCGGCTCTTAAGGCGGGTGTTAAATGCTGTGTCCATTTTATTATGTCCGATGATGTAGACAATCACGAAACGTTGTGTGTATCACATGTTGTAACTAACTTTAAAACAGTATAAAACTTTAAAACAGCGCAAAATAATAAAGCCGAATAAACACACACGGTTGATTCGGTGAAGCCCAGATCTGACGCTGTAGAAGCAAAACTGGAATACTTTTCTGTAAAGAAAGGAAAACCAGGAGAAAACATTTGAAACCTCTTGCCTACCGAAAATAAAGAGCTGGAGCCTGAAACGCATGCGGGAGCAGGAGGAAATCTTGCCTGTGCTGATGGAAAAGTTGTGTACTGAACAGGCTCACTCCAGGCAAAGCTAGTTGAGAGACTTATTTCTGGGTTCAGACTGGAAAACGTTTTTGAGGTCCAAGGATAGAGACAAAATATCTCACTGGTATTCTGGCGGAATAAAAGAAGACCTTTCTAACGAAGAAATAATAATCCATTCACCACGAACCCCCCCCCCCCCAGTAACATCACATTCCAGAAAATAATGGAACATCACCCGGAGTTCTGGAAGAAATGCTATGGCTCCAAAATTACATAATAAAAAAATGCCATTCTTATACATATACAAGAGCTAGACATTCTCAGATATTAAAAAGCCCCCAAACAGGCTGCCCACACACCTACCTTGCAAGAAAATATTTAAGTTATACTGCGATCCATTGAGATGAGGCAAAACCAAGAGCTCTAAAAATTGGGAAGTCACAATATGAAAGGGCCGGGCATTGTGAATATTTAAAAATGTCTAAGGTAGTGTTGTAAAGCTTTAAAAAAAAAAACCGAACGTAAAAACAAAAGATAGTTATTTTAGAAAAAGTTATATGATGGGTAAAAAGAATTGTATAGGTGTTACCTAGGTCTTAAGACCAAAGTATGAGATCTGGAGTTTAACCATATATGTGCACATACCCCAGTGACTCCCAGGAAAACTCCCTTCTGCCAACCCTGAGAGCTCTGTAGCCTAGGACCCACTCATTCCTCCCTACATGTATTCACAACCCCAACCACACGACCTAAGAGACCCTCAGAAATAACCTGATTATGTTCTGTTCTTGACCTAAGCCACTTTAAAGAAGCTCAACACTTTGAGGTCTCTTCACCTGGATAGTAATGCCCACGTAGCTCTGTACATCCCTCAGGCTGGTTCAGTCTCCTAGTCGCAACTCCACAGAAGCTTCCAGTGTCTATCCATCTCTATATATTCGTTCAGCTCTTTCTGCGACGATTCTTCCACCTCTCGAAGACCCGATTCTCTCCTGAGGACACTGCTCCCTATCATCCCTCCTAAAGAGTAGCTGGGTTTTTTTTTCTCCCACACCTGCCAGGGCCACTGCGGCGAGGGCAGATATCCTCTTTTGTACTCATTCTTTAAAGAGTTTATCACCCATTGTCAACTTCTCCGAAATCAGTCTTGCATTAATCACTGACGACATCAATCTCAATATCCACGTAGATCAGATCAATAGATTTTCCTTAATGCTGGAAATGTTCTATCTCTGAACTATGTAAGGTGGTAACTACCAGACACGTGTGCTATTGAGCGCTTCAAATGTGACAGGTGTAACAGAAGAACGGAAGTTTCGTCTTATATAATTTTAATTATTTTAAACAACCATGGGTGCTCGTGGCTGGCATTTTGACAGCACAGATGTCAATGATAATTACAGTAACCGATGTTCTCAGTCCTTTGGCATCTATTTTTTCAAGTAGCTTGTCCATCATATTACCTCTGGCACCTACCTTTGAACTCTAGAACATACCATTACCAATAATGGCACCTCCTCCAAAAACTTGGTGCCAACGTCCCATTTACCAACCACCGTTCTCTCTCTTAAAGCGTATTTCCTCTGGTAAACTCAGTCCAACAATAGCACAAATTCACTGCGGTGTATATCTCCCGTTCCCTTGCCTCTCGCCATTTGACTGATCAGACAAAGTACTGACTGATTAAATTCAGGTATTGGCCTATTCCCACCAGCACTCAGGTGACTAAATGTGGCTCATGGAAAACACACAACCATGGGTTGCCTGGCTAGTTCAGTCGACGAGCCTGCGCTCAGGTCGTGATCTCACGGTTCACGGGTTCGAGCCCCACGTCGGGCTCTGTGCTGACAGCTCAGAGCCGGGAGCCTGCTTCGGATTCTGTGTCTCCCTCTCTCTCTGCCCCTCCCCTGCTTGCGGGCTCTCTGTCTCTCAAAGATAAATAATAAACATTAAAAAAAAGAGAGAGAAAAGAAAACACGCAACCATGTGACCCGTCTGACTCAACCTTCACATCCGCCAACCTCAAGAGGGCTTTTACCTCGCTTGTAACCTTCCCACATTTCTGTAGTCCTATTCTCCCCCACTCCCTTGAACAGTTACGCCACACCCTCTTCCAGCAACTGGCAACGCTTCCTCTCACCATTCCCATTCCTCTGAATCACTTACAATCACCTATTTCCCTTCAGCTATGATCCCATCTCTCTGTTCTCCTTTATAGCAGAACACCACGATAGAATGGGTTGAAAGTACTATCATCGTGTTGTCTTTCCAATTCCCTCTTGAGTCTGTATTCACCAGACCTTCGTCCCTCCTGCTGTCACTTAGATAGCTCCTGTAAAGGTATGTAGTGGTGCCCATGTAGCAGAATTTGACTCTGACCTCCTAGTCCGCCTCGTTCTCCACTATCAACAGCATTAACGTTTTCAGCCCTCCTTCCTTCTTAACGCTTTTCTTGAGGCTGCCGGGATTCCTCCCTTTCTGGTTCTCCTGCTGTAAGTACTGCCTCTTAGTCTCCTTTCCACTTCCTCCTCATCCCTTCAACCTCCAAATGTGGAATTTCTGCAGAGTTCACTCTTCCGGTCTGTTTATTCTTATCTATTGATTCTCACTACAGTAGCATCCAAATCTGATATCACCACTTTAAATGCTTTCCAGGGGTTAAGGAATCCCCCGAGTTGATTTTTCCAGCACGGAATGTTCCCCTGAAGTCTAGACTCGTATTTCCGTGGCCCATATGCCTGGTTGCCTGTTCAACATCTTCACGAGGCTACCTAACAGACCTAACAGATATGTAATGCACTCAAAATGGCTCCTCCCACGGTGCATACTTTCTCAATCAATGGCAGTGCTTTCCTCTCGGGTGTTGAGGCCAAAACTCTTACCTTAGCCTTGCATCCTCTTTCTCCATCCAATATCCAGACCATCAGCAAATTATTTGCTGCTTCTCTTTCAAAGCTCATCTTGAATCTGAGTCCTTCCTACCACTTTTTCAACCATCGTCCTTTATCTAGGTCACTATAATAATGCCCTGCTGTCACTCTTCTGAAATTTACTAATAGACATGATTGCACTTTGAGTTTTTATTTTTCGTTCCCTTTATTTCACCCATCCTCCTCCCCTCCGGCAACCACCAGTTTGTTCTCTGTATTTAAAAGTCTGTTTTGAGGTCCCTGGGTAGCTCAGTCGGTTAAGCATCTGACTTTGGCTCAGGTCGTGATCTCCTGGCTTAGGAGTTTGAGCCCCAGGTTGGGCTCTGGGCTCACAGCTCAGAGCCTGGAGCCTGCGTCGGATTCTGTGTCTCCCTCTCTCTCTGCCCCTCCCCCACTCATGCTCTGTCTCTCTCTGTCTCTCAAAAATGAACAAATGTTAAAAATATTTTTTTTAATTCTATAAAAGTCTGGTTTTTTTTTACTTTTTTCTTTATTCATTTGACATAATTATATATATATATATATTTTAATTAATTTATTTATTTTGAGAGAGAGTGTGAATGGGGGAGGGCCAAAGAGAGAGAGAGAATCCCAAATAGACTCCGAGCTGTCAGCACAGAGCCTGACATGGGGCTCAATCTCCCAATCGTGAGATCGTGACCTGAGGCAAAATCAAGAGTTGGATGCTTAACCGACTGAGCCACTGAAACGCCCTTGACATAATTATACTTAAAACAAATTTTTTTTAATGTTTACTTGTTTTTGAGAAAGAGACAGAGTGCCACTGGGGAAGGGGCAGACAGAGAGGGAGATACAGAACCCGAAGCAGACTCCCGAAGCTGTCAGCACAGAGCCCGGTGGGGGCGCTTGAACTCATGAACCGTGAGGTCATGACGTGAGCTGAAGTCAGATGCTCAACCAGCTGAGCCACCCAGGTGCCCCCATAATTCTACTTTTAAGAACAAAAATCAGACCCAGTCATTGCTTGCTCACCTCAAACTCCACAGTGGCTCCTACCTTACTCAGAGTAAAGGTCGTGGGAATGGTCTAGAAGGCCCCACTCCTGTCATCAACTCTGTGACCTCATATCCTACCAGTATCCCCCTACCTTGATCCCCACCAGCAACCCTGTCTCCTAGCTATTCTTCAACAAAAAGCTCTAACCTCTGAAAGTTTGCTCGGAGTGCTCCTCTCTAAGACACACACGTGATTTGCTGCCTTGCTTCCTTCTGGTCCTTGCTTAACTGTTGCTTTATCATAGAGCCTTCCCTAACCACCTTATAAATCATTTCGGCAACTCTCGCCCCTTGCCATTCCACATCCCTCTTATTCTGCTTTATCTTCCTTCATAACACATATCACCGCCTAGGCAAACTCTGAATCTATATCTTATGCATATCTATATCCAAGGGAGAGAGAGGAGTACTTCTGTAATGTTTTCTCATACTGAGAAAACATTCTGTAAATGTTTTCTCATACTCTATTTCCTGACATTGGCAATCAACAAATTGAATGGATGAAGGAAAAGAAGAAAGGAGGAAGGAAGAGAGAAAGAGAGTAGGAGAGAAAAGAGAAAAAGAGAGAAAAGAAAGCAAGCCAGGCTGAGAAATGATGGAGTAGCAGGTCATACGGGGAGCTGGAACAGTGAGCCAAACTTCCTAATGATTTTCACTTTCCTGATGGTGCTTTATACTTGATCCCTATACTGAGAGAAAGAATATTTTTAAATTGTTTTTTTTAAAAAAACATTGTTGTATATCTGACCCTAATATAAAAAAAAAGTATCAATCAACTGCAATAAAAGAATTTTATCAACTGTTGATCAACTGCAATAAAAAAATTAATAGTGGGGCACCTGGGTGGCTCAGTCGGTTAAGCGTCTGACTTCGGCTCAAGTCATGATCTCATGGTTGGTGGGTTTGAGCCCCACGTCAGGTTCTGTGCTGACAGCTCAAGAGCCTGGAGCCTGCTTTGGATTCTGTGTCTCCCTCTCTCTGCCCCTCCTCCGCTTATGCTCTGTCTCTCTCTGTCTCTCTCTCTCTCAAAAATAATAAATAAACATTAAAAATTTTTTTGAAAATTAATAGTAACCACTAGTAGAATCTAATATAGAATACATATTTTTTTACTGAAAAATATGAAAGCAAAAGAATAAAAAAAGCTCACAGATCAAAATAATTTTAATAAGACAAACTTTTATTTAAAGCAAAAAGCTCTCTGCTCAAGTAAATCCCAGGATTGTTATTTAAAGGATACACATAAAATTAAGCTGTGAAAATAGGATGGAGGGAGGTCTCTCAGTCAGACACCATTTTATTTTATTTTATTTTATTTTTTTTTTAATTTTTTTTTTCAACGTTTATTTATTTTTGGGACAGAGAGAGACAGAGCATGAACGGGGGAGGGGCAGAGAGAGGGAGACACAGAATGGGAAACAGGCTCCAGGCTCTGAGCCATCAGCCCAGAGCCTGACGCGGGGCTCGAACTCATGGACCGCAAGATCGTGAGATCGTGACCTGGCTGAAGTCGGACGCTTAACCGACTGCGCCACCCAGGCGCCCCAGTCAGACACCATTTTAAAAAGCAGCCTTTACATCGTTAATATTTGGCAAAATTGAATTTAAAATAAAAGCATTAAACAGGGCAAAGACAAAAATAAATAAATGTTAAAAAAATTAAAAAAAAAAAAATGGGGCGCCTGGGTGGCTCAGTCGGTTAAGTGTCCGACTTCGGCTCAGGTCACGATCTCGCGGTCCGTGAGTTCGAGCCCCGCGTCGGGCTCTGCACTGACAGCTCAGAGCCTGGAGCCTGTTTCGGATTCTGTGTCTCCCTCTCTCTCTGACCCTCCCCCATTCATGCTCTGTCTCTCTCTGTCTCAAAAATAAATAAATGTTAAAAAAAAAAATTAAAAAAAAAAAAACAGGGCAAAGAAAGTTCCTGTATGGGGATAAACGACATGGTGTCAGCTCTGTGATTAGTTACCAAAGATGAGGGCTTCTGTCTTGCTGTCTCTCTTTTTCTCTCTCCATGTCCAGCTTCCACATATTGTCTCTGGTAAGACATGCTGCTATGTTGTGAGACGCTCTGTGGGGAGGCCCAGATGGCAAGGAGCTAGGAGGAGCCTCTGACCAGTTGCCCACAAGGAACTGATCCCCCCTCTTGGGTCTTTAAGATAACTACAGCCTTGGGAAAGACCCAGAGCCTGAAGACTAAGTCACACCCAAATGCACAGACTCTGTGAGATTAAAAAATGTCGGTGTTTTAAGTCACAGTGTTTTGGGCTCATTTGTTACACAGCAACGAACAATACGCGGGTCAAAGAGAAGAGTCTACCTGAAATTAAGAACAATAAGCATAGATAGAATGAGTGAAAATAAAGCGTTAAGCTCAGAAATCTACAAGATTCGCAGAACCGAATATGTGGAATGAATGAATCCCTGAGGCTTCAATGCCAGCCTGGATATAAGAGTCTAAGTTTTCAGGCTGAGGGCTTGGCGGGAAGAAAGTACTGAGCTTCCTGCATGAGACTTGGAATGCAAAAGACCATCCTTTCTATGAAAGTAAAGTATTTAACCCCACAGACCGGTCAATGGGTATGGCCTGGAAACCTGGCATTCACCCAAACTAGAAAAAGACTCATATGCAAGGGATTCAAACTCTCTTCTTAAAAAAAAAAAAAAAAAAGGCTGGTGTAGGAACAATTTTGCATTCTACACAACTGGAGGGAACTCTGAATCAAGAAATTTACATAAAACTGGTCCAGATAAGGAAACTGTTTGAACCCAAGAAAAGACCAATCCAAATGTTCCAGAGTGACATCTACCAAAATGAAGATTCGCTGGTCTGCGCTAAGAAACTGTCTTATCCCTAGTCTGAAGGAGACCTCACAGTCAAAACTTTCAAAAGAATGGCAGCAAACCATCCACTATAGTGGAAGGTTTATGGACACTATGAATAAAAAAATCCAGACCTCGGGAACTATAGATAAGAGAACAGTCTTTAAAAGGTTTATATATATTCATATACATAATCGTATCCTGGGGTTTGTATTTCTTTCTTCATCTCTCTATTTTAAAAGTGTGTGTGCATATAAAATTAAGAATATTCTGAATATTTGCAAGTGGCATAGCCAATAGTCAGTATCCAGAATATGTTAAGAACTTATACAACCCAACACCCAAAAAGCAAATAATTCAACTAAAAATGGAGCAGAAGACATGAACCGACATTTCGCCAAAGAAGACATCCGGATGGCCGACAGACACATGAAAAGATGTTCAGCATCACGGATCATCAGGGAAATGCGAATCAAAACTACAATGAGATGTCAGTCACCTCATACCCATCAGAATGGCTAAACTGAAAACAAGAAACAACAAATGTTGGCGAGGATGTAGAGAAAAAGGAACCCTCTTGCACGGTTGGTGGCAATGCAGGCTGGTGCAGCTAATGGGGGACAATATGGAGTTTCCTCAAAATGGTGAAAATAGAACTACCCTTCGATCCAGCAGTTGCACTGCTGGGCATTTGCCCCCGAAATACAAGAACACTAATTCAAAGGGATGCGTGGACCGTGATACTTAGAGCCGCATTATTTACAGTATTTACAAGAGCCAAATTGTGGAAGCAGCCCACGTGTCCACCGATAAATGAATGCATAAGGAAGGTATGCCCCACCCCCACACCCAGGAGTATTACTCAGCCATAAAAAGAATGAAATCTTGCTATTTGCAATGACACGGAGTGATTGCGTAATTGCATTATGCTACGCGAAATAAGTTCGAGAAAGACAAATATCACATGATTTTACTCAGGTGGAATTGGAGAAACAAAACAAATGAGCAAAGGTAAAAAAAAGAGAGAGAGACAAACCGAGAGACAGACTCTTAACTGTAGAGAACACACTCATGGTCACCAGAGGGGAGGTAGGTGGCAGATGGGTGAAATAGGTAATGGGGATTAAAGAATGCACTTGTCTTGATGAGCCCCGAATAATATATGAATCACTATGTTGTACACCTGAAACTAATATCACACTGTATATTATACTGGAATTGTTTAAAAATGAAGTTATACATGGCTTCGTATATAAAATACTCAGAAAGGAAGAAATAAAAACGACAAGGTGATTTTTTTTTTTATACAAGTAGAATACATTTCTGGAAATGAAGACCATAGGCTTTGAGAAAAAGAGAAACGCTCATACGATGGATTAAACGGAAGATTAGATGACTGAAGAGAATATTAATGGAAATATTGATAATTAGAAATCACCAAGAAGACAAAAGAGATAAAGAGATGGAAATTGGTAAAGAGAAGAGACCAAATACTGAGAAGCTTTACAATATACCTAAGAGAATTTCCAGAAAGAAAAACATTGAGAGGCACTAGCGAAGATCTAATGTATAACTAAAATACAACTAACTCAGAGGAATGTAACTTTACATGGAAATCCACAGTAGATTCAGGGAGGCAGAACCGAATCCAAATTGAGACAAAAACTTTGGAGGATCAAAGATAAGAGAAAATAGCTATCAAAAGAAAAGGCTCATATGGTGAGAATATTTTATATTCCCACCAGCTGTTATGAAGGGTTCCAATTTCTCCGTATCCTTGCCAACACCTATCTTGCTTTCAAAAAATATTATTAATATAGCTATCCTCGTGAAGGGGTATGCCATTGTCATTTTGATTCACAGGACACGATGTGGAATACCTTTTCATGTGCCTGTTGGCCATTTGTGTACCTTTGGATAAATGTCTGTTGCAATTATTGCCCATTTTATTTTATTTTTTTAACGTTTATTTATTTTTGAGACAGAGAGAGACAGAGCATGAATGGGGGAGGGTCAGAGAGAGGGAGACACAGAATCCGAAACAGGCTCCAGGCTCTGAGCTGTCAGCACAGAGCCCGACGCGGGGCTCAAACTCACGGACCGCGAGATCATGACCTGAGCCGAAGTCGGCCGCTCAACCGACTGAGCCACCCAGGTGCCCCAGCCCATTTTAAACTGAATTATCTTTTCATTATTGACTTGCTAGAGATCTTCTATTTTGTATACAATTCCCTTATCAGATTTACGACCTGCATGTATTTTCTCCCATTCTGTAGGTTTTTCTTTTACTTTCTTCACAGTATCATTTGAAGCATGAGTTTTTTAAATTCAGATGAAACACAGTGTATCTATTTTTTCTTTTGCTGCTTGTGCTTTTTGTATTATATTTACAAAATCACGCCTCACCCAAAGTCACACAGATTTACTCCTATATTTTGTTCTAAGAGTTTATAGGTTTAACTTTTACGTTTAGGTGTTTGGTCCAGTTTGAGTTAATTTTTGTATACGGTGTTAGTGGTCCAGCTTCAGTCTTTTGCATGTGGATATCCACTTGATATCCACGCCATTTGTTGTAAAGACTATTCTTTCCCCTTTTTGTCACCCTCATCAAAAATCAATTGACTGCAAAACGTGAGGGTTTATTTCTATATTCTCAATTCTAGTCCATTGATCTATTTATGTGTACCGGTATGACATTGCCTTACTGATCCTTTGTAGTAAGTTTTGAAATTGGGAAGTAGGCGTTATCCAACTTTGTTCTTTTCAAGATTGTTTTGTCTGTTCTCATTCCCTTACATTTCCATGTGACTTTTAGGGTTAGCTTTTTGATGTCTGCAAAGAAAAAAAATGAGCTGGGAATTTGATAGGAATTGCATCAAATCTATGGATCAGTTTGGGAGCCTACTGGCATCTTAAGATGTCCTATTAATGAGCATGGGACATCTTCGCATTTATGAAGACGTTCCTTATGATTTCAGTGCACAAGTCTTGTGCTTTTTTAAGTTCATTCCTAAGTATTTTATTATTTTTGATGGTTTTGTAAATGAAATTTTCTCCATTTCATTTTTAGATTGCGCATAGAAGTACAATTGACTTTTTCTATTCTGTATCCTACAACATTGTTTATTCTAATAGTTTTTGGTGGATTCCCTCAGATTCTCTAAATGAAAAAAAATCATGTCAGTTTCAAATAGAGATCATTTTACTTCTTTTCCAATCTGGAAGCTTTTCTTTTATTGCTTATTTGTTCTGGCTAGAACATCCAATACAATGCTGAATAAAAGTAGGGAGAGAAAATAAACATCTCTGTCTTGCTCCTGATCTTGGGGGGAAAGCATTCAGTTTTGACCAGTAAATATAATAGCTGTGAGTTTTTCATATATAATCTTAGTGATTTTTATCAGATTAAGGAAGTTCCTTTCTATTCCTAGTTTGAATTTTCTCAAGTGCTTTTTTCTGCATCTGTGTCCCCCCCTTTATTCTAATAATATGGTATTATTATGTTAATTGACTTCTGTACATTGAGCCGGTCTTACATTCCTCGGATAAATTTCATTCGGTAATGGTATATGATCTTTTTGATATATTGCTGGATTCCTACTGAGATATAGTCAATTTTCTCGAATGAATATTTCCTCGTCTGCTGTATGTACTAAGACCATTGTCAAGGACTTTAAATTTTTGTGTTTTATAATTTTCACTAAAGTATTGTTTTACTGGGTAAAGGGTCCACCAAACTCCTTAGTCTGTCATTTTGAAAGATTCCATTTGTTCCTATTATTATATGGTATTCAATTGTACGATATACTAAAACATTATGTGTTCTTCTTTGCAGATATTTTATTTCTTTCCAGTTATTGTGGTTACTATCAATTTTCTGTTCATGTCTTTTGAAACAAATGTGCAAAAATTCTCTAGAATATAAGTATATATACTTACCGGTTATAGGGTATATGCAGCTTCAATTTTTTTTTAATGTTTATTTTTGAGAGAGAGAGAGCAGGGTAGAGGCAGAGAGAGTGGGGGGGGGGCGGGGGGGAGAAGATCCGAAGCAGGCTCTGTGCTGACAACAGAGAGCTGATGTGGGGCTTGAACTCATGACCGTGAGATCATGACCTGAGCTGAGGTTGGACACTTAACCGACTGAGCCACCCAGGTGTCCCATCTTCTATTTTATGGGGGTAAAGTCATCACCCCGTTGTAAGTGATTGCCATGGGTGTTCTCAACATTGCTCACCCTCCCGACACTGGAGATTGTCGGATCTTACATTTTGCCAATATGGCAGGTATGAAATCGTATTGCGTTACAATTTTTTGTTTCACGTGTTTGAATGCTAACGAGGTTAACATTTCTTTATACACTTAATTGATGATTATACTTCTGTGTTTATATCTGCACACACCCTTTATTTTTCTGTCGAACAATTTGAATTTATTGATTTGTGTTTTCCATTTTGGAAGTCTTGAGAAATCCTTTTCTACACCAAAGTCACAAATATATGCTCATACGATTGTTTCTATAATATAAGCTTTAAAATTTGGCTTTCACATTAAAATCTTTAAGCCACATAGAATTCCTTTTTGGACATGGTGTGAGTTAAGGATTCAGTTCTTTTTGTTTGTTTGCCCTTGTTTGTGTTTCTTCTTCTAATTAATTTTCTCAGTATAAATAATAATCTTTATTAAAAAATTTAGTAAAAAAAAATAATCTTTTTTTTAACCCATTGATCTGTAATACCAGCTTTGTGATATAGAAAATTGGCATGTAAACCTAGATCTGTTTCTCAACACTTTGTCATACCCAAGTGGTCTCTTTGTCTATCCTCGAACCAATATGACACTATATAAATTATTATAACTTTGTAATAAAGTCTCTCTAATCTGCTGGTAGGGCAAGTCCCTCTGCTAGGTTATTCCTCAAAATTGATTTGGCTTTTCAGATGAGATTTTTATAAATTACAATCATGTTGAGAAGCTCTAAGGAAAATACTTTTACATTATGATTAGAATTACATTCACTCTCTCTATTGAGTTTGGGAAATCAAGTCTTTCTATGCATTAATAGGATTTTCTCTCATTTAAAAAATATACTTTAGTAAAGTTTTTAATTTTATTCTTTAGCTTTTGGAAATATTTTAAGTTTCTTCCTAAGATTTTACATTTTTGTTCTTTTTCTAGGTTGTATTTTTTTAAGTCCATTTCCTAAGTCTTTGTTAAAAGTGACAAAGGTCACTGGTTTTTACATATTGATGTTTTATCTATTAATTTTGCTAAACTCCTTTATTGGTTCTACTAAATAGTCTATTGTTTGGCTTTCTGGATAAACAATTATGCCATTGAGATTTAGTTATAGATTCATGTTTTTCTTTTCCAATCCTTATGCATTTTCTCTCTCTCTCTTTCTCTCCTATTGACTAAAAGTGGTGATAGTGGGAATCTTTCCTTTTTTCCAGATTTTCAGGAGAATCTTTATCTTTTCATCATTAACAATGATCTTTGCTGTGAAATATTCATAGTTATTCGTTGTCAATTTAGAAAGTTCCCCTCTATTCGCAGTTTCCCTACTGGCCATAAGCAAAGAGTAAATCTGGGATCCTCAAAAGGGTTTTCTCCTTTAATCTGTCAATGTGGTGAATTAGGTAATTTTTCTAGCATCGAAATCATATATTCTTGATAGAAAACCATGCCAGTCATGACTTACTACCATTTTAATATATTTCTGGATTTTATTTGCTGGTGTTTTTGTTTTGTTTACATTCATAAGTGGGATTGGCCTGAACTTTTCATTTCTTGCATGGCCCTTATGTCTAGATAGCGTATCAAGTTTATGGCAGCCTCATAAAATTAGTTGGAAAAAATTTCCCTTTGCCCTGTTCTCTAGAAGCATTGGCATATATTTTTAATTTTTGACCTTACAAAATTTGTTAAAACTTGCCAATATAACTTTCTAAGGAGGCTTTAAATTTTTGAATCTGTTCTTTCGATGATCAGAATAATATTCACATTTTATATTTCTTTTTGATCCTTTATAGAAAGTGTATTTTCCCAGAATTTGTCTTTTATGCCAAAATTTCATAACTTTATTTCTACAAAATTGTTCATAATATTATTTTCTTATTTTTAAAAATTCTGTCTTCTGTGTAGTTGTGACTCTTTTCATATTATCCTTGTTATTTTGTACTCCCTTTTTTTTTTTCTTGATTACTCTTGCTGGATGTTAGCCAACCTTACTGTATTTTTGGAAGATCTATTCTTTTTCAAAGATCTGTTAATTTTGTTGATCTCTATCTGTCTTCTCTACTTCATTAATTTATGCTCATATATATATTATCTTTTTTATTCTACATTTTTTGGTATTTTGTTGTTCTCGCTTCCTAAGTTGAATACTTGGCTCATTCATTTTCGGCCTTTCTTATTTCCTAATGCAAACATTTCAGACTATCAGTTTCTTTATCAATTCCATTTTAGTAACATCTTTCAAATTGTTTAGAAGCAGGTTTTTCATTATTCTTCAGTTTTAAGAATTTTTATCTTCCACTGTGAGTTATTTAAAAATTTTTATTTCTAATTACAGGAGATATTTAAAGTTATTTTGATTCGTATTGGAATTCTTAGGAGTTCAGAGGAAGCTATCTTTCTCATCACTCATCAAGGCTAACCTTGTAGGGAATGCATGTCCTTTGTACTTGAAGAACTCTGGTCTTCTCCCCCAGTGCTGTTTCCCTTGGCTTTGTCTAGGCTGGATAAAAATTTATTTCTTGGGGCACCTGGCTGGCTCAGTCAGTTAAGCATCTGATTCTTGATTTCAGTTCAGGTCATGATCTCATGGTTTGTGAGTTTGAGCCCTGCATCGGGCTCTGCACTGACAGTGTGGGGCCTGCTTGGGATTCTCTCTCTCTCCCTCTCTGTCTGCCCCTCCTCTGTTCATACACACACACACACACACACACACACACACACACACACACACACATTCTCTCTCGCAAAATAAATAAGTAAACTTAAAAAAAAATCTGTCTCTCTGTTGGGCTTCTCTCCTTTCTCGAATACCCATCTCACTCTTGAGAGCATCCGTAACCACACGTCTTGAGGTCTTATGTGTCTTTTTCACAATCTCTTATCTTGCCTCTCCTGTCCAGTGTTACCGTCACAGTCAAAGGCTGTGTCAGAGCCGGGCCTAAGAATCCCTGGGCTTAGTCCTGATGACCTTCCACCCTGACGGGTTGTCCAATCTTTTTATACTTGGAAATGTTTTTCACCCGGCTGTGCTTTTGTCCACTCTCGTACCTTGACTCTCTTGCCTTGGGTCCTGACTAGCTCAACCTCTCTAACTACCTTCATTCTCATTTGATACATAATTAGAAATGTCCATCGGCCCCCTGCCCCCGGTACACACTTTGCACATCAACTGAGTTTCCATGACTACTCACTAGCCACGTGCTCCCTGTGTCTTCATCTTTAGCCTTGGTCCGAGGCTTCTACAGCTTGTTCCCTGCAACTCTCCACACCCACGTTCTCTTATTTTTATTCTGTCCCTTTAGACTTACGTGACCCAACTGAGCCCCAGGGAAAAACAGCTAAAATCTCTAGGCTCAGGTAAAAACACAGGGAAAATGATCGTAAAGCGAATGTAGGGTACAGTTAAGCCAAGCAACAACCTTCTAAAGAGATTCTTCTGTATTAATGTTTTCCGAACGATCCAGAAATAAAATTGCTGTGGCTGTCATACATAGATAGATTTCATGTCATGAGGGTTACATTATGTCCTCTTTTTCTTATGTTTTTCTTCTACCAGTGGATAACTTGGAAGGAAGACATCGGTAATAGAATTTAATACACTGACTGAAAATTATAAGTGTTATAAATCTTCTGCAAATTCTATTTTAAGACTGGACTAGTCTGTCTCTCTCTCTCTCTCTGTCTCTCTCTCTCTCTTAACTGCGATGGTACCCACCCAGACGTTTGATCCCCAAACAAGTGTGATGTGTTCAGGAGGTACACTTAATTAAATGAGGATTTAACAGGAGCACTGGTATGTGACTTTTCTTTTTGAACTACATAGAAGAGGGAAAGCCAAAACTTATGGTAATGTGACATTTAAGTTGCAAATTCAAACTGAAAAAAAAAATTCAGGAAATGCAAAAGTTATGGTTGTCATAGTAATCCTAGTTAAACCACAGTACGCACGGCATATTTCCTGAGATTCACGCTACACAGTCTTTAAATCACCTATTATGTCCTATATTTTAATGTTACATCGTACATGGTTCCTACTAACACACGGATTTATACGAACACAAAGCAAGCCTTTTCGTTCATATATTTTGCTGTAGTTCACGTCCCACAAACCAACTCTGAGGGCCGTTCCTAAATACACACTTAAAGTTAAAATTCTGGGTATGGTTTATTTACTGTGTCTTTCTTTCCCATCGCTAGAACGTGGTGTTCGGAGTAATGCATTCACCAGTAGGTGAAATGATCTCATTTGACTTCATCCGTATTCACATCAAAGCCCTCTGAGTCGGAAATGGAACATTAAGAAACACACAGTTGCTGAATTCTGTGATCCCGGTTGACTCTTTCATCATTGCTACACACCGTATTGCACGTTGCGTGCCAGGTACTTTAAAGCCCCTTCCAGCCCGGTAGTCCACCATCTATGATTCTCCCGAGTTACGGACTTCTTTCTCAAAAAACACCCTATCACTTCTCCCATCCTTGTTCCACTGTCCCCCTGATGAATACTCTTGAAATCTCATTTATTTTTGTAAGACAAGACAAAATTGAAGCGTCCCCCGGGGCAACAAATAATAGCATGCATATCATATCTTTTTTTTTCTTTTTTTTATTTCCCTCAACTAAAAGTTGCGTTTTTCTTAGGGCAAAACTTGATAGAAAAGCCTAGATTTGTATGAATAGCTTGAAGGCAAATCATTATAGTTCACACCTTCCGAGCTTCAAAGCGTCTCAGCCAAGAAAGCATATAACCCTAAATACATAGGTTTGGGCACATTCTATCAAACAGATCTAAGTGAGGGAAAGGATCATTCAATTTCCCTGTTACTTTTAAGCATCCTTCCAATTAAACATCCCCTTCTTTTTTTAAAAAAATTTTTTTTAACATTTATTTATTTTTGAGACAGAGAGAGAGAGAGCATGAACAGGGCAGGGTCAGAGAAAGAGGGAGACACAGAATCCGAAACAGTCTCCAGGCTCCGAGCCATCAGCCCAGAGCCCGACGCGGGGCTCGAACCCACGGACCGTGAGATCATGACCTGAGCGAAGTCGGAGGCTTAACCGACTGAGCCACCCAGGTGCCCCAAACATCCCCTTCTTCTAATGGGAGAAAGAACAGGGCCGGGTGCTCTCGGCTTACACCAGATCCCGCCAGCTGCGGTGGACCTTGGCATCCTGTCCATTCATATCGCTTGTCTCAGTGGATTTATTCATCTCTCCCCCGTGTAGAACTCCGGGTTCAGAACTTACCCTGCGTCCCCTGTTCTACGTAGCGTTCATTGCATTCTGGCCACTGCCACCTAGTAAGCATGCCGGTATGTTTTTGTGGCATGAGGTTATTAATGATTGAGGACACCAGAAGCCTCTATCTCCCCAGCACGGAAGCCTTCGTGGCGTTCATGGCAGGCCTGGTAGGAAATTGTTGGTGAAGAAAAGGGGAGGGGAAGTGGAAAGGAGAGCCTCTAGCGTCTCTCCGAGATGAGGAAAAGAGTTCTTTAAGACATCCACGGGAGGAATCCTGCTCCCAAGGAGATCACAGACATTAGCGACCACCAGAGTGTTCGCTATTTTAAGAATGTAATGTATTTGGCACTGGTTTCTGCGACCCGGGTGCCTTCCACCCAGATATTCGTGGAAATGTCTAAATCACATGTTTGCCTGGGCGGTGTTTTGCAAGTCTCAGATCCTATTTGGCAAGCAACACCTGCTCGGATGTGGGGAAATGCCATTTGTCGCGTCCAGGTGTTTGGCTACGTTGGGGCCATTTTGTTTTCATCTGCCCCGTGTTCTCTCCTGGTGACACATTCCACAAATGGAATGCGCGTGCCAGGCCGAGGATATAATGAGTTAGTTATCTTTGGCCCAAAAAACCCTGGACCCAAAGTCACCATTTCATAAAGTGAGGGATCTGCAAATATTTGAAAATCAAGAGACAGAGAACATATTAAGGAACAGTTTCTGCTTGGTGGAGGGCCAGGGAATCAGGCTAGGGGGTGGAGATAATTGGGGAATTTATTCTTCTTCCTTTCAAAATCCATATGCAGTCTTAGCTTCATTCTATGTTTGTTCTAAACATGACAGATACTTCCCATATTCCCCAGCATTTCTTTGTTCTTCAAAAGAATTAACTCGTTTAGTCCACAGAATGTCATTACAAATGTCTGGTAATTCTGCTGTTTGCTTACCGAATATTCATCCCCCCACCCGCTTTCTTCTAAATAATATCATGATTTGGGGGGAGGTGGCAATATGGCCGGCCAAATTCATAAAGTTCCCAGCCTCCTTTGCATGGTCATGTGATGCAGTTCTGTCCAGTGAGAGAGAAACAGTAGTTGGGGGATGGGTTTGCATTACCAAATAATAAGGTAGAACAATCCAAGGAAGGACTTTTCTGTTTTACCTCTTTTTCTTTCCCCCTCCTTCTGCCTGGAATATGAATATCGGTAGGTGCAGAAACTATCTTGAATTCATGAGATTAAAAGTCACATATTTACACATTAAGGATGATGACACAAAACTAAGAAAAAGTCTAGAAGATTGATGGTCTCTTGGAGCCATGGCTCCAGCTCTCGGCTGTCTACTTCCGATTTTTTATTACCCCAGAAAAATAAACACTATTTGAATAAGCCACTGAACTCATATTTGTTATGTGTAGATGAACCCAAATCCCCACTAACAGAGGTAGGTACTATTTATTGGTTTGTTTTTTTAAAATGTTTATTTTTGAAGGAGAGACAGAGCATGAGCTGGGGAAGGGCAGAGAGAGAGGGAGACACAGAATCTGAAGCAGGCTCCAGGCTCTGAGCTGTCAGCACAGAACCTGATGTGGGGCTTGAGCTCATGGGCCATGAGATCATGACCTGAGCTGAAGTCGGAGGCTTAACTGACTGAGCCACCCAGGTGCCCCTAAATCCCTATTGTTTCTAGAGAGGAAACGAGGCACAAAGAGATTTAGTAACTTGGCCAAGATCTCTCAGACAGGAAGTGGAGAGACTAAGAGAGGAACCCGGGCCGGGAGCTCCTGGACCCTTGCTTTCAAGCATCCTGACCTGAGCTCTCTCTCAACTTGGTTCCTACGGATCCCCAGGGCCTTTGCACATTCTTCACACCCTTCACCAGTCACTCCACTTCCCTGGTTCCAACGTAGAGAAAGATGAAAAGGTCATTGCCCACAACAGTCTTCACGGCATTTAGTCTTAAGATAAAGAAAACTATTTGAGGAAGAAATCACTTGTGATATTCCTCTCTTAATAACGTATGAAAAGCTTTAAACAAAGTCCTAAACTAACAGGCTGTATCTCTGTCCTGCAATGAGCTTGGGCAAAAGAAACTACAAGAATGAAAACATCTTTCATTTCCAAGGGCCAAATCACAATCTGTCATTAAGATGGTGTAGTTCTTAGGCAGTGCCTTGAGACCTGAGGCTTAGCTGTCAATCTCCAATCATCATGCTCTCAATCTTTTTTCTCTCCTAGCAAAGTTTTAAGTGGCGATGCATAGGTTCTGCCTCTTGATATAAATTGTTTTAATTGCTAGAGCACCAGGGTATCTCAGTCGGTTAAGCATCCGAATTTTAGTTTCTGCCCAGGTCATGATCTCACTGTTCATGAGTTCGAGCCCCGGGTTGGGCTCTGCACTGGCAGCATGGAGCTTGCTGGGGATTCTCTCTCCCCCTCTCTCTGCCCCTCCCGTGCATTCTCTCTCTCTTTCAAAAATAAACTTAAAAAAAAATTGTTTTAATTGCTTATTAAAGTTGCAAATGTACAACTGTGAAAAGCAAGAACACAATTTTTCTGTTAGCAGCGTTTCTTCCAAGAAAGCCCACAGCCCATACAGACAAAACTCTATCAAACAGAATGTGGGAGGGAGACAACAATGTGCTTAAAATCCGAGAATAGGCCAATCTGCCCACCGACCCTGAGAAACATTCCAGACAGTGGTCATTTGGCTATTTGAATGGCAGCCTTTACAATGCAAATCACTCTTCTGTACCAATAGAAAATTTCTGAGTGCTAGGATTAAATTACAGGTGATTTTTGTTGGAAACACCTACCGTGGCATTTCCCAAAGGGTCTAATGGTCAAATTTAAGAAACACTATATTTTGAAGAAATTCACAGTGTACATTAGCATATTAAAGTCTTTGAAGTTTTTTTGCAACACAAGGACAGGGTTAGCATGATTCAATATATTTAAATACATTTGGGGGAAATACTAACCTACACAGAAATTGGGAACATCACATCTTTACCTCATCAGGCTAATGGTTCCATTAACACTTTTATAATCTTCCTCCTCACTCACCCCTAAGCATAAAGCCGTTAGCTCTGCTGGAATGTTGAATTAATTACAGGCAATCCGGGGTTTCTGAGGATCCCATATTTGCGAATCTGCCTACTCGCTGAAATGTATCTGTAATCCTCAAATCAGCGCTTAGGCACTTTTGTAGTTATTTGCAGACATACACAGAGAGGAAAGAAAATTGTCACCCAAAGTGTACGTTACCAGCTGAGGCAGAGCAATGCAAGACTTTTCCTTCTTGTTTGAGTTCTGGTACTAGAAACAGGTGTCCTTTTTTTTTTTTTTTTTTGCAATAGACTTAGCACCGTATCTTTTGCATTATTGTGCTTTTTGTTGATGATCTAGTTGTTTAAAATGGCCCCCAAGTATATTGCGGGGGGCGCCTGGGTGACTCAGTTGGTTGAGCGTCTGACGTTGGCTCGGGCATGATCTTGCATTCATGAGTTCGAGCCCCGCATCGGGCTCTGGGCTGACAGCTCAGAGCTTGGAGCCTGCTTCGGATTCTGTGTCTCCCTTTCCCTCTGCCCCTCCCCTGCTCGCTCTCTGTCTCTCAAAAAGTAAAATAAAACATTAAAAACTTTTTTTTAAATACAATAAAATGGCCCCCAAGTAGAGTGCTGAAGTGCTATCTACTGTTCCTAAGGGCAAGAAGGCTGTGAGGTGCCTTAGACAGAAAATATGGGAAAATACATTGTGAGGCCAATATGCATTGGCCTATACATAATGTATAAGTATATAATATATACAATAGTAATGAGTCGATAATATATAACCTTATCCTGTATTTCTCCTGTGAGCAACGATTTGGTGTTCATGAACTCAGTGTTTATGACATCTTTATAGAACACATCTATCAAAAACAAGTGGAGTCTATTGCATCATGTTCGTAGTTCCTTTTTTAAAAATTTTTTTCGATGCATAAGAGTGGAGGGATTGATAGGAAAACTTTACATGCAATGCTCCTCCTCTTAGGGGCTTTTTTATTTACCAAGAACAGTGATGGAATGAAACTATAATAACACTGAGTACTCACTATATGCTGGGCATGGTTTTTTCTTTGCCTCTATCACTTCACCGAATCCCTGGGACAACTTGTGTAGTAGGAACACTTTATTGTCCATATTGTGCTCAGAGACACTAGGCACAAAGAAACCCAGCAACCTGACCATAGTCCCACAGTAAGAAGCAGAGTTAGGATTTATTCATTTATTTTTAAACGTTTATGTATCTTGAGGGAGAGTATCCCAAGCAGGCTCCCCACTGTCCGTGAGGAGCATCTGTGTGGGGAGTGACCCCACCAACCACAAGATCATGACCTGAGCCAAAATCAAGAGTCGGTTGCTTCACCGACTGAGCCACCCAGGAGCCCCCCAGAGTTAGGATTTAAATCCAGGTGACTTCAGAGCTATACTCGTAAACACGATATTGTGTATGCGACCTTTGTGGAAGAAGTAGGCAACAAGATGCATTTTGGTCAAGAACTCAAACAAAATAGGGACGCCTGGGTGGCTCAGTCAGTTAAGCGTCCAACTCTGGATTTTTGAGCACGACTCAGGTCATGATCTTGCAGCTCACGAGATTGAGCCCCACGTGGGGCTCCTGCACTAACCATGTGGAACCTACTGGGGATGTGCTCTCTTGCTCTCTCTCTCTCTCTCTCTGTCCCCCTTCCTTGCTTGCTCGTGCACACACTCTCTCTCTAAATAAATAAACAAAGAGAACTCAAAATAATCAAAAACATTCTGTTCAAAATGGTCAATGCCTGCTTGAGGGAGACCAACAATGCTGGAGGGAATCTGATGGCAAGCACCCCAAATGCGGGAAGGCGTTAGGGTTCAAAGTCGTGTTCTTTTCATTTGGCGTTCTGATAGTTAAACGTACTTCGGTTTAGGGCTAATTTAGATCCCACTGGCCTCGGAGCAATAGAAGAGCCAGAGGATGAAGGCCCACTGGCAGATTCTTCTTCTTTTTTTTTTTTAATTTTATTTTTTATTTTTTTTGAAATATACATCCAAATTAGTTAGCATATAGTGAAACAATGATTTCGGGAGTAGATTCCTTAATGCCCCTTACCCATTTGGCAGATTCTTCTTTTTTTTTTTTTTTAATTTTTTTTTTAACTATTGAGAGACAGAGAGACACAGAGCATGAGCAGGGGAGGGGCCGAGAGATGGAGAGACACAGAATCTGAAGCAGGCTCCGGGCTCTGAGCTGTCAGCACGGAGCCCGATGCAGGGCTCGAACCCACAAGCTGAGATCATGACCTGAGCCGAAGTCGGATGCTTAGCCGACTGAGCCCCCCAGGCGCCCCGAGCAGATTCTTCTTCATCGCTGTTACTGTTCTTGTTCACTTCACCTGCAGAAACCTGACTGGAGCCCAGCAGTAGAACGGGAGCGGAAGGACTAAGAAGGAGAGCAGAATGTGCTCTGTAGTGGGGGCTTGGGGAGAGGTGGACAATCGTGAAGAAAAAATGAAAACCCTAAGAATGAACAAGGAATCCACTTAAGTAAAGCTTGTTATGGCCTATTTAGAATCTATTTCTCTCCTCCTCCCAACGAATACATTTCTGCCCCTTCTTCAAAACTGAACTGAAACCTCCGTCCCGATTGGTCTTCAGATCCATCCTTCTCCCTTCTCATGGTGCTTCGGCCGGCTGTGTACATCGCCTGCACCACCTCACAGCGTGCACCGGGGGAAGAGAGAACGCGGGCATTTCTTCTCCACTCTCAGGACGACCGGATCGTCCCAGTTTGCCTGCGACTTTAGTGGGTTTAGCAGAGTTCCACAGCCCAGGAGACCCCTCAATTCTAAGCACACCTCCCTGGTAGAGGTGTTCACCCCACTTACTCCTCCCTGCTTGGGCGCCTGTCTCTGCGGCGACTGGATCCTTCCGTGACTCAGCTCCTGCCAGGACACCCTCCCGCCTGCCCCAACTTCCAGCCTCGCCAGGCTCCAGTTCATTTATTTCCTTACCTCGTCCCGGGACCCTGAGCCATGCTCTCCATTGTTTTTTGTTGTTGTTGCTGTCTTCCCTAAATCCCGTCCACACCTCTATCGGCTGTCCTTTCGTGAAAGTCTCCACCCGCACAACCGGGAGTGAATTCCGCTCCCGCCATCACACTGAGTGGGGCCTGCTCTCAAGACCTAATTCAGAAGTGATCTCTCCTCTCCTTTCCTTCCCCTCCTGGAGGGTTCAGGAGTACTGGATATGCCCCAATGTTCTGCACTGACTTGGCAACACTTGTTTGTATCTCATTCCTTTGTGGACAAAGACTATGTACAACACACCTCTGTGGCCCTCACAGCACTTAGCACAGAGCTGGACACGTAGGGCCCGGCCACTCAGGCCACTTATGAATGACTGCGTAGCTGATAATGTGGGTGAATGACCCCACATTGGCTGCTCTTTGACTCCTGCACAGCTCTTTATGTGGCAGGGTTTTTTAAATGTTTATTTATTTATTTATTTATTTTTAATTTTTTTTTTTCAACGTTTATTTATTTTTGGGACAGAGAGAGAAAGAGCGTGAATGGGGGAGGGGCAGAGAGAGAGGGAGACACAGAATTGGAAGCAGGCTCCAGGCTCTGAGCCATCAGCCCAGAGCCTGACGCGGGGCTCGAACTCACGGACCGCGAGATCGTGACCTGGCTGAAGTCGGACGCTTAACCAACTGCGCCACCCAGGCGCCCCTAAATGTTTATTTTTGAGAGAGAGAGAGAGAGAGAGAGAGAGAGCACAAGGGGGGTAGGGGCAGAGAGAAAAGGAGACACAGAATTTGAAGCAGGTCTCACGCTGTGAGCTGTTAGCACAGAGCCTGATGCAGGGCTTGAACTCACGAACTACGAGATCATGACCTGAGCGGAAGTCAGATGTGTAACCGGCTGAGCCACCCAGGCGCCCCTGTTTTGCAGTTTTGGCTAGGTTAAGATGTTTTCCTCAAAATTTTGGATATGGCCCAATAAAGAGATATGGATGGAAGTTTGAAAGACTCTATTGTAGAAGGTAGAGTAATGATCCCCCAAAGAGGTCATGTCCTAATCCCCAGAACCTGGGAAAATGTTATATTTCATGGCAAAGGAAAATTAAGGTTTTAGTGAGTTGACCTTGAGAGTGAGCCCAGTGTTATCACAGTATTCTTAAAGGTGAAGGAGGGAGGAGGCAAGAGGCAGTATTGGAGGCTGAGAGAAACTAGAAGTCATTGTACTCCTAGCTTTGAAGATGGATGGAGGACCACCAGCCAAAGAATGTGGGGGGCTTCTAGAAACCGGGACAAGTAGGGATATGCATTCTCCCCTACAGCTTCCAGAAAGGGATGTGGCCTGGCTGACACCTTAATTTCAGCCCATTGACACCCATTTTGGACCTCTGACCTCCAGAACTGGAAGAAAATTAATTTGTATTATTTTAAGCCACTGAGTTTGTGGTAATTTGTTACCGCAACAATAGGAAACTGATAGAGTCAGGAACCAAAAAGCAGCTGTGTTCTATTAATGCATTTGATTTCATAACCAACTCTTACAGAATTAAAAAAAAATTTCCCATCGTTTGAATCATGTCTTTAATTCTGCAGGAGGTATAACCAGAGTAATAATTTATATAAGTCTAAATTCATAGTCTTTATTATTATTTCTTAATGTTTATTTTTGAGAGAGAGAGAGAGAAAGTGGGGGGAGGGGTGGGTAAGGGGCAGAGAAAAAGGGAGACACAGAATCATAGGCAGGCTCCAGGCTCTGAGCTGTCAGCACAAAGCCCAACGTGAGGCTCGAACTCACGAACCATGAGACAATGACCTGAGCCAAAGTCAGATACTTAACCGACTGAGCCACCCAAGTGCCCATAAATTCATAAAAAAAAAAACAACTGTTTAAAAAAACTGTTGAGAAATATCTGATGAATGTTATTATTATATCATCAGCTTTGTAGGAAATTGTAAACTGTTTCCTATTTTCTGACTCATATATGGCTACCTAGGATCTGTCTTACAGATTTTTCCACTTTAACTTGTTTGTTTTTCCTATAGCTCATCCCCAGTTAACTTGTTAGTTGGGTCATTAACTATTCAGATCTCCTAGGCCCACAGGATGAAGGCCCAGGCTCTGGAAACTTATATTTAATTTGATCACAGTCAACTAAAGTCAATAATACATACTACCCACCCCGATTCACCTCCCCTCTTCAAAGAAGTTTTGTCTTAGGCTTTCTGGTCAGAGGTGTTGCTAAACATCCTCTAACAAAGAATTCTCTGACCCCAAATATCAATAGTACCAAGGTTGAGAAACCCTGGTCTAGATCATTCACTGATTTCTTAATTACTTATTCATGCATCATTTAAAAACCAAACGTTGGGGCGCCTGGGTGGCGCAGTCGGTTAAGCGTCCAACTTCAGCCAGGTCACGATCTCGCGGTCCGTGAGTTCGAGCCCCGTGTCAGGCTCTGGGCTGATGGCTTGGAGCCTGGAGCCTGTTTCCGATTCTGTGTCTCCCTCTCTCTCTGCTCCTCCCCCATTCATGCTCTGTCTCTCTCTGTCCCAAAAATAAATTAACGTTGAAAAAAAAATTAAAAAAAAAATAATAAAAACCAAACGTTTGCTGAATATCTGTGCTCCAGACCCCACGTGAAACTGGGTTCTAGAAACTTAGTCTTGTCGGTCAGGTAGTCACATTAAGTTATAGTCACTAAAAACCAAAGCAGAGATCTAGTCACTAAAATATAAGCTCTACAAGGTGAAGGAAACACATTGCTGATGTATCCCTAGCACCTATAAATTCTCAATATTTATCATTCGAATTAAGTATTCAAAACAGAGAGATATGCAAAGAAGTCCATGGGAACCCAGAAAAAGGATTTCTATCCTAAACTTACAGAGAGTGTTGGAATTAGCATCCTGGAGAAGATTGTCCAGGCAAACGGGTGGGGTGGGGTGGCGGAGGGGTAGCATATTTATATTTATCTTATGTATCAAGCATATTTATAAATGTATACATGAGTTTATTTATCAAGCGTATTTATCGAAGCTTAATCTATGAAATAGGGAAGTTCTGGGAGAAAAAATATTTATGTGCATTGAATTCTTACAAATTTCAAATTCTACCAAATAGCTTAAAAAGCAAAGAAATTATTTGGTTACTACACAATATTTTTGTGATGGTGAAATTTGCTCCCCATATGCAAGATCTGCTTTTAACGTCCGATTTAAATTTTCTGTATATCCAGAATGATGACCTTGAAAATTGAAAGGAAACATGAACAGAGACTCTGTGGCCTTGTAAGACAATATTAGGCAGTGTAATCAATGCCTATATATATCTTGAGTTTCCAAAGGAGAGGAGATAGAAGAGGTTATTTGAGGAAATGGGTGGGAAATTTTCCAGACTGGGTGAAAACTAAACCTACCAACTCAAGAAGTCAGTGAGTCTTAAGCAGGGTACACACAAAGAGAAACATATGTAGTATTAAAGTCTAATTGTGAAAAACTAGTGATGAGGAGTCTTGAGTTATCGCACTTTCACTTGCTGGTCATCTGTTTTCTTTCTTTCATAAAATGGGTACAATACCCATCATGGTTTTCTTTTTTTTTAATATTAACAGCAAGGAATGTGACATAAATAACATGTACTTAAGAAATCTCCCATGACGTAGTGATTTTAACAAAGGCTCAGGAATAGCCTAAGTCCAAAACTCAGCTCTGTCGCTTAGCGATCTTGGGCAGTTTACTTAAACTCTCTGTGCCTTGGTTTTCCCACTGGTAAACGATCCTACCCATCCCTCATACGAATGCGAAGGTTAAATGAGATTACGGCTATACGATAAAACAATGCCTGAAAATATCTAGTGTTCAATAAATGTGAGCTACTATCGTTCCATGAGAAGCCAACAACCACGTTCTAGCACTAAAGTGATGTCCTCATCCCTGAGCCATCCCCGCGACATCCTGATGCGTGGGCCCTGCTCCAGGCTCCTGGAGTAGAGCAGGTGCTGTGCTTTAATAGAAGAAAAGGAAAAAAGCGAGCATCTCCTCGGGGAGTGAACTTGTAAGAACAGGCAGAATCTAGTTTCCTTTGAGATCTCCTGAAAGATTATCTATTTTTGCAACCAGCAATTTTTAAAAATCGAATAGTCTCTTTTTGTACGTTTGTTTATTTCGAGAGAGAAAACGCAAGCAGGGGAACGGCAGAGAGAGAGGGAGAGAATCTCAAGCAGGCTCTGCACTGTCAGCACAGAGTCCGACCTGGGGCTCGATCTCACAAACTGTAAATTCATGACCTGAGCTGAAATCAAGAGTCAGATGCTTAACTGACTGAGCCACCCAGGTGCCCCTGAATAGAATAGTCTTTTAATAAAGAGTTCTTTTTCTCCCTCCAAGAGTGATGAAGAAAGTTAAAAACTATAAAGTCATATTAATGCTGGAATAACGGATAAACCGCTGTCCTGTCCCGTGGAATTTACAATAATCACTTTTGTCCTTACCAGCTCATATGAACTTCAGAATTGTAGGTTTGATTTGAATTCTCTGTCAGCGTTCATCCGTTGGGATAAAATGTCCCATGTAAACACACACACTGATAAAAGAGAATCAACATTGCTCTTTGCACAAGAAAAAAATGACGACTAATTCACGTAAAGGGAGATCTGTCCATCATTCTGTCACCAAGATCCATCTCGCTTTGTTGGATTTGGCATCTTAATAAAGCCCTTGTATCTTAAAGAGACTAGGGTCTAATTCAGTAAGACCTTTAGGGTGTCATTTTGGACTTATCCTTTCGTATCATCATGGGGCAACGGGGTTTGGATCAACATCTCACTTCCCACTGCTTTTACTGACAACAGTGAGAATCTTACCTCAGAGGAATGGAAGTAAGTGCACTTACTGACGACATCTAAATAAGAGAAGATTAGTGGTTTTGCTGAAATGAAAATGACTTGACTTTCAAAAAAGCCTTTTGGAAACGGACTGCTTATAACTATATACAATTGACGCTGGAAGTTATTCCATTTTCCTCCAAAGTATAGACAAACTGTCTTAGTCAACATTCTTCTGATGACAAGTTATTGACAGCAACCTGAATTTACCTGAGGGGGGAAGAAATGAATATCGGGAAGTTAGCGAGTTCCCCTGCAGAATCTAGGAGACACGGAGCCCATCTGGTAACCACCACCGGCAGTGGAAAGTACATAGGAATCCAGCTGTCTCTTGCTCACTTTCTTATCTCTGCTTCTCTCAGGGTGCCTTTGTTTTTCTTTCTATACTGGGCAGTTTTTTCACCCTCTCCTTGTACACAGAAGAGGGTCCCGCGCCTCCAGCTGCCTCGGTTGCATCCACTTGGTCATGTCCACAGGCAGAAACTAACGAGTTCCCTCTGAGTCCCACCTCCAAGGTACTAGGAGTCAAACTTCCCTGTGGAGCTCATATCACACTCTTCTGGTGGTCCAATAAGCATGGCCAATGTTGGGGCGTAGTTTGGGGGACAGGGTTGCGTGACACAAGCATGGGTATCTGGACTTCATTTTTGTGAGGAATGATGGGATAGTTCTCAGAGAACAGAGATATTTAACATACCCCACAAATATGAGAAGAATTGGGTGGGTTTGTTTGTCTTTTTTTTTTTTTTTACATAATAATAGCTAGTAAAAAACAATGTCTTCTCTGCAAAGAATTCAACTCTTTTATTCCCCTAAAATCACAGTGTGTAAGGAAGATGGCCCCCCCCCCCACCACCACTGGCCCGGCCTCAGAGAGGCCTTGGTGTGTGGACAGGTGACATGAAAACACACAGATGTAAGATCCCTAGGAAAACACAACTTGCTCTCCCTGGGTGTCCCATCTGTCCTTTTCAGTGGCGAAACACCAGAGTTGTTTTTTTTTTTTTTTTAAGAAAATTCTTTCTGCAGCTAATGGAAATTCGAGCCCAAACCTAAATATTAGCCAAGATAAAATTTTATCTAGAACTTTGTACTGTTTATTTTTTAAAGCATTAAAATTTATAGCTGAGCTGAAGTTGGTTTCAAGTGTAATAAAACATGGGTTATTCCCTTGAGAATATACAAAGCACTTGATAAAGCCTGAAGGCATTTTCCATCTTGATGTGTTGACTTAATGGTGAATTTAAATTTTCGCCACAGTATTTTTCAGAATGTTACTCTGTATTTCTTGGAATTATGTATCATCTGCTTCCCTCTCAGATTTTTATCCTAAACTAATTCAGAATAGACTGGCTCTTCAGTTTCCTTGTAACTTCCCATCTTTCGAAGTATCTATGATGATTCCCAGTCTCTCATTTATGTAAATATCATTTATGTAATTTATGTAATATCATTTATGTAAAAAAAAAAAGTCCATACATTTTTAGAGATGTAGACCAAAGTATAGTGGGATAAAATTGTGTGATCTTCCTTAAAAAATTCAGCAAAGAAAAACAAAAAAGAAAAAGGTGTTCATGAAGCTAATGTGGTAAGGTTAAAATAATAGGTATATAGAGGTGTATCGCACTATTTCCCCTGCTTTTGTCGATATTTAAAAATTTTTTTAATGTTTTATTTATTCTTGAAAGAGAGAGAGAGAGAGAGACAGAGCACGAGTGCTGGAGGAACAGAGCAAGAGAGGGACACTGAATCCGAAGCAGGCTCCAGGCTCTGAGCCATCAGCACAGAGCCGGTCGCGGGGCTTGAAACCACAAGCCGTGAGACCATGACCTGAGCTGAAGTCGGACGCTCAACCGACTGAGCCACCCAGGCGCCCCTGTCGATAGTTAAAAATTTTAACAATAGCAAAATGGTTTCATAGTAAAAACCAACATGATCTAGTTTAGCCATCTTTCTGTTGTTAGAGCTTCTCCGTGATACTCTCGGTCACGTGTTGTTGGGCTTGTTCGACAATCGCTAGATGAGGGATTCGTGATCTTCTAAAGCAGCCCATTCCATCCTGGGACAACTCTGGCTGTTTGGCACTGTGTTAACATTTACTTAGCAGAAGCATCTGTTACCCCGCCCTTTTGCTAGCAACACCGGAAAAAAAATCGTCAAAATCAGCTCTTTTAGAGCTACAGAAATTAACCAAAGGCTTGTAACAAACCAGAGACCGTTTATACAAGAAAAACCGTTAAATACCAGCAAGAACAACAAGGTTCGTGACATTTTAATTTGCTCTATTCTCATTCCCCCCTCGTTGGTGTCACAGCATCCTTGAACACCAACAATTCCACGTGCACGTGAAAACCAGTAGCCTCTGGAGGTGACAGGACGATGTTGAAGATCCTCCAAAGCCCTTCTTCCAGAGAATTGTCCTTATTTGCTCTATTTGGCACTTCCCCGGAAAACTACACTTGAGTGGGTTGTCTATTTGACTTCAGAGTTCTGCCCACTCAAGAGCAGAACAGACTTTCTCCTGGTAGCATTTGTGGAAAATAATTGTCATCTGTTTATGGTTCACGTGGCCGAGGTAGTGATAACAGTTGGGGCAAACGGCAAGCTGACTAAAAAAGCAGTTAAGCAAAAAAGCTGAAGAATGAGATGTCTCTATAGAGGTTTGAAAATCTCCCACATATTCCTGGGCATCTAGAAGACCACACCCACATGTAGGGCTGTCCACATGTGCCCAGAGTTGCGTGAATACTGAGGAAAGACCTGAGAAGGCTTTAAGTGCTCAAATATATGGCTTCCCTTGGGACTCTTCAGGCACTAAGTGAAGCGTGAGGCAGAGTGGTCAACTACCTGAGAGCTGAAACACACCCCAGGATACGCCCAGAACCCCTGAGCAATGGCCAGGAGACTTACTGGTCACAGGCATTTAAGGAAATCTGTGTCCAGGTATTAGCCGACTATTCAGGCAACCAAGTGAAAGTTTCAGCAACCACAGAACACAAAGGGCAGAGACTTTAGGGGCGCCTGGGTGGCTCAGTCGGTTGAGCATCCGACTTCAGCTCAGGTCACGATCTTGCGGTCTATGAGTTCAAGCCCCGCGTGGGGTTCTGTGCTGACAGCTCAGAGCCTGGAGCCTGCTTCGGGTGCTGTGTCTCCCTCTCTCTCTGCCCCTCCCCTGCTCATGCTTTGTCTCTCTCTGTCAAAAATAAATAAACGTTAAAAAAACTTAAAAAAAAAAAAAAGAGCAGAGACTTTAGATAACTATTCCAGAACAGTCACTAAACAGTATCAACATTAGCAACCCTGACAAACCCAGGGAAGGTGGGAGAATCTTATTTCTAGGATTGCCACACTACATTGTTGAAAGCATCTAGTTTTCAACAACAAATTTGAGATATACAAATAAAAGAAAATATGGCAAATACAGGGTTAGGAAAACAGTCGATAGAAACCATCCCTGATGAGGTCCAGAAGTTGGACTTACTGGTCAAAGACACTAAGTCAGCCATTATTAATATGTTCAAACAAAACCATGATGGAAAAAGAAAAACAGGAGAATGCTATCTCCCCAAATAGAAAATGTCAATAAAGAGACAGAAATTCTTTTCTTAAAAAGAACCAAATAGAAGTTCTAGAGTTTAAAAGTATAAGTGAAATGAAAAATATTGCTAGAGGGATTCAACAGATTTGAGCAGAAAAAAGAAATAAGTGACCTGAAGATACATCAATTGAGATAATCCAGTCTGAAACACAGTAAAGAATTAAGAAAAATGAACTGAGCCTCCAAACGTGGAGAATCCCCTCACGGGCATAGTGGGTGTCCCAGGAACAAGGAGAAGAGAGAAAAACAGAAAGAATATTAGAAGGCACAACAGCCGAAAACTCGTCAGATTTGGTGATAAGCACTAATCTACACATCCAGGAATCCCAGCACATTCTGAGAAGGATAAATCTAAACAGACTCACATCTAGACACATCATAATCAAACTCTCAAAATTCAAAAAAGAGAATCTTGAAAGCAGCAAGAGAGAGCAATTTATCATGTACAAAGGATCCTCAATAAGATTATGACAATAGTTGGATACATAAATGCTCCAATTTCAATAATGAATAGAACATTTATGCAGAAGATAGACAAGGAAATAGAAGACTAGAACAACACTATAAACCAACTAGACCTAATAAATATCTGTAGAACACTCCATCCAATAACAGAATACTCATTCTTCTCAGATACACACGGAGCATTCTTGGAAAAAGTCCATATGCTGGACAAGAAAACTAGTCTTACTAAATTTATCATTTTATGCCATAAAAAAGTTTTTTTTCTCCAGTCACAATGGAAAAAATTAGAAATCAATAATAGAAGGAAATTTGGTGCCTTCACAAATATTTGGATATTATATAACACACTCCTGAATTATCAGTAGGTCAAGGAGATCACAAGGGCAATTAGAAAATACTTTGAGATGAGTTAAAATTAAAACTCAACATAACAAAAGTTATAGGACCTCACTAAAAAATAGCTGTAAATACCTATGTTTTTTAAAGGAAAGACCCAACCAATAACTTAGTGTTCTACCTTAACATTCTGCCAAAGAACAATCTGAATACAAATTAACCAGGTGGAAGGAAATAACAGACATCAGAATAGAAATATATGAAGTAGAAAACAGAAGATAAACCAAAAGTTGGTCTTTAAAAAGGTAAGCAAAATTAATAAAGCTGTAGCTAAATCTTATCAAGCAAAAAGAAAGAAATTCACGTTACCAAAACAAAGAACGGAAGAAAGAACATTCCTAGTAACTTTACAGAAATAAAAAGGACTGTAAATGAATACTGTTATATTAATCAGTATTCTCCAGAGAATCACGAGATGGATAGATAGATAGATAGATAGATAAAGCAAACACAAGCACATGAACACCAATGATGTATTCCTGATCCAAATACCAGCAGGTGCAAGATCTAGATATAGCAGATGTTTCAGTTCAAGCCTGATGGCAGGAAAGGACCAATGTCCCAACTCAAGGCATGTGGATAGGAATTCATTCTTACTCATGGATCAGTCTTTTTGTTCCGTTTAGGTCTTAAACTGGTTAGTGATAAAAAAAACAAATAACTCAAACTTCCTACATCAGTCTACAGAATGGGAGAAAATATTTGCAAATCATATACCTGATAAAGGGTTAATATCTAAAATATAAGGAGCTCATACAACTCAAAATCAGGATACAAACAATTCAAATAAGAAGTGGGCAGAATAACTAAATAGACATTGTTTCCGAAGAAGACAAATGGCCAGGAGGTACGTGAAAAGGAGTTCAACGTCATTAACCATCAGGGAAACACAAATAAAAATCATGACAGAAATAGAAAAACTCATCCCAAAATTCATATGAAACCTCAATGCGGCTAAAACAGTCATGAAAAAGAACAAAACTGGAGGACTCCTACTTCATGATTTCAAAACTTAGTACAAAGATACAGTAATCAAAACAATGTAGTACTAGCATAACCAGACATAAAGACCAATGCAATAGAGAGTCCAGGAACCAGCTCTCACAAATAATGGTCAAAAGACTTTTGATAAATTATTATGGCCATTCACCATATGGACTGTTATTTCAACAAGTGGCACAGACAAGACTGGATATCCACATGCAAAAGTTTGAAGTGGGTCCTTACCTCACACTATACACAGACGTTAATTCAAAATGGATCACAGATGTAAATGTCACTCTAAAACTGTAGAGGTGCCTGGGTGGCTCAGTTGGTTAAGCATCTGACTCTTGGTGTCAGCTCAGGTCATGATCTCGCAGCTTTGTGGGTTCAAGCCCTCACTGAGCTCTGTGCTGGCAGCACAGAGCCTGCTTGGGATTCTCTCCCTCTCCCTCTCTCTTGCCCCTCCCCCACTCACGCTGTCTCTATCTCTCTCAGAAATAAACTTAAAAAATAAAAAACATAAATTAAAAATAAGACTGTGAAACTATTAGAAGAAAACATAGACCTAAGTCTTTGTAGCCTTGAGTTAGGCAATGGTTTCTTAGGTATGACACCATAAGTACAAGCAACAAAAGGAGAAGTAGATCATTGGGCTTCATCAAAGTTGAAGATTTTTGTGCCTCAGTAGAAACTGTCAAGCAAGTGGAAACACAACCCACAAAATGGGGAAACAAGTGCAAATCCTATATTTGATAAGGGACTCTATCCAGAATATACAAAGAATACCTGGAACTCCATGATAAAAAAGAGCCCCAATCCAATTGAAAATTGGGCAAAGCATCTGAATAGGCATTTCCCCAGGGGAGATATACACATGGCCAAAAAGCACATGAAAAGATACAAAATATTATTAGTTATTGGGGAAATGCAAATCGAAACCACAGTAAGATACTGTTTTACCTATGAATAACCTTTAATACCTTATGCTAAGTCAAAGAAGCCAGACACAAAGGTCCCATATGGTATGATCCCATTTATTTGAAATGTCCAACGTAAGCGACCCCATAGAGACAGAACGTAGGCTCCAGGGTCTGGGGAGGGACAGTTTGGGGAAAACAGGGAGGGACCATGAATCATCTTCTTTCGGGTTAATGAAAACATGATATAACTAAATGGTGGTGGTTGTACAACTTTGTGAATACACTAAAACCATTAAATTGTACATTTTACAAGGGAGAATTTTATGGTATACTTATACCTCACTAAATAAATTTTTTAAAGAAAGCATTACTTTGGGCACTTCGAAATTTACAGAAGAAATATAATATTTAAGTGCATGTATTTAATTTATTGGGTGATTGGGTGATTCATACGCGTTATGTATGTAGGTATGTATGTATATTTCCATTTCCTAAATCTTGACTGGCTAACCCTTGGGATTATCTGAGATTAAAATCAACGTTTTAAGAGACAAAGAATAAAGGATGCATGTGGAAGTCTTACTGTCCTCTAAGGATGCCCTTCAGTGTTGACATCCTGCTAAGGGCACCTTAAACACCAGCCGTCTCTGCACTCTTCTTAGTACTGTCTTCAGAGTACTAGCGCATGGCTCTAAAGGAGCGAGCAGAGTAATGAAAACACTACATTGTAGAGACTAAACGGCTGGAACAAGACACGTCCAAGTATGAGCTCCAGTTCTACAGTCTCCTTTGCATCAGAACCTGGGGCACTCCCCGTTCAGCTCCTGTTATTCACTTGGCTGAGTTTTCTGGTTACTGTACGTTACGATTCTGGGTTTTTTGCCCCCAAACTAAACAGGATAGAAATGATAGTGTCAAAGGAAAGTAGAACATCCAGATTAAAATGGGAGAGGAGAATAGAGGAAGCAGATTTCAGGAAATTCACAGCGGTAGTTTTTATGAACTTTGTGAAAACCACAAAAGAACCCACTCTACCGGCATGGAAGCGGAAGAGCTTTTCTAGACCATCGCTTTCTCCTAAAATCATGGGAAAATGTATTTCACTTAAAAATGAGCAAGAGAAAAGGATCAGGGACAAATTCCTTAAAAAGTGACTATTAAAAAAATAAATGAAGAAAACATGTTTTTAGACAAAGCACACTAGAAAGTATGCCTACTTAGGGGCACCTGGGTGGCTCAGTTGTTTGAGCAACCGACGTTGGCTCAGGTCATGATCTCACAGTTTGTGAGTTCGAGCCCCACGTTGGGCTCTGTGCTGACAGCTCAGAGCCTGGTGCCTGCTTCACATTCTTTGTCTCCCTGTCTCTTGGCCCCTCCCCTGCTCATGCTCTGTCTCTCTCTGTCTCTCAATAATAAATAAATGTTAAAAAAAAATAAAAATAAAATAAAAAAGAAAGTATGCCTACTAAGCTAATAAAAACTGCAACCTAGTTAAGAGAGTAGAGCTTAAAAGTTCTCATCCCATAGAAAAAATTATAACTATGTGTGGTGATAGACATTAACTAGTGGTAATCGTTTTTGCAATATATACATATATAAAATCATTCTTCTGTACAGCTAAAACTAATGCAATGTTATCTGTCAAAGATGTCACAATAAAAATATCACTTTCCAAAAAAAAAAAAAACCCCTGTGACCTGAAATGTCAAATCCAGAGAGAAAGAGAAACATAAAATTTGAGAAAACAACATGAATCAGAAGGGGAAAACACTCATACATGAGGTGATTAGAGGAAAATCGAGATTTGGAAAGGAAGCTGCCAGAGGTAAGGAAATAGAGATAAAAGGAAAAATTAGTTAACACATATTAAATTAGAAAGAATACACAAGAACATAATATAACAAATAATATAACAAATAAAGGATGCATTTTTTTTCAAAAAGAAAAGAAATTAAGGGATTAAACATAAAGATTCACAAGAAAGTAGTAGAGAAGCAAGACAAAGAAGAACCAACTCAATTATAACAGCGACCTCCAAAGAAAATCTCTAAGGCAATAGAATGGAATTAGCGCTTCACATTATAGTTCAAGAAAACTTTCTTGAAATGAAAAATGACTTGAAACTACATACTAAAGGGGCATTCTGCATGCCAGAGAAACAGCTAACCCAAAGTGGCAAACACCAGTACATACTCTAATAAAAACCACTAGATTTTAAAGAAAAAAATCCTTTGGGCATCCAGTAAAACCAAAGTATCATTTATAATGGAAAGGAAATAATACATACCATCATAAGGTTTTCAAGAACAATTCTTTATATCAGCAGATTAAAGAGTAATGTGTTTAAGGTACTTAAGGAAAGAACATTTAAGCCCTAGCTTTTTATATCCAGCCAAACTGACCTTCATGTGTAAAGACACAGACCAACAATTATGACCATGTAGAAGCTCCCGGAATATTATTCCACGATACCTCCTGCCAAAGCTTCTAGAGAACAAGCTTCAGGAAAAAGGACCACGGACACAAATAATTCCCTGCTCTGTGTGTAGGGAGTAAAGTGACCCACGATTCAGGCAAGTTCAGCAGGAGAGGAAGGCTCTCTTGCTGCTTTGATTGTAGAATCGCCCCAGTTTACCCACTTAAAAGACTTCAGAAAAACCCCTCCCCCTCCCCCTCCCCCACCATTCTCCCCCACCATTCTCATTCTTGCCATGAATTGGAATTGCAATGCCATTCTGGCATTGGTTTACAAAGTCATATTCCTCCCTTAGTTTTTATTCATTGTCATAAATTCATTACTTTAGAAAACAAAATGGGGCTTTCAAAATAAACATGTGCAGGCACCTGCATGTTAACTTGCCACCTTCCATGGGAAACAAATGTCAAGTATACAATGAAAGTGTGCAAGGTTTAAGAAGATGAATGTGAATTATTTGCCATTCATTAAATTAAAAACCAAGCAAACAAACAAACCTCTCTCTCCACCGGGCATGTCGTTCTTCTGCCCAGTAAACAACTTTGCAGCCTAAACTTCATGCTTCAGTATGTGGAAGCTTGAGAGCTCCTGGCTGAATACGCCCCTCAAGGGGAAAAACGAAATCCATCTGAGAAATAATAACATCCACTTAGAAAGAATATCCAAAATTAAAGTTTTCCACCTTGCAAAGTCTGTGAGAACTCTTACCGGACTAACTTCTAGAGATGTGTTTGGTGCCAGGGTGCCCTATGTGCTGATGCATTTTAGGCTTCATTTGTGTTACGTGGGGATTCTCATTTCCATAGACAGCGAGCCAGAGAAATAAACACAGCATTGATTGATTTTTCCAGAAAAGAATGTACAATATGGTGTAAGCACATTTCTCGTTTTTCTTTTCCTGAATGGAGTGGTTCTGAGAAAGCCACCATGGGCTAGAGAGAATTCAGGGAGTTGTTTTTTCATTTCCCTATGTGAGCCTCGGGGCTCATTAGAAGAGAGGGGGTCCTTGCAGCCTCCCACCTGTGTTCTTTGAGATCGAAGTCATTTCTTTCCATCTTTCCAGTGATCGCTTTTTCCACTGAAAATGTAACAGGTAAGTTTTCTCCAGTGAATTGCCACAGGGCTCACTGAGATCAAAATTGAAAACTACAAAAACAGTATTACATCGTGAACTTAACATGCCCCAAACAGAATTCTTGATCTCTACCCCTTTCAAACCTGTCCCCACCCCACCCCACCCCACCCCCAGTCTTCTCCATTTGGGTAAATGTCACTGCAAACCATCTCATGCTTTAGGTAGAAACCCAGGAGACGTCCTTGTTCGTTCTTCCCTTCCTCTCACCTCCACCATCCAACCCATCATTGAGTCTTATTGGCTCCAATTCCCAAACATCCTGTCAAGCCTCTGCTTTTCCTTATGCCCACAGCTGCTCTCTGAGTCTGAGCCACTATTTTCTCTGCCGTGGTACCACGGCAGTAGCCTCCTAATTAGTCTTCTCAATTCTACAGTTGCCCCACCGCGGTACCCCCTCCCGAGTTTCTAGATGGGTCTCAGCAGCCCATACCATTTTTTTCTCCACAAACCACAAACCCATCTCCCCAGAAGAGTTCCCTATGTGTAAAATAAAGTCCAGTCCACTTACAGAGCCCCATTCCCTGAGACCCCTGCCCCTGCCCTCCTCTCCTGCAATCGCCCCTCACTCGCCTTCTTTCTATTCCCAAGTTCGCTCCCACGTTAGATCACTGCAGCCCTGAAACATTCTGGTCATTCGAGTCTCAGCTTGAAAATCACTGCCTCAGCGTATCATTAGTGCCGACTAATCTCCTACCTTTCCCATTGCCTCGCATTTTAATTACAGTACTTATCTTTATTTGAAAATTTCATGTATTTTTAGCTCAGTGACAGGTAAGCTCCATAGAAGATTGCTTTGTTTGGTTCCTCACTTCATCCCCAGATCCTAGAACACTACCGGGCACATAGCAGGGACTCAATAAATATTTGTTTAAGAATTAAATATGATTCGGGTTTGCATTTCCTGAGAAGTACATGGATTTCTTAGAAGCTGGTCAGCTCTTTTCCACAAGCGTTTTTTCAGTGCGTCATTAAGTGCTACGTGGGATGCCAGAAGCTAGAATCATGAAGCCTAAAATCTTACCATTGCATACCTTGTTCTCAGGGTTGGCCAGCCAGGGGCCCTTGGGAGATTATGATTGATATCGAAAGATCATTTCGTGAACGTCCGACTCTTGATTTCGGCTCAGGTCATGATCTCAAGGTTCGTGTAATCAAGCCCCTCACTGGGCTCTCTGTGCTGACAGTGCGGAGACCGCTTGGAATTCTCTCTCCGTCTCTCTCTGACTTGCGTTCCCTCTCTGCTTGCATCCCCCCCACCCCCGACCTCTCTCTTGAGTTAAATACATAAACGTTAAAAAAAAAAATAGACTCAGTAAGACCTTCCCTAAACTGATGGTGAACTGACCGTGACAAGAAAGTAGCTGGCGGCCAAAAGAAAGTCACACTCACTAGGAAGCTGGCTCTGGTGGCATTGACCCTAACAGGGGGTCTGACTCCAGGATAGCTTCCTGCCGCCTGAGACCCAGAACCTTGGAGTATCTGTGGAATGGGCTATGCCAGGCAAATGTCTGTAACCAGGTTGCAGGCTAGGATATGGAATCAAGGCACCCCACCAAGTATTTATGCCTGCGAGTATGAACACCTGCCATGGGCCAGATACTTCACTGGACACAGGAGACACAGACCTAGCTAAGACATACGTCTACTGAAGGTGAATTATGGTTTAGTTCTTGAACCCAATGCTTTGCTCTCTTGATTCCGCGTCAGCGGTCTTTGAAGACTGATTTCAAAGTACTTTTATAATAACTTCGTAAGTTATTATTCATTTAATTCATTTAATCTTTAATCACTTAAAATTTTAATGCTCGTGTAGTTAACATACAGTATGATATTAGTTTCAGGTGTGCAATATAGTGATTCAGCAGTTTTATATATCACTCAGCGCTCATCAAGGTAAGTAAACTGTTAATCCTCCCTCCCACTCACCTTGCCTCTGATAACCATCAGTCTGTTTTCTATAGTTAAGAGTCTGCTTTTGGTTTCTCTCTCTCTCTCTCTTTTTTTTCTTTCTCTGTTGTGTTTCTTAAACTTCACATATGCGTGCAATCGGGTGGCATTTGTTTCTCTCTGGCTGGTTTATTTTGCTTAGCCTTATACTCTCTGCTCCGTCCATGTTGTTGCAAATGGCAAGATTTTATTCTTTTTTTATGGGTGAATAATACTCCATGACATAGATACCACATCTTCTTTACCTGCTCATCAAGTGATAGACACTTGGACTGTTTCCACGTCTTGGCTATTGAAAATAATGCTGCAATAAACATAGGGGTACACGTATCGCTTTGAATTAGTGTTTTTGTATTCTCTGGGTAAATTCCGAGTCGTGCGATTGCTGGATTGTAGGGTAGTTCTAGTTTTATTTTTTGAGGACCCTCCACACTGTTTTCCGTAACGGCCGCACCAGTTTGCATTCCTACCAACAGTGCAAGAGGGTTCCTTTTTCTCCACATCCTGACCAACACTTGCCGTTTCTTGAGTTTTTGATTTTAGCCATTCTGACAGGTATGAGGTGATAGCCCATGGTGGTTTTGATTTGCATTTCCCTGACGATGAGTGATGTTGAGCATCTTTTCGTGTGCCGGTTGGCCATCCGTCTGTCTTCTTTGGAGAAATGTCTGTTCATGTCTTCTGCCCATTTCTTAATTGGATCATTTGTTTTTTGGGTGTTGGGTTGTATAAATTCTTAATATATTTTGGATACTGATCCTTAATCAGATACACCACTTGCAAATATCTTCTCCCACTCATTATGTCGTCTTTTCAGTGTGTTGGTTATTTCCTTTGCTGTGCAGAAGCTTTTTATTTTGATGTAGTCCCTTAAGTTCATTTTTGCTTTTGTTTCCCTGCCTCAGGAGACCTATCTAACAAGATGTTACTGTGGCCGATGTCAAAGAAATTACTGTCTGTGCTCTCTTCTAGGGTTTTTATGGTTTTAGGTCTCACATACAGGTTCTTAGTCCATTTTGAATTTATTTTTGTGTATGGTATGAGATAGTGGTCCAGTTTAACACTTTTGCGTGTAGCGGTCCAGTTCTCCCAGCACCGTTTGTTGAAGAGGCTTTTTCCCGTTGCATATTCTTGCCTCCTTTGTTGAAGATTAATTGATTACGTAACTGTGGGTTTGTTTCTGGGCTTTCTGTTCCACTGACTTATATATCTGTTTTTGTACTTGTACCCTACTGTTTTGATCGCTAGAGCTTTGTATTATATTTTGAAATCTGGCACGGTGATACTTCCGGTTTTGTTTTTCTTTGTCAAGATGGCTTTGGCTCTCCAGGATCTTTTGTGGGGTTTTTTTTTCCAGTTCTGTGAAAAGTGCCGTTGGTATTTTGATAAAGATCGCATTAAACCTATAGATTGCTTTGGGTATTTATATAATCTTTACAAAATCTCTGTGACATTGTTATCATTCCCATTTGAAACATTCAGAGCCCCGAGATGCCGAGAGATGAAGTAACCAGCCCGAGATGACAAGTCTCCTAAGCGTGTGTGTGTTGGGGGGGGGGGGTGTCTTGTTTAATACCTCCGGCATCTGCATCTGACTCAGTGTCCCAACGCCACTCGGAAAAATCTCAGTCCTGTACCTCCCCCTAGATATGGTCTTCCTCCTCTTGAAGTTGACCTCTCTGACCTGGCGTCCTTCTAATTTTTTTCCTCTGCCTGTTGCTTTGGACAACATCTCAACCCTTTCTTGCCAAGAGCCTGGACAAACCCTCTGGTTTGCATGTAACACTGCTCCCCCATCCCCGGTCCTAAGTTTCACTGACAGCAACTGTCCATGGGCTCTAAAGACCCTCCAACTGGGCTGGTTGCTTTTGATTCAGTCATTCAACAAAATCTGGGACGCTGTGTCCCCACAGCACATCTTGGAAAATGTATTCATATAGAAAATAAAGTCAGCTCTATGGCCATGGACAAGTATTTTGAGTCTCTGCAAATAAGTTGTAATATAAATGCAAGGCTATTATCTTCTCCAGGAACTTAATTTGCCAAAGGGACACCACTCCGAGGACAGCGGAGGTGAGCACAGCCCTACAAATAGCACTCTTTAAAATGTGGACCAGTTGGGGGGCAACTGTAATTGGCCTTTTCGGAGTTTTAACACTCTTCTGCTCTGTTGCCCTCCAGTCTTTCTAATGAGGCATCTCTGTATACACATGGGTATGTGGATGTGTTTCCTTTTTACATCTAAAGGAAATGGCTATGTATAATTGTATTAGTTATAAATAGGAAAGCCAGTTGACAAGTGATTAAGAGCACCACAATGAGTCATAAATACTCAATTTCTCGGGAAGCATTTGCTACTCTGCGATGCTGTTTCCCAGATAATGTGCGTATAACCCCAGGTCTCACCAGCTTATGAACCATAGGTTAAGACCACCGTAACAGTTGATCCCTAGATCTTTTGGATTAAAACCTCCTATCTTTCAAGGGACAAGCAGTCAGAAGACCCCCTTTCCCCCTTTATTATGTTTAGCCGATAGTGTCAAAAGAGACAGGTGTGGTTCACTGTCCTTGTGACCCAGCCCTGCTCTTGCCTTTGCTCTGGTCTGTTTTCTAATAAGTTGGCTTGGAATCCTTCCTGGACTCTCCAGGGGCTACTTACACGGAATCACTGACCTAACCTTTGTCCCCGTGCCCTTGCAACATGTCCTCTGACTACGGTTGCCACCTGGAGCCCTGCGTGGCTGTGCCTCTCCATCACCAAATGTCACCTGCCATGGTTCGTCATGCTGCCCAAACCCTGTTGGGCAGCCTACGTGGTATCCCTGATCTGTTTTTCACATCTCTCACTCACGTCTCCGGCTGACAGGGAAACTGTCTCCTGCCTCATGTGCCACTGCATAGAAAGTTAAGGGTGTGTGGGTGGGGGTGGGATCTTTCACAACAGTCACTTGAGCACTCTAATGTTCAATTCTGGTTGTTTTATTTTGCACCCTCCTCATTCCCTAGACTCTTAGGACCCCCAAAGTGCCAGAACAAGGTAGTTCAAATATAACATTGTTCCATACCTTGGGGCGCCTGGGTGGCTCAGTCTGTTGAGCTTCCGACTTCGGCTCAGGTCATGATCTCGCGGTCCGTGAGTTCGAGCCCTGCGTCGGGCTCTGTGCTGACAGCTCAGAGCGTGGAGCCTGCTTCAGATTCTGTGTCTCCCTCTCTCTCTGACCCTCCCCCGTTCATGCCCTGTCTCTCTCTGTATCAAAAATAAATAAACATTAAAAAAAATTTTTTTTAAAACATTGTTCCATACCTTGAATCAGTACCGTCCTTAGCTTACGCCCTATTGCAGAGTCTGGTGTGGCCTGTAATCTGCCACACCTGTCTATGCCCAAACTCTAATCACAAAGAGTATCCAAATATTTTCTTATGCCCCAAGGAGGTATCACACCATTGAACGTTACATCGCTCTCCTTTGCCACCTGGCGACTGGGCAAATTGAAGATGCACAGGAAAAAAAGAAATGGTTTTGATGGTAGGGAAAAGTAAGGCTGGATATGGACTAGCGTAGCCGGAGCTGAGAGGCTAGACAAGGAGGGAACTCAGTGCTCACTCCACCAGGCCAATGAGGATATTGGAAGAAACGACTAGTCTGGAAATTACAGCCAACGTAAAACTGAAGGGCCAGGCCACAGTAGGTCAAAATCTCGGAAGGCCATGAGAAAACGTGGCCTAAGTACAGAGCAAAGCGGAGGTCCGAGGCCAACTCGTGTGGTTGCCATGGAGGATATACTACAAAAGACAAGAAAATCTGCACGCAAGGAGCAGCAACAGCAACAGGGAAGGGCCAGGGGACTAAGGCAGACAGCTTTCTCAGACTGAACCGTCTCTATTCTTTTGCTCATTAACAGCGAATCTCAAGGAAACCTGGCCTGAAGACCTGAGGGGAATGATATCAGCAGATAGCAAAGGGCAGGAAAAAGGAAGTTATTTCAGAGGTAATTCCTTTAGAATAACCATGTCTTCAGGGAAGACAGCTCTGTGTGTGTGTGTGTGTGTGTGTGTGTGTGTGTGTGTGTGCGCGCGCGCGCCGTGTTACAGAAACTCCACAAGCTCCTGAGCTGATTAGGTCCAGGGAATTCCTAAATCCAGGGACTTCTTGGCTGTCCTTGAATCCACTTACCCGTACATCCAAAGGGACAACATACCTGTAAACACTATCTGTTGTTGGTGGGCAGAATAGATATAATTCTTCTCTGGCTTGCCTCCATAAAATTCCAACACTGAAAACCCCTACATACACAAGCCCCTTTATAAGCCAAAGCAGAGCATGGGTGGACAAAAGCCTTGTATGGAAAATGCGCGACTTGGGCACTTGAGTCTTCCTCTCCTTTCTAAAGCCGCCACTATTCAGCCTCTGTGTGTCAATTAAATTTAACTAGCATGTCCCACGGGCTCATATTGAGCTGAGCGCTGTGCTAAACAGCAGGAGAGAGAAAGAAAAAAGCTGATCCCTACTCTCAAGGAGCTTCTAGTCTAGCAGGGGAATCAGTCAAGTAGTTACAAATAATGATGTCTTCTGGATTACAAGTACCCCAATAGGATGTTAAGAGTCTTGAAGCATGATTTGGTCTGCTGATAGGAGAAAAGGCTAGAGAAAACATTTGAAACAATGCATGAGAAACGCACGGAGCAGGGACTCTGGGATCAAGATGGGTGACTGAGTACGTGCATTTCGTTTCACTCCCTCCTAAAGCCTTCTAAAATCGCACAGAAGACATTTTTCAGGCATGAGCCCACGAGAACAAAAGAGAATAGGGGAGGAGACATCAGTCACAGAGCTTTGGAAAATGGAAAGCAGATAAGGGTAGCTAAGAATGCTAAATCCTCAGCTGGCAGTGAGGAAGCCGAAAAGAAAACGGATTAATTCCATGGCACCTACCAAAAGCTCTGGAACTGACCGCCCCAGGTATCTCTGGAACTAGGCATGGTTGATGGTACAAAAAGCCAGAGAAAAGCTTGTTTAAGAAGAGGGAGACTCTAACCCCTTTACCCACTCTATAGAGTTTCTAACTCCATTCCACTCCCACTCTCTAGAGAGTTTATACCCACTCCACTCCCACTCTCTGGAGTTTCTAACTGGGAGATACCAAGCATAGTCAAGGGTGAAGGTATGGTAGGGTAATAGGGGAAATAAAAGGTAATGGACACCCCGAATGCTGAAAAACCAACCCTTTTCTCTCAGTTACTCTCCAGAACATTATCACGCAGGGTGAGCCGGTCCTGCAGGATGCTAGAGCTTTTCTGTGAAATCTGTCTGGCCCAAAGGAAAGACATGGAAATAATGACATAGCATCTATCTAGCCATATCCTCAGACAGGGAGGGCTGCACTCTACCAGCCTCACATCCATGCTCAAAGAACCCAGCCAGCTTTATAGTGCCTCATTCTGAAAATGTGAACGCTCGCAGCTCTGTGCCCAAGAGAGATGAAAACACATGTCCTCACAAATACTTGTACATGGATGTCCATGGCAACATTATTCATAGTAGCCAAAAAGCAGAAACCCAAATATCCATCAACTAATGACTGGATAAATAAAATGTGGTATATCCATTCCCTGGAATACTATTCAACAACAAACAAGAATATAGTAGTGATACATGGTACAACATGAATGAACCCGGAAAACATTATGAAAAGTGAGAGAAGCCAGTCACAAAGGCCACATATTGTATAATTCTGCTTATAGGAAATGTCCAGAGCAGGTAAATTCCTAGAAACAGAAATTAGATTTATGGTTTCCGGGGACTGGAGGGAAGTTGAGAACGGGGAATGGATTGCTGATGGGTAAAAGGGTTTATTTCTGGGGGAATGTAAGTGTTCTATTATTTGATAGTGATGATGATTGCACAACTCTGAATATACTAACAGCTACTTAAAGGTATACTATGGCATGTGAATTATATCTCAATAAACCCATTATAAATATATATGCATGCACTCCACACACATGCACAAAACCAAAATTTGCCAGACATCTGAGAAAGGATCTCACATAGGACTTCTCTTTAGATGCATAATGCAAGCACACATGTATCTTAAAATTTTCTAGTAGCCACAATAAGATAAGTAGAAATTAATTTTAAGGATATATTTTCTGTATCTCAATATATCTCTCATATTATTTCAACATGTAAGAAATAGAAAACTATTAATGAGATATTGGTCATCCTTCCTTGCATTTTAACTTCTCAGAGTCCAGACGATTTACACATATAGCTCATTGCAGTTTGGACTGGCCACCTTTCTATTACCCAATGGTCCACACATGTCGTGGCTACCACAGTAGAGAGCATGAGTTCACCGTGAATGATGTAGACCCAAATGAACAAACAAAAACACAACAAACACCCTTAGAAAAAAACTACAGGAAGAAAATAATGTTTAGAAATACACTATCATCAAGCTCAGGGAAACAAGGGATTTGGATTCATTAAACAAAAAATACTATTAAAGAAAAAGAAAAGAGGACAAAACAAAGACTGTGGGAAATTTGACATATGATAGCAGAAATTAAGTAGAAATGCTTAAAGATAAAATTAAGGAAACTCCCTTGTGGTACACAGCAAAAGAACAGAGCCAAAACATTAGAAAAAGTAAGAAAATCAGAAAACTCGTCACGGAGAAGGGAGCAAATAATCAGAGGAATAATTCAAAAATATTTTGCAGGACTGTAGAACCAGAGTTTCCTAACTGGAAGGAAATAATAAACGTATATAAGTATATAATATATAAATATATATGTGCATGTATGTGCAAATATAAAATATATTAAGAAATCTTTAAACTGATTTCATTTCCTGTGACCTTAAGTCTTAATGTGATCAGAATCTTTCTGGAATGATTTATCATTACAAGTATTATTTTAAAACATTTGATCCAAAGGGCATTTTTCATTTTACACATTTTAATAAGTAATATATAAGGGGTGAAATTTTAATGCAAATGCTCTCTGATGAGATAAATTGGAATACTTTTTCTTAATTAGTTCATGTATCTGTGCATAAAAATGGCTTATTTGCCAAAATGAAATAAGAGTTATCATTGATTCTGTATCCATTTTTTTTTTACTGCTATAAATACAAGCACTGAGAAACCATGTGCACATAACTATATGATTCCATGGCATGGTTTTCTCTTTTAAGAAGCAACGTCACTTTATTCTTTAAACTCCTTGCTGGTCAAAAATCAAAACTTACACAATGTTCTATCATCAAAAGTTTTTTTTTTGCTTTTTTAACAGTGTATCAGCTAACAATTTAATTGACTCCTTTAATTTTGTGGAAGGTGGAAAACTGGAAACCTGAATTGCAAAAAAAAAAAAAAAAATCACAAGTTGGATATTTGCATCATTCGCCTTCCATATTTCAGGAAATCCAGGTTTTAGCCAGACTTAGAAACTTATTATTAATTATACCTGTCACTCCTCAAATTAACGCCATCTTGTTTAACTACAGAAAGAATTGAGAAAAATCAAACCATTGTGATTTTACCCACTTCTGCAATTGCATTATTTTTTGATAAAATACTTATATTTAATCATGAGCTTTAAACACACTTCCACCAAAACCCTGGGGCTACAGATTTTGCTTATGCAGGTTGTGGGAATTCTCTGCCATGTAACTTATTTAAGAAGGCTGACTTTTCTTTTCTACCCATCAGCCATACAAGACCAATTTTCCGTCAGAAAAAAAGGTGATTCTGTTTTTTGGTTGCAGTAAGCATTGTATTAGGTACTTCAGGGAATTTTTTGTAACACACAGTAATAGACCACATCTTGCAAAATACATTACTGAAATTATTCAAGATTAAATTGTTATAGATCTAAGGTAATTAATACATTTATAATAAGTTTTTAAGATAATAAATCAATATCCTATTACTCATTTTCTACTTAGTGACAATATAAAATACAGCCAAAATTGTGTTACTGATGAAGGAAGAAGTGTGATAAAAAGGCATAGAATTTAGTAAGTATTTTTTGATGCTTGGCTTTTAGGAGTAATTAAATAAGAATCAAATGTTAAAAATTAGAAATAATACCATTTATTTCTTAGGCACCGTAATTAAACTTATATACTTAAGAAAAGAGCATATATATGCAAAAAATTGATGATTCGCTAGCATATATTTTTTAACAGGAAATAGAAATGCTAGTATTTTGGGGAGTAGAAAAAATGTCATAAAGTTTTACTATATTTGAAGTCAACATCTCAAAACGTATAACAATTACTACTGAAATAACACTTTGGAGTTTTGAAGAAGTTACAATTCTTGTTTGAAATTCAAAAAAAGTTTTGAATTAAAACTTTGGTTCCAGTGTTACCTACTGTATCTTGAAAATTTGGGTAATCCTGAGAAATATTCGTTATCCTGAAGAGAATAACGCCAATCTGTACTGCTTTAGCTATTGGAAGGTGTTCTTTGTTTTCAGCAAATTACATGTTGTAAGGATAAGTATGGAGAATGGCTGAAAGAAATTGTATTGTAATATATTTTAAGCTGTTTTCAGTGTTCAGTACTTTCTTTTTTTTTTTTTTTCATTTTTTTTTTTTCAACGTTTATTTATTTTGGGGACAGAGAGAGACAGAGCATGAACCGGGCAGGGGCAGAGAGAGAGGGAGACACAGAATCGGAAACAGGCTCCAGGCTCCGAGCCGTCAGCCCAGAGCCCGACGCGGGGCTCGAACTCACGGACCGCGAGATCGTGACCTGGCTGAAGTCGGACGCTTAACCGACTGCGCCACCCAGGCGCCCCGAGTGTTCAGTACTTTCTACCCCTTTGCTCTTATGGGACCTTCCCTCAGAGCTACCCAGTCTTAATGGTCAGGGACTTGCCGTCCTCTATCACCTGTCTGGATTCTGATTACGCCAACATGGTCGCACATAGCCACCTTCCAAGAACAAGCTTCACCTTGAAGAGCAGTACGTGTAAGACAGGAAGTCCTACCAGGTAATGATGCCTTGACTGGTAATTAACCCGGCCTCCTTCACTCGGTACTCTCGAGGTTTCTACCCCAGGGAATTTTTGTGGCTGGAGGGGGAAAGAAAATGCTTTTGTCCTGTCAAATGGGAGAAGAACTGTTGTGAGCGCAGACTCAATTTCAGCCATAAAATTTTTGGAAGTTGAAGGTCTAAAATTGGAAATCTCAATCTGTGACGGCACAGCCTCTGGGTGCCCCAGTTTGAGGTCCACCAGTCTCAGGCCAGTTTCCCTTCGCAGTGTCTAAACTCAGGTAACAGTTCTCCGCGTAGACTTTGCTGTTTGTATGGCACGTGACACCGGGGTCCCTCACTTCTTATGCCAGGTTTCCTCTAAGAAATCTCTGTTCCAGAGGGACCTCTGGAAGGCTTAACCCCAGAAATGGCAGTGAGCAGCTATGGCTTTCAGACTTGGTCTAATCAGGCTTTCAGAGGCCTGCTAATCATCTTTGCTGAGGTACAGGAAAGGGTAGGGCCTTTCAAACTCTGTGGGTCGCAGTCACTTCCTGATAAGTGCACGAGCTGAAAAATCACCCATTGTGAAGTGCCAGGATCACACTTCCCGTAGAACACAATTAGCGAGCCCTCCAAGGAGGCCACTGTGACGTCCTAGGCCCATATTGATCGCTATTCTGAGCACTTCATTTGCATCCTCGGAAAACACTATTTTAAAAAATGGTAGCGTAAGTGGTTTTATTTGTTTTCATACCTTAATGATAATTTTCAAACAATCAGAAGTTTGTTAATATAAGATATTCTTTTTTTTTTTCTTTGTCTTCAACTTTAAAAAGGAACATTTAACGTTGTTTCCGCTCATGTGTTCAACACATATTTAGGCACTCCTAGTAAGGGATGTGGGTGCAAAGATGAGAAGAAGATGGGATTGTAAACTTTAGAGACGGGGAATAGAGTAGCGGCTTCCAGGTGACAGGGACAGGGGTGGAGGGGTGCATGCCATATAAAAGGGTGGCACAAGGGGGTTCCTCCGTGGTAATAGAACCATTCTGCATCCCAAAGTAGTTATACAACAAAGGGCAGCAATTTCTTTCTGTGAAGGGCCAGATTGTAAAGATTTTAAGAAAGTTATATTTAGAAAAAATATTATTAGCGACAGAAATTGTCTGTTTACTCTAAAAAGTCTGAAGAGCTTTATTGCTGTGGACAGAAACTTTGGCTCTGAATCAACCATTCTGGGATGGAACTAGGGGCCCTAGTAGGCTCCATGCCCAGTATGGAGTCTATGAGACATGTAGGGGAGGAGGAAGAGTAGAGAGAGCAAAAAGAGTCCAGCAGAAGTGAACTCTGAATAGACTGATACAATAGGAAGAGGAATGATTTACATTAGGGATGGCTAACTATGGCCCATGGGGCAATCCGGCCCACTGCTTGGTTTTGTAAATAAAGTTTTATTGGCACACAGTCACATCCATTCATTTATGTATAGTCAATGGCAGCATTAGCACCATGACAGCAGACTTAAGTAGTTGTAACTAAGACAGTATGGTCCACAAAGCCTAAAATATTATCTTGGCCTCTAAGAAAAAATTTGCTAACGCCTGTTTTACATTGACCTTGGACTCTGTGGCTTTCTGCCATTATATGTCATTATATGTGCTTATAAGCCCTCTCAGATATCATAACATGGGAGTTATATTGAGTTCATTTATTCAACAGAGTTTACTGCAGATGTTAACAAAGTTTTATATAAATTCTATCTGAAATAGAGAATGTAAAAACTAATCAATATGATGCAATTGAAGAAAATTCATTTGCAGAAAAGTGAATGTAGCCAAAAGCCGTGTAAAATATAAAGACTTTCATATGCTCATAAGATAAAATACATTCTTTTTATTCTTATAGAATAGAGGCTATTGATGTGAGTGAAACTATCTATCATTTTCTGACTTTTACATTTCTGTCTTGTCTTGATTTCGTGCGAAGTGCGGTATTTGATGAGCGGAGAAAACAATCTGAGAAAATAAATAACGTGAAATATTGCCAGTCTGGGGGAGGGGGAATGACTCAAAAGAGGTGAGCAAGGAAGCAGAGCGCATAATAAGGTGATGTTAAATTCCAAATTTCATGTGTTGGGGGGAGGCCATGTTGGAATGGAAGGAAAAGGGAAAAGTGGGAGGGGATTCTGGGTTATCCTTCCCAGGCTGAAGGAAGAGGAGAATCATTAGTTGACTTTACAGACCCAATGAAACTAAAGAAAAACAAATGACAAGACCTAAGATATGAGATTTTAAAATATTTTGATGTATAAGATAATCGCTATACGATATCAGACCCGAGTGACATTTGACAGCTTTATTTAATCATCAATTTCGGAAATGAAAAGCTGGCAACTTATTCATTTCTGCTTTCTTTTGTTTTAACGAACTGAGTTAGCTTCCAAGACAATAGGCACATCTGATTTAAATAGTAAGTCATTCTTTGGATTAACTTATTCTCGTCAATACCTTTGAGCAGAGTTTCTTGAAATGTCCCCAACAGATTATGGCTAACGTCAAGAGAATTATTTCTTAAATCACCATGACTTTTATGTGTGTACCATTCATTTTCATTACCAATCTTGGCTTTTTTTAATTTAATTTTATTTTTTTAAGTAGGCTCCATGCCCAGTATGGAGCCCAACACAAGGCTCGAACTCACGACCCTGAGACCAAAACCTGAGCTGAGATCAAGAGTCAGAACACTTAACTGCCTGAGCATCCAGGGGCCCTGCATTGTTTCTATTAGAGAGTTCTAGTTTTTTATTCATCTATGAGGTTGACACTGAGTTCAAAATGAGTTACTAAATTAGTGCCGTAAGTCAACATTTCAACTGGTTACACTGATAGTAGGCATCACCAATGGAGAGCTCTTCGTGTATCACCTGTAGAGTTGGTCAAGCACATGTTTCCGTGGCAATAAATTAAGAGAACAAAAGTGTTGAGCTGACCTGTAACATATAGAGAAAGAGAGTATTCTTTAAGAAAAACAATAGTTATTTTAATCCAGGCAAATTTCTTGAGATTTAATGATAACTTTTAAGATTTATTTTCAGCCACACTCCAGGAGAGCTTCAAAATTGGTAAGCTGTGAGCTTTAAAAGACACGTTAACCATTTAGGATTTCTTATAATGTAAAGAGAGACTGGCTGAAGTTTAATGTAACACTATCTATGAAGAAACATAGTAGAAGAGAAAGAAACTTAAATGGCCAAGAAGTCAGAATATCTCTTCTAGTTACAACCTTAGGCAAAACATTTGATTTTCTGAAATTCAGTTGCCGTATTTGAAAACACCTGAAGGATATATTCCTCATTCTTTCTCAACTGTGGGAGGGGCAAGATAATAATATCTATGTGGAATCACTATACAAATGTCAAGCTTTCTTGACTACCTACATTGATCATGCTGAGAGATATTCAAAATAGAATCATACAACGGGAAAGTCCATGCCTATTTTCTAAAATAAAGAATAATAAAATTTCAGAGCTAGAAGCCATCTCGGATATCATATAGTGTTTTCTCTCAACCGTTGGAAAATGTTTCCTCATTCTTTGTTTCCAAGTCACCACCCTTGTCCTGATTTTCTTCCTACTGTTCCAACACTCCTCAGGCTCCTTTGCCTGAACATCCTCTACGATCAGGCTTTTTAATGTTAGAGTTCCTCCAGATGATCCCTGGCCCCTCTTTTCTTACATTACACTCCTTCCCAAGCCCTCTCACCTACTCCCATGGTTTCTCGCTCCATCTGCATGCAAATGTTTTCTCAGATAATATCTCAAGTCCACACCTTCCTCAGCACCAATCCAACTAGCCAGTTGCCTACCTTACACCTCTACTGGACATTTCAAACAGTTCAATAAAACCTTTCCAAAACTGACCTCATAGTCTCCTATCCCATTCCCCCTCCCCAACCCGCCCCCCCCCCCAGATTCAACCCTCCTCTGACATGCTTATCTCAGTGCATTTCAAGCCCAGGTTACCAGTGGTGCAAATCAGAACTTTGGGCTTCATCTTTGTCATTTCCCTCCATTACTTCCCAGACCCAGGAACACACTATAGAATTTGCCTTTAAAAACTATCTCGGATCTATTTACTTCTCTCCATCTCTACCCAGTTCCGCATGTCTCTAATGTCCTGAACTACTTTAAGAGCCATCCAACTCTTCTATGGCTCACTCTTAACCTGTCTTCCAACTGTGTCCAAAGTGCTGCTTGTAATCTATAATGATTCTCATGTCCAGTCCCTAATTAAAATCCTCCCATGGCCCCTTTGGCTAAAGACAATAATCTGCCCTAGTATGTTCTACATAATCTGTCCCATCTACCTGCCTAGAGCAATATTATTTCCGTTTCTTTCTAACATTCTACATTTCAGCCATCTGGGTTTTTTGGGTTTTTTTTTTTTTTTTGAAATGCCACTCTCTTTCCTGCCTTTGGGCCAATGAATAGCCTTTCTCTGTGCCTGGTACTCTTGTATCCTACCAATTTGCCCAGAAAACTCTTGTTTAGCCAGCAGATTTAGACCGAACGCAGTTTCCTTATGGAAGACTTCCAGAAGCTACTGATTAGGTCATATCCTCTTTTCCGTGCTCTAATTGTCCTTGAGAGTACTCATCACGGGCTGTATTATATGTTTAGTGTATGTACATATTAATGCATGATTTTTGTGGTTTCATATCTGTAGCTACTAGACTGGGAATGTTATGTAGTACCGTATCTGCTTTGTTATATCCACTGTAAGCCTAATGCTTGGTACTCCGGAAATATTTCTTGAATGAATGAAAGAGCATTCAGTTCATAACGAATCTAAACACCCCTGGCCATCTTCTCGGCTGATAATCATTCCATCCTGGTGAAACAATATCGGCATGGCAGGACATTTCACTTTTCAACATTAATAATTAGAATGTTTTTAAAGTAATAAAACCCATCCCCCCCCCCCCATTTCTACCAAATAGTTACAGTTCTTCCCGGCAGGATAGGGATAAACAAGCTTACTCCCTTCTCCATATCACTCTTCCTGAGATCGTTGACAAATATGTACTGCGAATTGTTTTTTAGATCAGATGTCCATTTTTTTAAAGCCATTCCTCTTCTGGCATGCTTCTCGGGCCCCCTCTGAATCTGCTCGGCCTCATCTCTGGAATGGTTAAGCACATGGACTCCTGCGTCAGATTCATCGTTTAATCGCAGTGCTGCCCCTTCACTAACTAAAGAGACTTCAGCAAGTGGCACAACTTCTCTGCGTTTCCGTTTCTTCACTTGTAAAAGGGAAGTAGTAATAGTATTTACTCTCTCGGGACCGCCAGGAGCAATGAATTAAGTATCAGATGCGAAGCTCTTGGAGTGGTGCCTGGCACATAGTAAGCACTCCTCAGATACATGACAATAATAATAGCTAAACGCTATAGAGCGTCAGTTACGTCACGGTTCGGTCGGGGAAGCACACACGAGCTGTGGGATATGTACACTAACATAAGAATTACATGACTCTAGGAGAAGCCAGGAAATGAAGGTCAAAAGGAACTGGTGGAAATTAGAGGAGGCCAAGGTCACCTGACTGCCAAAAGGAGCGTCACAAAGGGGGAGCTGTAGAAACACCTACGGGAAAAGAAGGCGAGTCAACATTCCAGCCTCCAGTGACGGGCTGGGGCCTCGATTGCTCAACAGGGCCAGTAGTCAGGAAGAAGAGGCAGAGACAGAGCAGAAAACAAGGACAACCAGTCGTCTCGAAGTCTTGCGCCACATCTAACACCACAGCCTTCAAAGGGCAATGGCGGCTCCTTGACTCGCACCGTCCAAGTCTCCTGGAAGAACTTTCCTTTGGCCAGCTCTCACGCAGAACCACACAGTGAAGAGAATCCTGGAAAAATGAGTTCCGTCACACCCCGTTTGCCAACAAATGATGCTGCATAGTGCATGGGATTGCTACGGTTTTATAACTTCCCTCTTAAATCTGCCACCAACAGTGGAGCCCACGCGGGACACAACAGCAGCGCTTCAGAGGGAACTCCCAGAGCCACCAAAATTTACGTGATATTTGGAGTCAGTCATGATGTCGTTGTTTCACAGTGGACTCTCCCACATTGAAAATACATGGCTTTCTTTACATGAACTGCCATGGAAATAGAGCTCTGAGACCCGCTACTTATATATTTGTGGTTTGGTTTTTGTTTTGTTTTGTTTTTTTTCATAATTTACCCTCATCCAAATTTCAGCACGTAAATGGGGAATTATGGCTCTACCTGTCCCACTTGAAGTCATCTTATAACTGGATTCTGAGATGTAAATATTAGGTAGCCCTCCTATATTTGTTTCGTATAGAAACTAATACACGTGTGTTGTAGGGTTGGGGAAAGGGAGGAAGGTAGCCCTGATTTGAACAGATCTCTCGTAGCATTTCTTAAACTAGCGTTCTATGGAACATTAATTCACAAGATGCTTAGGCCAAATACTATATGTAATATTTTCCTCTTCGTACCTCACTAAATAACTTAGGGGAACAACGGGTTTGAGAATCTCCAGATTGCTTTGCTTCTGATTATCCCAGAGACTATTCAGTTAATATATATTTTAAAGCTCCCCACTCACCTGCTTTTCCTTGTTCTGGGGAACTGAGACTTTGGGCACCGAAGCAAGTATGTCATAACTCTGGCATTTTCATAAGCAACCAGGCATCATTTTTGGTTTCTCACTCTGATCAAACACATAGACACCTATCTCTGATTCAGTTTGCCAACCAGAGCGTCTTGCTTGGGACCCACTGATCTACCCTAATATATATATAAATATATGGGAAGTAGGGCTACCATTTGTCCCTTCCTCCTCAGAATAACCTTGAACTTCTAGGTAAATTGGGCCATCTCCTCCCAGACCAGCTTTGGATACCAAAGATCTAGGGGAGCGGCAGTGTTGGTCCAGTAAAAAAAAGAAGACAGCATCATAATACTATAGTATGTAAAACTAAGTGGCCACTTATGTGGCTCTATTCTAAATAAAAAGGTCTATTCCTATGGCCTGCTTTCTTTACTCTTGGACAAAGGAGAGGCCGTGAATCTCAGTATCTCTCTAAATCCTATTTAATCTCTGCTTTGACCATTGCCCAGTTATTTACTTCCTAGGATTTCGAGGATCCTTAAGTGAAATAATCTATATAAAACGGTTAGCATAGTTTGCAGAAGGGAATAAGTGCTCCATAAAGGGGAGCTATTATCATGACTGATTATTTTAATCTTCCTAATTACCTTTAAGTATCTTAAGGACAGAGACTAAGTCTTATGTTTCTTTGTATTCTCCTAACAATTAGCATAGATTCTGGCTCATCTTTCTGCCCTAATAGATATTTATTGAAAAAATGAAATTGCTTATTTCACAATTTTCATTTGCCTGTCTGTGCCCTTATATTGCTCGAATCCCATTTGGCTCGAGAAATAATTGCCATTTGAAACAAGCATTTATTATCCTCAATCCAAATTCCTCTGGAAAACCAGCCCAAAGTATGCAAAAGAAGTGTTTGAAAACCCCTCTGTCAGCACAGAGCCCAATGCGGGGCTTGAACCCATGAGCCGTGAGATCATGACCTGAGCTGAAGTCAGACGCTTAACCAACTGAGCCACACAGGCACCCCTCTTTTTTTTTTTGCCATTTTTAGCGTAGCTACTGGAAAATTTACAATTACATATGTAGCTCACATTATATTTCTATTGAGTCGCACTGATTTGGAGTCAACCCAGCAGAGACTGGTCTGAGGTTAACCTGAACTCTTGCCGTGAATACTGGCACACCAGCTGGGCACCAATATGCCTCTGAGAAGACAGACAAACCCTGAGAAGACAGACAGACAAACCCCGAAAAATGTCTGCAACAAGGGTTGACAAGTGGAGCCTGCCTGAGAAAGCAGTTTAATGATTGTCCTCAAAATACCCACTTTTCATAAAATGATTGTCCTCAAAATACCCATTTTATTCATAAAATACCCACCTTACTCTTTTCATAAAAGAGTAGATTTTGGCTACGAGAAGACCAGATACCCCCTCAGCAGCAGCAGACCTTGACTAGGTTCCCTAGAATCTCTGAAATGGAATCTTTCCTAATATCCCTCCCACTAAGACTGGAAGGTTTGCTCCATTAAAACATGTATGTATTATATATGACATATATAATATCTACAATATTATATATGACACATCTACAATATTATATATGTCATATATAATATCTACAATATTGTATATGATATATATCTACAATATTATATGTGTCATATAATATCTACAATATTATATATGACATATATAATGTCTACAATATTATATATATCATGTATATATATTAATATAATATATATCTACAATATTATACAATATCTACAATATTATATATATAATATATAATATATATATTATATATAATATATATATGTAGATATATATAATAATATATATATCTACAATATACATACAATATTATATATGACATATATAATATCTACAATATTATATGTATCATGTATATATAATATTAACACACACAACTCACACTAATTGCATAACCTTATATTGTAGGTCATCAGTAAGAAAAGTACTTAAACCTCAGAGAACATCTTATACTTTATGTCCTTCTTTCTTGTTTGTCACTGTAAGAATCTATGTACGACTTTTGTCTTCTATTCGAAGGTTCAAACTCCAGCAAAATGTCTTGTGACGGGTGATCATTAGATAAGAGAAAGGATTTCTAGAACACTTGGTTTCTGCAGAGAGCTTCACGTGTTCACTTTCGTGCGACAGCATTCCATGTTCATGTATGCCTATAAACTGACTGGAGATAACTCCCAACAAAGACAATCTTGCAGGAGGCAACGATCCAACTATTCTTAACATCTTTACTCACTTGTGCCCGTAGAATACATGCTCCCTTTATCAGGAGCTACTAACATAACTTTTTTTCTTTAACCATGGGATTCGTGAGGCCTAAATAAGTAGTTCAATAACGAAGTTCATCATTTTGGGACACAGCACTTTATTTGTACCTGTTCACATACGTGTGTGTTATGTCCAAAGACGAATACATCCGTTTATAGAAAGCATTCACCAAGCCAACTGCATTTGCAAAGAGATTACGCACCCACAGTCCTAACTTGTGTCGCCATGAATTGGACGTGGACTGTGTGTCGGCTAGGGCTTTTTCTAGAAATGCATCTTCTGAATTCTAATGACATACAAAGAAATATTTCCAGTTTTTCATCTCTGGGGGTAAGAATTCTCAAACTCCAATGCTGTCAATATTCTTATTCCCATTAATCCGTCAATGTTTACCACTTAATGTTTTCCAGACCAGGGTATAAACATTTCCAAAAAGAGAACCGCCATAAGTATTACAATTAGTTCCTTCTGTGAATTGAATTGTGACCCCTCCCCACCCCCATTTCATATACCGAAGCCCGAATGCCCAGTGTGGCATTTGCTGTTTGAAGATTGGGCCCTCAGAAAGAGATTCCCATTGCAAAGCTTACCAACCAAAGGAATTCCAAGAACATTCAACCAAATGGCTTCTTACGGCCCGAAAGATGCTTGTCACCCTTTTTCCTGGAATCAAACTGTTGAATAAACAATAAAGCCATAAAATGAATGTATTAGCTTACTGTTTCTCCTGTAACACATTACCATAACCTTAGTAGCTTAAAACAACACAGATTTCTTCTCTGACGGATCAGAGGTCCAGTGTTAGTCTTATAAAAGTAAGATCATGGGGGGGCCTGGGTGGCTCAGTTGATTAAGCATCCGACTCTTGATTTCAGCTCAGGTCATGATCTCGCAGTTCATGAATTCAAGCCCTGCGACGGGCTCTGTGCGGCTGGTATAGAGTCTGCTTGGGATTCTCTCTCTCTCCCTCTCTCTCTGCCCCTCCCCTGCTCTCTCTCTCTCTCTCTCTCTTTCTCTCTCTCTCTCTCTGAAAATAAGTAAACTAAAAAAACAAAGAACAAAAAGACTAAAATCACAGTGCCAGAGGGGTCGGGTCCTTCTGGAAGCTCCACAGGAGAATCTGTTCCTTGCCTCTCCAGTTTCTAGAGGCTGCCAGTTCTCCCTCGTGTCACTTGTCATTCCTGGGCTTGCAGCCACGTCACCCTAGTCTACTCCTTCCATCGTCACATCTATTCTACAGTCACACCTCCTCTGCCCGCCTTTGTAAGGACACCTGTGATTACATGAATCGTCCAGGATAATCTCTCCATCTTAAGATCCTTAATCACACATGCAAAATTCCTTTTGCCTTAGAAAGTAGTATCTTTATTCAGACTCCCACAAATAAGTACCACCAGAAAAACCACCTATTTCATTGGCGTTACCCGCACTTTCTAACTCCCCATTTAGAATGACCACTGTTGATTCATTTCTCCATGTGCTACTGAGAAGGTAGCAATTTGACAGAATTTGCGACGAGTGACATACGAACAGTTTCCAGAGCAAATGATATTTTTCTGGGAGTAATCTCATTTCCTCACGTACTACAGAGTTTAATTTTTCAGCAGCAAAAGGCAAGGTGGCAAAAGCTGCCTTTCTTTCTCTTGTGAAAAGCATCCAATTATCCTCATTTGTGGGTGAAATGACTTTCTGTTAATAAAAAAGCCCAAATTATTTTAATAAATTGGATAATTTTGCAAGCTGAGAAATGTCGCGCCATTTGAGATGTTTCAGATACTCCTTGACTCAGGCAGAGTTTAGTGGGTGGCTAGGACAGAAGCCCGAGATTGTCTGCATGTGAAATATGCACACAGATGTAAACACAATAGGTAAGCAGTAAATACTTCTTTCCTGTAATATAGAGGGGGGGTTAGATTTGGAATTTTTCTAATGAGTCTGACCCACTCATTTTATAGGTAAACTAAGGCCCAGAAAGTTGATGTAAGATCACAGAGCTATAAAGACTCCTTATTTATTTATTTACTTATTTATTTTTCATTTTTAAAATTTGCATCCAAATTAGTTAGCATATGGTGCAGCAATGATTTAAGGAATAGATTCCTTAGCTCCCCTCACCCATGTAGCCCATCCCCCCTCCCACACCCCCTCCAGGAACCCTCTGTTTGTTCCCCATATTTATGAGTCTCTTGTGTTTTGTCCCCCTCCCTGTCTTTATATTATTTTTTGTTTCCCTTCCCTTATGTTTATCTGTGTTGTCTCTTAAAGTCCTCATACGAGTGAAGTCACATGATTTTTGTCTTTCTCTGACTGATTTCACTTAGCATAATACCCTCCAGTTCCATCCACGTAGTTGCCAATGGCAAGATTTCACTCTTTTTGATTGCCGAGTAATACTCCATCGTATAGACATACCACATCTTCTTTATCCATCTTTGGAGGTACGAAAGACGTTTGGGTGTGGAAGGAAACGCATTGTTTGCTGTTTGGATCAGAGATTTTTGCCTATAACACCCCCTCCAGCTGTGGATGCCTTCTGCACACGCCCTCTCACATCCGCTTGTATACTGTCCTTCTTCAGGAGCACCTGAGCCCTACAGAGGAAAGGGGGCAGGCAGCACACAGACTAAGGAGAGTAGACGGTCAGGCAGCCTGGCCAAGACCACTGCATGACCCGGCCAGCAAGTGGGATCAAATGAGGACTTTACCAATTGGCCTCCTCTTTTCGAAGACAAGATCAGAGTGGCCTCTGCATGTCGTGGGCTCAGGTCACTTCGCTAGTGTGCAACCACCCTAACAGAATCAAAGCCACAACCTGTTTCCCAAGCCAGTGCTCTGCGGAGGCCATATCCCGTTCTTGAGGCTCATGGTTTGCTAATAAGTGAGGATCTGGAAAACAGGATCACAGACATTGTGTGACTTCCTTCAGGTTGACATCAAAGTATTAACATTAAAAAAGGTTATAAAACTCTTCTCAGGATAAGTACAGGATTTATATATATAATTATACATGTATCACATATAAGATCCATAATATATTATAATATACATGCAGTATACAACAATATATTAAAACAATGCAGTAAGCTTTTAACATATATTAAGTATTTGTTGGCTCGAGCCAGGGTAGTCTGGGAAAGAGTCGCACATTTTAAATTACATGATGCTAATCTTCTAGTCGTACTGTCACTGTGTCTCTGTGACAGGGTGTGTAACTTTGGGTGTTGTTAAAATTTCACGAAATGCCATGAGAGGCCATAGTTAAAACCAGGGCCATATGATTTTTGCAAACACTACTTATATAATGCACAGGAAAAAAAAGTCTTAAAGACAAGCACCTCAAGCTGTTTACCATGGATGACCTCTAAGAAGGAAAATGGGGGGGTTGGGGGGCGCCTGGCTGGCTCAGTCAATTAAGCATCAGACTTCGGCTCAGGCCATGATCTCATGGCTCGTGGGTTCAAGTCCCGCGTCAGGATCTGTTCTGACAGTTCGGAGCCTGGAGCCTGCTTCAGATTCTGTGTCTCCATATCTCTCTGCCCCTCCCCTGCTCTCTCTCTCTCTCTCTTTCTCTCTCTCTCTCTCTCAAAAATAAATAAACATTAAGAAAAAAATTTTTTAAAGAAGGAAAATAGGATCAAGGTAGGGGGAGTGCATATCTATTGGTTTCTGTCTTCGTATTCCTTGATCTTCTTTTCCACAGTGAGTATAATCCTATATCCCATGTATAAATTTAAAAAACAATCTAAGTTGTCTCAGCAGAAACCATCCTATCTCAAGTATAGTCAAAAGCATGACAGAACTCAAGTCTCCCTAGGAAGGAATCATTCAGGAGGTTAGTATGCTGAATACACCAAGGAGGGAAATAAAAGGTCACCATTGCACCATACAAGGAAAAGGCATAAAACGTATCACATTTTCTTTGTCGAAAGATTCAACGCGTAAGAATTAAGATGAAGCTTATTTCTACCCTTTACTGAATCCAGCCTCTCACAGAAAGAAATGAAAAGATCTAGAAACACAACAGTCTATGAACAGCGTGGTGTAGACAAGGCTCTGGGAGGATTTGAAGTCCTTGAGCTCTAATGCCAACACTCCTGTTTACTAGCTACAAGACGTGTGTTGGAAAGCTGTTCTGGAACACACACCGATGCTGTTGGGAGAGCTAGAACGGGTCTCTCAGCTCATCGGTGGGTCGAAATATCACAACCTAATTGTCAGTCCTGTAATCACCACAGTCAACTGACGTTGGACAATTTCCAGATGATAAAATTCAAACTAATGGGAAAAGCATAGAGTGAGAGGGGTGGGACACGGGGTGAGAAGACAATGGGGGGAGGGACACGTAAGCTCGGCTAAGCTTTGTGAATTTAGGGAAAACCACAGCTCCCCGGCTTTCCTCTCAGATCTGTTAAGGGGAGAGTGAGTAGGATCAAGTAGGTAAATCACCCTGCAGATTCCGAAGCATTCTATAAATCCGTTAAAAATTCATGGTAACCTCAGTTCCCTCTTGCTGTAGTTGTCATTGTTTTCCACCATGTTATTCTCTGTAGAGCTTTGTATCCTATTCGCATGCTTCTCTGGAACAAGATAGTTTTTTTCTGAGGAGGCCATTTTTTTTTTAATCCCCCAATCCTGCCACCCACGATGACAATGTTGTCCGGTGAAGTAGGAGAAGAGAACAGTGGGGAAAAGAGCACAGTTTGGGACCTGAAAGGCCTTGGGTTCAAATCCTAGTGGTGTCACATTAGGCAGCTCTAGGCAGCTTGCCCTAAACCGCCATGCCCATGAGGGAGTAGTACTGTAAAGACTAAATGATACAGGGGCGCCTGGCTGGCTCAGTTGGTTGAGCGTCTGACTCTTGATTTCAGCTCGGGTCATGACCCTGGGGTCGTGGGATCGAGCCCCGCATCGGGCTCTGCTCTGAGCGTGGAGCCTGCTTGAGATTCACTCTCTTTCTCCCTCTCCTCTTCTCCCCGGCTCACGTATTCTCTCTCAAAAATAAAAATAAAAACCTTTAAAGATAAATAAGTAGATAGATAGATAGATAATAAATGAGATGATAAGTGTATGTCCAGCATATGGGAAAGGCTTGTTTCCATCCCTTCTTAAGAATTTGATCTCACCAAAAACAAACAAACAAAAAACCGTAGATGACTTAGGAAATGTCCTAAACACAGAAAAACAAAGCACGTGTTCTGACGGTCGCTTCACAGCATGGGCTTTGCATTCCAGAGCAGCCTTTCAACATGCGAGATCCAAGCTCAAGAGTAACGAGCAGGAACCATTATGGCGCCCGGCACTTCAGCTTCCAAAGCTCTTTTCCCATTTGGACAAAGCACTCTATCTTCTTGAGTTTAATTATGCACAATTTTGGCTCTCTGCTAAAACACAATAAACAAATATTGGCTTCATTCTTATAGCAGAACAAAGCTATGCATCTCTGTGGGAACAAAAAAAAAGAATTAAAAAGGAGAAATAACTTTTAAAAAGAGGGAGGGAATTGGGATCTTGTCCCTTTTCCTACCCCAAGCCATATTAGACAAGATTTGGTAGTATAGTCTATAATATTTTTATACGTATATATTTTTTAATGCTTATTTATTTTTGAGAGCGAGAAAGAGCATGAGCAGGGGGAAGGGCAGAGAGAGAGAGGGAGACAGAGAATCCAAAGCAGGCTCCACACTGTCAGCACAGAGCCCAACGCAGGGCTCGAACCCACAAACCGCGAGATCATGACACGAGCCCAAGGCAGACACTTAACCAACTGAGCCACACAGGCGCCCATAGTCTATAATATTGTAATAACGTTGTATGGTGACAGATGGCGATGACATAGTGAGCATTGCATAATAAACAGAATCGCACGTCCGCTCTGATGCACACCCGCAATTAATAAAGATTGTCAACTATACTTCAATAAGACCAAAAATTAAACAACAAAAAGCGACTGAATGAGACCAGTAGGCATTGCCAGCCGATATATTTCCTCTCAAATCTCTCAGCATCTTGTAGAAGGAAAAGATGGTTCAAGGTGGTCTGGAGAGCGTGAGAAAGTCCAGGAAATGCGATTGGGAGACCTGGGCTCTGGACTTTCAACACCCTATGCGACTCTGGACCACCAGTTCCTCAAGTCGCCATCACAGTGGACACGTCTCCCAATTTGTGGTTTCAGAGATATACAGGTCCTGTCCTCATCATCCCCTTTTCACACTCTTGTTTTGAAGGTGCTTTCTCATCTCTTGCCTTGATTATACCCAAGGCAGCCTTAGACTGTGGTTTAAGCTTTGGCTGGGGCAGAATTTACCATCTGGGAGCCTTGGAAGATTAGGTAATCCCTCTTAGCCTTGGCTTTATCACCTATAATAAAACAAAAATAATACTACAGAGTTCACAGAGGTACTGTAAAGTTTAATAAGTTAATTAATATAAGGCCCTACCTAGTGCATGGCAAATGGGAAACAAACACGAGCTATTATTTACCATGAGTGTTATTTCTCTAAAATATTCCTTGGACTTTCTCTTACGACTTTATTCCTACACTCACACAGCCTGGCTCACCTGGTTAGGAATTCAAAGCAACTTTTTGGTTTCTAAACTCAAAAGGAAATATTTTTAAAATGTGTCTTTGTTAGGTCGGGTTTCAGGAACTGTGTCCTGCTATTATGTCACATTTGCCACATTGTTTGCTGAATTTTGACAAAGTGGGACAGTGCACCATGAGCTATAGAGCACAGACAGGTGATCAATTCTGCATTATTTCAACCTGCTAGTTCTAATCTTGGTTTTTCTCAATGGCATTACAGGCATGGGGTGAAGAAAGGTGGCTGTTTTTCTTCCATAAAACAGGATCACTTGCCATAGCGGTCGATGACTTTAGCTTTCCAGCTCTAAAATATCTGGCCTTACTGTTGCTATAATAGACTTCAGCTAGGGATGCTCTCTAGACCCTAAGCCGTGCGAAGTTGGCTTTGTCCGCTTGGGATGAGCATCTCTTTGGGCTTCACCCAAAGAAGTAACCAAACAGGAAGGTAGCCTATGTTTCTCACAACTCCACATTACTTATTTGGGGGTCGGGGGTGATTGACGGTAAAGGATACTATTATGTTTATCTTTCTTTGTGAGAAAAGGCAGAAAATGAAAGCGTAGATGCATGGTTTCTCTCTACTCATTGACCAAAGACTCTGTTCCCAAACAGAGAAGGATGTGCTCCAAGATCCACTCTGTCCCCAAACTACCAACGTTTGGGAAAACTGAGGCTGTCCCATCCCCTCCAGCTTAGTCCCTACTTCCTTCGTCAAGCCTTCCTTGTCCCACATTTAGTCCTTATTTACTATCTTTAGTAGTTGGTCTGTGTTCTTTACCAATCTCAGGAAATACCATGCTCCTTGGGTGAAAGGAGCTTGTCTCCCTCCATTGTGACAAGCATCGTCCAGAATATTCAGTAAGTGCTCAAAACTGATCTACTCTGACATCACAGCCTGTCATCCCAAACTATGCACCTTGTCAGCCCGACCCATATATCCCACCAGTGGTATCTCAGCCATTGTCTCAACTATAAACACCATGAGGTGACTGAGGGCTGGCTCATTCAACACTATTCCCTCACAACCCAGAACAGTGCTTGCCACAGCAGATGTGCAATAAATAGTTGCTAATTCTCTTCTATTTGGAGAGAATTCTCAAGATTACCTTTGCTAAACCTTGGCTTCCTCCTTCCCAAACACCACTGAGATACGTCTCTACTTTTTATCTCTCATCTGCCTCTGGACTCTCAAACACTGCAGAAACCTACCGGTTGTTGTGAGCACTCAAGCCAGGACTTTGGGTCAGGAGTGATCAGACTACAGGGTCAAATTCTGCCTGCCACCATTTTTTTGTGAATAAAGTTTTACAGAAGCACGGTCATGCCTGTTAGTTTATGTAGTGTCGATGGCTATTCTCCAGCCAGAATGACAGAGTATTTGCATCCATGTGGCCCTACAAAGCCAAAATGTTTACTGTCTGGCACTTTATAGAACGAGCTTACCAACCCCCGCTTGAGTTGAAACCACAGAACCTCTGGGTTGTTTATCAGTTTTGCAAAGGATACAGAAGAGAAGCTCTGAAAATCCACAGGTACAGAAAATACTAATATTTAACGATAACTTTATAACAATAGCAACCTTTCTGGCACATATCGCCACATAAGCATACCTACACGTGTAAGAGCGTATTTATAAAATTCTTTTACATGTGTAAGCTCATTTGATTCTATTGACATCTGGATGAGGTAGACGGGGCAATTCTATTCCCATTTTATGCAAGAGGAAATAAACTGTGTGTTCCAGGGTTTTTTTTTAAATTGATGCCCAGTTGGGTCTTTCTGTAATATCCAGCAACAACAACAAAATATTAATAGCAATTGTGCCTTACATCTTCTGAAGGCTGCCCCAATTCAGTAATTATTACAGAAGATTTATGGCTTTTGGTGGCTTTGGAGCCACCAGGCGGTGGCAGGCATCCATCTCTGCACGTGGAGATAGGCCTGGGGCCAGAACAAAGTAAGGACAGATCTTATCACAAGGTCTGCCTTGGGAAATTCTGAAAGTCTGAGTGGTCCCATTTCGGGAAATGTCAGCCTCCCCCTAACTAGCTAATGGCTCTAGTGGCATTTTTTTTCATATTTTATTTTATTTTATTTTTATTAGTAAAATTTTTTCATATTTTATTTTATTTATTATGTAAAATTAAATTATTATTTAAATTTTTTTAATTTACATCCGAGTTAGCATATAGTGTTTTTTTAATATCTATTTTTATTTATTTAACTGACACCCAAGGGCTTCAGTGGTATCTTAACCAGGAAATTGGTTGTTTACCAGAATACATATGTGCGTGTGTGTGTGTGTGTGTGTGTGTGTGTGTGTGTAAAGAATTAAGCCAGCAAATAGGAGCCAAGCCATTTGAATAGGTCTTCTGTAATAGACCCTTTAATCAGGCAGAAGGGAAGAAGGTGGGAGGTGACATCTGGATAAAAAACAATTTAGAGCAAGCCCAGCTGATACGGTTAACAGAGATGTAGGACTTGTCAAAGCAAAGGAATTAGCAAAGTTCAAAGTAGTGCTTCGTCGACCTCGTCATGCCTCAGAGTCACTGAAAAGGCTGTCATAAACAGATCGCTGAGCCCCACGCGGAGATTCTGATTTAATTGCTGATGCTACTGGTCCAGCGACCACACTTGGGGAACCCCACACTGTAGACAAGAATCTAGATTCCGGACCACTGTTTCTCCTACTTTAATGTGCCTGTGAATCTCTTCGGTGTCTTGTAAAACGCAGATTCTGATTCAGCAATTCGGGAAGAAACAGGGCTGCGGACCCGGCCTTCCTACCAAGCACCCAGGTGTGGCTGACTTGGGAAACCTGGCCCAGATAGATTTGATATTGTGCAGGGCAGGGGTTTCCTAACTATTCCCTGGAACACGTGATCTCTTTTGCAGACGCAATTACACTTTTGAAGTTTCATGCTTCAAGGCTCTGTTGGCAGCTCGTCTTTTTTCCCAAATTAAATGCCTTTCTTTCTTTCCTTTCTTTTCTTCCTCTCCTTCCTGCCTTCTTCCTTTCCTCTTTTAAACTCAACTTTACTCTCTCATCGTCCCCCCCATCAGCTGTGAATTTGTTACTAAGTTGAGGAATGCTTCCCATAGGAAGACAGAGCTGAAAGTCGGGGACCTCGGATTCTGGTTCGGGCCCTGTTTTGAAAGCTGTGGGGTGTTCAGCAGGTCACAGATAATTTCTTGGCCTCCGCTTCCTCTGTTTCAAAACGATGGGGATACCCTAGAGGATCTTTCAGGTCTCTCGAAGCTCTCAAAGCTTCAAGCTATGTTAAATGCAGTCCAAAGCACACGAAAAGCAGTAATATACGTGCTGCCCCCTTTGGGTGGAAGACGTCACTTTAACTGCACCAGCCACAACTTTGAAACCAAAGGCATTTTACGGAAACGCTCCTGGCCTGAAGTCCCTACACCAATTAATATTTCTTCCGTGTGATTACAATTCATACTGGCCTCCCTTTAATGTGGAATTTCAGGCATAAACCAATATAAGTTTGATTTTGATATCAATATATGCCTTTGCATATGTTAAAACTTTTCACCCTGATTAATGTTCTGTGGATTTTTTTTTTCATGTTAAAAATTTCCATAGTTTCATAAGGCTTGAAGTACACCGGTTTAGAATGCATTCTAATTAAATTATTGATTAGGAAGTAATTGACCAAGACCAAAAATCCACTGTAGAGAAACAGAACAAAAAGGTTGACATTGGAATAAAATTACTTTCTCACTGTGCTCTTTGGCAAGTGAGTTAACTTTTCTGTGCCTTCCCTTTGGTGTCGAGGCATTAAAGAATAATGTTGTAAAGTCCTCCAGCAGGGTTGCTGACTCTTGGTAAGTAGTCAATATACAGGAGATATTAGCAAATGGCCGTTGATGGCAGTCTGACGTTGAAGTCAAGATGTGCTTTGAAGCCAGAAGATTGGTTTAAATCTCTACCTGTTCCAGTTATCAGTTTTGTGACCTTGCACAGTTCATTGAACCTTTCTGAGCCCGTTTCCTTCCCTATAGAATGGGAATCAAGACCTTCTGGTGTTAGTTGAGGTTTGCATGATATTGCTATGGTCTGAATTGAATTGCCCTACCTAAAATTTGCATGCTAAAGGGGCACACGGGTGGCTCAGTCAGTAGAGCGTCCAACTTCGGCTCAGGTCATGATCTCACAGCTCATGAGTTCGAGCCCTACATCGAGCTCTGTGCTAACAGCTCAGCTTTGCACTCTGTCTCCTTCTCTGTCTGCTCCTCCCCCACTCATGCTCTGCCTCTCTCTGTCTCTCTCTCAAAAATGAATAAACAATAAAAATAAAATAAAATAAAATATAAAATAGAATTTGTATGCTAAAACTCTAACCTCCAACGTGTATTTGGAGATAGGGTCTTTAGGAGGTAATTAAAGTTAAATGAGGTCATAAAAGTGAGGCCATGATCTGATAAGATTAGTGTCCATATAAGAAAAGACACTAGAATGCATTCATACCCTTTCTCTTTCCTTTCCACTGACCTCTCTCCCTTGTGCATATGCACCAAGGAAAGACCCTGTAAGCAGAGAGAAGGCAATCTTCTGCAACTAAGGAGGAGAATTCTCACTAAACGTCAACCTGCTGGCACCTTAATCTTTGACTTCCAGTCTCCAGAACTGTGAGAAAATAAATCTCTTCTGTTTAAGCCACCCAAGCTATGGTATTTTGTTATGATGGCCCATGTAGGCTAATACAGTTAAATGAACATAAAACCCCACCATGTCTTTGAAAATGTTCCTTTCCCCTTTTTTCTTCTCCCTTACTCCAGTATAAAGGATGTTAAAATTATTATTATTAGCAGGTTAACTCAATTCTGGGGGAACTTAGAATTAACCCACAGTGATTTCCTTGCCACCAGAAACATACTTTTGCCTGCAAACTTTCTTCCAAGTGCTGAGGTGACATGTAACTAGACCTGTTGTTCTGGTTCCCCATTTGGGAACAATCGTGAAAGAATAACAGATTTGTGTGGGGCAAATGAGGTTGGGTACCGTCACTGCAGCGACCCACAGATGGGTGGGAAATAGACAAGTGGCAGAACTCATAACTGGAGCCCATACTTAGACATAGAAGCATTCTATCGCTGAGTAATAAACTGTCCTTTATTTCTGACCCTGGAATCTCGTGTCTTAGACTGCATTCATACAACTGGAGGAGGCTCACTCAGCTTGCAAGCAGGTAGAATCACGAACCATTCACAGTTCTGGACTCTCGTTTTATCCGTAAACACCTAGATCCTGCTTATCTTGTAAAGTTTATTTCAAATGCGTCTCCTTTATAAAGATATCCTGGTTGGTTTCTGTTCCTATGTGTAAAGTAGGGATAATAAGAGTATCTACTTATTTGGATTGTTCAGGTTAAGGGAGGTGATATATGTAAATTGTCAGTGCTACGAGTTACTTTTCATTTTGTATGCTTTTAATTTATTTACATTTATTACTTCTTCTTTTAACCTGTAGAGCTTCACTGGGAATAAGGACTCCAGTGGAGTAATCTTAATGGTCCTCAAATGCCTGGCACGAAGAAGGCATCAACTTTTTTTTTTTTTAATTTTTTTTTCAACGTTTATTTATTTCTGGGACAGAGAGAGACAGAGCATGAACGGGGGAGGGGCAGAGAGAGAGGGAGACACAGAATCGGAAACAAGCTCCAGGCTCTGAGCCATCAGCCCAGAGCCCGACGCGGGGCTCGAACTCCCGGACCGCGAGATCGTGACCTGGGTGAAGTCGGACGCTTAACTGACTGCGCCACCCAGGCGCCCCATGGCATCAACTTTTTAAGTAATTAATTTATTAAAAAACACATGTTGATCACTTACTATGTCTCAGGCACTGTTCTATATGTGAGTGATACATCAAGAAATATCAACACTAAAGAGGAGAGTCGGGGAGGGGGGGGGGGGCACAGAATACTAACCTTAAATTTATTCGTTTTTCCCTGTTGGAGAAGATAAAAAGCAGGATTTGAGGATTCAAATTTGGAAAAAGCGCTGGCTTATATAATTTGAGCCAAAATGAGAAATTGCTGTATCAGGTAAAGCTCATGATTATTACGTTTAATGCTTACCTTTTTAAAAACAATCTTCTTTTCTTCGCTGTTGGGTATGGGTGAAAAAGTAGGTTATGTAACGTTTAAGTTGTTGTTGTTGTTGTTGTTGTTGTTGCTTTTGAGACTCAACTGGGTGGATTTAGATGACCCCCAGCTTTCTAATTTATTTGAAAATTCTGGGCATCTGCAATCTTCCTTATCCAAGCCAGTCCCCCACACGCTGTCTTCAGCTATCTGCACATGCGCATGAAGTCAACTTTCTCCAGAAGAGAAGTCTCCTGGTTCAGTTTGGTTGGTAGACTCCACTCTCACCAGATTTTGGCATGTGATGCTGGTAGGAAAGATCTCAGCATTGTAAGTATAGGAAGGGTGGGGGCACCCAATGACTTCACCCTTTCATTAAATGAATAGGTCTCTCCCAGATAACAGCCACTCTGAAACACACCAGCCGGAAAGGAAGGGCCAATTTCCGAAAACCAGCAGCCCCACTACCCATTCATTGAATGAGGGGCCTCAGCGCCTGAGAAAATCATTTTGCTAACCCCTGGCGTCAGTTGCTCTAACGCTACGCAAAATACATGGTCACCTCCCTGAGAGGTGTCTGGAAAGACAGAAACATAGTCATAATTATAGTCGTATTTGCAACAACGAAAATGAGCATAGATATATGTCAAAGGAGATACTTTTTTTGTCTTCCTTGACACGGCTCTGTATTGAAGAGACAACGGCAATCCTCAGATAACGCCTTTGTTTCTCCTTGCTGGGATCCTATTGCCAATTTAATTTCCTCTCTGTGTTTATTTTTTCCTAACTCAATCAGCACAAAACATAAGCAACAGTAAGCGTAACATTTTGTAAATGCAAAGGAGTCTAACAGCTCTCCAGAGAGCCGCTTTGCTTCCAATATCACATGATCCAAAGGCAAGTGAAGGTAGCCGAAGTGTTGGAATCCTCATTTGTCTTCTCATCCTGTAGACCGTCCTCACAAAAATCTCCGAGATTACGTTTCCAAACGAAGCCAGCTTTTCAAACAAGCCCGGGAGCTAGATGGACTCAAAAATTATCAGCTAAGCCAAATGGAAAGGCATATATTGAATTTTAAGGGAAGATAGTGTATCGGTGGTATAGCACGTCCAGTTCTAGATTTCAGACAGACCTTGGGGTCAGAAGTTGTCGCCTTTAAATTCAATAGCTATTTACTCTACCTTTAAACCAACTGAGTAAGATAGGACTGCAGGGCTCCAATGAGCATTTTAAAAGAGTTGCACTTTCTACTTCAAAGGACAATTGCGCACGTATGATGAGTCAGTAGCAAGAAGTTTCCCGAAGTCACCAGTTCTGTTTGTTTTCCAAAAATAAAGGAATACTTTTCTATGAACAAAAAGAATGTGCTCTAGCGGAACACTTTTTTATTGGCAGAGATCTGCAAATGAATGCAGAAATAATACGGGGGGCCTGCATAGGGATGCATTCTAATGTAAAATAAGTTTTATGTTATTAAAATCATCCATTTATCTAGCTCCGTAATGAATATTCATTGATTCCATACTCATTCTGGTACTTAGAATTAGTTGCTGAAGAAGTTGCTTTTTTTAAAAAAATTTTTTTTTCAATGTTTATTTATTTTTGGGACAGAGAGAGACAGAGCATGAACGGGGGAGGGGCAGAGAGAGAGGGAGACACAGAATCGGAAACAGGCTCCAGGCTCTGAGCCATCAGCCCAGAGCCCGACGCGGGGCTCGAACTCACGGACCGCGAGATCGTGACCTGAGCTGAAGTCGGACGCTTAACCGACTGCGCCACCCAGGCGCCCCAGAAGTTGCTTTTGAAGGAATACAATCCCTTCCAAACCTATAAGTTTCAGGATCAAAAAGGCAGCTCTCTGAGGGAGGCTCCCCCAGGCAGTGAAGGAGCTTGGGAGTAGAGAGTGAGAAGTCCATGTACGGGTCCCTCTGGGTCCTACCCCACCCCAGAGGATTTACTTACGGTGTCCTCCAGGCTCATAAGAAGAGGCCAGGTTTGAGTTCAACATCTTTCCACCTCAAAGGATCCTCTCCTTACCTGCTGTTTATTCCTGCACCTACTTGCATTGGGACCAAAGCCCTTCTTATTCAGGGGATAGAAGTGGCAAAATGCACCCTTCCTTGATTGTTGCCTGGGTTTTACTTTAGATGCAAACCAATCTGTTTGCAAATGCAAAGCAACAGACGAGTGGAAAAGACTTCTTTGTCTCCTTGTCAGATCTTCCTTGGATAGGCACCCCACCTCTCTGAATTTCCATTTTCCTATCTACTTCAACAGATCTGTCCCTCTCTGTGATGTCAAGAAGGAAATAATGAGCGGGAAAGTGCTTTGGCAGTTGTCAAGCGTGGTGCGATCCTAGAGATGGGAGCGGTGGCGATGATTATGAGTAACAGACACGCTGCCCCACAGAGCTTAGCACCTCGGACAAGGGGTGCTTGTCTCTCCGACTCCTTATCCCATTAGAACTTAAGCTCCAGGAAAGCCAGTTCTTGATGTTGCTGCTCTGTCACCAGCTACCCCGGGAGTATTTGTTTAACAAATGAAAAGAGTGAATTAATGGTGCATCCACACTGCCAAGTTCTTTTCCTGCTTGCTGTTTAATAACAACAGCATAAGGAGTGCCATTTGCCAAAACCTTTAGCAAAACTAAGCAGGAAAACTTTATGCTAACTCTTAAGAGTGTACTTTTGAAAAATTATTGTTCGTTATACCATGTTTTAATTGGAACAGAGGCATTACATAATGCCTTCTAAACTTCACCAAGCCAGAAACGGTGCACGAAGATCAATCTCGCGCTCTCCTTCTGTGGGTGAGGAAACCTGCCTCCCGGGGGGTCATGGTGGCATCCATAGGCTGGCAATTGCATGCTTTGCCTCTAGGTGGCACTACTTCCCTCTTCTCTCAGTGAACGGGCTGGGCGCCTGAGTGTCCCCAGCCATTCTGCCTCTTGCTGGCGGAGGAAGCCTTTCTCTGTTGAGCTACTTCAGTGGGAATTGTCATGTCACCCTCTAGTGGCTTCTGTCAAAGCTCCAAGAATAAGGGAAGAAGCGGAAATAAATGGGGACTGGGGTCACAGAGATGGAAATGCACCTAGTGAGGGGAGAGAGAGCTAAAGGTGAGAAGTACTTAAGTGGCCCCGGGAACCCACAGAGCTGTTGTGCATTCAGTTAGGAAAAATCGTGCACCTGCTGTGTGCACGACTCTGGGGACACAAGGGTGATTGCCACCAAGTGGGTGTTTTGGTAGAAAGATACTATTGTCAAAGGAACAGAATGAATTAAAAGGTGGGAATTTACTTTGGCTTGATTGTCTCACCTCCAAGCATTCTGCACCTCTAACCCGGTCCTGAAGGCTTAACTATATATAATAAATGAGTAATATTTTATTGCTAATGCCAGCCTTATAGATATAAGTTCCAACTGGATATCTCCACCATAGTCAATATGTCCCAAACCAAATGCCCTCCCCAATCTCCCCATCTTCCTTTACGTTCTGTCTCCATGATACCCCCAGGGGTCAGACCTGGGGACCTAAAAGTCAGCCCAGACTTGCTCTCACTCAGCCGTCAGCCCCAATATCCAACCAGGCACTGAATTCTATTGTTTCTGCCTCTGCTCTTTCCCCCTACCTCTGGCCTTCTCCTCTTTCTCCCTTCTTTCTCAGCTTTCCGAAACGCGTAAATGATAATATCTCTTCTCTGTTCAAAGCCCATTGGTGGCTCACCCTGAATTTCGGGTTAACTTTCAAAGGCACTAATTTAGCAAGCAGGGCCTGTCATGATCTGGCCCCTGACTGCCTATCATAACTTAGCTCTATCCCTCACTTTCCCACTCCTACCTGCCCAGAGCCCATATATGCTGTTTGCTCTTTGACCCGTCCGAACTGAGTTAGTTTGGTTCTCTGAACAAACCCTGCTATTTTATATTACTTGGACCTAGCACGCGCAATTCCTCCTTCCCAAATATCCTCTGATCCCTTTGGGTAACTAAAGATCACTTAACCCTCACGAGTCCAATCAGGCGGGTCTTTGAGGAGTCTTCTTGGGCGAAGAGTTTTATGGAGATGCCTTTCCTCTGGTCCCTGGTAGTACCGTGTTTATCTGGGTCCCAGGACTGATCACATGATCCTGGTCTATTCCCCACACTGGATTGCGAGTTCCTTCAAGGAATGGACCATGTTGCAGTCAGCTTTCAATCCCTAGGCCTGGCACAGTGTTGGGAACAGAGTGAGTCCTCACTAAATATTTGTGGAATTAATAAACTTTAAAATTAACAAATGCACACTGAACAGAAGTTTTCTTTTTTAGAAAATTAACACAAAAATCTAAGGAACATTGGTTTTGTCAACGTACTATGCTTGTGTACGTGCTGGACGGAAGGTATACAGGTACCCGCCCTACGGTTTTTATAACTTCTTATAAATCTTAAAATATTCACAATAGGGGCGCCTGGCTGACTCAGTTGGTTAAGTGGCCAACTGCAGCTCAGGTCATGATCTTGTGGTTCGTGGGTTCGAGCCCCACGTCTGACAGCTCAGAGCCTGGAGCCTGCTTCGGATTCTGTGTCTCCCTCTCTCTCTGCCCCTCCCCTGCTCTTGCTCTGTCTCTCTCTTTCTCTCAAGGATAAATACATATTTAAGAAATTTAAATAGTCAAAATAAAAAAAAATAATCTTTTAAAAAATCTCAGGGAAATAACAAGTCTATGAAGCATTTAGTTTCCTATGAATTATTCAAAAATCAACATGCTTTTAAAAAATTAAAATTAGTTGTTCTGTTTTCACCTAAAGGAGAATGGACAGCATCTTCTGAGAGTCTCTTAGGAAAACCTACAAGGCATTTTGATCATTGTTACCTACTCATCCCCTTCTCCTGCCAGCCAGAAGCTTTGGTAATTTTTTTTTTTTTTTTGGACAGAGACAGCTTATGATAAAAAAGCCTTCTCTCTCTTGTCATCCGAGGACAAGAACCAGGTTTAAAAAATATGCACACTTTACAGACAGAACCTGGCTGTGTACTATGGAAGCCATTGACAGCAACATCGGCTTTGATGCTTTCCAGAGGAGGGGAGCATGGGCACATTTTCTGCTTATCGCCCAGACTCCTGTCCCAAGGCTACCTTGGGGTTCCTGGGCCAACTTTGCTCTTGGATTATAAAAGGGTTTTCTTGGGATAAAATGGAGACGGTGTGGTTCTCTTAGACTGGAAGCAGGGGTCAGATGACATTTTTATGTGATGGTGGGCTGGACTGCGTCACCACTGTGTGAGTCAGCTGGGGCTGCTACAACAAATACCGTAGACTGGGGGTGGCCGAGGGGGGCGGTGGTTAGACTGCAAACATTTATTTCTCACAGATCAAGATCAAGGTGCCCGCAGATTCAGCGTCTCCTGAGGACCCGCTTCCTGGTGTGCAGATGGCTGCCTTCTTGCCGTATCCACACGTGGCGGGCGAGATCATCACTCTCGTGGCTTCTTTCGAGGGCACTAATCCCACTTGTGAGGGCTCCACCCTCACAATGTCACGACCTCCCAAAGGCCTCACCTCCAGATACCATTGCAGTGGGGATTAGGACTTCAACGTGTGAATGCGGGAGGGACACAGACATTTGGTCCACAGCAATGATCTTTCCTTCTTCTGGAATGACACATGATAACCAGACAGGGAGAAACACAACGCAGAGCAGAGTAGAAGACAACCCTGAGACCGAAGACGTGATGACAACTGTTGAAGGGACGCGTGCTCTTCCGGGAACATCTTCCTCGCCTTCCCTGGCTAAGTCCTCCGGCACCTTTGGGTTATTAACCTCATGCCAGAGGCTCTCCGTGGCCTCCCAGCTCCCACTACGCGCACAGAGACTGGGCGCAGTCCCTTCCACGTGCTCCACCACATCCATAGGTTTTCTCTTCCTTTTTTTTCAAGTTTATTTGTTCTGAGAGAGAGAGAGTGGTGAGGGGCAGAGATACAGGGAGAGAGAGAGAGAGAGAGAGAGAGAGAGAGAGAGAATCCCAAGCAGGCTCTGCACTGTCAGCACAGAGCCCAATGCAGGGCTCAAACCGACGAACCGTGAGATCATGACCTGAGTCGAAATCAAGAGTCAGTCACCTAACCGACTGAGCCACCCAGGCGCCCCCATTTTCTCTTCTGATAGGCTCTATGACCCATAGGAATTGTAATTACTGGCTCACCTGTCTGTCTTCTGTTCGGTTGTGATTACACTTCTTTTTTTTTTTAATGTTTATTTATTTTTGAGAGAGAGAGAGAGACAGAGTGTGAGCGGGGGAGGGACAGAGAAAGAGGGAGACCCAGAATCTGAAGCAGGTCCCAGGCTCTGAGCTGTCAGCATAGAGCCCTACGCAGGGCTCGAACCCATGAACCGTGAGATCGTGACCTGAGCCAAAGTCGGTCGCTTAACCGACTGAGCCACCAGGTGCCCCTGTGATTACACTTCTTGCGGGCAGGGCCTGCAGATTGTATTGGCGGTGCTCTCTAGCACCTAAATACCTGTTGAGAAAACAAAGTGTTGTGGCTACGGGCGAGATTCAAGGGACCAGGCTCTTCTAAACCGACAATTCTATCTGCGACCCTGAATTTTCCTGTTGATTTTACCTTTTCCACTCAACGGACGTGAACCATTTTTGTTGGCAATATGAAATCCAATGTGTGCATTAAATCAGTTGAATGTTCAGCTGAAACCAAACGAAAACAAAAATCATAATAACCTCGGGAGGTCTTGATAATTCTTTATTATTTCACAGGAAGAACGAGAACACTTACCTGTAGGCAGCATGCAAGGAGTTGTCAACCGACCTACTTTCCTGATGGCCTTGGACAATTATCAGGCATTTTTCCACCTGGGATGGTTCCCCGGTTCAATACCGAGTAGATAACCCCTGGGACTCTTTGAAATTCACGATTTCCCAAGCTGAGCACAACCCGCATCACTAGTATGTTCTTTATCTCCCTCTCGAAGATAAAAGCCGCTTCTGTGAGACGTACCTGCACAGAGCAGATGTTCCAGTTGGCTTTACATAAACAAGCAATTCCCCCAAATCAAGACTCGTTCCCACCAGCGCAGTTAATGAAACTATCGGGTAATTAACAAATGTTTACTGACGATCAGGCACCGTTCCAAGCAGCGAGAACACAGCAGTGAACCAAACCGAGAGCCCTGCCTTCAAGAAGCTCGCCCAAGTCAAGGAGTATGATGATACTGGATGAGAAGCAGACAAATAAAATTTTAAGAAATATCCAAGGCAATAGAGAAAGGATGTCCTGCCTGAAGGAAATAACAGTTGGGGCTTTGCTTTATTGAGTCACTGGCTCAAAGCCAGAGAAAGCACTAGTTGTAAGGATTATTATTGGAAAGAATTTGTTGTAATTAGGTAAACCAAGTACTATTAACTCTGAGGTACAGGGATTTGGAAATAGAGAACTTTCTTTGAAATGGCATTGGCAGCTCGGGGATTTTGCCTGTGGGCTGCAATGGGATTTAACATAAAACCGTCTTATTTGGCACAAAAGGAATTTTCCTCTTTCCCCTGTTTGTCTCCAAGGAGAAATATGAGTTATTTAATATATGTAATGAAGCACAAACTTGACTAGTTGAAAGAAAATTAGGGCACCTTCGTGTGTCTGTGTCGGCCTGACTGAAGTAACTCATTAGTGGGCAGTCCCATCGTAGAACCGGATACACAAGTGGGAGAATTTGCCACTGAGTCAGAAGATAGAGTTACATGTTCACTGTCAAGTCCCTCTACCTCCTGGTACCATCTGTACAAGTTTTTGCCTTATCTGCGCACTACCTGAGAATCGTGTATTCTCACCTACACGATATTCTTCTTAAGCCAACTCACATTTTTACTGAAATTTGACTGAAAGCAAATTTGCTGTCACCGTGGATGGAAAACCAATATCTGCCCTAAATAGAACACTGTCATAAAAAAAAAAAATCAATAGGATAAATCAAGCAGTATCATTACGTTCTAGCTGGAGAGGGTTGTCTGTTGAAGGCTCTGATTTTTGAGGTCTTCTCTTAACGTTGTTAAAACGAGACATTGGTAACTGTTAGATAGGCTTCAGAAGTATTCAGGCATAAGGCTGAGGGAACTTCCTTGAGGTCATTAGAAGGAATGCCTGAGGGGCGCCTGGGTGGCCCAGTGGGTTAAGCGACTGATTTCAGCTCAGGTCACCATCTCCCGGTTCGCGAGTTCGAGCCCTGCGTCGGGCTCTGTACTGACAGCTCGGAGCCTGGAGCCTGCTTCGGATTCTGTGTCTCCTTCTCTTTCTGCCCCTCCCCGACTTGTGCTCTGTCTCTATCAAAAATAAATAAATGTAACAAAAAAAGAAGGAATGCCTGAGAACTCAGAGGGGAATAACCTTTCTCCCTCTGTGATTCTACGTTATTATCACGTCTATGCATTAACTAAAACAGTATCTTGTTTTATGAATGGAAGACTCTTTTACTTTGGGAAACGTTGAACTAGATGGCCTTCCTGCACAATCTCAGAGACAGACCCTCTATCAAAGGCAGGGAGGGGGGCACCTAGGTGGCTCAGTTGGGTAAGCATCCCACTCCTGATTTCAGCTCAGGTCCTGATCGCATGGTTCGTGAGTTCGAGCTCCGCCTTGGGCTCTGCCCTCACAGTGCAGAGCCTGCTTGGGATTCTCTCTCTCTCGAAACAAAACAAAACCAACCAACAAACAAAATTAAAAAAAAAAGGAGGGTGAAGAGATGCTATTTGAAGCCGCGAAAAGTCATTCCATCAGTGGCTGCTTCTGTCAGCCTCGCCAAAATTTCACGTCCCATTTTCTGTCCCCTACCCCATGGAGGCAGGTCAACCAGCTTCAGCCTGGAAAACTCTTTTAACAATCCGGAAAGATAGAGGAAAGATGACATTTAAAAAAAAGGGGGTGGGGGGATCAGTGACAAGAGTAGGGTCTGGGCGATCCGGGACAGGTGGAGGGATCTCTTAGCTCCTCTGCTGGGCACGTTCACATGACACCTAACATCCGGGTGTTTGAAAACATCTCTTGCAGAGGCAATATGATGAAATTTGATGGAATATTTCACTTTCCAGGCAGATGGTTGGAATTCTATAAACAGTGCCCTCCCCGCCCCACCCCCACCCCCCCATCGTCTTCCACACCAGTTTATTCCCGGCTAGAACTATTTGCCATCATGTACACACCTTGAGTCCCATATTTATTCTCAGGCACATACAGCTGTATCGCGGGGCCAGAACCCCCCTAGGACTGCCAGTCTGAAGAAGGAGAGAAGCACCAAACAGGCCTGGCGTTCTTGATGAAGCCGAGCAGGACAGTTTAGGACCATTCTTTTGTGTTATATTTATAGCCTCTCAATCTGTGTTTTTGTTGACTGCCCCAGTCTCCTTTTCACTTTGTTCAAGCAGGGAATCAGTCATGATTTAATCTCAGCTTACAAGATTAATGGCCCCTTTAATCTATTTTAATTGTTTATGAAAGACCACTTAGTTCTGGGTGCTCAAATATCACAGTTTGCCTAAATCATTTCATTAAGACAATACATGGAATTTCTAGGATTTCAGAAAGAGACCTCCCTCTTGTGGCAAGAGCAGTTTTTGCAGCCGACTCTGGAGCATGGGACTTCTTCGGTGCTGAAGAGCTAGAAGGTCTCAGAAACCTCTTCGTTCTGCAGATGAGGCGACTGAAACCCGGTGAGGACAAGTAACGGGTCCGTCTTTATATCTGGTTGGTGACTCAGCCAGGTCCAGTATCCAGGTCTCGTGTCTCTCAGCCAAGAGTTTTCTTTCCCCATTTTAGAAGTTGAAAGAACCCCCTCACTGGTGTGGTTTTTTTCTCCCAAGGCTTCACTTTCCGCTGCCTCTGGACAGAGCTGGAGGAGATGGTGATGTGGGCGGGCCACGTTCTCCTCCACGTGAAGGCCACCTCTTGGTGAACGTTCTCTAGAAGGCAATCCACCATGTCTCGGGGATGAGCTATAAGCTACGCCCTTACGCCTGACGGTGGTCTGGCCCATAAGACAAGGACTCTCTTCATCTCTTTGGGAACAGTTACCACTGTGACCCCCTCGACGGCAGCTCCTTGTGTCATTGCCTCTCATTGGTGTTTGACTTGTGACAATTGGCAGGGCCAAAAGCAGCACTAAGGGGCACAGAAGGACACACGTCCGTCACCCAGCCTCCTATAAGGGGAAAGATTTGGAAGGACCTGAAATAGGAAAGAACTCTCTAGGCCTTCTACTCAGAATGCGTTCTGTGGATCAGAGCATCCAAAGCACCGGGGAGTCTCCCGGAACTACAGAATCATTGTTTAAAGGCACGTTCTGATTGAGTAGATCTGGGGCCAAAATCCTGCCTTTCTCACAAGCTCTCAGGCGATGTCGATGCTGCGGGCTCCTAAACCACACGCTGATAAGCCGGGGCTAGAGTAAATTAAGTTACCTACCCAGTTGTAAACTACAAGTCACAGCTCTGTTTGTTCTGTGGCTGGGTGCGAGTTGAAAGTCACTTATCGAGGCGAAGAGAATTACAGCCTCTTGGACCCCGTAAGCTACTGAAGAGTGCAGCAACACAGCCTAATAAGTCACGCTCCACTCCCCGCAGATTTTAGTCACTGGTGAGTAGAGAGGAAAGACATTCATTCCCGGATCCCCCAGTATACTTCTTATCCTGCCCGTGGTCCTTACCTCTAAGTCTATATATGCTGTTCACAGTCACTTTCCTTTAACTGATTCGTAGCATATCGATAGATGTTTCTCGTACTTATGATCATCGTGAAAACATTAATTATGGATCAGAGCCTTGAGTTGTCCATCTATTATAACCAGCAGAAATGATGAGACTTTTGGAAAGGCGGCTCGAGTCTAGTTCTGAGTTGATTTTGTAAATAATCACTTACGGCCAAGCAAATACCAAGACTTCTTGTCCCCACTGGATGCAGATGGCACACTCAGGCTGAACCGCATTCCAGGGAAGCCGCCATGACTCTCTTGGTCAGGTGGCCTGGGGAAGAGCCTCCCGGGTGGAGATTTCCCGGGAGCCGGTTTACCGGGGAGGGTTATGCAGAACCGTGCTCGCAAGGGAGTTGGAAAGCTTCGGGAAGCAGAGGCCCTTCCAGAAAGGAGTCGGTAGAGGGAGAATTGACCTGCCATGAAGTTACACCAGAGGTTCAGCTGATCCCATGGGGAGCACTCAAGCAGGGATGGCCCTTCGGAGATGTCCCAGACTGAAGCAAGGGGGGGCCATGCATTTTTACCCGTGCAGAGATTGGATATGGACCACCATGGGAAGGGGCGCAATCCCGGATGAGACAGCTTCCTTGGGTTGAGGCAATTCCCAGGAAGGAATCGGGTGTGAAGCCTAGTAGCCGACAGTCTTGGAAAGGACACTCAGAGAATGAGCACGTCGGTCCTGAAGGCGTGGAGTGGTGCAATCTGAGCAGCACCTCACAGGGTCTGCTTCAGTGACCAACTGCAAAATGTCCTCTTCTCATTCCTCAACACCACCGATGTCTCAGGGCTGCCGACTTTCAGCTTTTGGGGTATCGGTCTGACAAAGTAGAATCATCTGGGGGCAACTTTCCAAGATGCCTAGACCTGATTCCGGTTCTCCGGTTGAATTGATTGCAACGCGCAGACAGAGTTGAGACCTCTCGGCCTAATAGATTAGACGGTTATTCTTAAATCTGAAGGGCGATAATGTCCCTTAACACGTACGTGCGGTGGCTCAGGATTACATCTGGCCGGCAAGGCTGTGAGCTGAGAACTCCAGCCACCGCTGCTCCAAAGGGATTAATTAGAGATGTCTAAGGTGTTTAGGGGAAAGAAACAGCCAACGTAAACAGAAATGCTGCCACCTCGGTCTTGCCTGCCATCTCCGGGCACTTTGCAGATGAGTTTTACTGGCTAGGTTTTAAACATTTGAAGCTTATAGTTTGTTGCTTTTTCTTTCTGTAGCTCGGAGTTTGTTTCTCTTTCTTCTTATTTTTGGTTCCATGTCTGCCTTTGGGTCCTCGTATAAAGGAGACTTTTATCCACCTAGCTCTTGTAATCCTACCAATTTTGGCTAAAGTATGGCAGAACAAACTACACCTGGACCTCGTTCAAATCATATTTTCCCAAACATAACAGTTATGGGCTGTAAAAATAAAATTCCATCAACGTATGCCCTCCTCTAAGATACTAACTTTATAACGTTAGTGTTCTTAGGATGTGCTTTTATATGGCGTGTTTTATGGTTATGCATATACATATATATATATATAATATGGCTACAGGACTGGTTATGCATATATATATATGCATATATATATGCATATATATATATGCATATATATAGCACTGGTTATGCATATAAATATATTTATGTGTATTTGTTTCATGAAAGTTTTCAATATACATTCTATATACATTTACTTTCATGAAACTTTTCAAACACACAAATAGAAATTTTCAAATAGAAGTGTAGACAGTAGATACGTTTGACTCTTCCTCCTTTATCACCTACCTTCAACGATTATCAATATGTGGCCAACGTGTTTTCGTCAATACCCACATTTTCTGTCACCAGGCCTCTGACATCCCCCCAAATACCTAGATTCTTCTGAGGCAAATCTCAGGCATCTCGTTCCACTCATAAATCCTTCAAAGGAGACATGCTTTCTAATCCCTGCCAATATTATTTTTATCAGCACACCTCCTGGGATTGAGGCCATCAGTCTATTCTAGAAATGAAAGACTACAGAATTATTCATTCAACAGACAGATATTAGGCACCTAACACGTGTGTTACTTAGGATAGCAAATAGAATTGGATATGCTATTTGTTTTCAGGAGTTTTAGGTTCAGTGTGTGTGTGTGTGTGTGTGTGTGTGTGTGCGTAAGTGGGTGGGTGGGCAGGTAGGAAGACGCTAGGTGGATAGGTAGCTGGAGGGAGGGGCAGAAAAAGAAACACGTAGGATGGGCTACAGGTTGTTGGAGCAAAGGAGGACAAAGTTTTGGGAAAGGCTTTCTGCCAAAACCGATCCCTTGAGTGAATTTTGAAAATTCATCACCAAAGGATGACGTGGAGGTTGAAGGAAGTTCCAGGGAGTGGGAAGAACCCTATGAAACTCCTAACTCCGGCAGCATGCTCAATGCCTGTCTGCCCATCTGTTGAAATTGCTCTAGCCAGTCAGCTCTCCTAAGGGGCCGTTTGGCATCACTCTGACACTTGGCCACAGTCAACCACTCTTCCCCCAGACAGAACCTCCATAATGAATCTAGTCTCAAAGAGAGGGCAGGTCTGCTCATCGATGACCGCTGACAGCATGTACTGGCATTTGTAGCTTAGAGCCCCTGGCCCCCCCAGAAAAATTCTCAGTAGATACGGCATGGAAGGGGATGTATGTGGATCTGGGCACGTCAGAAAGCATAATCTACAGCGGGTGACTCTGTGCCATAATCCCTGCGTAATAGTACCCAATGGGTCCATTGGATTTGAGTATTTGTGGTGTAGCGTGACAAAGAAGATAAATATTCGCTGGCATGCTAACAAAATCTATTAAATAGACTCTCTAAATGTTGAGTTATTCTTTTCTTGCGTGTGCTCCAGTGGAAAATCGTTCAAATTCTTGCAGGGAGAAATTGGAATACCACCTGATGGTACGTATTTAGGGGTATTTCAGTGTATTTCACAGACGCTGATATGAATAGAAATACCATTTACTGCTAATTCCTAGTACGAAACTACTATGTGAAGTAACAGGCTAAATCCCTTTTTACAAATTATTTTACCGATCTTTGCAACAGACTTACGAAGTATATCCTAGAATTATACCCATTTGACAGACAAAGATACAGACAGAAAAAGTTTCAGGAATGTACCCAAGGTCATACAAGCAGTAAATTTGGTGTTTGAACCTAGGCGGTGTGATTTCAGAACCCAGAGTGTTAAACAACATGCAATATACCTTCATTATAATTTGTTCTGACATTTTATGACTTCCATGTAGTTTCAGGCCACGCCATAGGTCATTATGACACTGCGAAGTTTCCTCTGTGAAAGTCATTTGACTCTGATAGCTTATGGCCAAAACGATGTGCGTCTGCACATATGTCAATACAGTATTATCTATAATATACCCCCAAATTGGAAATGACTTTGATTGTCCACAGTAATTTGGTAATGTATATGTGTATATATCGTGTGTAGTATATCCATATGATAGACTTTTTTGAAGCCATGGAAAGATATATTTTTAAAACAAATGGGGAATTAGAATACATTTGAAATACGGAAGTGAAAATGAATTGAAATAACTGAAATGTTAAATTAGGTGAAACTACACGTGTATGTGTATATGTATGTATCGTATATACATGTATATACATGCACGTATGTACGTATATCGTGCATGTGTATAAGATACATACATCATTTGATATATATTGGATATCTACCTGTATCTATACACATATATCTATATACATCTGTGTATCTATCTATTGAGAGAGAGAAGAGAGAAAGAGGAAGAGATTAAAACCTATGCATGCCAAGGCAGTGATGAGAGGTTAGTGGTGTTTTGGGGTGGGCGGGTTATGGGATATTTATTTTACTGGTTTCTACAATACACTCAGACTGATCCAATCAGAAGAAGGACTTTCTTTGTGAGTTAGTCTGTCTCTACCTTTGAGGTATTTGGAATTTTGGTTCAAGAATGTGTCATAAACATAAGAGAGTCATGCATTTTTACAAACTGTCCTTGTGTTCCAATGTTACTGCCATTCCGTTTTATGTTTACACTGGGAGGAAAAGTCAAAGAAATCTCTGTATCTAAATGCTGTGATCAGCATTTCTACCCTTGCCCTTGTCTTGGCCCATTTCTAAACGATCTTAGCAGAAAAGAATGATATACTTTGACTTATGTCATCTGTCTTCAAGCTCCTGAAGGTCTTTTCGTCAGTGATATTTATCTGACATCAAAAGCAAAATGGTCATTTACTCCAGATTTGCAGGAGGACACATTAACATAAAAGATGATTAGGGGCACCTGGGTGGCTCTGTCGTTAAGCGTCCGGCTTCGGCTCAGGTCATGATCTCATGGTTCGTGGGTTCGAGCCCCGTGTTGGGCTCTGTGCTGACAGCCTGGAGCCCGGAGCCTGCTTCGGATTCTGTGTCTCCGTCTCTCTCTGCAACCCCCCCACCATTCACGCTCTGTCTCTCTCTGTCTCAAATAAACGTTAAGAAAAATTAAAAAAAAAGATGATTAGAGACTGCAAAATATTCTGTAGTCAATAATGTGCTGCAGCTCAGTGTTACACAGTTTCCTTCAATTTTGCATGGGGTCGTACTTCCTTCATGCATACCGCGTCCTCAGAGCTGTCTTCATTAAATAATGCAGTGAAGAAATTAAATAATTAAAGCTGCAGACAAGGAGGGTTAAAGACTTTACACAATAAAGGAGGGAAGAGTACAAAGAAAGAAATTCACATTGTTAGAGAAAATACTTGAAACTTTCAATGCATCTGCTATTTAAAAAGAACATGCACATGAACGAGACCCAAAGGGATTGGGGAAATGGCCATTTTTTGTTGGGCAGGAAATTGGTGATTTGTGTTGATTGTCTCATTTGAGTAAGGCCTCTGGTATTATTGATTAGATTGCAGAGTTTCAAGTAAATTTTAAATTACTCTGTAGACCTGTCCAGCGTCCTTCCGAATGCTTGAACTCAATGGAAACATATCCTTGTCCTCTGGTTACTGTAGAAGCCAGAAGCTAGATTTGGAAAATATTATTGGCAGACTGGCAACCTTTATGGGGAAGGTTAATGGTATTCCATTTTCCTACCCAAGCCTGGTTTTCTCCATACATTGAGGACTCAATTATTTTTAGTGGACTGTAACTGTCTCAGAGAACAGACCGTTTTTCCCTAATCCGATCAAGAGTCCAGATCCTCATATTTTGCTCAGAAATTGACTTTTACGCTTAAGGCAAGACACAAAGTCATCAAGATTCCAACTGGTCGAAGGAGGATTACTTGGTACTTTTTCAACTTGAAGAGTTGGAAAATTTTGGTAAAAGGTATAAAAAAATTCATTAAAAATTTTTGTTTAATGCTTGTTTGTTTTTGAGAGAGAGAGACAGACAGAGCATGAGCCGGGAGGGGCAGAGAGAGAGGGAGACACAGAATCGGAAGCAGGCTCCAGGCTCCGAACTGTCGGCACAAAGCCCGACGCGGGGCTTGACCTCATGAACAGTGAAATCATGACCTGAGCTGAAGCCGGACGCTTTTACGACTGAGTCACCCAGGTGCCCCAAGGTATAAAAAAATTCTTAAGATCCCTGGGGCGCCTGGGTGGCGCAGTCGGTTAAGCGTCCGACTTCAGCCAGGTCACGATCTCGCGGTCCGTGAGTTCGAGCCCCGCGTCAGGCTCTGGGCTGATGGCTCAGAGCCTGGAGCCTGTTTCCGATTCTGTGTCTCCCTCTCTCTCTGCCCCTCCCCCGTTCATGCTCTCTCTCTGTCCCAAAAATAAATAAACGTTGAAAAAAAAAATTCTTAAGATCCCTGATAAATGATACTGACAGGTGTACCAATTATCAGAATCCAATGAGACTTTTATTCTATGTAAACTCAACCCCCAAATTTTAAAATTTATCTCAAGCTCTATTTTCTCCGTGAAATTACCTAGACCACTCTGGTAGCGTCTTCCTCATTCTCTCAATGCCTCTCTCTTAGTGTCAGCACTTGACATTGACAATCAAGCAAATTAAATAATAATATAACAACTCAAGAGTTTCACAGAATGGCTTAAAGCTTTGTGAAATTGTGACTTCTATAGTAGTCATTGATCATTGCACCTAACCCAGTGTTCAAAAAACAAAATTCTACAGAGTAAATTGAAAGATCTTATTGGCTTTATTTATTGATTGACGAATTGGGCAGTATCCAGTCTAGCAGACAGAAAAAAGCTCTGAGGAGCTGTACAAAAGGGAGACTTCTATAGGTAAAAGGGAGCAGGAACCAGGACAAATAATAGACTACATGTGGGTTGGTTTTTGCAAGGTTGCTTTCCTTTAGGGGACTGCAGGGGTATATTAGGCAGATGGCCTAACTAATGCTGATCAAGTGATTCCTGATTGCCTGGTTTAAGATTTCATTTCTGGGAGGCCTGAAACTCTAATTGGGTTAAGTCTCAGTTTATTGATGCAGGGCTTAGCATAAGTGACTTCACTTTGGACATGTTGTATTGACTGTCTGATGGGTGGACAGAAATATGGATGAGTGGATGGATGAATGAGTGAATGATGGATGGACAGATGGAGGCCTCAATATTGGTAGTCAGGGCAGTAGATTTGGGGAATGTCATCAGAGCTGAGATAAGAACTAACATATCGTTCGGCTCTCTCCCTCTCTAACTTCTTTTCCCTTCCCCTCCCCCATGGTCTTCTGTTAAGTTTCTCAGGATCCACATAAGAGTGAAAACATATGGTTGACGGGGGGGGTTGGAGGGAAGGGAGGGTGAGTGATGGGCACTGAGGAGGGCACCTGTTGGGGTGAGCACTGGGTGTCGTATGGAAACCAATTTGACAATAAATTTCATATTAAAACAAAAAGAACTTATTTATCATATTTATTGGGCCACTTCAGTTGTTTAATTACATATGTGCCTGGTTCCTGTAGAGTTTGAGGCTGCAACCCAAACCATACTTTGATTTTTGGAGTATGGGAGGCCAAATGGATGTGAATTCATCCTAAGGAGAAAAATCTAAAACGCACACAGCCTTTATTCATGAAGATACTCTCTGCAGGATTATTTACAACGAGGAAAAATTGGAAACAATTTAAATGTCTTACAATAGAGTTAAGTAAGTTATGATGCATCAACCCAATGGAGTATCATCATTAAAATGCTAATAACAAAGACCAGAGAGATGTATTTATAGAAAGTATTATGTGAAAAATGCGGAAGGTAAAAGTCGGCATGTGTTACGTTTCTAACTTAATAAAGATATGGTTTTCAGACCAATCCTAAGAGGGAGTACATAAATATGAAAATAGCTACGTTTCAGCAATGGAAACATTGCTCTATTTCTCCTTTTTCCAAACTGTCGTGTTTTTCTGTTATTTATGAAGATCACAGCGACAGAAGGTAACATGGGGGGGGGGAATAGACAAATTGATAGGAAACTTGGAACAAAGGAGATACGGGAAGAAAATGGGAATAATTTGAGGTGAAGAAGTGAAATTTGCCATAAGGGGAAGAAGTGAAATTTGCCATAAGGGGAAGAAGGTGACTCGGTTCCTGCTGTATCACCCATGATGAATTTCCCTTGTGGCATCTATCACCTATGCATCTACTTTTGCATGAATCTCTCTCTGATTCTCAAAGTTCTACTAGTAATTATGTGTGTGTGTGTGTGTGTGTGTGTGTGTGTGCGCGGTACGAGAACACGATGTTTGAAATAGCTTAAATGAGGTATAATTGATATAAGGAGAGGGAGGGTCCGATTGTACAAACTCACCTTTGGCCAGCAGTGAGGGATAATTGAACCGCTTCTAAGACAAGCGTGTTACCGGGAGCCTTAAGAGGCTCCCTTACAAGCGTGTCTCATACAACGAATTACCAACAAGACTTCGCAGTTGCTTCCAAGACTAGTGATATTTCATTATAACGAGCACATGGCAATTAATCACATCTGCAGGTTGTAGGCTCTGGATAATCAGCAAGTGAGAAGACCTTTGAATTCAGTCAGGAAAGGAGCAAAGCGGTTTTTTTTTTCGACCTCATGAATCACACGTATGCCTCCTTCCTAGAAACGCAGGGGGCAGTGTTGATTTGGATCTGTATCTGGGGACGGAACTGAGAAATGACCGGACTTGGAGGTGAAGAGAGATCAAGGGAGCGAGGAGGGAAATGCAGTTTCAGGACAGACTCAGGACACCCTGAAGGACGGCCCTTGGCTTTGGATTCTCCAGTGTCTCTTCCTCAACCAACAACACAAGACTTGTCCACAGTGAGTGACTGGTAACTGCGGGGACAGAACAGAAGTATGTATTTTGAAGGGCTTACCTTTGTGGAGACTTTGCTGTTAAGTCTAGTGGGGGGGGGGGGTGGCCTTGGCCCAAAGACAGGATTCAGCCCACGTGCTCCCACTGATGAGCGGGGTGCAGTTGGGGAAATCCTTTCAACACCCACTTTCCATACCTGTGGTGACTATCGTTGCTGCCTGGCGTTAAAATGATGGCGATGCCTCCCTTCTCTTGGCGGGTTGCTGTGGGGAGTAAATATGATCGCGACTTGAAGGGGCTTCGAAAAGGCTCTACAGATGCTGTATCAAGTCACGCTCTGTCCGTTAACGGTCATCGCGCTCACACTCTAGGTCATTATTAACCCGGCTGATGTGACGGGTTCCTTTCACCCTGCCTCTACAGATTCGCCAATTTCCTCTTCCCCTTTGATCCAGATGTTTTCGGGCAAGTTTACTTTGAATCTGGAGAAAGGAAAAGGCTTGTTCCTGTCTAGACTCCATTTGGCAGAGAGTTTATCGTTAAACATACAGAGGGCATGACTAACACGGGAAAATCGCAGCACTTGAGGCCCCATGTAAGTAAAGGGCTATCGGATAATAGAATATTGATTAGATAATTTGCTTCAGAGTCATTAGTTTCCACACATAACTGAACCACTTCTGAAACTTCACATCCCTCAAACCATGAGTCTCCAGCGGCTAAACCCAGAGCTCCCACCCCACCCCACACACTTGAGTAGAAAAGGTATTTTCCAAAGTGTCCAGGGTATTAAATGCAAAATCAATTCCATATGGATCCAATTCCTTCATTTGGCCAACGACGTGGCCTTGAATATTTCACTGACCTTTAGGTGGTCCGCCTTTTACCTGTAGGTTTTAACTTTTCTTCTCCATCTAGCACCCAGCATCTGGCTCTTTTGAGCCTAGAAGACTTAACTGCCACCATCCCTTACGATTTTTTTTTCCTAATAATGCTTAGCCCAGTTTTATAGAATGTCACTAAGTTTTTTGCATTGCTGACATTTTCTGCAAAATTCTTTTCAGTTTTCATTTTGCTGCCAAAATGTCAACATGCAAATATCCTATGAATTTGCCAAGTTGTATCTGTATGGACACACACACACACACACACACACACAAATGGGTGACAAAAACTGGAATAAGAAATGATTAATGATACCAAATACATTACTTGTTCTTTCTGCACAGGATTCAGTCTATGCTCACCCTTCACAGTTCAATTTGCTACCCGATCTCAAAACAATGCTCTGATTTTTTTTTTTAATAAATAAACAGGAGGGGTGCCTGAGTGGCTCAGTCAGTTAAGCATCTGACTTCAGCTCAGGTCATGATCTCACCTTTCATGAGTTCGAGCCCCATGTCAGGCTCTGTGCTGACAGCTCAGAGCCTGGAGTGTACTTCAGATTCAGTCTCCCTCTCTCTCTGCTCCTCCCTCGCTCACACTCTCTCAAAAATGAATAAACATTAAAAAAATAAATAAGGGACCCCAAGGTGGCTCAGTCGGTTAAGTGTCCAACTTCAACTCAGGTCATGATCTCACGGTTTGTGGGTTGAACCCCACATTGGGCTCTGTGCTGACAACTCAGAGCCTGGAGCTTGCTTCGGATTCTGCGTCTCCCTCTCTCTCTGCCCCTTCCCCGCCCATGCTCTGTCTCTGTCTCTCTCTCTCAAAAGTAAATAAACGTTAAAAAAAAATTAAGCAAACAAACAGGAGTACAGCAGTACCGAGAAAGATATTTTCCTTACCCAAACCCTGTGATGCATAGTATTTTCATAAACTTGGTCTCATCTTCACTCACAGAAGGCAATATTTAGCATTTACATGGCGAATTTATAATATAAATATAGTGCATCTATGAAACAGGCTTTCACTGTTCAGATTTGGAGAAAATTGGAGAAGCCCGCCCCAGGGTCTCCAGTGATTTAGTGGACTCTCAGTTCTTGATTTTTCTGGGGAAGCCAACTAAGTCATAGGACTTAAAAGAACAGCACTTGCCAAAGTTCAAATGAGAGTCAGCTTTTTCTTTATGCAGAAACTGGCTTTGAGCTGTCACAGGGAACTTGTAAACACAGAGCCAGGGAAATCTTACACTTTTTGAAATTGGAAAGCCCTGAAAAGCTTCCTATTGAATTGTATTCCACTGCCTTTAGAAAAGTAAAATTTTATCAATGAATTATTTGTAAGTATGGAATAACCTTTTTGAAAATAGAACGTTGCTTTCATTCTACGTATAGAATCGGAACGAACAGTGGCTGTTCACTGGCATAAGTTGAAACTGAACTTCCTGGTACATTATTGCGCTGAGGTTTGGCTCTGGAATGGCTCGCTGATAAATACCTTTACCATGCATCTAAGGGTTAAGGGTGAGAAAAGATGTCCTTTTTTTTTTTCTTTTCATACATTAATAATATCTGAAGTAGGGGCAGGGAAGGTTGGTAGGGAGGTGCTTGAACAATAGCTCCGCAATGGTTGTGTAATAACTACATCCCGAAGACACCATGGGGGAAATGAAGTTATGTCATGCGCAGCGATCTAGATATATAGTTCCTGGAAATAGTGGAATATAAGAAGCATGCAAGTATGTACTCCTACAAGATATTTGTGGCATAATTTTGTCGTAATTTATCTTGCTTCAGATAAACAAGTAGAAGTCATAGTGAATATGTTTTGAATTGTAATGTATCCTTTGCATCCATGAATTAGAGCTACTGCCCGGACTCCAAAACCAAACGAAAACCGAATTCCATTTGAGTTGTTCCTGAGCAAGATCAAGTTATTGAGTTGGTAGTTATTAAACTGCGAATTCTCTGAGAGGTTCAAGAATTTTAAACAGCCAATAAAGGGTTTGGGAAAAAAGGGTCCCGAGGCACTACCAAAAGGCCAAGTCTTGACCCTTGGAGGAGGGCTATTACCATGGATGTCGGGGGGGGGGGGTGTTGATTCCTTTTGGAGGGTGAAACTCTAACACCCAAGCCTACTTCTTTGATTTTTCCCACCCTTCCTCTACTTGCTTTTCCCTGGATTAGAGTCTGAGGTGAGGAGAAGTGACATCACATCCATCCATCCTATCCATCCTGGAGGGATACTGCGCGGGGACCAGGGGTCGAGGCTGGAAGGTGATAGACAGTTGGGGTCACTTCCTTCATATACATCTGAAGGAAGTCGCCCGCAGGCTTTACACTTTCCTTCTAACCAAAAGCCTTTTGGGAGCCGGCTTGTCACTGCAGGATTCAAATGTCCACAGAAGGGGGTCAACCATGCCCCTCTAAATCCACCTCAAACAGGTCAAAGACGAGCTAAAGCTTCCTGAAACCTACAGGTTATTAGGCGCCTGTTAGTGTCCCATTACACACATATTTTGCAATAAAGGCAAAATCAAGCCCTGCATTAACTCTTGTGCTGGCTCCTATGCATCACGGATGATATTTTTAACTGGTGGTGGTTAAATATCTAAGAAATCAGAGATGGTAAGTCCAGTTTGCACTCTACTGCAATTTATTGTATTAACCCGGGCGTGCCAGTCAAATCAATGTCCATCCCAGGTTCGCGGCACACTATCACCTTTGGTCCTTGCGGCCATCCCTTCGTTTTATTTATAGTATTCATGCATTGTGAACTTAATTTCCCGTGATAGGATTATTGTCTTCTAATTTAGTTTTCGACCGGCCTCAGTTTTCTTCTTTATGAAATAAAGAAGTTAGATCCTCTGATAGCTAAGATCTCTTTCAACCCTGATGCTTTACCAATGAGATTAAGGCCTGAAATGTGTTTGGCTCAGTGCCTGGCATATTACTGGTCCTTAATAAATGGTAGTGATTGCTACCATTCATTATTATCATTACGCTTGACAGATTTTCACTGCCGATTCTGAATCCGATATGCTGGAAAAGTGATTAGAATCTCCATAAATTTGGTGACTCTTCTCCTGGGCAGTGAAATTCCTAGTGGCATTTCTTTCCTTCTTGGTCAGCTCCAAACTGTCCATTGCCAATTTGTTATTGATTCACAGAATCTCAGGTTAGAAGAGCCATTAGCGGTCAATTTTCAGCAAAGGAGGTAGCAGAGGAAGAAGTGAGGTGTCTCCTCAGGCAAACTCTTCCCAGAATAATTCTCGTTTGCAGAGTTTCAAGATGAATCCTTTTCAGAGTTCTTTTTCACCTCTCCTACTAAACTGCCTGGATTTCTATTCACTGCCTTTCACTGAAATTTTCTTTTAAAGCTGTGAGGGACCTTGGCAGAAAGGCCAAAGACTAGTGGGGCCTCATTATCAAGTAATATGTTGCTTAAGTATTAGGCAGAGTAAAACTTAAAACTGCCTGATTTCCTGCCATATGGCATGTTCTAGAGGAAGAGTCAAGGGTCAGATTTGCAGGGCTACTCTTTGCATACAAAAAGGAAGTATTTGTGCAAGTCTTGGATTGAGCTCCTTTTCCAGTGTTAGTGAGGGCTTTGCCCTAGCCACTGCAATTCTATCAGTTTCTTGTTCCTTTGGCTTCGGAGGCATTGACAGGAGCTGACTGTGGGAACCGACAGGGCTCACTTAAGGTCGAGAAAGAAGATGTTTTTTTGCTGCAGCCACTGATCTTTATCTGGAAGCTTCATGGTGGCCAACTGGCTCTAATCAAGGAGGCTAATGAGTTCATGAAGGCAGATCCCAAAGCCGGAAGCAGGATGTGCCTTTGCATCAAGGGTAGAGGACGTTCCTCCTGTATCAGTGAAGTTCGAGAGTCACGCTCTTGATAAGTGAACTGGAAGGAACGGCAAATGTGACGGACAAGATGAATGCATCCACATTCGTGTGTTGAATTTGACAGATGGATGGAGTCCCAGATCTTTTTCATTTTTTGAACAGAGCTAGGGTTTTCCCTTCTAAACACATATGCATCCAAACGAAAGAATGTACTCTTTGAGGAAGCTAAAAATGCTGGCCCAGGGATTGGGTTACACAGCAGAAAAGTGGTTTGCCCGTTTCCTACCTCATTTTCCAATTCTCTCTCTTGTTCACCGCAGTGAATGCTGTGTGCCTGTGTCAAGCAGGGCATGCTCGCGGAAGACAAGAGTGTTAGTTGGAAAGAAAACGGGAAAGACACCGTGGAGGAAACATGTCGAGGGGGTAGCGTCACCACTCTTAGGAAACCACCTTCAGGCTCAGGAGACCAGGTGCAGTGATGTCCCTTCATTTCATTCACAAGTTGAAGCCCAGAGGCAAGGTGGCTTTCAAAGAGAAGCATTTTGTGCTGTCTTTGCAGTCCTAAACAACAATGGCCCCAGAATCCCAGAGAAAACCACAGGCCATGCTTCCGACCTGACTCATAAAGTACCTTGCGCAGCCCTCACAGTGGCCACCCTCCCGCGGATCATCCCCAGACAGGCTCTCCCTACCGTCTGACAGCTAATGCCCCCAGTTCTGAGGGGAGGAAAGACCCTTCAGATGTATATTGAGATTTGGATTTTGACGGACCTCTTCCCCTCCCATCTGAAACCCATCAGCTTCTGGAAGCATAAGCCAACGTCCTGTGGATAGAAGCAGGTGGCCCGTGTGGCAGTTAACGGTGATCTAATAGATTGTAAGATTTCTGGACTGTGCACTGGGGACGGAGGAAGTGATGGGAGCAAAGGGACTGGTCAGTAACAAGACTGTACTGAAACTCCAAAGCCCACGCCTAGTGCTTACGCTTTTCCACCAGCAAAGGGCAACAATAATAAACCACATTTATTCTGGAGTTATTCAGAATCTGAATTTCACCAATCCTCTGCGCCCCATTTCCTCACCCTCCTCCCCTTCAGTATCTAGCACAATGCCTGGCAAGTTCTAGGTGCTCCAGAGATGTGCCAAATCAGTCAAGTAAATAGAATAAAATGTACGTCCTTCTGCAGATGATTTGGTTCTGCTGACCTTCCACTTCTTCATCAGTGGGGGAGGGGATCATGTTATTTGGTAAGTTTGTTTTCAAGAGTAAATAACACAGCATGCCTTATACAATGTGCCCGAAGCCATGGAGTGACGCTTTTATGAGTTCTGAGTGTAACTTTATGAATTTTACAAACTTTAATAAATGTATGCATCTTGAGTTGGCAGATACAGTTCAGCTGAGGGGAGAAGGGAGACAAGTGAAGCCCTAGGCGGATAAAATAATCATTACCCGAAGCGAGAGACGTGATGGGTTAATTAACCTCAAGTCCATTTAACCAATGTTTAAGAAGAAAGATAATGGGGGGCGGGAAAGGAGAGAGAAGAGGGACGGGTGGGAGCTAGGGGGGAAAGGAACTACTTTTCAGGCCAGTTGAGTGTTTCCATAAACGATATATTTTCTTTTCACAAGAAGTCGTCCTGTGCCGCCGAAAGAGGCAGGGAGGTTGTTCAGCAGAAACGGGGTTAATCCAAGCTCACTCCTGCCCACTGCAGTCACGGCGCTGGAGACAGTAATGAAGCCGGCTCAGGCACATATTTCACCCGAACTTCCTCTGTGGTCCTTTTTATATTGAAGTCTCTCCCTGTTACAGGGCCGCGCTTGAAAAAGTTGGAAAACTTTTCCCTTGGTGGAGAGGAAAGCGGCGCTCATCAGACCCAATGGAACGAATGAATGAAGTTATTCCCTTGGCCCGAACGTCTCCATCCACTTTCCTACCAAACACTCCTAGGAACATCTCTCCCCAGTCCCGAGACTGGAATTTTACTCTCCCGTGGCGTTGCCTCCTCTCAGATGCACAGATTTCGAAAGTCAGCACCGTGAGCCGCAGCGGTTGGCTTTTGCAGGAGTCGATGCGCCCTGCGGTCCTGCGTGGTGGCTTCTCCCGGCAGCAGCGGTGTGTAAAATAAACCGTTGCCGAAAAGCATGAAGAATTAACGAAGTGAAAATCTCGGGTTATTTGTTCGGCAGTTGACACGCAAGTGACCTTCCTCCTAAATGAGCGAGTGAGTCGTTTAAGGAGGTTCAGAGCGGGGATGAATGAATCTACGAGGCTCTGGACTCTCACCACCGCGTCGATCTCTTCCGTCCTCCGGGAGGGGGGCGGTGAACGGACTCAAATCCGAGGAGGAAAGGGAGAGAAGGGGGTCAGGCCGCGACGCCGGGAGCTCTCCTCCCAGCCCTTTGGAAAGACTGGCTTTCGCTGCCCTGGACCCTGAGAGGTTACAGCCCGGAGAACCGGGCGGCGCTAGGACCTGGTTGGCGCCTGGCCGCGGCCGCTCTCGGGCGGGCGGAGGAGCGAGAGGAGGAGGGGGCTGTGGGAGAGGAGGGGTGTTAGGGGGGCGGCGGGAGTCATTTATGCAGAGCAGGCGCTGCTGCCATTGCCACTCGCACTCCCCGCGCGCCGCTCGGAGCCGGAGGGAGCGCAGGGAACGAGCTAGCGAGCGCTCGGAGCCCGGGCCAGCAGAGGGGGCGCCCGGCCGCTGCCTGCACCGCCGCCTCCGCCGCGTTCCGGGGCCCGGGGAGGAGCGAAGGCTAGCCGGAGAGTCGGGAGCCGAGCCGGCGAGACCCAACTGCAGGAGGGCGCCCGCCTCGCTCAGCCGCCTCCTGCGCCGGAGCCGGGGAGCCCCCGCCGATCGCCCCGCGGGCCGGAGGGCACGGCGCGCAGGTCCCCGCAGCCCCAGGGATGGTCTAGGAGCCGGCGCCAGGCTCGCCGTTTGCTCCCCGCCGGGGCTCGCCGCCTCCTGCGGATCGCCCAGGGCTGCGCGCCGCGGCGGCCGGGGGCTGCGCGCCGGGGCGGCCCAGGCCGGAGAAGTTAGTTGTGCGCGCCGCTCGTGCGCGGAGTCAGCGAGCGAGCGAGGGAGGCAGCGAGGCGCCGGGGCCATGGGCTGGGGGAGCCGCTGCTGCTGCCCGGGACGCCTGGACCTGCTGTGCGTGCTGGCGCTGCTCGGGGGCTGCCTGCTCCCCGTGTGCCGGACGCGCGTCTACACCAACCACTGGGCAGTCAAAATCGCCGGCGGCTTCCCGGAGGCCAACCGCATCGCCAGCAAGTACGGATTCATCAACATGGGACAGGTAACGACGGGCTGGCCCAGTCCTTGGCCCTGAAGCTGCCGGGGCCGGGGGAGCCCCCAGCGACCCCGCGCTTCTTGCCCCCTCCTTGTCACCCCCCTCCCCCCTCTTCCAGATGTGCTCTTGCAGCTGTTGCCCTAACTCTTGAGCGATTTTCTCTCTCTCTTTCATACGCACACACACACACTCTCTCTCCCCAAAGTTACCGGGGTTGGTTTTGTTTACTTGTGGGTTTTGTTTTGTTCCTTCTTCTCCTTCTCCTTCTGGCCACGAGGGACAGGTAGGGGGTCTGTTAAAATCCAGAGTGTGCATACCCCCGTGGTGGTTTCAGACCCGACCGGGTCTTTTGACATGGAAAGTCAGGGAGCACTGGTAGATTGAGCTCTTTTGGGGGGTGAGGGGAGTGAGCACACTCCTTGCGGTTTCTGAGGGCCAGGGCAAGAAGGAGGCGAGGAAGGGAGAGCCTTTCCTGCTCAGACCTGAATTTAGCCCAGAAAGTAGTTTGCCCCTTCGGGGGGGGGGGGGGGGAGAGGACCGCTGGGCGCTGGAGGAGCTGGAGGCGCGGGGACTGGAGCTGGAAGGGAGGAGGAAGAGGGAGGCGGAGGAAGGGAAGAGAGGGCCGGACCCGGCGTGAGCGCAGATCTGGGGAGAGACCTCTCGCTCTCCTCGCCTCTCTCGTGGGATCCGCGTGGGGGCTCCCGGAGCGGGGTCGGAAAAGGGGGTGGGAAACTTCCGACACCCGCCGGCGGGGTTCTGCTCTGGGAGAACTGCAGGTCTCCCCGCGGAGAGGGACGTGCGGCGGCGACGTGGGGCGAAGAGTTGGACAGGCAGACGGGCGCGGGGTTCTTACGGGGTGCCGCTCCCGGGCTCAGGGCAGAGCTGCCCGGCTGGGGAACAATGAATTGAATGGTGTTATGCGGATGATTGGAAGCGCAACAGATTTGGAGGCACTTCCGAGCTAACCGGTCTTGGCTTCCTCGCTCTCATTCCTGCTAGAAATGGAGTGGAGAGGGCAGTGTACGCGGGTTCCAGAAAGTGACCCGATCATTCTCCGCCCCCCCCCCCCACGCCCGCCCCGCCCCAGTACTCACACCCCATTCACTCACTTCTCTAGGCCTGGCTGGAGAAGGGGGCTCTGGCCAGAGACCCTGCTGGGGGTGGGAGGCGAAGGTGATGGGTCACCTTTGCTGTAGACCGGCTTTTGGGACTGCTCCGGATGCACGTGTCCTGCCAGCGCGAGGGGAAAGGAGGCTGGCAGGAGGCTGGCGCAGCGGGGCCAAGAGAGCAGCACAGACGGTTTCTGATGTTGTGCTGCTCGTCCAGGAACGGGAGCCCTGGGGCGCAGGGACCCTCAGCTGCCTGGGCGATGCGGCACTGACTGAAGAGGCAGCTCTGCGATCACCGCATCTGGAAGGAGATAGGGAGCGCTGGGTGGGGGGGCGGGGGTGGGTGTTCAGGGGAGCAGGAGCGTGAGGTCTTGGGCTCTGTGGGTCCAGAGGGAAGACGCGTTCCGGGGAAGTCAGTCCTGTGGAGGACTGAAACCAGGGCAAGGGGCAAGGTCTGAGTCTCCCCCCACCACGCCCCCCTGCGCTTACGCGCGCGCGCCCCCGTCCCCCACCCCCCCCACCCCAACACCACCGTACGTATCCAGCACCCCCCCCCCCGCCCCCCGGAAGGAAGGAAGGGCAGCCAGCCAGACTTTGTTGCCCCAGCGCCTGTCATCTTCAGAATTCCATTCTAATGGCTTGTTAGGATTCTACTAGCTTCTTGTTTCATTGGAAGAACACAGTCTCCTCTTTTTCCATGAGCTTCAAGTTGGGTGCTGCATGTGACCCTGGAATGTAACTGGGAACGCTTGTCAATGAAAGTAGCCTTGTTACCATTCTTTCCAGAAATGCGTCTCTCAGGTTCGCTAACATGGAGCATCTCCTACATAGGATACCTACTGAGGAAATAAGGTCTTGAATATAGACTTCTTTGGTAATCTGCAAAACGGTCATTTTGGGTGGATACGCCTCCACATTCAGCAAATTGGAAAACCAGGACTCCGGAGAAGTTGATGCGCACAGGATCCCCGAGCTAGACGGTGGCAAAACTGTGATTCAGACCTAGGACTGTCTGGCCCAGGCCCACCCTGCATCAATTCGCCTGGTAGGGTATCCCTCCCCATAGGAGGAACAAAGTAACACCCCCAATCCCCTGAATTCTGATTTAGTGGCTCAGTAGACTGGAAGCAAACCTTTAGTATTAACTCACAGATACTTAGTTCAAACAGACCTGGACTTCTTGACTCTGAGAAGCTTCATGACTTGTAAGGGAAGAAATACCTGTTTCTTTTTTTTTTAATGTTTATTTTAAAAAATGTATTTTTTTACATTTTTACTTTGGAGAAGGAGAGGGAGAGAGCATGAGTGGGGGAGGGGCCGAGGGAGAGGAAGACACAGAATCCAAAGTAGGTTCCGGGCTCTGAGCTGTCAGCCCAAAGCCCGCCACCGGGCTCGAACCCACCAACTATGAGATCGTGACCTGAGCTGAAATCGGACGCTTAACCCACTGAGCCACCCAGGCGCCCCAGAAATACCTGTTTCTTCATGAACTCATTAAACAGAACTTAGATATTGCAGAGCCTGGCAGAGGAAGGGAGGGGATTTTTGTCACCGAAAGAACCCCCTTTGAACAAACATTGCTGTGTCCTGTAACTTCACAGGATTGTGTTTACAGAGGGCTTTCTAAGGGAGATCTGTGGCTTTTCATTTGTAAAATACGCAGAAAACTACAAACACACATGACACCCAACACAATTTATTGTGGTTTTTACAATGCCTGTGAAGACATTAAGTGCTTTCAAAGGTTGCAGGGGACCCCTTGAACTGATGCCATAACCAGTGGAAAAAGGTCAGCTGGTCTCACTGTGTAAAGGGTTCCCTCTGTAGATCAAAGGGGGGTGACCCTATGCTAAGTGTTGGGGGCGCTAAATTGAGTTACACAGACAATATCATTGCACTGTAAGGGCCAAACGTATTTCTTATTCACCCTTTACTGCTCTGACCTTTTAACACTTTAGCCATCCTTTTGTTATTCTTTCTTTCCCTAAATAAACCAGTTGTGGTTCCACTGAGCAGTAACTAATTTGCAAATGTCTCTGGAATGTTCTCATGTTTTTTACCCCAGTTGGGTTTGGGGTCTCACCTCATGGGTCACAAATTGGAACCCAGGCCTATTATTGTTTCTGAAGTCATGTAATATCTCGGTGGTCTTTCTGACATCTTTGGGATGATATTTTAGGCAGATATTTTAGGTGGTGAATCTTCACCACAGACGAGGTGCAATCGTGACTACTCGCAACTTCAGCGTAATGTTTTATACCGCATCTTAGCACTTGGAAGTCACCCGAGGTAAAATTTCCGGCCTGGGGATTTCTGCGGAAGAGAATAGGTGTGCCTCTTGTGCTCATGAAAAATAGGATGTGCAGGGGCGCCTGGGTGGCGCAGTCGGTTAAGCGTCCGACTTCAGCCAGGTCACGATCTCGCGGTCCGTGAGTTCGAGCCCCGCGTCGGGCTCTGGGCTGATGGCTCAGAGCCTGGAGCCTGCTTCTGATTCTGTGTCTCCCTCTCTCTCTGCCCCTCCCCCGTTCATGCTCTGTCTCTCTCTGTCCCAAAAATAAATAAACATTGAAAAAAATTTTTTTAAAAAGAAAAATAGGATGTGCAGAGTTAATGCAAGAGCAAGCAAGCAAACAGGCAACGAGGACATGCTTGGCTTTCTGGAAGGGAAGAATGATGAGGCTTTTCTTGCTTTTGGTTATAGAGAGAGCATTATGTTTCGGTAGGTTTTCCACCTCATGTTAGTGTTTGTGAATGGTCATGCCTTGAAAAGCTGCAATGATGCCTTAATTAGCAGTAGCAGATGTTGTCATGTTGGGGTATGTCCTGTTTTGCTTGGTATTCGTGTCGCCGTAGAATGCCCTGTCTTCCCCCTGAAAGCCTCTCCCAGGATCAGGTGTCCCCTGACTGTTGGCCTCACACCTGTGGCAAGGAGGCCTTGGTCCTGCCTCTGAATTGGGCGACGTGACCGATGGAGCTAACAGTGTAGTTAGTGGTGAGAGGGTAGCAGTGACAGCAAGGAATCAAGACGCGGCATCACGTGAATCGTGAACCTTTGTTTGGACTAACCCTGCAAACCGGGGAGATTAATTTCTGGTTATCTGAACTCAGGGAGAAGGTCCCCGGTGAAGGCTGTTGGCAGCGTGCGAGAGCTGTATTTATCCTTCTGCGAATTGCATATAATCCTTGATCCCAAGCCGAGATTACCAGTGACAGAAAGCGCTCCTCAAACCATGTCACTTATCTCGAGCCAGATTCCGGAAGGATAAAGCCAGATGCAAGCAATACCGGGGAAATATTCTACCTGGAGTTCTCGCTGAAAGCAGAATATATATATATATATCGGAAACTCCAGATGTCACTTACAAGGTCTTTGAAAGCAGGAAAGTCGGTGAACTTAATGGAGCCCCTGTTCCTTCATCTGTAAAATGATAAATCTCTAGATAATAGGCTGAGTTGACTGTGCATTGCTCAGCACATAGTTAGGCTTGCAGCGAAAGGTTGGTTGGGTCTGACTCTGAAATAAGTGAGATTCAAACTTTTATTTGGATAGGGAGAAAGGAAGACATTTTGTAAATGGGAGATACAAGATGTGAAGATCAGGAAAATACATTTTTAACGGCCGAGTAAAAAAGAGCTAAATCCGAGCTTTGTAGACAGGGAAAATGGTTTTCCATTTCAACGAACCATGTAAAACACCTTAAAAATAGTTGCTGTTGGGCTCTAAACAATTCTGGCTGATTTCCCGTGGCAATGCCTTCCTCCCTGGTCGATCCTGGTTGTAGCCCATTAAATATTATGGGATAAGCCTGCCGGAGAGATGGAAGATGGGGAGGGAAAATATCTGAAGACCGATTATTTTGTAAAGCCTCTTACCTTGGTACATTATGTTGGATCGCATCTGAATTCGTGTTTTAATTCTGAATGCAGTTTGCACGAAGAGAGTTAGAAGCCGCATTTCCCAGAGATCTTTGGCACGAGGAACTTTTGTTCAGAGATCTGCCAAAGGTCTCCCCCCCCCCCCGCCCCCGCTGCTGATTAGTTCTGATCTTCCGGCAACGTGCGGTGATCGAAATGGTGATGAGCGGTGGAGAGTGGGTTCTGGGTGCGAGTGGATGGCATTGCAAATACTGCTGGGTTGAATGGGACTGTGCTCCCCTAAGTTGCATTTTTAGGCATGTTGTAAACAGCAAAATAAGTTGGTGTGGGGGTCCACCTGGCCTCGCGCAGGGCAGCTCTTCACGCCCAAGAACCTCAGCCCTGACCTCTGCTAGCGGCTTTCACGTGCTCCGTTCTCATGAGCAGGAGAACCTTTACTGGAAAAAACGATTCAGAGAGCTTGGCCTGATCACGGTGGACCTGTTGCATTAACCTCATAGGCAAGGAATGGCTTGTATGTGGCCGTTGGGATTTTCGGGGTCTGTTTGAAATGAAAAACTGCATTTTTGTGCACCCGAAGGCAGCTGAATTTGCCTTATCGCTGTCTCTCATGAGCTTATATCCAGAGGTCCTAACCTTAAAGGTCAGCCAGAGAAGCAGGGTAGAGTGCTGGGAAAATGGCCAGCGATGTCTGACTCCTTGGTGAAGGGAGGGAGTCCTGACCCAGAAACATCCCCGGGGCAGGGAGGGGTATTTGTGTTGTCCGTTCCAGTTAAGTGAAACAGCGTCTGCGTCTGCGTTTTCCCCAAGGCCGAAGTGTCTCCAGGCAGTGCTGTGCCTTGGGACTTTATCACTTGGCGAACTCAGTTTGGATTCAATGACAGGGAAGGCTTTGGCTTCCTGGATGGGGAAAAACAAATGCTTACAGACCTTCATGCATGCTAGAAGATATGTATGCGCATATATGTACATGTGCACAGACACATGTGTGTATCTGTTAATTTTTACCCTCATCAAAGTTAAATTGCACGTAATTTACAGTGAAGTTACTCATGCAGTATTCTTGCGAGTTTCAACAGATGAGATCTCTACATCTAAAGGTAGCAAGAAAGGACAATCAATGCCAATAAACTCTTCGGTGTGGGTTAATCCCTGCAGGAAAATGGGACCAGAAAGAAAACAAGAGTAGGAGTCAGCAGCTTGGAGCAAAACTCCGGGGTTTTTTCTTTCATTAACCGACTCGGCCCTCATTGCCTCATTTTTCAAAGAGAGGACCCTAATATGTGCTCCAGCCACCTTGCGGGGTTGCTGTGAAATCAAGTGCCTAATGATCAACACGAATACATCAATAAAATAAGGCATGGGAAGCATTGCATGATCTACAGGGGCTCCAAGGAGATTCAAAGGCTGCTCAAAGGAAAATAAGAGAATGCTATGGTTAACGAAGGTTTCTGTAGTGGAGTCACTTGTGATTTTCTAGATTCTTGTGCTTGCCCCTGGAGATCTAGTGGGGGCGGAAGGAGTCCGTGTTGCTCCTGATCCCCCCCCCCCGCCCCCCCACTTTAGAGGACAGTGATAGCTAGACTGAGAGCCATGGACAGAGGCATAGAGCTGGGGCAATGGACTAGAAAATCACCCAGCTAGGGTTCCCCATCCCTGGGTTGGACAGCTTGGTTTATAAGGCATATACAATATGGAGATTGCAAGATTCGTTAAAGAGTCAAGATAACCGTCGTTTTTTTTTTTATCGAAGTGTTATTCACATGCAATGTTCTCGTAGTTTCAGAGGTACAGCATATTGATGCAACAATTCTCTACGCTCTTCGGTGGTCGCCCTGCGAGGTGTAGTCACTCTCCGTCACCCTACAACGTTATTAGAAGTTTACAGACGCTCTTCCTGACGCTATCCTTTTACGTTTGATTCAGATGCGAGCACGTGTAGGGAATGGCGGGAAATAAAACGGAAATGTAGGGGTACAGATGGGACCGTTCTCGGTGCAAGTGTTGGAAACCCAAACTCCTACTGCTTGCGTAGAACTCGTAGGCAATCCCATAAGGAAGCGGGGACTCTGTTGGTGTAAACAGGTCCACGTGCCTTCGCGTGCGGTTCCCAACACAGAGGCTGAACCCTCTGTGCGCACTGGCCGTACCTGGCTTGTACTTTCTTCACGGCAAAACCTACCCTGCCTGACCCAGACTGACATTAGTTGGGACATCCGTGCTTTTGTTTGGTTGCGGAACTGCGTTGATGAGTTTGATGATGAGGATGCTGTCCTGGATGCGGGTAGAGACTGCATTGCTCTCTGTGCCCTGCTGTACTCTTCTCATCCGAAGCGTTCTGGATTCGGAAATGCATCCAGATCCAAGCGTCTTTAAAACGTGGTTGTGAGTCTGCCCAGCTGACAATCCGGAGTACTGCTCGTGTCTGGTATTTCTCCTTTTCCCTGTGCCAAGTAGCTTCATCCTCACACAGACCCTTTCTCCCAGGCAGCAAAGCTCAGTCGATTCTTAGTACCTCCTTTACCTGCTGATGAGATGAACCCCTGAAAAAGAACCCCAGTTCTTCCCGGTGGGGTTATGTCTCTACTCACAGGCCAGTGACTCTGTCCACGGGGACAGTAGTCTGTTGGTGAGTCACCCTGGGTCAGTTGGTCTCCCTTGAAGTAACGATGTTGACCACTGATGGGCAACCCACCAAAATGGGAGAGGGACAGTTTTCCAAGGGAAGAAAGGATGCTGTTTCTAGAAGAAGATATGGGACAAGAAGACTTCCTGCTAAGATCAGGTTATGTAAGGCCTTACATGCGTCGGTGAGGGGGTTTCCACCTTATCACGTAGGATAAAAAATGATACTGAATTCCCCTGAGAAGAGGTAACAACCTACCGATCCAACAAACAGGAGACCCTACCATGTAATATGGAAGATGTTTTCTGCTTTCAAGGAGGTAGGACATTTTCCCTCATAGCTGTCATTCAGCAAGGCAAGTCCTAACGGGGTCACGGGCAACCCAGTACGGTTCACTTGTGCCCGGGAGGGATCTGCTGGTATCCGTGTGCACAAGGAACCGGGGGAGGCAGAGAGGCTATTGTGTTGGTAAAGGTGCCTGGAAATGAATCAGAAGCGGATTTGGATTCTTGTCCAGGTGGATTCAGTATGGCTTGATAACTCAATGGATGCGGGGGAGGAGGAGGAGGAGGAGGGAGAGGGTGAAGGTAACTATAAAGTTTATCACCACGGGACCAGGAGCATGGGGGACCCGTGTACGGAACTGGGGCCGTCTGCGGGAGCATCTTGAGAACAAGGGGATAGGTTCAGCCTCAGTGTTGTGGGGAGACAGAAGGGCAGGCAGATAGGAGTGTCCAGTATGCAGAAGAGATTCAGGACAGGAAAAAAGCGAAGACGGGCACTCATCCACCTCCACGTAACTGAAGTTGGGGAAGGTGTATAGGATAGGTAAGGGGTGCAGCATGAAGAGGGCTGGCGGGGGCTGAGGCTAGAGCCTTAGGGGAATGTCTCCACTTAGGGCTTAAGGGCTAAAGGGAGCATTGAAGGCTCAGGGCGGCACCAAAGGTAGAGGCTGGAAGTCTCGAGGACGGGTGTGCCCCTTTACAGGATGTGCACTAGTGAAAAGAGCTGTGGGGGAGAATCTAGCCTGTTAGAACTGGAACATGGCTTAAAGACTTGGTGGTGACGAGGCTCCCTGTGATCTTAGCGCCAGTGCTTGGTTGGACAGCGAGGGGAATTTAAGGATGTGGGGCGGTAGAGGAAACGAGTAGAGAAGGTTCTTATTGCACACCTGCCTACCTACCTACCTTCTTTCCCTGTCTCTTGTCTCATCAGTGCACTGTGGCGGGCGAGGAAGACCTAGGATCGTAGGTCTAGAACCAAGAGGGTTTCAATCCTAACACTGCTACTGCTTAGCTGGGGGACCCTAGGCGAGCATCTTAACCTCTCTGTGCCTCAATTTCATCATGTGTTAAAAAGAGCCAATCGTATTTCCCTTACAGAATCATAAAAGTCGTTAGAATGGTGCCTGGCACCCACTACTTACTCAGTAAGTCTCTGTTATTCTATCTTATTTTGTAATTTTCAAATTGTTTTATTAAAACTTTTTTCTTTCATGTTTTGTTTTGAGAGAGAGAGAGAGAGAGAGAGAGAGCGCGCACAAGCAGGGGAGAGGCAGAGAGAGAGAAGGAGAGAGAATCCCAAGCAGGCTCTGCACTGCGTGGGGCTCGATCTCATGAATCCTGAGACCATGACCTGAGCCAAAATCAAGAGCTGGACCCTTAACCCACTGAGCCACCCGGGCGCCCCATATTGTTGTCGTTTTTTTTTTTTTAACCAAGTTAAGCTCAGTTTCTATATACTGTTTCATCCTGTTGTTTTCACTTAATATTATACTGTGAGCCTTTTCCAATGTTACTAGATAATTTTAGACACATTTGGGTGACTGCAGAATTGAAGGTATCGTATACTATGTTATGATTCGTGTGACTGTGTATCATATTTTTCCAGGCACATTCCTGGGCTATGCCTTACCCCCATGAAGTATTGTGGAATATCCCCCTTTATTTTCAAATGTGTGAGTTTGGAAGAGAAGGGATATGGTTACCCTAATTGTATGCATTTGTGTGTGTGTGTGTGTGTGTGTGTGTGTGTGTGTGTGTGTAATTGCACATCTTTCTACTAGCTGGGAGGGCAGAGCTGTCCCTCTTTCTTGCTTGTGTCCCCAGCACCTTCTGTGGCATTGGAGAAGCACAGTGGGCACTTGGGATAGGAAGTGTTATGTGGAGAGAAATAGGCTTGGAAGGCAGAGAACACTGGTGCCTTGAGACTAAAGAGGAACGAAGGACAAGTGGAGGTTCAGGGGAGTCCAAGTTGCGGGGGAAGGGAAGGGAACGGATGTACGGAATAGCTCTGTCTCATTTGTCACCTCAGACGCACCTGCAGAGACAGGGGACAGCTGGGCAAAATTGGCGTCCGGGTGCTCCCGTGGTCTGACACGCGTTAAGGAAATTCTGATAAGAAGCTGTAAAAAAGATGCGATCGTGCCATTTGTGACAACACGGGCGGACCTACTAGGTATTACGCTAAATGAAATAAGTCAGCCTGAGAAAGACAAATACCGTATGATTTCCTGGTGTGTGGAATTCAAAAAAAAGTCGAATAAACAAATAAAAAAGCAGAACCAGACTTAGAAATACAGAGAACAAACTGGTGGTGGCCAGAGGGGAGGGGGTGGGGGGGGGACGGGCAAAGTGGGCGAAGGGGAGTGGGAGGTCCAGGCTTCCAGTTCTGGGATGAATAAGTCGTGGGGATGAGAGGCACAGCATGAGGAGTATAGTCAGTGGTATTGTAACAGCGCTGCATGGTGACAAATGGTGGCTGTGCTTGTCGTGAGCCCAGCTTAACCTCTAGACTTGTCACATCGCTACATTGGACACCTGAAACGAACATACCATCACCTCTCAACTATACAATTAAAAAAAAAAAAAGAAGAATCGCCAATGAATGACTCTGAAAAGAATAGCCAAATAGCAAGGAGATCATTTGCTGCTGGTACTTAGTTATCGCCCCGTAAGTAGTGGTTGAATATTAATGAGTGAACAATGAACCAATCCGTACTGTTTTGTCTTTGGTCACGAATGCCCAGAAAACTGACATTAGAACGGGACCAAACTGGGAGTTAGAATTTGCCAGGGTGAGAGAGAAGGGAAAAGATCTGTGGGAAGCGGGGGTTGGGGGTAGGGGGGTGGGAAACGAATCCAATGGCTTTTGAATGCAAGGCGCAGGACCCCTAAATGACACAGCACAGCGTCCTGGCTTTGAGGAGGGTGGAGGGGCCAAAACAGGACTGGTGGGTCAAAGGAATGGGGAGGACTTGGGGGCCGTGCGTGCAAAATAAAAACAGAAGGGCCAGTTGGACAAGACATCCCAGAGGGTGTTTGTTTGTTTGTTTGTGTGTTTGTTGTTTTGTAAGCTCCAAGTTAGAGCTCTTCTGCGGCATGCTAGGGCCCAAGGTGTGGATGCGCTGGGGAGCTGACCAGGTAGAGAGCAGGTGGGTTAGACAGTGGGTTTGACCGAGTCGACAAAGTGTGAGGCTGGGATGTTGTTTGGAATGGTTACCAGCTTGGATAAGATGAGGCTTCCGTGTAATTGTGCCGACACACCTTCCAGGCAGGTAAACGTGAGGTGTGCCCCATACGGCCATTCTCCTTGGATAAATTCAGGTGTTATCTCTGCTTTACACATCCGTGCGGTATTATTTGCACTCCAGGTCCTGTGTCAACTTAACGGAGAAAGACAGCCACCTGGGTCACTGCTTTCAACTCCCAATTGTGTCTTCCTGTGTTTGATGTAAAAACTGCAGATTGCATTGGACGCTGAACATAGAAGAATGTAGACAGAGAATGTGAACCCAGCGATAATACTTAAGGATGATCTTTAAATGGTGTATATCTTGGTACATTTCATGTTTGCCTCCACCTTGAGTTGTCACGTAACCCACTTCCATTATAGTAAATAATTATACCTATGAGTTATTCTCATGTCATGTATTCTGCCCTTTACGTTATTTATAGAGTGTAATGAAGCTGTGTGTTCCGAATGTGTCTTTTATTTATCTTAATCCAAACTCTATTGCCCTATAGGAATAGACATATATAATTTTTAATTTTTTTAAAGTTTGTTTATTTGTTTATTTTGAGAGAGAGAGAGTGAGAGAGCATGAGCGGGGGGGGTGGGGGGGGAGAGAATCCTAAGCAGCCTCCTTGCAGTAAGCACAGGTCCCGACGCGGGGCTCGACCCCCAAAACCGTGAGATCGTGACCTGAACTGAAATCAAGAGTCGGACGCTCAACCTACTGAGCCACCCAGGCATCTAGGAACATACACATATTTTAAAATATATGCTTAAAAAATTATGTATATTTTGCTCTCTATTTAATAGATAATACTTTTAGATTGGCCTGTGTAATATTAGATTAAACTTGTTTGCATTTGTATGTAATCTGATTGTTAATATAGGGTTAGCATCACAAAGGAAGCATTAACATTTTAATTTCATCTGTGCATTATCTAAGAGGTTAATTCTGTCTTGGGAAAATTACAGTGTGAATACCATACCAGCATTGAAACTAGTTAAGATTTATTAAAAGCAAGTCCTTCCCTGCTGCCTTTCCCTGTGTGTGTGTGTGTGTGTGTGTGTGTGTGTGTGTGTGTGTGTGTATACACGCCATATATATCTGTATTTGTACTAAGTACTTAAGGTCTGATATTTTTGTAATAAGTACTTAAGGTCTGGTATTTCTCTACTCTGAGAAGCTCTTACAGCTGTAAAAATATCCTAGCTCCCCCATGTCAATGTTCCCAGGCCTGTACCTTGTTTTTACTAGTGGACGTTTCTCAACCAAAATAAAACTGGGCCGCGCTCGCTAGTTTGAATGCAGTGCAGGGAGGGAGACACTTCCAGGGCCTTTAACCTCGTAAGCAAATATCCATAACCGTAAGTGTAGAAGTTTACTGCATCCCAGGCTGTTCTACTTGTACGTAACTAACATATAGATTTGTTTCCTGTGTGTGTGGAACCTCATTCATCAATTTCAAAGTTTTTCAAGAGAAAACTAAATTGTAGTCCAGTTAGGATTTATTAGCAGCCCAGCTTCCAGGAAAACCTATTTCCTTTTCTTTTCTTTTCTTTTCTTTTCTTTTCTTTTCTTTTCTTTTCTTTTCTTTTCTTTTCTTTTCTTTTCTCTTTTCTTTTCTTTTCTTTTCTTTTCTTTTCTTTTCTTTTCTTTTCTTTTCTTTTCTTTTCTTTCCTCTCCTTTCCTTCTCTTTCCTTCCCTTTCCATTTTTCTTTTCTTTTCTTTTCTTTTTTTTTAAACTGTGGGCCATCTTTCTATTTGGTTAGTGCTCCTCGGCCAATTTACCAAATGCTACATTCTTTGAATTGTTGTAGGATGATGTCATTGCTCAGTTGGACAACACTGAGAACCTGTGAGCAAAACTCAAGGCAGGAAACAGGTGACTTCCCTTCCCCTGTGGGGCCTGCCCTGCCGCTAATTTGCCACATACTTGGGAGCTGATCATAGGCTTTCTGTGTCTTCAAGGATTAGTTTTATACATTGCTTTATTTATTATATTATTTTTAAAGTTTGTTTGTTTGTGTGTTTGTGGGTTTGTTTATTTATTGAAAGAGACAGAGCATCTCAAGCAGGCTCCACACTACCAGCACAGAGCCCGATACGGGTCTCAGTCTCGCAAAATGTGAGCTCATGATGTGAGCTGAAATCAAGAGTCAGACGCTTAACTGACTGAGCCACCCAGACGCCCCCATTGCTTTATTTAAATATTAGTTATCGAAGGGCATCATTAAGAAGGTGAAAAGACAAACCACAGAATGGGAGAAAATATTTGCAGACCATACCGGATAAGAGCGTTATATCCAGGATATGCACTCAATAATAAAAAGACAGATAGCCCACTTAAAAATGGGCATAAAGGGTCTGAACAGACAGTCCTCCCAAGGAGATGTATGAATGGACAATAAGCACATAAAAAGATACACAACATCAGGGAAATGCAAATGCATTTCACATGCACGGTGAGATGCCAGTTCACACTCCGTTGGATGGCTGTAATCAAAAAGACAGTTCATCACAAGTGTTGGCAAGGATATGGAGCAATTGGAACCCTCATACACGGATGGTAGAAATGTAAAGCGGTACAGTCACTGTTGCAAAACCGTCTAGTGGTTTCTCGAAAGGTTAAACATAGAGTTATCATGTGACCCAGTATTCCCACTCCTCACTACATACCCAAGAGAAGTGGGAGCACTGTTCACACAAAAACTCCAAAAAGTGGAAACAACCCAATTTCTTTCGACGGATGGAAGGATAAACGAAACATAGTACATCCATACACTGGAATTTTCTTTTGCAATCAGAATGAGTGAGGTCGTGTTACATGCTACAAAACGGATGGACCTTGACAACAACTACGCTAAATCAGAAGAGCCAGTCACGAAGGGCCACATATTTTCTGATTCCGTTCTTAGGAAATGCCCAGAATAGGCAAGTCCACAGACGCCGGAGGTAGGTGAGTGGTCGCATGGGGCTGGAAGAGTTGGCGGGAATAGGGCGATGGGTGTGGGGCTTCTTTTGGCGGCGAGGAAAATGCCCTAAAATGGATCATGGTCATTTTGACACAGCTCTGTGACAATCCAAAGGCATTGAAGGGTCTCTTTACCGTAGGTAATGTGTACAGTATTGAACTGTGTCTGAATCCAGCTGTTAAAAATAGTCGTAGAATACTTATTATCAGCCCTTCTGCTGGGCACAGCGCTTCTGCATTTGTCATTGATAAGGTACCTGCTCACATGGAGCTTATGTCATAGCGGGAGGAGACAAGCCATAACTCAGTAATGCAATGGAGAACATAATTGCAACTAGGAATGTGCTGTTGGAAGGCAAAACACAATGGTAGAGTAAAAGCAACCGAGGTGAGGAGGAGTCCTGTAGAGAGGCTGGTCAGGGAGGCTCACCGAGGAGGACACCCTGGAGGCCGAGACCTGAATGTTAACAAGAAGCCAACCACCTGGAGGTCTGGGTTGGGACCGGGTCCTTGCAGAGGAGATGGCCAGTGCATTTCCTGAAGAACAGAAAACTGCTGGTATAAAAAGATTCTGGTTAACAAGAAGCGGTTGAACTTGAAGTTGGAGAGGATGATCTTATTAGTTGTTTTTTTTTTTAATTTCTTTTTGAGGGAGGGAGGGAGAGAGAGAGCGAGTGAGCGAGCAGGGGAGGGGCAGAAAGAGAGGGAGAGAGAGAGAATCCCCAGCAGGCTCCTTGCGGTCAGCACAGAAGAGCCCAACACGGGGCTCGAACCCGCAAACTGTGAGATCGTGACCTGAGCTGAACTCAAGAGTTGGACACTTAACGGACTGAGCCATCCAGGGGCTCCAAGGGGAGAATGATCTTAAAGTTTATTTTGGTGATGCCGTTTTCCTGTTCCGAAGCCACCAGTAGCTCCCATTTCCCACTGTGTTGAAACATACTTCTTCTCTGGGCTTTTTGAAAGGCTTTTGAAGAGGTAGGAAATCCTCTCTCTTTTTGAAGGCACGTCTCAATGTCCCCTCTTTGCTCTGAAAGTGTAGGTAAAACTTAGGTATAGTTTGCCCAAAATACTCCTGGGGAATTTAATACAGTTAAGCTTGTTTTTTTCCCCTTGGGGGATTTCATTAGTATTCCGTAGCACGTAGCACGGCGCCTTGTTCTTTATAAGTAACGATTAAATATCAGTTGAGTCCCAACGTATTTTATAGACATGCGATGTATATAAAGTGAACAATAAATCTGAATATTGGAGAAAAATTGCAAAAGAATTCTACCACCCCGTGAATCAAGAAGGCTAACAGTGCATCTTGTATTCCGTAAAGGAGTGTGTGAAAGCTATCTAGGATTGATGAGTCATTTTGTGTGTGAATCCTAAAGTCCAGCACTTCCTGGGAACCAGCCTAACCCTTATCTATTAAGTGTTTCAGCCCTCAGCATCACCAGCAGGGTCATTCCTTCTGGCTTTGACTTCCATGGAAATTCTTTACATGAGAGTCAGAGTACACAGTGTGACATTATCCATGAGCTAAGTCCCAGATCATCCTAGGGTCCGGATGGTTTCTCCATGGATCCTGGAAAACCTCAGGCACCCTGCTGGCTGTGTCTGTTGGAGCAGTGGGAATGGCACCAAGAGGTCCCGCAGCGAAAAAAAGTGGTCAGTAGGAAGAGACCGTTTCAGATCCCAGGTACATTTTTACTGTTTGTGTGGAATCGGTGGGACTAGCAAAAGGAAGCAGATTTGGTGCGTAGGAAAGTCTAAAGCTTGGGATAATGTAAGCAGTAGAATCTGGTCAGACGCTCATGGCGGGGCTTACCTGGATTGGCCATTTTGAAGGACCTAAACACGAGCTATATCAGCTCGAGAGGAGAGATTGCAGCCTCTGGGACCAACAGACATAAAATTAAGCCCTGGAGCTTAGTCCTTAAGGAGTGGCTTCAGAGATATCCTTGGAGATAGGAAGTAAACTCAAGACAAATAGAGCAAATATCCATTGGGAGTTAACGCCATTATAAAAGGAATGCTCTCTTACTTGAGTGACGTGGCCAGACGCCCAGTGTCTCATTCTAGATGGGTCTCCCTATCTGACCTTTTCCCCTTTGATCAGATCTGAGCATCAAATGACCAGTCCTTTAGGCCTAGACAGGGGGAAAGGTGAGTTGTTTTCTGGGTCAGATGAAAGGGAAGTGTTCTCAGGCTGTATATGGTTCTAGAGTAGAACTCCTTACCCCCCCCCTCCTCCTCCTCCTCCTCCTCTTCCTCCTTCCCTACTCTAAACATAATTCAGCCTGAACACTTTGCCATTCTTTGCACGAGAAGTGCCATGCCCTGCTTTTCTGAAGCCCCCTACGTCATTCCCACTGCCTGGACATCCTCATGCGCTATCCTCACTCGTTCCGCAAAGCCCTTCTCAGATGGTATTTCCTCAAGTGAAATGGCCTGTGGCTAAAACTTCCTTCATTTAGACTCTCATTGAAATTTATATGCTTCTTTTTCCTGGCATTTGACATATTTAGATTGTATTCAATGTGCGTGTGTGTGTGTGTGTGTGTGTGTGTGTGTGTGTGTAATCTCTTTTGCTAGATAGCAATCGCCTTAAAGACAGGATGGTTTTTTTTTTTTTTTGGTTCATTTTTGTCCTGCATATGGTATCTAGAAGAGCGCTGTGCAGTTAAAATGCCCTCAGAAAATTATTCTGAAAGGGATAGTTGGCTGTGAGTAAATAAAGGCAGAGGGTAAGTCAACACTGCAGCGGACGTCAGTTTGGTCCACTGAAAATTTCTGGGTGTCCTCCTAGCCATGTGATAGGATTGCACCTCCCTACTTTGGGGGTTAAGGGTAGCCATATAACCGATGGAATTGGCCACGGTGGAAATGTCGGATATGTGAGCAGCAGTGACCCGTGTCCCTTCTTTACCCGTGTGTGCGCTATCTGCTGTGGTCTACAACGCTCCAGGGGGTGGATGCCCCATTAGCCAGGGTCCTCATGGGCTCTGATGAACAGCACTCCCAGCCAATGCACGATGGACACGTAATACGAACTAGCAGCAAGCCTTTGTTGTTTTAAGTCACTGAGATTCATGGGTTCATTTGTTCCTGCTGTGAAACCTTGCGCGTTCCAACGAGTACAAAAACACAACAGGCTTTCTCCTTAGCCTTGCACGCAGTATAGGCTAACGTATGTATGGACTGGGGAGAAAAGATGAGGTGATACTCTGGATAAGAACCCAGGAAGTGACTTAATAGGAAGACCTCAGTGGTCTCGTCTACGTCTTACTCATTACGTCAGTGAAAATTAGATGGGTTCAAAAAAATAAAACCAGAGGCCAGATAGTAGGTATTTCCAAATGTACGTACGCGCGTTTTGTTGCTTAGAGATTTGCGTTTCCTGAAAGAAACCCTGAAGGTACCAGGGCTTAATTGCACTGAGTTGCTTCTTTCTGGCCTTGCCAGCTCTCTGGATGAAATTCGTTCCAGGGGTTCAGATATACCTGTTCGGGACCTGTAAGCCTCTCTAGAAAATGGAAGGTTTTTTTCTTTTCCAAGAGGATAGAAACTTAGCGTATTGCAGTTTGTTTGTTTTTTTTTATTTTTCCCCGTGAAATGAAAACAACATGTTACCTTTGTACCTCGAATGATTGTTTAATAGGGAACGTGCTTTCTGCTCGCCAATCGCACTTGTTTGTGCATTCTGTAAGGGCCACACTGTGCCTCCAGAATTGTGATACCCACTGCTGCGGAATCCACTTAAATTTGCCGCCCCAGTCCGCTGGCCGTTCTGCCTTCGTTGTTAGAGAACTGGCTTCGCAAACGTCGGGATCTGTGCTCTTCCTGATTTATGTGATGTGGACACAGCGGGGAACATCTGAGATTTAAAATGTTATGGCCTGAATTTCCAACTGTTGAAACGAATCCAAAGCAGCAGATTTTTCGTCTTTGGCAAGACAGGATTGAAGCAACATGCAGTGATTTGGTTCGCCGATTTGCGAGCTGTTAAAAATCAGAATAACTTAAAATGAGGAGAGTAAGTGCTACATAATGTGAAAAATATTCCAAAGGTCACATGGTTGTGCAGTCTTCGACAAGTGAAGCACCACGAAAACAAAACTATTTTGAACACATTTGAGACACCGCATGTGAACATGTGAATTTTGTATTTCTGCTAAAATAGTCTGTTACTGAAGTCGTCGGAATCTCACCTAGTTCACTCTGACTTTAAAGAGACAGAGATTCTAATGGACCCAGAAGGCCCTTCTCCTGCCTTTTAGTGTCTCAGGCATTTACTTCCTTCTCTTGTAATTTTTTCCTTCGCCGTCAGTCTGTCTTTTCACATGCATTGCAAACGTTTTAGAACGTCCACACTATGCTCAGTACTCTTCTAAGCCCTGGAGATGCTTCTGGAAACTTCAATTCTCACAGGAGGAGTGTAGCAGCTTGCTTCAAAGCAAATCACCCCAAACCCAGTGGCTTAAAACAATAAGCATTATTGCTGTGAAGCTGTGAGTTGTCTGGTAGGTTCTTCAGTCAACCGGTGGTCAGCCCAGGGCCTGATTGGTCTTGGATGTCCTCACTCACGTTCCTAGTGGCTGGTGCTGGTTGCTGGCTTGGGTTGGGGGGGGGTGGTCACTGGCTGTGTGCCTCCCATCATCCACCATGGGCTGGCTTGGGCTTCTTCTCATAGGGACGAATGGTATCCCAGTGGCCAGAGAGAGGAACCCTCCGAGTGTAAGCCCTTCCTCTACAGGGTCGTGTCCTTATGCTCTGCTAGTACGTAAGTGAGACATCCATCTCTGGACACCTTTCACCCTACCCCACTCCCATACCACAACTGTTCTAGAACAAACTGGCTCTGTCTCCTTACAGTCACCCAAATCCTGATGATTGGAGCTGTTCTAGCTTGGCCTTTTCTTTTTCTGATCCTCAGCCCCCTTGACTCAGTGGTTCTCATTTCCTGGCTCCATAGTCCAGTCATCGGGGAGCCTTCACTGATCTGTTTAATTGGCCGTAGGGTGAGGTCTGGGCAACCATATTCTTAAATAGGCAGCCAGGGTTGAGAACAGCCACTGTGCTCAATTCTTCCTCGGCACCTGATATGCTGGTGGTTCCTCTTCTCCCCCTTCCCCCCCACCCAGAGCTCATAGCTTCCTTTCCCTGAGGAATCCGTTCCCCAGCCCTCCCCCCCTAGCCTTAAGGTTCTCTCTTTTCACTACCATCAAAACACATGGCCATTAGCTCATTTTCAACCCTGTTGCGTTTTGATGGTTCTAGCCTCAGTGGTCAGATTTTGCAAAATTACAGTCTGTGTTTGGAGAGGGGAACGATCTTTGTATGGCTACACACACACACACACATATATATATATATATATATATATATATACACATACATATACATATCTTCCATATATATATATATATATGTGTATATATATATATATATACACACACACACACACACACACACACACATATCTTCCACATAGAGTGTCACGTGTTTGGGCTTTTTTTTTTTTTTTTTGTATAATGGATATTGAAAGGCCATGGCCACAGAACAGACCTTTAAGTGAACTCCAGGATCTTACCCAGGGGATGGGATACCGGGAACACGGGCTGGAAGATCATTTGGCTGCAGGTTTGATATTTACGAAATGTCTCCCAATGAGCTTATACATACAGTTTCGTGCTCTGGTTGGATTGAAATACAGTGTTCACTTGAAACCTTCTATCTCGCGTCTCATTACTACCCTTCACTGTTTATACACTGTTTATGGCAAGCACACTAGGAATGAATATGCATTGCTCATTCTGAAACTATCTGGTGAATAGTATAGTTATATTTTGGTGCTAAATAAATATGCTACATGTTTTAGCATTTCTTTATTTTATAATACAACAGGCAGCTCAAAATGTGGAAATGGCCTGGGGTCTGTCTCAGCCTTGGCGAGGTCCTTCCGAAACCCTGTGTGATTCCTGAGAATGTTTTTTTTTTCTTTTTTCCTTTAATTCATCCTGTATGTATATATGTCTTATTTGAAGACATATATATCCAGCTTGTTCTGCAATGACTTTTTGTTCTCTAATCAGAGTAGGAAATAAAGAAAAATGAAAGGCAGTGCAAAATATTATCTGTAAATTGTATCACAAATTTGCTGTATCATTATGTACCCGGGATGACTTGTCTGTGCATCATTAACTTGTAACAGATTTAAACTAATTATTAACTCGACCAGATGGGTTTACTTGAGTGTTATCATAAAGGGCTTTGTGATGTGAGAGTATGGCAAAGTTCCATAAAATTTATTGCTTGAATCTTGCTGGATGCAGCATTCCATTAAGGCACTGCCTTTTGCCCCCACATTCCCATATTGGATCTGTTTTCTTCCTTATAGCTGGGAAGAAAGTACGTGTGGGGGGACATAGGGGTTGTATTAATTAATGGTAATCTGTTTGTCTTGAAAGAAATGCCACTTCCAACATTCCGCAGCCTGAGAAGGGTCCTGATAATGTTTCCTAAACTGTAAATGCCTGCGAGGTAGTTAGAACCATTGGGTTTTAGAATTGAGGGCAAAGATGGGACCTCGTCCCTCCCCACTCCCCCATTATAAAGATGATGAAACTGAGGCCCAAAAGGAAAAGGCGTGGATAGAACACTAGACTTGGTATGTAGCAGACCTGAGTTCTAGTATCTTCAAGCCCCAATTATAAAAGTGACCCCTGAGAGTTGTGTTATTAATAATGTAGAGAAGCTTTTCTGGTCATCTTGTTCTTTTTTTAGAAGCATACCCATTTCTTGAATAACCATTGCTGATAATTTTCACATTTAGCATCGACTATGTTTCCTTAGGAGATATGCACGAGGGAAAATTTTGTCAAGCGACTTTGAACATATAGGTATGCGGTGTATGAACAAATAACCCGATTTTGGAGGCACCATTTTTTTCTCTAGTTCTGTGAAAGTCTGTTATACCCTTTCTAGTAAACTAACTTGAAGAGAAATGTTAGATATTTTTTCCTGACTCTGATAGAGCAGAATGTTGGTCCTACCATGGTGGCTGTTTAGCAATAAGGTAAATGACTGATCTAATGGCTAAAGCATAATGGATCTTAATATCTGGGTGAGTCCCTTGGACCCAGAGAACTCTCTCCTGAGGAAAGTCAGAAGGCACATTTTGGGAAAGGTGGGGGTATTCATCACTTTTGCAAATAGGAAATTGGCCATCTTATAATGGGGGGGAGGGGTGCATTTACCCGTGACTGCAAGCCAAACTCGGCGTTCCTTGGCTGATCCTGACCGCATTACGGGATTTTGTTAAACTCTGCGATAAGGGGAGGATTTCTGCCTCTTTCGCGTGGAGCACAGACGTTCCTTTTATAGATCTACGGAAGTTGTGCAGTAACCAAAACAACAGAATAGAGACATAGCAGCATATCTAATGCAGTCGCGGTAAGAATTGAAATGAACACGATACATTTGAAACGGGAGTAAATGCTTGTGGCTGCCCAGACTGTTCTCCACCCTGGGTCTTTATCACTTTAGTTTATTGGGGCTTTAAACCTATTTCACAACTTAGCTACAGAATGTTGGCATGTTTGAACTAAGAGGGAGGAAAACTCGCCGAAGCCCTGTTCTTCTTCTAAATTGACTGCATCTGTTTGAGTGATACAAATGTAGCAATCAGGCAGTATCCAGTGTTTGGAATATTAAAATAATGCAGGGATTAATTTCCAGTCCCGTGGCAGCCTCAGATGGAAGGTGAATATATATTAAATACCCTTTTTCTTCATTTATCCAGATACGAGGTATTTGTCCAGATAAGTGTATGTTTTCAGTTACGGCAAAAATCTGTGAACATTGCAATGATTCTTTCAGCAAAAAACACTGTATTGGGTTTATCTTTTATGTCAACAGTAAGTACTTAGGAATGATAGAAGAGAGATAACTTAAAACTCAATCTACTGCACTGAGTGCATTATCTTAAACATCACTTCTAACTTTCTACTTTATAGATACAAACATTTACTTGGTAGGCATAATGGTTATTTAAACTCTCTCTTTGGGTTTATTTGACATATATTTAAGACCAAGCAAGCTGCCCAGATAAAGGTCAATGGACTTTTTAATGTGAAGAAAAAAATTTAAAAGCTTGGCACTTTCACCAGGCTCAGGGATTGTTGAGATAAAGATGTTAATCCTAAAGTTAATCAGGTTGGAGTTGAACCTTTAATAAAAATTGAAAATATGACTCCAAGCACAAATTACGATATTCCTTAGTTAGCCTACTGAGGTTGAGTATAGAATAGTGAAAAGGGCACTGAGCTTGGTGGGAGAAAAATCTTGTTCCTATCATTTGCTTATCATAAAAGGTTGGGTAAATCACTGACTTTAGCGGGGCCTCAGTTTTATTATTTGGAAAATCAAGATAATAATTCTTATTTCACAGTATTCATTCATTCACCCGCTCATTCATTTTCTAAGTGCTTCCTGGGCACCCTGTGGGCCAAACGCTATGACATATGCAAGCAATATAGCGATATTTGAAAAGTTTGTAAGGAGACAAACAGCTTGACCAGACAGAAAGTGACCGGGGAAGGTCACTTAGCAAGGAGCTCAGAGAAGACTTTTTCTGAGACAATGATCTTGGAGATAAGATCAGCAGAAGGAGAAGGGTTAGGCAATCGGAGATTGAAAAGGAATTCCAGGCCCATAGGATAGCAAGTGCAAAGGTCCTGAGGCTAGGTAGAGGGCCCTTGGGGTTTGGAGCCGATGAATGAGGAAGTGCTAGGCAATGGCACTAGGAAGGTATACAGGAGTCAGATGTGGCAGTCCTCTTGGGCCAAATAAAGGCATTTTGGGTTTATTATAAAAGGAACAGGAAATAACTGGCCACCTCTACAAAGAGGTATGATATTATCTTAATTACATACAACAGTGTATGGGGGAGCATTTTAAAGATGGAAACAGGGTGTGGCTATAAGCAGTTAATTGTTATGTGGGACGGAACAAGACAGAAACATGTGGCCTGATGACTTTACCTGTTTACAGGGTTGTCAAATTCTTGAAGTGAGCCGTGGTGCTAAAACACACAGAGAAGCCAAAACTTCGGCAGTATTTTTATATGTTTTGGGGCCAAGTGTGTGTGCGGAGGTGAGGGGCGAAAGAGCTCCTCTGGCGGTATTTTGCGTAAGCCGATGTTCACGTTTCGTTGGCCGTCAGCACGCATCTGCGGAAACACGAGATGTCAACCGAGAATTGGCATCACGTTAAATATTTGCCCCTTGGTGATTGAAAGGCTGGATAGTGCATTTATGCAGAATTATGAATTTGTGGTTGTTGAATATCGTGGACAGGGAGTATGAATAAAGCAGGACTCAAAGAGGAGATGTTGATAATTTAATGCAAATAAAGCTTTGCTTTATAAACTGAGCAGCGTTATCTGCTGATACAGTTGTGCTAATAGTTGGGATGACTTTATTCATCTTCTCGGTGGTTGACGAACCCGCATTCAGATGGATGAAAATAACATTTTTTGCTTTGCTGCAAAGACATCCAGTGAGATAGAATAACCTTTTTCTTGAAGAGGAGGAAAAACCTGATCTTTGTGGCTGGAGACATTTATTGAGAATTTTGAAATTGTTATTGATCCTTCTGTATGGGAAGCAGAAGCCGAAAAGATACAGTCTGCGTAAAGCAGAATATGGCAGGACCTAATGGTTATTGGAAGACAACTTTTAATTTTTAATAATTGTAATTATTAGCATGTATGTCACCTGGGAAATTTTTGTTCTGGAAACTTGACTCGGTTCTGACACGAACCGACGTGCCACAGATAACTACACCTCTCTTAGTGCCGTGAACATTATTAATGTTTTTAATTATCTCCTAGAATTGAGTTTGGATAAAATTCTACTTTAAATCCAATTTTATGGTAGACCTAGGTTGGGCTCTTAGCATTTATAAAAGGGTGAAACGTAGAATTAACCCCCTCTTTTTTACCGTACAGATGGTACGGGCTTGTGGAAGGGTCGATTTGTACCTGATCTTGGCCGCACAGGTCGACATAGACAGCAAAGTGCGTCCTTTTAAAAATGTTGCTTCACCGGGTCACGCGTGGTTCCCACTTCCCCACCTCTTCCCCGTCAGTTGGTTGAACAGGGCAATGGCCAGATTCTGATTCGGGCTGGGGCGGGGCACGTCACTGTGCATTTCTGCCAAGTTCACAGGGGACGCCAGTCCGGCTGCTCTTTGGCTTCCGGTCCTGGGGCCACACCTGGAGGATCACTGGGCGTGGATTTCGACTTACTTTTCTCAGTGTTGCTGTTTGCATTGTGTAATTCCAAATGTTTGAAGTGAGGCCTATGAGCTTTGACAAGCGGACGTAGTCACGTAACCACCTTCATAGTAAAGAGACAGAACACTTTGGTCACCTCAGGAGACTTGCGTAGCGCGTGTTTGTAATCTTGCTGTGCCCCCGACTCCTGGTAACCGCCAACGTATTTCCTGGTCTATATTGCCTTTTCTAGGATGTCATATGAATGGAGTGAGATAGTATGCAACCTTTTGAGCCTGGCTTCCTTCCTTTGCGATAATGCATTTGAGATTCGTCCCTGATGAATTCATCAGTAGGTTGGTCCTCTGTATTGGTGAGAAGTATTGCATTGTATGGATTTGCCAGTGTTCGACCCATTCGCCGGTTGTAGGACATTGAGTTGTTGCCAGTTTTTGGTGATGACGGCTAAAGCCACTCTACTCACGTACGAGTTTGTGTGTAAACGTTAAGTTTTTGTTTTTCTTGGGGAAAAATATCTAGGGGTGGGATTTCTGGCTCATCTAGTCCGTGAATGCTTAATCTTGTAAGAGACTGCTGAGCTGTTTTTCAAGGATTCTCAGCGACAGTGGATGAGCCTTCCATCCTCACCATCACTTGGTATTGACGTTTTTTCCTCTTATTTTTATCTATTTTATTTTATTTTTTTTTATTTTTTATTTTTTTCAACGTTTATTTATTTTGGGGACAGAGAGAGACAGAGCATGAACGGGGGAGGGGCAGAGAGAGAGGGAGACACAGAATCGGAAACAGGCTCCAGGCTCTGAGCCATCAGCCCAGAGCCTGACGCGGGGCTCGAACTCCCGGACCGCGAAATCGTGACCTGGCTGAAGTCGGACGCTTAACCGACTGCGCCACCCAGGCGACCCTATTTTTATCTATTTTAATAGATGTGTATCTGTGACATCCTTAGTGTAACTGGCCAAAGAGATATAAAAATAGGAGCCAACCTCCCCTCTGCCTGGATGTAGATAGAACCTCACATCTGGCTGGAAACTTCACCTACTTTTCCTCTGCCATTATGCCACATGCTCGTTTATCCCCTGCTCTGGGCCCAGTTTCGGGGTCACTGTCCTGCAAGTGATAATCTGCTAATCCCCAGGAAGGACCAAGATGGGGACAAAGGTACAAGGCTTCCGTGAGCAGCCATTAGCAAAGACAAGTGGGAGCTTCTCCTCCTAATAATCTTGTTTTAGTGACTGGAGGTTCGCACCTCTTCATCCCCTTTATCTATTTCATGCACCCCCCACCTGCCCCCTCTCTAGAAACTGCCAGTTTGTTCTCTGTATTTAAGAATTTGTTTGTTTGTTTTCTATCTTAGATTCCACACATGAGGGAAATCATGTGATACGTGTCTTTGTCTGTCTCATTTCACTTAGCATAATACCCTCTAGTTCCATCCATGTTGTGGCAAATGGCAGGACCTTATTCTTTTTTATGGCCCATCTTTGTCCCTTCCTCTATCCGTGGACACTTGGGTTGCTTCCATACCTTGGCTGTTGTAAACAATGCTGCAGTGAACACAGAAGCGCCTGTCCCTTTTACAGTTAACTCTTTGTTTCCTTCAGATAAATACCTACGAGTGGAATTGCTGGATCTTACGGTAGTCCTGTTGTTAATTTGGGGGGAAACCTCCATACTGTTTTCCATAGTGGCTGCACCAATTTGCATTCCTACCAAGAGCGCACAAAGGTTCCCTTTGCTCCACATCCCTCCCGACACTTGTTATTTCTCGTGTCTTTGACGCTTGCCATTCTGACTCATTGCATTACTCTGATGATGAGTGATGGTGACCGGCTTGTCATGTGTCTGTCGGCTCCATCTGTAGGTCTTCTTTGGAAAGAATGTCTCTTCAGGTCCTCTACCCATTGTTATATCGGATCGTTGGTTTTTCTGGCGTTGCGTGTGTGAGTTCTTTATATCTTTTGGCTGTTAGGCCCTTATCAGATCGATCATTTGCAAATTCAGTAGGTGGCCTTTTTGTTTTGTGGATGCTTCCCTTCCCTGTGCAAAAGCATCTTGTTTTAGTGTAGTCCCAATAGTTCATTTTTTGCTTTTGTTTCCTTTTGCCTGAGGAGACATATCCATAAATACGTTGCTAAGGCCAATATCCAAAACATCACTGCCTATGTTTTCTTTTAGAAGGTTTGTAGTTTCAGATCTTCAGTCTGTTTTGAGTTGACTTTTGTGTGTGGTCTGATTCCATTCTTTTGCATGTGGTGTCCAGTTTTCCCAGCACCATGTGTTGAAGAGACTGTCATTTCCCCACTGGATATTCTTACCTCCTTTGTCATAGATAATTGGCCATGTAGTTGTGGGTTTACTTCTGGGCTGTCTATTCCATTCCATAGATGTGTGTGTCAATTTTTGAGTCGGTGCCATGCCGTTTTGATGACTTAGCTTTGGAGTAGGTCTTGAAATCTGGGGTTGTGACATTTCTAGCAACTTATTCTTTTTTTAATTGAGGATGACAAAGCTATCAAGTGTCCTGAATATACGTAGGCTCCATCACGTGTTTTGAATGCTCACGCCCTTCAAAGATTCAGAATCTTCCCTTTTAAGAACAAAACGTGTGATTTAAAATGCCGCAGAGCTCAAAATAGCCTCTGTTTACCAATATAATAAAATATTAGGAGTTCTAAATCTGGTTATACTAAATACAGTTCTAATTTTTTTTTTTGAAGGCGTGGAGGGCTTTTGAAATAATTAAAGAAATGAATCAACGAACAGAACATGCCATTTACAGTGGTACTGAAGTCAAAGTAATTAGAGATTTTTCTCATTTAAATGTATTTTAATTAATTAGATAGGAATATTTGAATGGAGATCGCTGGACTCAGAGTAGATTGTTCTATTTCTGCAGAATGACATGCATGGGTTAGAATAGTGATTCTTCACCTTGGTTTTACATTAGAATCACCTAGAAAGCTCTTTTAAAAATGATACTGATAATGCTGGTCTTAACTCAGACTCTCTCTCTTTTTTTTTTAATGTTTATTCATTTTTCAGAGAGAGAGAGAGAGAGAGAGAGAGAGCTTGCTCATGAGTGGGGGAGGGGCAGAGAGAGGGAGACAGACTCCAAAGCAGCTCCAGGCTCCGAGCTGTCAGCACAGAGTCCGACGTGGGGCTCGAACCCCTGAACCGCGAGATCCTGACCTGAGCTGAAGTCAGGCGCTTAACCGACTGAGCCACCCAGGTGCCCCTTAACTCAGACTCTTTTTTTTTTTTAATTTTTTTTTTCAACATTTATTTATTTTTGGGACAGAGAGAGACAGAGCATGAATGGGGGAGGGGCAGAGAGAGAGGGAGACACAGAATCGGAAACAGGCTCCAGGCTCCGAGCCGTCAGCCCAGAGCCTGACGCGGGGCTCGAACTCACAGACCACAAGATCATGACCTGGCTGAAGTCGGACGCTTAACCGACTGCGCCACCCAGGTGCCCCTAACTCAGACTCTTTTTTTTTTTTAATTTTTTTTTTTCAACATTTATTTATTTTTGGGACAGAGAGAGACAGAGCATGAACGGGGGAGGGGCAGAGAGAGAGGGAGACACAGAATCGGAAACAGGCTCCAGGCTCCGAGCCGTCAGCCCAGAGCCTGACGCGGGGCTCGAACTCACAGACCACAAGATCATGACCTGGCTGAAGTCGGACGCTTAACCGACTGCGCCACCCAGGTGCCCCTAACTCAGACTCTTAAATCAGAATCTCTGGGGTCGGTGTGGGGAGACCTAACATTAGTATTTTTTGTGGTGCCCATATAACAGACTATATATCCCATATATTCTCATGTATAACAGAAGTTGAGAATCGTTGAATCTAAAGGGAAAATTTACCATGCCAGCAGTAACTGAAGAAATGTTTCTCACTGTCAAAAGATATGCTATTTTCTGTTTGTTTCCCTATAAGTCGGATTCAAGCGGCTAAGGTGATCAGTAATGAAAAGAATTTAGACCTAACTGCAGGCTATGTGTGCTCTTTCTCTCTCAGCCTCTCTTGGACTCTCTATTTCCTTTGTGGGTGTGTGATGTGTGGCTTACAAGCAGGTGGAATAGGTTAAATATTCAACAATACCTTCTTTTAGTTTCTCCAGAAATTACTTACAGATGGGGCTTTAAAAACTTGGTAAAAAAAATAGCAGACTCTAAATAGCAGTAATGAATGCTCTTATCTGAGGAATATACAAGGATTATTTTACGTTAAGGACGTAATGACTCATCTTGGACCCACATGGATCGAAGGAAATAAAAGCCTAATGCCATTAACAGTTCATGCTTAAAGAGCTGTTGCAAACACGGTGTATATTGGATGCTGAGCCCAGTCCTTATCTCATATACTAATATGAAAAATTGAGTTCCTTTGAGGGAAATATTCTGATGGAGCAAAGAAGGCGTCACTTTCAACCTTGCGGTGGCCACAGCGGGGTTGCAGAGTCAAGTCAGAAAATTAGCTACATTTTCGTAGAGACTTCGTTTTGTTTACTCTATCTGCAGTGTCTCTGGATCGGTGCCTAGTATATTGTACACACTCAGTAAATGCATTAATGTCTCGGCAGGCTATCAATGTATGGAGTAGAATATAGAAAATGGCATTCAACTTTCCCATTCACATTTGCACTTCAGAAATTAAAATGCAGACCGGAGGAGAATCACATTAAAAAGGGCTTCTGAGGGGCGCCTGGGTGGCGCAGTCGGTTAAGCGTCCGACTTCAGCCAGGTCACGATCTCGCGGTCCCGGAGTTCGAGCCCCGCGTCAGGCTCTGGGCTGATGGCTCGGAGCCTGGAGCCTGTTTCCGATTCTGTGTCTCCCTCTCTCTCTGCCCCTGCCCCGTTCATGCTCTGTCTCTCTCTGTCCCAAAAGTAAATAAACGTTGAAAAAAATTAAAAAAAAAAAAAAAAAAAAAAGGGCTTCTGAGGATGTTTTTCTTTCAGTGGGCCAAGTTCATTCTCAAGCCGAAAACAAATATTTCAATGTTAAGCTACTTCTAATTAGAAGAACCTCACCAAGGGAAGTCATGGGATCATGGACGCCAGCCTGGCTCCGTCCTACGGGGAATTGACGTGTGTTATGTTCTGGGCTCCATTTTCTGGCGACGTGTTATACGTGTTGGCTTGTCTGGGGAAAGCAAGACCTTAGGGAAGATGTGGTGCATGAGAAAAAAAAAAAAAAAAAGGAAAAACTTGGGTGGTCAGATGACCTTCCCAGCCTGGCCCCACAGGCTAGGACCAGGAGTCGTGAGCGGACTTAGGCTACTTCTCTGGAAGAGGTGTCTGACAAATAGGCTACCCCAGGAAACGCGTGCTCCATTTGAAGAATGGATTCCGCGTCCGGTGGGGTAAGTCAGATTAAAATCCTGCTATGGTGTTTTTTCCAATTCTGATATTCTGCGATTTGCTGTGAGGCAAGTCTCGTGTCGCAGGTGACTGGTGGGGCCGACTGTAGGTTTCTCACTTGAAACTGGAACATTTGCTGCTTACTCTGCTTTCTCTGTCTCGCATTTCCTTTGTGAAATTGTGTCTGTTTCTTGCTTGCTCGGGATTCGTAATAAGATGTTTTTGATTACTTGCTTTTAAGATGAACTCCAGGGACCTAGAGTCTCCCACACTCTGCTGATCAGGTAGCTTTAGAATAAAACAATCAGGCCTCGTATTGGTGAGGGCAAGGGGGTGGGATCTGAGCATGCCCATTCAATCAGTGGTAAAGCAGAACCCTTTGGATACGTTTTAAGGAAAAGTTAAAGTGCTGTAGAAAAGGCTTAGAGTTTTGCAGTCACACACTTTTCTCGTCTGAGCGTGTAACTCACCTTCTCTTGTGTTTCGACTCCACTTCCTGCCCCGTAATATGAGAATAAGTCTTCTCCCCTTGTTGGGAAGATAGGAGAGAATTTAGGAAAGCATCAGTAAGTGTTAGCTTCCGTTATAAGTAGTGTTAGCTACGCAATGGCTTTGAAAAAACCAGCCATTTGCTAGTTCTCTTTTGCTGGGCAAGTGGCTTTATCTTGGTTTTCAGTTGTTATTTCTTGGTTTTCTTTTGAGGATTAAATTTGATAGTGCTAATACAGAGCTTAGCAGAGTGCTGGGCCAGTATTTTTTTTTTTAATATTTTTTAAGTTTTATTTATTTATTTTGAGAGACACAGAGACCGTGTGCGTGGGGGAGGGGCAGAGAGAGAGAGAGAGAGAGAGCGCGGGAGAGAGAGAGAATCTCAAGCAGGCTCCGCACCGTGAGCGCAGAGCCCGACGTGGGGCTCGAACTCATGAAACCATGAGGTCGTGACCTGAGCTGAAACTCCGAGTGGGACGCTCGACCGACTGAGCCACCCAGGCGCCCCAGTGCTGGGCCAATATTAAACCGTTATTCTATTGGTTCAGTGTTTTGGAAATTGATCATTGAACACCCAGAGAGTCCACAAAATTACCAAAAATTAATAGACCCCAGTTTCATTTCCTTTGCTTCTCACTGGATGTCTACCCAGGTACTGGCTCTAGCTTGTGGTACTTTCTTATTGCTCCTGTGACACATAGTCACAGACTCGTGACTTAACACAAATGTGTTATCTCACAGTCCTGACGACCAGAAGTCCTAACCTAGAGTGAAGGTGTCATCAGAGCTGCTTTCCTTCTGGAGAGTCTAGGGAAGACTCATTTCCAGCCTCTGGAGCCCATCCGCGTTCCTTGGCTTGTGGCTCCTTCTTCCACCTTCCGAACCAGTGGCATAGCATCTTCGAAACCCTCTGTCTTCTTCTCTTTCTTTCTCTCCCCTCGCTCGTCTCTGATCTGTGCTCCCGTCTCTCTCTTTGACCCTGTTTCCACCATCACATCTTGTCTGACTTGGCTCCCTTCCTCTTATAAGGACGCCTGTGATTACATTGGACCCACCCTGATAACCCAGGACAATCTCCCCGTCTCAGAATGCTCTATCACAGCTGCACAGTCTCTTTTGCCACGTACGGTGACGTCTTCATAGGTTCTGGGAATTGGGATGCGCACATTTGGGCGAGGGACAGCCTTCAACCCATCACGTGCCTGCCTATCTTAGAACGTTGCACTGAAATCATACAGATGACTCATCCTTCCTTGAGCACCCTGATTAAAAAATATGCATATATATGGTAGTGCCTCCTCTCTGAATTCATGTGCCCTAACGCCATTTTCTGAAGAGCTCTCTGAAGAGCTCAGATGCTGAGCCTGAACTTGAAGGCATTTAGGAAGACATCACCAGGGGTCTCTGATTTTCGAAACTAAAGCCTAAGAAAGATACCCTTCATGTTATTTTGTAGCACTCCGTGGCCAGTGCAATTGTATCGAAGATATATGTTGCCAGACAATACCGCTTAACTTAGAATGGCCCTTGAACTTCAGCCTGAAGGGTCCGCCTTAAAGATACTTTCTCACATGGAGATACTTAACGTAAGTTGCTTTTGCATCTGCTCGAAGTGGATAGAAATATCCCTAGGAAACATCCCCTTTGTGTACAGCTCTTAAGAGCGCAGTCTTCTGGGTAATTGAGATCTCTGGGTAGCTATGGTTTTAAATTCATCCTCAGAAAAAACATCTTTTGGAGTTAAGAACAGATGCTGTGGAGTTAGACTACCCGGGATCCCCCTGAACTTCACGCTTTGCCAGCTGTGTGGCCCTAGGCAAGCTCTTGAACTTTGTAGGCTTCTTCTTTCTCGCGTGTAACATGGAAATCACGGCACTTGCTTCCTACTGTTGGGTGACGAGGACCCAGTGCAATAATGCCTGGGTTTGCACTCCGTAAATATTAGCGGTTCATCAGGTTTCTGCATTTACTTACGTTCTTCTTTAATAGTCAATGAACTCAACAGCCTTGTTATAAGTATTGCTTTTGTTCAGTGAGTCCGCGAGGTCATCGACTATGAAGGGACAAGGGAGGGAACTGAGAAATATAAAGGCAGACTTTGGCGAGTGGGAAATTCTCAATTCTCGGACACGTTTAACATGTGGGGACTTCCTTCATGCAACATTTAGTAAGCATAAAGCATATGTTACATTATATGTTAATGTTCTGTCACAGAAGGGGTTAGAAAGAAATGAGCAAGAAACTTTCCCAGAGGTTTAGAGACATGCTCCCTCTGGCTTTGATTACCCCAAGGACAGGGGCCATTCCTTCATTCAACACATTTGTTGGATAAGCCTGGCATTGTTAAGAGGAGCTAAGGTGAATCTATCAGTGAAATAAAAAAAAAAAAAATTCCTGCCCTTATGGAGCTAATATTCCAGTGGGGGAAGACCAATAACAAATGGGATAAATAAAAATAATGTACGTTAATGGTGTTAAATGTTACAGGGAAAAGTAAGAAACGGGGGGCGGGCTATGCTGGAGGGCATGATGGCAGTTTTAAATCAGGTGGCTCGTGAAAGCCTCCCTGAAAAGGGGCATTTGGCCAAAGATCTGAAAGCAGAGAGGATGTGTGTCAGATTTAGAAGATTCCAGGCGAAGGAAAATCAAGTGCAAAGACCCTGAGGTTGGCGTGTTCTTGGTGACTTGGGGGAAAGCAGTCGTGGCCACCTCTTAGGTTCTACTTTAAATGTCACAGAGTCTGGAACACAGGAGGCAAATTATTGCAGAGGTTTTAATATTCTCGGGGAAGCACAAAAGAGGCACCGGAGAAAACATTTACATGAAGGAGAAGCAGTTTATCTAGTTGCTGTTTCTGTAACTGTAAATGGAATTCAGCACGTTGACGTTTCGGGCCTTTCCACGCGGAGCCTCGGAAAGGGGTTGGTTGGTCAGCAAGACCTGTGGGCTTTGCCACTTGGTTCTTCTCCGTCTCACCTGAGTGGGGGAAGAGATGTGGGCTGACAGGTGATTTCCAGCCCCAGGTAACTGGTTCTTAAGTTTTCTAGTCTGTCAGTCATCTCGCAGATGGGAGAGAGTGCACCAGAAATCCGTAGAGGGAAATTTATAACTTCTGAAATCAACGGCGTTGACGTATCATTGACGTGCCCCTCCCCCCCCCCCAGTGCAGCCATTTTTGTGGGAGGTCGGATGAGTGTTGACAAATCTGTGTACCCCGTGATGTGCTGATAAATACTAAACAAGTGAGTCTTCCAGAGGAAAAGAAGCCCTAATTTTGTAGTCTTTGCCGATTTCTCCTGATACGTTAATACTTCCGTCCTTGTTGATTTCAAGTCACAAGTGTGATGTCATTGAGCAGGGTGTTGGGGAGAGGTGAAATTAGATCGCAAGCCTACGACGAAGTCGTTCCAGCTCACCTAAGCACTTACCACTGATGTCATTATCCCCGTACTGAAGATACAGAGTATTCCCAACCTTCCACATTTCTCCAGGTTTTCCCAGTCAGTCCCAGCTCCACGCCTAGGTTGTCGCTGATCCGTTTCCTGTCATCAGAGTTTGACATAGTCCTAGGATTTCATACCAGTGGCATTCTGCAGGAAGCGTTCTTCTGCATCAGCATGAGGTTTGGAAACTCATCGACGTTGTTGCATACATCAGTAGTTTGCTCCTTTTTGTGGCTGGGCATCTCGCTATGGGGATATACCACAATTTATTTTCCATGCACCTGTTACCATTTACCTGTTGCATTGTTTCCAGCGTGGGGCCATTATTAAGAGAGTTGCTGTAAACATTCCTGTATCAGTTTTGTTTCAAAGTAGAATTTCATTTTTTTTTTTTCTGGGTAAATACCCAGAAATGGAATGTCTGGTTCATGAGGAGGATGTGTATTTCGTGAGAGATTACCAAACGATTTTCCAAAGATATTGGACCGCTTTACACTCCCACTAGCTACGGGTGAGAGTTACAGTGTTCCACAATCTTAGAGCATGGTAGTGTCTGTCCTTAACCTGTAGGCATTTGTGTGTGCGTACAGAACTATTATGATTTTAATTAGCGTTTGAGCATCTTTGTACATGCTCATTGGCTGTTTGCATATCTCCTTTTGTGAAATGTCTTTTCAAATTCTTGCCTGTTTAAAAAAATGTGTAGAATGGGGGTCAGTTACCTTTCAAAAGGGAGTTCAGAATTTGGGGAAATCTGTAAATTAGAGAGGGCAGGAGGGAGAACAAGGCAGACAGCGTTCATGAAGGTGACCACAGGGTCCTTGACATGACTGCTTCGTGACCAGGGTGACCAGGTTTGATGGGGAGTTGTCTCAGGTTAAGCGCTGAAAAGTTCCATGTCCCTGGAAACAACTCAGTCCTGAGCATGGTTGTTCACCCTCTAGAACTGTGTATGAAATATTTGCAAACTGTATGCCTGGAGTATATAAAAAATGTGCACACTCTATGCCTGGAGTCATTAGACTGGAGAGGATCTTAGCTACAGCACAGGGGAGACTGTTGGTGGTGAATGAATTCAGAAAGGCTGCACAGCTGCTCAGTGGGGTCAAAGTCACGATAAAATATGGGTCTTCTGGCTCCTAGCCCTCTGCTCAGAAGTCAATAGCTTACTTGTGACATAAGCATTTAGGGACACCTGGAAGGTTCTCTCTTGTTGGCAGAAAATAAAAAAACCCTCCAATCACCCTCCAGTCATTGTCTGACAGTGTTTGTTTTTTAAAGTTATAAATATAACGGACTCATTTATTTGATTTTCTGATCAAATTCAGTTGTTCCTGGAAGAACTAAGACATTGAGTCTTATCAGTCATTTACACTTTAGTATAAAATGGTTTATTAAAAAAACTTTTCTAAGAGCAGTTTGGTTTGAGAGAGGGTCACGTTAGGGAAATTCTGGGTGCAAGGGTGAGAGGCTTCCACTAAAGAAGAAAAGGCACAAATGCTTGACAGAATTGGGAACAAAAGATGAAATTTATCAACTTAGTGTCAAATAGGGTTATGTTCCTAGGCCGGGAAGAGTGTGTGTATGTGACTGCACAGAAAAGGAGCTTGAGAGGGGCCAGAGGGAAGGAATTATTCTCCTTCCTTTTAGGTGGGATTAAGGAAAAGGTTGAGCTTTGGTGATTCTGCTCTTGATTTTATACTTCCTTATACACCTATGGTTTCTGATTTATTTATAAAATGCCCCTTTGTTAGTTATATATTGTTTCTTGTTTTAGCCCTTGTTGGTATTTCATGACAGATAAACACAGTCATCTTTTGTTTTACGTTACCCTGGAGGAGCTAGATGGAATGCCTGCTTATAGATAACATTACTGCTCTGTTTTCATACTCTGTCTTTCTTTTGAATAACTCCCAACATGTTATGACATTTTTCTTCTTAATGTTTATTAAATGCCCTCAGCGTGCTCAGTGCTGTTGAAAGAATATAAAAGACACAATTCTTGCCAATAAGGGACATGCATATTAATAGAAAAGAGACACAAACATGCTTTTAAATCTATATATTTAGATTTTAAAATGTGTGTCCCTCTGAAAGGTGAAAGATTACTTTGTTCGAATGATGGAGAATGATTGAACTAATGCACACTGCTCGTCAGCCGTTGTCTTGCAAAAACAAAAACAGCATAGAGACGTCTCAGCCTGCATCACCTTCCGCACCATAACCTTGGCAGTTAAGGTGGCATGAAATTATTTCTGCTGAAACCAGCCTTAATTTGATGGTCCTGTTATACCAGAGATTTTGAATCAGCTCTAGCTCTAACGTGTGCGACGTTAGCAGCTCAAGGCTTCCGATGTTCACGTCGTCAATCAGTAGTCTTTGCCGAGAACCTATTCTGTGTTGAGCCGTGTACTGGGAGCTGGAAACAGAATAGTAAGCACCGTGGTTGTGTCTCCATCTCCTTGGAACGTACAGGCATAGAGTTGGGAGCACAGACGTTGAACAGATAATTGTTCTAATCGAGGTATAACTATGGGCGTATATTTTTGATTCTGGGAGCTGGTGGGAGCTTAGCTGGCCTGGGGGGTTGTTTTTAAAAAAAATTTTCTCTTTAGTTATTTATCTTTAAGAAAGTGAGCCTGCGCAGGGAGGGGCAGAGAGTGAGGAGGACAGAGGATCCCAGTGTGGGCCTCGAACCCACGAACCCCGAGATGATGGCCTGAGCCAACGTCAGACGCTCAACCAACTGAGCCACCCAGGCGCCCCTGGCCTGGGGGTTTTAAAGACTTTCTACCTGGGGTGACAGATGAAAGAGGAGAGGGAGGAGGCAGGGGGGCTCCTTGTCCGGCAGGTCAAGGGAGCAGCAGGTCTGACACAGGGAGCTGAAGAGGCCAGTGCAGCCTGAGTCCGGGGAACTGAGAGCCCGTGTGACCCATGCTGTGGCCAGAGAGCCGGGTTAGGCAGGCCCCGCAGGTCGGAGCAGGAGGATGGTCTTCGTTCACCGAGCACGGTGAAGCGCATAGAATAGTTCCGGGCAGAGCATAGGTGTCACTATGATAGGATTACTCTGCTTTACTGTATAAACTATATTCTTCGTTAGCGTTCAAGGTTTCTTTTCACAGCAGAGGGAAGCCCCTACAACACGTAGGCAGGTGTACTGACGTGTGGCATAGCCAAATTTGCCTTCTGGGGCGTTGCTCCGGCTGCTGTTGGAGAAAACAGAGTTGGGAGAGGAGATCTGGTGCACGTGGCTCTGAGAAGACCAGAAGCAGCTGTACTCCTCGAACAAGAGGTGGGAACAGACACAGTGAGTCATCCAGGGGCCTGTGGCTGACGGGTGCCCCATAGCCCGTGACTCAAGAGGAACGTGACTCGGAGGGGCTCTAAGTTGTACAAGAGTGTGTCAGGGGATGGCTACGTTTTCAGAAGTTCTGATTGGTCCAGTTTTAAGAGTTAGTAGGAAGCCTACGATGGGACCCAGTGGTTCTACCTGGGAAGGCATCTCGGTAGAGACTATTAAGTAGCTTGCAGAACCGGTCGAGAAGGCCACGAGTTCAGAATCCGTGACAGCCACGTCACGGAATGGACCTTGGCAAGAGTTGCCGCTTCATCCTCAACAAAACGCCGAGGAACGGGGAGGCTTCCCGCTGCTGCCGCCGCCGGAGGTCTCCTACGATCTCTTACCAGTTCGTCCGGAAAACGGGACGGGCGGCACGGATGCGCAGAAAGCTGGCGGCCAAGACGTCGAGACTCCTTCCACCCCTACGGCCACGCACGTAAATGCCTCTGAGCACGTGCCGTGGTCTGTCTTTGACTGGCAGAACCTTAGTCACGTCAGAACCCTAGCTGCACCGAGTCTAGCTTTTTAGCTCCACAGTGTAGGAGAACTCACTGGAAGGATGGGGGGGGGGGGGGTGGTGAGCCCATCTCTAGGATGCACCCTACTACCTGGGTTGACCCCGACGCGCGACATCGAACAGGGATTTGCATTTTCCCACCTCACCGTGCTAGCTGCATACACGTGGGCGGAGCTTCGATGACCTCCTTCATCCAATTAGAGGGATGAGATTTATCTCCCAGGGTTCCTGGGGAGCATTAAGTTAAATATGACAACATGTACAAGAGCGGTCAGCTGCCTGGTGCATGGTGGGCCTTCCATAAATGAGACATCAGTCAGTCCCCGAACACCACTGCACCACCGTCCCGAGGAAACAGAAGCCCTGACAGGCAGAGTCAAAATAGAGCTTACTGCCCGAGAGATTCAATGGCCCGCATAAACGCGGCTCTTGTACCGGGCACGCAGACTTTGGGGAGCACATTCGTCCCCGGAAAAGAAGGTGGGATTTGAGTATGTGCCCTTTAATGTATTTGTGTGATTTCTTTCATTTTGAAATCGTTTTTGTTTATTAAAAAATAACGCATACACATAAACGGTGAGAGTAAGAAAGGCCCTCTTTGCAGTTCGAGTGTTCTTCCTGAAACATCCTCTACTCATAAGCATATACGTAATTCAGATTCCTTCTTTGGTCTCCTACAAAAATCGGGTCCTGTGGTCTCCCTCCCTTCTTTCTTTCTTCCCTTCCTTCCTTCCTTCCATCCCTCTTTCTCCCTCCCTCCCTCCCTCCCTCTCTTCCTCCCTTTACTACCTTCGACCTATCGATTATAGCTCGTTGTTGAGTTGTTTGTGTTGTTCTGCTTTACAAACTTTGCTCTAACCTCCATTCTCAGACATAAGTGGCCACATCTGCCCAATACGTTTTAGAAGTGGAAAGCCTGGGCCAAAGGTTAGGTACGGCTTATAATTTACGGATCACACCAAATGGCTCTCCAGACGGTTGTCTCGGGGCTAGCTCTTGACCAATCCTACGCAAGCCGCATTTGTGCCTACGTCCTCGCCGAGAGTGTATCATCAGACCTTTTGACTTTTGCCAATTACGTCAGGGAATTTAAGAGGTGATACTAGGGTAGACCAAGAGGAATTCTGACCAAGGGATAGAGGCAAGGGATCGATTGCAGGATAGGAGGTGAGAGAACGTAGGACTTATATTTAAGTTGGAAGGGAGAGTGGTAATGTGACGCTGTGTGTCAGGCAGTGGCTTGACCAGGCAGTGCTTGTGTGACTACATTCAGTCCTCACAACCACATTCACCCGTAAGCATTTTTTTTTACCCCCCGTTGGACTCCGGTATGTGTCCACTATGCCACCTGTGTCTTTATTTTACAGTTGAGGAATGAAGGCTCCAAGACGGTTAAGTGACGTATCTAATATCCCAGAGCAAGCGAAGCGAGGACAAGGGTTCTGTTTTCCAGCTTCGTACACCTTACAGAAGCCCGGGATTCCGGTCTTTACCAACGAGGCCATAATGGATCTGAATATGTTTTCAGGGTATATTTCATCCATATTTGAGTTTACTAGTTCAATTGAGTTCAGTTATTTCCTATAATCAAAGCGTTTCCATTATAGTTGCATGGCCGTGGCCTGGAACTCACTGACCCTTTTCACACTGGCGATAGGTTCTGTGTAACGTTCTTCCTCAAAGATTTTCTGTTCCTTTCCTCAAGAACTACTGTGTTTACCCAAGGAGCACTTTTGACAAAAGCTACATGAGATGAAAGCTCTAAGCTTCTTGGGATTTTTAAGATTTTCTTATAAAGGATTACACAGCCCATTGTGAATTCCACCCTTAGTCCTCAGGAATCTTAAGATTGGCTCGTAAATCCCTCCTTGAAACACTCTTGGAGACTGAGGCTGGCATCTGGGCCCTCCCCCTCATTGTTCGCTGCTGCTTCAGACAGAGTCCACGATCTTTTCTGGGTACATCTGGGCAGTTTCCCCGTGAGTTAAAAATGTGTGACTTCAAATTGTCAAATCTAATAATGATTAGAGACCTTAAGTTAGAGCATGAAGTCCCAGTGAAGGCATGACTCTTAAATGGTGCAGTAGTTGGGTTGATCATCCCTACTAGAGGGGTGCGGTGGATAATTGAAAATGTGATGGAAAGAAGAAAATTAAAAAAAAATAAACCTTTTATCTGGAAAAATAAAGCTGGACCAATGGCTTTTTTTTTTTTTTTTTAATTAAGAAAGCCCAACTTTTGAATTGTCCTAGTTGGAAAATATCCTGTTGATGGTCATTCTTTTAGGGCAGAGCCATGGTCTTCTGGAGAAATAGACATTGGATGTAATTACCCAAAGGGGGAAAAAAAAGGGTGGGGAGGGGGTCAGTGTCAAAGAATGGAATTGGAGAGCTGCGGTGGTCTTAGAAATTAACTAGTCCAACCTCAAGTTTTGTAAGAATGGAAATGGAAACATAGCGAGTACATGGGATTGAGCCAAGAAACCACTTCTGAGCTGTGTCAGCCGGAATGAGAGCCAAACTCTTCTGTCTTCGTTTGGTGTATTGTTCAATTTCCACGTATGTGATCCGTATCTTATAATCTGCTGAGGGACTATGACTGCCTGGGATTTTGTTTGTTTGCCTCAAGTGGACAGTGACTCGTTTTCAGAGCTATCCTGAACAGACCTAACTTTTTAACTAAACAAAGGGTACACAAATGGGAAGATGAATTTGTTAAAGAAGGGACGCAGATAACATGGACCAAACTGTTTTTTTTGCACGGGATGCTTAGTCGATGGGTAGGGTCTGTGATCTTTGTCTTGTTTTAGAAACTGCCATCCGACTTTGAGCTTTGCAGTAAATGAATAACCGCTATGTATTTATACTGTCTACTTAAGTCGGGAAACAAACCAAGTGGTGTTTTCTCTGTGAATGACCAACTGCTCAGGACTTGTTTCAAATTGATGATATAAATAATCTAACAAGGTCCCTCATTGTACATTTCTCGCAGCAAACAGAACGCAATGTGTTTTTATAACCAGATAGCTATTTGATTTTTTTTTTCTCTTTCCCACATTTGGATATAAATGGATATAGAATTACTTAAAATGCTGCATATAAATTAAACATTAAAAGGGAGATACAGAGAGGCTAAGCTGCCCCATTATAATCTTTAGTTCCGCAGTCCCTGCCTCAAGGACACTCCATTTCATATCACATGTCCTTCTTTTGAAAAGTGATCACCAAGGTTCAAGTAACATTTAAGCATAGCAGACAACTGCATAATTTATGGGCCTTTTTTCTTTTTTGTTTTGTGTTCTTGTTGTAATGAAAAACAGGAAAACAGCAGACTCCCTTGAACTCCATTAACTCCTTTTTGTTCTTCCCCTCGTGTCTTTGCAGATCGGAGCCCTGAAGGACTACTACCATTTCTATCATAGCAGGACGATTAAAAGGTCAGTTCTCTCGAGCAGAGGAACCCACAGTTTCATTTCAATGGAACCAAAGGTAAGAAGAACCAGTTGGGTGGGGACCAAGAGGCAAAGCTTCTGCATTTTTCATTGGTAATATCACACTGGGAACCGATGACCAGCGTGAAGGTTCAAATTTCAAGAGCTGCCCTACTGTCCTTTGGTCCGCTGTCTTGGCTTCCTCTTCAGACAAACATTAGACGGTGGCTTGATTTGCCCCGGAATAGGCCGTTGCCGTAAAACACTGGTACAGCAGCCGAGGGGGATCATAAGGATGGGTCCTCCCGGAGGAGGGAGGAGTGTGGTGGGAGGAGATACTGATCGATTCAGAAGTACTGAAAGAATAAAAATTCCACACCATCGTAACAGGTCGCACATAGATCTGGGGTCCTATCCGGACTCCATAGCGGGGTCTCTAACAGAATCCGTAGGTCAGGCCTCAGGTCGCCATGGATCCTCACAATTTCAGCTGGCATGGATAGAGCCGTGCCATTGGCCCCCCGGTGTCTGGGACAGGAAGGACACTGAACATGGAAGGGATAGAAGCTGGCTCCTGCCCTTGAGGGAGGGCGCGTCAGGTGTCTTTCTTGTGCGTTGTCTTTAGTCTATGCCCTTTTGGGTTATACAGACAACATACCCCTTGCAAGTACGTAGGAGGAGGTGTGATACGTCCACGTTTTCCCACTCCATTCTAGAGAGGTGGGATGGTTCTGCACTGGGAGGTAGGAAGCTGAAGGATGTTAGGAACAAAGTAGTCACTGGCCGCTGAAACTCAGGGTGCGTTACATACCCATCCTTATTAAGTTACAGAAAGGCCTTGACTCCGAGAGGGAGCTACTTGGCCCCCCAGAGGTGGCAGGCGAAATGCAGAGGAGAGAGCAGCTGTACCAGCCTGCCCTGGGTCCTCTGTGGGCTCACTGGTGACTTTGTATTGATCAGGAAGGTTTCCTTCCCCCATTATGTTTTGCCACATGAGCTCATTTTCAAATAAATTGGCGAACAAGTCCCTACACGTGAGCAGTAGCAGGTCTCGCCTAGAGATTCTGCGAAAATTGTATCCCTTATTAGAGCAAGAAGTCCTTATTTGAATTAATATGCAAATCGTGTTTGCCACTGGAAGTCCTGCCCTCTGCCAGGTGCCATGGTTCGCCTTGTTTAATTTGTTTCTGGAATAGTATCACCCGGCGTCCGTGATCATGAAATTGCATCTCGGTGATTCGAGGAAGCACATTTCTTGTAGGTCCCAATTTTCTGTAACCCAGTTTTGGGTTATAGGAGTTATAGGAACAGCTCCTAAGACTTGCAGTCCGGTGGCCTGAGGATTGTAAATTCCACCCCCCCCCCCCCCTTCATCTCTACTCAGAATTGAACGTCTCTGGAAAAGCAGTCTGTTGGGACGTTCTTGAATTAGCTAAATTTTTGAAGCAGAGTCACGTTTTTCATCTGCTCACCAACTTTCTTGAAGCTTTCTTGAACTTCAGTAATTAAAATGATTCCAATTTCGTAGCTCATGTGTGTAGTCAGTGTGAATTTGAGAAACCAAATACGAGTTGGGTTGGGAGGTAAGAACAGAATGTAATGAGGCATTGTGTTCATAATGAAGGATTTACTGAATGTGGAGTTGTTTCAGACTCTAGTGTTATCTTGGGAAATCTTGGTCTTCCTTTCCTCTTATCTCAGTGCATCGGATAGCTTACTCGGGATCCGATAGAGACCTTGGACGCTGGCCCACATCACACCCGGAATGTATGCCCTTCGTCACTGAGACCAAAGGGGTAGGGCCGTCTCAGGCCAGCTCTCGGGGACGTGCTCAATTCCCCTTCCTCCTCAATAAAAAGAACACCCTTTGGGAGAACCATACCTAATTCTTTATTCTGATGCCTCCTGCCCTCGTTCCCACTCAGCTGTTTATACGAGAGGCCGCAATCCTACCAACTGGGCCCGTGGGGTACCTCAAATTGGGGGCTGTCTACAGTTTCTTGCAGATATTTCTTACAGATCGTTCATTCATCATTGGCCATTTCTTGAGCCTCTAGTATATGGCAGGCCCTGGGTCAGGCTCTGGGGATTTGGAGATGTAGTTGTGCCCTAGGAGAACTCACCGCAGGCCTCCACAGTCGCCTTCAGGGAAACTCAGCACATTACGGTGCTGTTCAGTGTGGGGGATGGGGGAGCAGGTGTGAGGGACGTGTGCTACGTTATTTCTCCTGTTCCAGCTCCCTCCTTGAAGAGCTCAGGCCAACATGGGTCATTATTATTATTATTATTATTATTGTTTTAAAGTTTATTTATTTTGAGACAGAGAGAGCATGAGCAGGGGAGGGGCAGAGAGAGAGAGAGGGAGAGAGAATCCCAAGCAGGCTCAGTGCTGACAGCACGGAGCCCGACGCAGGGCTCCGTCCCATGAACCGTGAGATCATGACCTGAACTGAAATCACGAGTCGGATGCTTAACCAACTGGGCCACCCAGAGGCCCCTCATTATTACTATTTTGTAATGTTGAAAAACTTTTTACTTAGAGCAGTCGCAAAAACGTTGTGCAGAATCCCTATCTCAGCTGCCCACATCCCCCAGATGTTGTTTACATTTTACATTTTACCATTTGATCGTATTGACTCAAACCAAAGACGTTCGGCTACTATAACCAGAAGCACAAACGGGTCACGTTCTGGCCAAACTCTGGACATGAGCCGTCATTTAATGTTATTATCCAATCTAGCGATTTCGTACAAGCTTTGCCGGTTGTCTCTGTTCTGAGCCAAGAATACGTGTGGTTGTGTTTTTCCCGCGCCCTCTTTGTATACCGTGTCAGACTTCTTTTTATTTTTTCTTCCTTCTTCAACTGCTGGCGCTTTTTTTTGCAAATTACGGGCCGGTTATTTTGTGGAACATCTGATGTCATGATTAGTTCAGGTTTAGCAAGAGCACCGGAAGAGTGCCGGGCTCTTCTGAGAGCATCACGTCGGGATGTGCATGATGCTGATTGGTTTCATTACTCATGACTTTGACTTTGGTGACTCGATGGTGACACGTGTGGTGTCTGCCTGTTTTCTCTACTTTATTTTTATTTTACTTTATTTTATTTTATTTTATATTTTATTTTATTTTACTTTATTTTTTTTTATCATTGTTTTAAGCTTCTAAGCTTTGGGGTAGCTTCTTTTTTTTTAATGTTTATTTAGTTTTGAGAGAGAGAGAGAGAGAGAGAGAGAGAGCGAGAGAGCAGGGGAGGGGCAGAGAGAGACACACACACACAACATCTGACGTAGGCTCCAGGCCCTGAGCTGTCAGCACAGAGCCGGATGCAGGGCTTGAACCCATGAACCATGAGATCATGACCCGAGCTGAAGTTGGATGCTTACCCTCCTGAGCCCCCAGTCTTCTCTACTTTAAAATGACTCGTTTCCCCTTTCTGATGAATAAGTGAATGCTGTGGTCAGTTGGGGTGCATGAGCCCAGGGAACAAGAACAGCCTGGTTTCCATGTGTTAACATTATGTTATGATTAGCTTTTTAACTGACAGCGATTCACAGACTTCTAAGACAGCATCCCTAGTACGGTGATGACAGTCTTGCAGAGAGTGTTGGTACATTATTACAGCAGTTGGACCGCGGACTCTTACGACACTCTTATCCGTGTCTTTCTTTTTGACTGGCCAGCTTTTCTCCAAGAGACCTCAGCTAAGTTTCAGGAACGATGGTTTTGAGTTAACATTCTCCGAAGCCTCTTACTAATCTGTTTAGAAATCTTTGCCAGCCCTCTGGCATTTGGTCAGGGAGGCTGTCGTCTGTCGAGAGCTTCAGAATGGAAGTTCTTTATAGCTTTTGTGTTGCCCATGCAGACACGGGCAGGGGCGGAGGCGGGATTTTTTTTTTTTTTTCATTCTCCTCCTTCTTACCCAGAACAGAAAAACCAGAATCCTAAATTTCCTATTACAGTAGGAGCTTAAACATAAAAAATAAAACAATTTTTCAAAAAAGAACAAAAAACTAACACCAAGCTGCCATTAAGTCAGGTCTCCGTGTCTTATCCATGTGTGATAGGCAAGCATGGCTTATTTTGCCCATTAGATTTTATCTTGAAAGTTCTGGCCTTTCAACCTCTTATCTTTTACTGAGTTCAAGTCTGTTTACAGGTCAGTTTTTATCCAGATATAGGATAGAATCACCTTCTTTAAAAAAAAATTTTTTTAATATTTATTTTTTTTTGAGAGGGCGGGTTGGGGGAGGGGCAGAGAGAGAGGGAGACACAGAATCCGAAGCATCCAGGCCCTGAGCTGTCAGCACAGAGCCCGACGCAGGGCTCGAACTCACAAACCCTGAGATCATGACCTGAGCCGAAGTCAGATGCTTAACTGACTGAGCCACCTAGGGATCCCTAAGGTCACCTTCTGCTATGGGGTAAGGGATAGGCACCTCTCCTGTCTAGTTTCCTCCTAAAGTTCAAGTTTGTCAAACCGCCCGATCACGTGGATGTGTACAACTGTGTATCTCATTATAAAAAAAAAACCTATTCGTATAATATTATTTACTGCAGAATCGTAGGACCTTTTTTTTTTTTTTTTTTTTTTTTTTATTTTTGGGACAGAGAGAGACAGAGCATGAACGGGGTAGGGGCAGAGAGAGAGGGAGACACAGAATCGGAAACAGGCTCCAGGCTCCGAGCCATCAGCCCAGAGCCCGACGCGGGGCTCGAACCCACGGACCGCAGGATCGTGACCTGGCTGAAGTCGGATGCTTAACCGACTGCGCCACCCAGGCGCCCCATGGACCTTTAGATTTAGACTTCTCTCTTTCCTACCAATGCTGGCATACCTTCCAGTGTCGTCCTAAGAGGGAGTTTTTCAGACCTGTTAAGTAGGCCCAGTGACAGAGTTCAGTATTGGACAAAGGAAATATTTCTATAATGGAAGAGATTTAACTTGTTGAGTTATAATCTGCTTGCTTGTAACTTCTACCCATTATTTTTGCCTCCCAGACTTCTACGTAACAGCTCTTTAAATATCTGAAGCCCCTTACTTATTCTCTGGAAGCAGTAATTGTCCCTCTGTAAATGTGGGCCAGAATTAAGTGCAAGCCTTTAGCTCACAAAGCTATTGCCCATTCATTACATTTATACATAAGCCATTTCCTCCGAAGAGAATTTTCAGGCTGAGTGTTCAAGCATCGTACAACGACAATAAAGGGGTATAGAGAAAGGAAGGAGGAGAGAAATGAGGTGCTTGGATGTGGTTAGCAAGATCAGAAGGAAATCAGACCTGGGAAAGAAGACAGGTAAGTTCAGGTTCCTTCCTGACCCAAGTCGGTACCTCCTGTGCCCAGGATTTGATTTTCAGATGACTAGCGTTTTTCCTCTTTTTGCCTCAAGACGGAAAGACATGTGATCATGTGACAGGGTAAGTGTCCTGAAGTGTTCCTGAAGGGCTGTACAAATCCATGTCGTATCAGTCAAGCCCCATTTCCCCATGGATTCACCTTGTCGCTTTGGAATATTTTGCCTCCGCTTCTGATTGATCTCTGATTGGTCCAGGCAGACAACTAGCACATTAGTTACCTCTTTTTCGTAGCTCTGAGACAGACTAGTTCTAAACGGTTCGCATGCATCCGATCACTAGCAGAGCCTTGGAAGTGAAGAAACCTTGTTTGGGGAGAGATACATGCTCAGAAGCGTCTGAACTCAATCTTCCCGGACTCCCCGCCATGAACCGCAGCTCCGCCTTTTTCCTAATAAGACTGCACTTGGCCTGACGCGGCTGCGGAATTGGCTTCACCTGAGTTCAGGTGCTTCCTGTTCAGGCCACGCTCCATTTCCTCTCGCCCCACCTGCCCTCATTCCAGCCGCTCCTGTGAACTGTTTTTCTTTGGCAGGTTAATTTTCTGCTCTTTGCCTTTAAACGTGATAATAGCTTAATGGTTTGACTTTCTTTCGTGAAGTGCCGGTTTCTAATTGAACATTCCTGGGCTGGTGCCCATCCAGCCGTGTGCGATGATCCTGGGTGCGTTGAGGTGGGATGACAGTGGCCGTGTTCTCTCGGGCAGGCACCCGAGGCCTTGTGTTCTTAGCAGCTGTCATCACTGTGACGGTCACGCATATGCCTCTCAGCGTGTCATCGGTGAGCGACAGTTACCGAGTGTCCCGAGAATGAGTGCTTCTGGAAGCAGCATGGGCTTGCATCCGATGATGTGTAGGGAGGACGTGGACGTGGCAGTCAAGGGGCATACTGGGGGCTCTCTTCGTCCAGACTGCCTTCTTTGCCGCCTTTCCAGCTGCATAGTGCAGCCATTATAGTCAAGTCCTGTCTCGTTTTGGGTAGTGCTTCCGTGTCTTTGAAAAACCCCTCTAGAACACATATACGCTTGGCAAAAGCCTTTCGGCCGCGGGTTTGCAACCTTTGGCACATTTATGGTGGTCGGATGGCTGGGAGTATGGGGAGGACGGAAGGAGGCATGTATAGATTCCGCTGTGTTCTCCACCGCCCCTTCTTTACGGTCTTGTTGCCAGGTCTACCAGATGTCTGGATGGTCAGAGACCAGAGAATCAGATTGTACGCTGCTGGGTTATCTGGTGGGAAGGTTTGGGTCGCGACCCAGATCCCTCATAGGCAGGAGTGAATTTAAAAAAACAAAAATAAAGTTCTCAGCTACTTTGGAAAGGTTGCCAAGTCTTTATTAGAGAGCCCTTGGCAGTCCTTCATTTTGAAAGGTTATAAACTCACATACCTACACTGGGAGTGCAGATCAGAAGAATGAGTGAGATGGGCCAGATATAAGATAATTGGGCAACCAGCGAAGTGGAGAACCCCCGCTGTGTGTAAGGGAGCCGTTCCACAGAACCCGTGAGTAACGTTTCCCGATTTCACATGTTGGCAAATAATTGGAAAGCTTAAAAATATTTGTGCGGACCGAAGGAAACGCAGCCGAGAGGCATCCCAGCGCGTGACCCCTTGAGTGGGCTGTGTCGGGAGAAAGGCAGGAAGGCACGAAAGACGGGTTTCAACGCTTTCCGCAACTTTGCTGGGGTCTTACCCTCACCTGAACGCCAGCCTTTGTGCTGGTTGGTCGTGCTCCGCTGAGCGGCTCAAAGGTGATTTTTCTCTGTGTCTCAGTCTCCAAATTGAAATACGAGTGTCTTTCGGGCACAGAGAAGAGGCTCAGGTCGCTTAAGTTCTGAAGCAAAGGCTGCCGAGGACAGGACAGAGCACGCATGCCAACTTCGCTTGTGCCCGCTTTTCCACTGACACCTGTCACTGCACTGGGGGAAGAGCCTTAACGGGAAATGAAGGTTGAAGGAAACAGGACAAGTCGAAGAAAAGAACAAATGGCCAAAAAAGTGACGGCCATGTGAAAATAGAAAGAGAGATTTGATGGGGAAAGGTAGGGTCGATACGGATTTCGCATGTCACTTCAGCCACTTGAAGGAAGGATACAAAATGTAAAAATCTTTATTATTTTCTTAGTTTGGGTAGTATTTCTAAGGTATCAGATTCTAAAAAAGTAGGCGCTTGATCTAGAAAATGTCGGGTGATGACAACATTCTGAATTTCTAGATAGGTCTTGTCTCCATTTGGGTCACTATATAACAGAACACCATAGTCTGGGTGTCTTATAAACAATAGAAATTTATTTCTTATAGTCCTGGAGGCTGGGAAGTCCAAGGTCAACATGTTAGTAGATTCAGTGTCTGGTGAGAGCTCACTTCTTAGTTCATAGACAGCTGTCCTCTTATTGTGCCCTCACATGGCAAAAGGGGGCAAGGGAGATCTCTGGGGTCTCCTTTATAAGGACCCTAATGCCATTTATGTGGGCTCCACCCTTGTGACCTAATCATCTCCCAAAGGCCCCATTTCCTAATAGCATCCCATTGGATGTCAGAGGCTTCAGTGTATGAATTTGGGGGGGGGGGGACACAAACGTTTAGTCTATAACAGGTCTTAAGAAGGGAATTTTTGGGACCCCAGGGCAAGTCAGGATGAAATAAGTAAGCAAACCTAAGGGGTAAGTGAAAACAACAAACAACAAACAAAAGCCAGCCAATGACAAGGAAACCCAAAGCCATTTTAATTGTCTGGCTTTGAAAAGCAATCATACTGATCCCTGTATTTATTTTAATGAATGCAAGAGTAAATAAGGAATCTAATTAGAACATCACCCTTGAAAAGGCCTGATTTGTTAAGAAGTGCTTGTGAATTTTGTGTTTCTACCAAACAGAAATCAATTCTTGGAACATAAAAGGAGGCAATATGAGGCAACGGAAAGAATCTTTGAGTTTTGGTTTTAGCTTTGATCTCTGTAGGGTGATCTCTTAACTCCTATGTCCAGATCTCCCCTCCATGTGAAGACTCATCATTGTTCATGCTGGTACTTTGAGAAGTATACAGTATACCATGGTATAATGAATTGTACACGTAGGAAAAGATCAAAAGCATAGGTTAAACCCTTGCAACAAAGCAGTGAGTAGCTAATAAAATGGTGTTACAAATCTAGACATACTGATGAGGAAAGTTCTTCGGAATAATACATAAAGTTAAAAAAGCAGTATAAAAAGAAATAGAACATGCGTTCCCGTTTATGTTTAATGTTCAAACACAAAGAAAGGACCTATGTGTATATGTATATAGTTCCACGCACACAGGGTAGTTTGGGAAGGATACACAAACACATAAAAAATGACTCTGATTAGTTGCCTTCCATACCATACGATTTTATTTTTATTTTTTTTTTATTTTTTTTTTTTTAAATTTTTTTCTTTCAACATTTATTTATTTTTGGGACAGCGAGAGACAGAGCATGAACGGGGGAGGGGCAGAGAGAGAGGGAGACACAGAATCGGAAACAGGCTCCAGGCTCCGAGCCATCAGCCCAGAGCCTGACGCGGGGCTCGAACTCACGGACCGCGAGATCGTGACCTGGCTGAAGTCGGACGCTTAACCGACTGCGCCACCCAGGCGCCCCCATACCATACGATTTTAAAAAAAACTATCCATAGTGCAACAGCTTTTGTTGATATCAACCATGCTTTGCTATTTCGAATCCTGTGGACCCATCTCTGATCTCATCTGACTCTACCTTTCACTTGACACAGTGGTCAGTCATTTATTTGCTCCTCTGGAAAAATGGCTCTCAGTGGCTTGAGACCATGTTCTCTCAGTTTTTTCTTGCCTCTCCTGCACCTTCTGTCTTTGTCATCGATGACACCCGCTCCAGCTCACCTGTGTATTTTGGAGAGCCCAGGGCTCACCTTTATGCTGGTGTCCTTGCTTCAAATTTACATCTCCTTCTCTCATTTACCTGACATCTCCAGCTAGATGTCTAGGAAGTATCCAAAACTTAGTATGACACATATGATACTTTTAATTCCTGTGTGTCACCATTGCCCTCAACTCTTTCTTTCCTAATAAATGGCGCCATGATTTATCCAGTTGCTCAAGCCAAAAATGGAGCAGTCTGCAAACCTGTGGACTTTCCTCTCATGTACCACCACCAGTCTGGTTAATTCCACCATCATCTTTGACCTGGACCACAGCAATTGGATTTTCATTCTTACTGTTCTCCACAGTCATTCTCCACCGAAAGTATGTTTCTTAGGATACACGTAGATCAAACATTTCAATGACTTTCCGTTGACTTTGGAATAAAATCCAGTTTTTTCTTAATGGTCTTCAAAGGCTATCATGATCTGGTCTCTTCCTACCTCCCTGACCTAGTTTTTGAAATGCCTCCTTTTTACTTATCACAGTTGGCGACGTTGGCCTACCTCTCAAAACTCTAAACTCTTACTCTTTTTCCCTTTGCCTGGAACGTACTTCCTTTGGTCTTTGTGTGATGGATATCTTCTCATCTTTGACGTACCAAAGCAAAGGTCACCTCCTTTGAGGGACCTTCCCCAGTCCCCCTTGCTAAAGTAGACTCTTAATCTTCTCTTCCCAGCTACTGACTGGCCTTAACGTGTTACTTGCCTCTTTGTTACCTATCTGAATCAAAAACCATGTTGTTTGTAAGTTTCTCTTATTTTGCCAGAACTTAAACCATTTGCCAGACGTGGTACTGTCTCACTCTGCGGCAGACATGGGAGCAACCAGTTGGAGAGACACCGTGTTATCAGTTGAAACAGGCATTGGGATATTTGGATCCTGGTCTCAGCTTTTACGACGAGCTCACAGTTGCTATTAGCATGCCACTCCTCATTGGGCTTATTTCGCTGATAAAATCACGGAGCAGATGAGCTCTTTTCTAATGTTCATTCCAACCCATTAATCGCCATCTTGAACCAGCGTCACTTGTGATTTTGCTGCCGGTCCACAGTGCCCACCACACGTGCCCTTTTTATGATCTCTTTCCAGTGTCTTTCCCAACTTTCTCCTCCATTTCTCCACAATACTTAGAATATTCCTTTAGCATTTTTAGCTGCCCTCCAAGGCACCGTTTTACCTGAAAGGGCTGAATGTGCAATTAGACTTGAGAGTAACCTGGTTAGTCTTGGGGTTACCTACTCAGCGACGCGCCTACTAAACCAGGAGCAAATAACGTTGCTTCTTTGTTGTCGTAGTCGACGTCTCTCACTGATCCAAGAGTGTGATGATGAGAATGGTGCCTACTACTGATGCTCATGAAGTTTCAGAAGAAGGGAGTATCGCACAGCAAGACATCATGCTTAGTACAAGTTCTTTTAAGAATTAAATACTTTCTCTGATTTTTGGAAAACGGGATACCTTCTGAGATGACAACGAGAGAACCAAATTTTTAAAAGCCTGGCCGCAGAAATGCGAAATATCTTAGGAGGGCAGGGGTGGGGATGTGGGTAGAGGTCGGAGATACAAGGGGCCCAAAATAAAATCAAAATGGAATGGAATGGAATGGAATTTTGTTCAAAATGGAACAAAACAAAATGGAATTAAGGGTGGACAGCATTAATGAAAATTGTCGATGGACATGTAGATACTTTTTTTAATCCATTGGCAAAGCTAAGCAACCATTTGCACAAATTAGTTTTGGCCCCAGGCTGCCATTCCAAAAAAAAAAAAAAAAAAAAAAACCCAAAGAAGTGTAAAAGACCAGCAGAGCAAGCAGATGAGTAACAAGACTGTGTCCTTAGGACATATTTGCTCGGCCCAAGCTCAAGGGCGGCTTTTGCTGTAGATGGAATGTTTCAGTAATGGGTCTTAAGGTACAGACACGCTTTTCAGACTTACCCTTTGAACCAGTGGGAAACCCCTTTTCTTTTTTTGTTTTAAACATTTGTTTACATTTTATTTATTTATTTTGAGAGAGAGGGAGAGCGCGCCAGCAGGGAAGGGGCAGAGAGAGAGAGGGGGAGAGAGAGAATCCCAAGCAGGCTCCACACTGTCAGCAGGAAGCCCCGTGCGGGTCTCAGACTCATGAACCGTGAGATCATGACCTGAGCCCAAATCAAGAGTCGGACACTTAACTGAGTCACCCAAGCGCCCCGGGAAACCCCTTTTCAACCCATCTATGCACAGAGAGAAAACGACAAAGTTCTAGATTTCTTGAAGGATTGGGAAAAAATGCGATCATTCCTTAACACAGGGAAAACTGAAGTCTTCTAGGAATGATGTAGCAGGAGCGAGAAATCAGATTTCGCCCATCTGTTCAGTCTCCCTGTGGATTGTTTCAAATTTTTCTTGTGTAGGAGGTGCTGGGCCAGCCATCAGAGATAAAAAAGCAGATGTAGTCATTGCCCTCAGGAAGCTTACCATCTAGCAAAACTGGAGTCCAGGTTGACTAGGCCAAAGGCCTAGTCTCCAGCCTCAGTCTATACGCATATGCTGGCAACAATGTAAAGCTGAGACTTTTTGTTTATTTTGAGAGAGAGAGAGAGAGAGAGAGAGAGAGAGAGAGAGCATGAGCAGGGGGAGGGGCAGAGAGAGAAGGAGAGAGAGAGAATCCGAAGCAGGCTCCGTGCAGGCAGCCCAGAGCCCAACTTGGGGCTCGAACTCACCAGCTGTGAGATCATGACTTGAGCCAAAACCAGGAGTTGGATGCTTGATGGACTGAGCCACCCAGGTGCCCCTGAAGCTGAGACTTTTGAAGGCATCTTTTAATGTATTTTAAAAGCTTTTCGCTAACTCATGTCAAGTTTATATTTATACCTAGGGCTGTCAGATAAAATAACACATTTTAATAGGAGCATGACTCAAATATCGCATGGGCTACACTTACGCTAAGAGAAATGGTTGTCTCCCTAAAATGCAAATTTAGCGGAGTACCTTGTGTTATGATTTAGTAAGTCTGGCGACCCTAATTTATACCTAAATCATTCTGAGATTACAGTTAGGGAAAAAGACATGCTCATACTGAGACATCAGTACCCACAGTGAGGCACAGCTAAGGTGCCTCCTGGGAACAAAATGGCATAAAGCAGAGAGCCAATGACCGTTTAATTTATATGGAAATAAATATTTGCGCATTTCCAGACCCCATAAAGAAGCTCTCGTAGGCTTTTCTGATACCTTAGGACATGTGGATGCACAGAATCAATTGAGATCAAGCACAGATGCTCACAGACACAGTTCAAAGCCGTGGTTCGGCCAGCTCAGTGTTGAGCTGCTGAGTGTCGTTCCCCAGGAAGGAGCGTCCCGGTGCCGTTCTCACGGCTTGGGATGTGCGCTACCTTTGTGATGGCTCACTGCAAAATCACAGCTGAGCTTCAGCTTTGCTTTGTTTTTTTTTCATGAAAGCCAAAATGCTCTTTGGATTTCTTCCAGTTAGCAAAAAACAGGTACAAACCTAGGTCTTTTGCAAGAGCGAAGTGGTATAATGCAAACTTTTGAAAAGCAGGGGAACCTTGTATCCCATGACAAGAGTATGTCCGGGCCTCTAGATGGGTTTCCCAGCTTAGAATAGTATCTGTAATCCAGCCCTTAAGTTCTTCCCTCCCCCACCCCCACCCCAGCCTGACCATGACTGCTTCTTTGTTATTTGGTAGAAAGACAAACTCTTGCAGCCCCTTGTGAAACATCTCATAAACTCTTCTTGATTCCAAGAGACAAAGCCAATTTTCTTTGAGACTGAGCTTTGTGTAACTGACCCATAAGCCTCTACAAGAGAGAGCGAGAGAGAGAGAGAGAGAGAGAGAGAGCAGGGGTAGAGGGTCACTACAGCTAACCTGGGAGCTGTCACAACAGGGCTTTTTAAAGGAAAGCATCATCCTTCTGATCAGATCTCAGGTTGCCTGACTGCAGGCAAAGCAACACAATTTGTAGATGTCTAGATTTTGGAAATTTCAAAGCCGTGTAGTTGTAGCAGGGCCCCCCCCCACCCCACACACAGGGGAAGTTTCCAACTTCACAGCCATAAGTTCTAACCAGCATTTGGAATTAACTGATAGGAACAGGGTCAGGAGTCCAGCCTGGCATGGAATCTGAGAATGCCAAATTACCCCGAGAGGGCAAAGGCTCCCCGTGTGCGCCTAAATGAAGATAACAAGATGAATCACCAGTAAGTAAGTTGGCCTTTTTCAGTTTTATGACTCTGTAGCTCAGACCTTGGGGAGCGCTGGGATTACATCTTTGGGAATGAAATGATAGACAGTTTTTTCCCTCTGCACCAGCTCCTGCGTCGCGAGTTAATTCGGCGGCAGGGACTTAGGATTCTGTAAGGGTCGGTTTTCTCCTCTATCATCAGCGGATAAGAGAGCCCGGGCTCAGCCTTGTGTGTCTAATTCCAGTTTGTAGTTGAACAAACCCTGCGAAGTGACAGGCACAGCTGTGCATCTGTGGCATAATTTACAGGATTTGAATCTGAATAATATGTTCTCTGATGGGAAAAGGATAGTCATAGGAAAAACGATAGCTCGCATCTTTTCAAGAGTTAATGGAATATGTAGTTACTAAATCCTGGAAAATCCTCATTATATTGTATATGTATTTTTGTTCTTCAGAATTGATTCTTGTCCTATTTTATTACAATAGTTCTCAAGCATACAACAACATTAGAGAGCCCCAAGTGAACACCACTGTACTTAGTATCTGGATTCTACCATTAACATACTTCTTCGTCACATGTCTCTGCACCTGTCCATGTTTATCTGTCCGTTAATCCATCTGAATTTTCGATGCATTTGGAAGTACATTGCAGATGTCTGCCTAGTCCTCCTAAATATTTCAGGTGGGGCATGTCATTAATCTATTTATCTTCAGCTGTTTTAAATATACAATTTGCACACGGGGAAACTCACAGGTATTAAACCAATGCATACAGGTGCGTAACCTGGATCCCTTGCAACGTACAGATTGTTGCCATTACCCCCCAAGTTTCGCTCAAGGCCCTTTCCAGTTGGGGGGAGACAACCACTGTTTGACTTCTTTTCCCCAACCGTGAATTCGTTTTGAAGGAATTTTATTTTCAATGAAGCTACACTTTGCAGAGAGTAAAATCTGTTTTTTATAGCCGGCAGTTGTGTGAGTTTTGCCACACGTATACAGCTATGCCAGTCAAAATCGAGAACAACAAAAATGCATCACCATCGGAAATTCTCTTGGGTTCCTTTAGAGTCACCCCCTGCCCCGAGCTCTGAGAACCACTGACCTGATTTCTGCCCCTGATAGTTTTGCCTTTTCTAGAATGTCAGATGAGAGACATAATGTAACATGTAGCTTTTTTGCATCCGGATACTTTTCTCCTTAGCAAAATGCATTTGAGATTTCATCCGGGTGGTTGTGTCAGTGGTTCATTCCATTTTATTGTTGAGTAGTACTCTGTTGTGTTGGTATATCAGTTTCTGTTTCCATTTCCCAGTTGAAGGACATTTGGGTTACACCAGGTTCTGGTGATTATGCGTAAAGCTACGATCAACTGAATGGAATATGGCTCTAAGTGTGCAATGAGGTAGATTTGCACTACGCAGGTTTTGGGATTTGTCCGTTCTCCATCCACTACCCGAACCCGACACAAGACAAGTGCCCAATCAAGGGGTTTCTGGAAGTACGAATTGTATGACTTGGTTGGGGGGGGGGGGATTGAGTGATCTCACTCCTGTGCAATTTGCAGTTTGTAGATTCAGCTTGTCAGTACGCGTTACATTAGGTTGCACATTTTGACTTTGGGAACCTGAAAAATACATCATTAACTCTTTGAATTTCCCAGTTTAAAATGTCTGTCTCGTGGGTGATTTTTCTTTTCTTTTCTTTTTTTTTTTTTTTTTTTTTTGGAAGTGGGTTTGGTGTATTTTACTTTGCTGGCCAGGACAAATATTTTGATTTTCCAGTTTCATCTCCGGAGCAAGTATGGTATCCTCCACCCTTATGTTCTGAGCACCGAAGGTGAAGGTTTGATGGTGAGGAAGCATGAAAAGCGAGATTGGGGAAAAGGGATGTGGGGGGGGGGGGGGTGGAGGGCTCCAAGAAGCATTAACAACCGTCGATAAATATTTCGACGGGTTGCTATGTGGCAGAGGTTACGCCAGGTCAGGTTGCTTAACAGTAAATCAGGTTGATGCAGGGTTTAGTTAGCTGAGCGTGTGATGAGAGAATGCATTTCACCATAGGATCGTGCTTTTGTTTTGGCCAGAAACTCGCTGCCAACTGTGAGAAGCCGCTGCCAGGTGCCTACTGGGATGAAACCTGCTTGTCTCTTCTTGCTTCTTGCATTTTCTGTGAAAGCAGAAACAATTTGGTAGTTTTATTTACGTGCGTGAGCGCGTGCGCACCCGTTTATAATAGAGTTGGAGATAGCAAAAAAAAAAAAGTATTTGCTTCATTCATTCATTCATTCATTCATGCATTCACCAGAAACGTATGAAGGATGTATCAAATCCCCGTACTTTGGAACCTGTAAAGAATAATCAGACCTTAATGAAAGAAAAAAGATGTGGTGTCATCACTATGGTAAGAGTTAAGGGTGGAGATAGAATTTTGCTGGGGAGCTTCAGTAAAGCCCTGTGGGGTGGTCAGCTTCCCTCCCCGCTTTAAGCCAGGAGTCGAGGAGGAGACGGGTGTTACCGAAAACTTTGTATTCAGCATTGCCCTGGAAGGTATGAAGCTGCTAAACTTCAGCTCGTAGTAGAATGACATCATAGACCATCTGAATCCGTGGGTCGTTGGCAATTGTGTGGCTAAACGGTGCACGGAAACATGGAAAACCGAGTGCTTTTGCAACACACGTGCTTCTGCAACACACCCGTCTTTCGTTTCTAGAAATAGGCGTGTTTTCTTTCCTCCCATGTAAGAGTATGCGCGCAGGTTCTGGGATCATCATCGGGGAAGCATTCCTCTTTATATGTACATCATGGTCCAGATTAGGTTCATCCGTCACCCCAGCACTCAACTACCGTCAAGAATGTGTCTTGGGGTTTGTAAAACTTGACGTTGCTTATGAATTTATAAGCACACACGTTGGGTAACGCGCATCCCGGGAGGGAGGGGGAGCGCCTCCTTGAACGTCTCCCTCCCCCGCTTCTAGCATTCAAGGAAGCTGATGAAGCATCCGGGGAAAACATTGTGGTGCTTTATCCTTATTAGAACGATAGCTTTGTTACAAAGTTATTGCGTTACAGTGCCTTGGCTTCTTTCATGATCAAATTTACTCATAATTGCAGCGGTTACAATGGCAATTTGTTACACTTAAAATGCTTGGCTCTCCAAAACGTCACTATTAACGAGAGTTAAGTGGGAGTTTGGCTGCACGGATCAAGAGGATTTAGTGCTCAGGAAAACCAAAGGGGAATACACGCATACCCCTTGGAAGCGTGCGACAGCCAAATCAAGCCAGCTCACGGGGAGCGTGGCCCCCAAAGCTGCCCTCCTGTTTTGTTCTAGGGCTTTCTTGACAGAAGACCAGTTCTGTACAGCACTTTGGGGAGAAAGGAAAATTATGAGAAAGCACACTTTGCCCAGTAGCGGTTGCCTACACATCTTTGAAATGGTGTCTATTTGCACATTCTATCAGAACTATGAAATTCCTTCCTTCCTTCCTTCCTTCCTTCCTTCCTTCCTTCCTTCCTTCTGTCCTTCCTTCTTTCCTTCCTTCCTTCCTTCCTTCCTTCCTTCCTTCCTTCCTTCCTTCCTTCTTCCTTCCTCCCTCCCTCCCTCCTTCCTCCTTCCTTCCTTCCTTCCTTCCTTCTTCCTTCCTTCCTTCTTTCCTTCCTTCCTCCCTCCCTCCTTCCTTCTCTTCTCCCTTCCTTTCTTTTTTTTTTAAGTTCATTTATTTATTTTGAGAGAGACAGGAAGAGAGAGAGAATCTCAAGCCAGCTCTCCACTGTCAGCGCAGAACCTGATGTGGGGCTCACACTTACAGTCTCATCGTGACCTTTGCTGAAGTCAAGAGTCAAACGACTGAGCCACCCAGGTGCCCCTCTCGTCCCTCCCTCCCTCCTTCTCTTCCTTTCTTCTTTCCACCTTCCCTTCCTTCCTTCTCACCGCAGACATCTTCCTTCCAAATATGTTTTAAGTTCTACACTAAATATCAGCTGCATCCTAAGGCCAATTCAAAATACATAATTGGAAGGAAGAACTAGTATTTATCAAGCTCCTACTATATGCCGAGCTCTGCGTGACGCAATTCCTGAGCATTGTCACTTGATGATCTTGACAAACCTTTGAGAAAGGGGCACTCGTTTCCAGGGAGCAGACTCAGAGGGACCAGCCACTTGGCCAAAGCCTCTGCTGTTTTTCCCTTTTTTCCCTGCCCCACACTTTCTCCTGCATGTGCTTTTCTTTCCAGAGATAAAAAGTAGGTGGGTAAAAAGCAGCAATTAAGAGCGACTGACATTATCTAGGCTGGAACTCTCAGGCATGGCGAAAAATCAGCTTCCCTTCTCTCCGTCTTTAAAGCCCCTTCTTCAACACACATACTGTAAAGTCATTTTCAATGACTTCATTTTAAGCAGTCTAAAACACGTAAACTGTCGTTTCAAACTGTAGCTTCCAACTAATTCAACTGTAACATTTAATTGGAGCCGGGATACCACTGTGTCTACTAAACATCAGAATAAAAATCATCATAATAAATACTTCTTGCATACTTATTATGTGTCAGGCCCTGTTATAAGTGCCTTACGTAGACTAACTCCGTGTTTCTCAACTTTTATTTCCTTATTGCCCCGCTAAGGAAAAATTTTTAATTTAATGTAAATGAGCTAAGTTAAGTTGAATTTGAATTACATTTAATTTCTCCATGATGAGAACAATTAAATACTAGGGAATAAGTTTGTGTCGGGCAAGGTTGAGCGTTAGGGGACCCACAGACCATTATAATGTCTCAGATTTTTTTCACCCTCCGAGATGATATCCCTCTTGTTGAGAATGCATGCGCTAACTCAAATCATCTGATGCTCTGACAGCCGTAAGAGTTGGGGGCCATTATTAGTCTACCCATTTTATAGATGAGAAGACAAAGACCTGGAGAGCTTGAGCAACTTGCTGGAGGCATAGTTACTAAGTAGCCAAAGCTTTCAGTCTATACCTTCTTCTTCTTTTATTTAACATTTATTCATTCATTTATTTTATTTTTTTTCCTTAATTTTTTTTTTAACGTTTATTCATTTTTGAGAGAGAGAGACCATGAGTGGGGAAGGGGCAGAGAGAGGGAGACACAGAATCTGAAGCAGGCTCCAGGCTCTGAGCTGTCAGCACAGAGCCCGATGCGGGGCTTGAACTCACGAACTGCGAGATCATGGCCTGAGCTGAAGTCGGACGCTCAACCGACTGAGCCACCCAGGTGCCCCGACATTTATTCATTTTTGAGAGACAGAGAGAGACAGGGCATGAACAGGGGAGGGGCAGAGAGAGAGAGGGAGACGCAGAATCCGAAGCAGGCTCCAGGCTCTGAGCTGTCAGCACAGAGCCCAACGCAGGGCTTGGACCCACAGACCATGAAATCATGACCTGAGCCAAAGTCGGACGCTTAACTGACTGAGCCACCCAGGTGCCCCTAGTCTATACCTTCTTAAGCACTACACTGTGTGGCCTCTAACTCTTCAGTCATTCATACCAATGGCTACCTATATCTGCAAACACATTTCTTTAAAAGTATTTATTTATTTTTATTTATTTTTATTTATTTTTATTTTTGGGACAGAGAGAGACAGAGCATGAATGGGGGAGGGGCAGAGAGAGAGGGAGACACAGAATCGGAAACAGGCTCCAGGCTCCGAGCCATCAGCCCAGAGCCTGACGCTGGGCTCGAACTCATGGACTGCGAGATCGTGACCTGGCTGAAGTCGGACGCTTAACCGACTGCGCCACCCAGGCGCCCCTACAAACACATTTTTGTACAGTTATCTCCCCTTATCCACTGGGACTATGTTCCAGGACCCCCAGGGGATGCCTGAAACTGAAGATTGTATCAACCCCTACATTTACTATTTCTTCCTCTACATACATACCCATGATAAAGTGTAACTTATAAATTAGGTGCAGGAAGAGATTAACAATAACTCATAATAACATAGGACCATTCTAGCGATATATGATAATAAAAAATGTATGAATGTGGTCTCTGTCTCTCTCAAAATATCTTGTTGTACCACACTCACCCTTCCTGTGTTGATGTGAGATGGTAAGAGGCCTAAGTGATGAGAGGAAGGAGGCGAAGGACGTAGGCACTGTGATGTCGCATCAGGCTGCTGCTGACCTTGTGTCCGAAGGAGGATCATCTGCTCCCGGACCACAGGTGACTGCAGGTGACCGGCAGGTAACTGAAACCGGGGAAAGCAGAACCGTGGATAAAGAGGGAGTCCAACTGCATTTACAAAATAGTCATCATCGATCGCAGTATGATCAAGGATGTCTGTGCGTGTTCCCCCTGGTTAACCTACGGTGCCGGCCGTGGCTTACTTAGCGATTCTCAGCATGAACCCTTTCCTTTTAACCTGGCTCGGCCCTTTTCATAAGTTCCCCACCGTCTTACCTGCTTTCATCCTCCTGAGAGCTGTGGGGCTGTGGGTGTCATTGCCCTCGCTTTCCGGAGAAGTCAGAGAGGAGCCGTGGGCTTAGGGAAGCTGCCTGCCGCCCCGGGCGGGAAACTAGTGACCGAGGCAAGCAGTCCAGACCATGTTCCAGGTACGTCCCGAAGCCCACGTGTCTCTGGTCACTTCCTGGATCGTCTTCCGGCGCCGTCCACACTCTGGGTGGCCTTTCAACATCTCATCACTCGTTTGAAAATATGTCAGTATCCTTCAGAGGTTTCCTTGAAATAATTCTAGACGCACGGACGTAACAGAGTGACTCAAGCTTACCGTCTGTGAAACCTCAGAGATCCATAGAAAGAGCTGTGCATAGCTTAAGGTGCAAACTGCATAAAAATATTGGGAGTCTGGCTGGAAAACACTGCTGTCTGGAGATCGGTTAGGAAGGAAAACAAAGTACCTTGGAACTTGGGCCGGATTACAACATAGAGGCGGTGTTGTTGTTGGTTTTTTTTTCTTGGTGGCCTGCGTCTCCTTGGTCTTCCCACCCTCCCGTATCTGAACATCTTTCTCTTCTCCGCGTGCTCGCATGCCCTTCGTCAGTGATTCTCAGACGGACTCTCAGAGCCGTAATTCACAAGAAGTTGCAACAGGCCAATAATGGCTTAAGTATTATTTCTCCCCAGAGGGTTTGCAAATTGGCAGAAATTGAAGCTTAGGGGATAAAATATTAGGGGTGACAACTTAGACTCGGGGCAGAGAAATTCCTGGGAGGACCTCACGAACTACTGGCATCTTCCCCAATGGCTGCTGTCCACAGACTCGCCCGAGGCCTGTTTCTCGGGTTGTAAGTCACGTTGAGTGTGGGTGTCGTGCGGTTTCCTAGATCCCCACCTTTTCCGAGATGCGAGCTCCCGTGCTAAGTGAGGGCCACCTTCCTTTTCTGGTTATGGTGTCTTGTTGGACGCCATATCTTGGCAGTCCTGGCAGAAGGATGTGGGCCGAGGGATAAGGGATGTGGCTTCTGCTCTTGGCTCCCCAGGGTGACCGTGTTGGTGGTCTTCTGTGTCTTAGTTTCGCCATCCGTTTTAGTGCAAAGGATCGGAACGCTCTTGGAGGTCACAGAATGGAACGTGCTGTATAAACACCAGGGAGTGTTGTTACAATAACAAATTAGCGACTCTAGCTTAAATTTCCCACACTTGATGACTTGTGGATGTACCAAAGGGTCAGAAACTGTCCCCTGGGAGAAAGAAAGACCCTTCCTCCTATCTTCCTACAAGAATAGAGTGTTAGGATTTGGGCCACTGTCTCCCGAGAAACAGGCCTGCGTCTCCCGAGAAACAGGCCTGCGTCTCCCTGTGGAAGGCGGAAATGGTGGCTCCGGTAGGTTCTAGAATCCTGCTAATTAGCTGTCTTGTGGATCTCTGCCTCCGAGGTTCTAACCTGTCTAGCCTTTTGGTTTTCTCGTTCTAACTTTTACAAATCTCATTTTTTTTGCATTTAAAACACCATATTGAAATACACGGTAATATTGATACCAACGTTTTCTGTTAGGCAAGGAGAGAGAGAATATCTCTGTTTTAATCATCTGGCCTCTTATTAGAAACAAGCGTACACATCCAGAGTCACAATCGCTTGCTGGTGGTTGTATGGCATGACCGTTTCTCTTAGGTAACTTTGTCTTGAGATTGAAAACTGCCGTGTACATTCAAGAAGAATGTGAAAAGCAGCCCATCGTCAACGGCGAGTCTGAGGTCGACATTGGGGTAAGCCCACTCTGCTTTCTGTGATGCCTGGGTCACACCGACCTCCTGAAGGAGGCCCAGAATAAAGTCAGGCTTTGACCCAGGCCCGCCTCAGCCGTGCTCAGGACTCACCCTCCCCTCGCTCCTGCCCCAGTTGGTGTACAAGGGGGTTCGGGAACGGAGATGAACCTAGCTGATGGGGACATTTTTCTCTGCACACTTAGCAGCGGTTAGTTCGTCCAGACAAACTATACACAACAGCTGGAAGAAATTCTGCTCAGTACCCGTGCGTATCTTACGAATCGTGCGGCCTGGAGACGGCTTGATTCAGCGGAAAGGCATGAGCCTCAGGGGCCACAAACTTGTGGCCACTACCCGTGGGAGGTTCACGAGCTCGAATCTGTGCCTCAGGTTAACGTCTTGTTTGGTACCCCGGGGCCGGCAGGTGTACACGTTCCAGTGGTGGCTGCCCTTGGGGCCAACGTTGTGACCAGGGGACAAACTGAGACATTTGCCAGGTGAAACTTAAGAACCCTCGTAAGAGTCAGCTCCCGTTGGTGTCGTTTGCGGCCGTAAACATTCAGCGTCAAAGACTGTTACTTGGACACTTGGGGTATGTGCAGGGCTCGGTCCTGGGCGAGATGCAGGGGAGGAGTAAGAATGAGCAGACAAAGGTCAAGGACTCACAGTAATGACAAGAGCTGTCTGTTCCTGAGCACTCAGTATGGGTCTGACGTGGTTGTGTCCTGTGTTGACTCATTGAAACATTCCAAAGCCCTCGGAGAAGAGGGTCATAATCCTCATTCCATATAGGTTGAAATGAGCACTTTTGCACATAGAGCTGGTTTGTAGAGGATCCGGGATTCAGGCTCACGTGCCCAGCAACAAAGTCCACGGTCAAACTCCTGCCTTTGGTGGGTGCGGAAGACAGATGTGTAGATGACCCACTACATACAAGGCAAAGACGGGAGAGTGAAAGACGCTGCAGGAGATAATTATAGAGGCTAGAGCTAGGGTCCTTTTTCCCCTGTAAAATCAAACGAAAACCGACAAATCTTTGTTTTGCTTACATTTCTTAAACCAGGTCAGAAGAATCAATCAGAGCAATTGTCACATTCTAACAAGCCAGCGAGTTGGGGGAAATGAAAGCGTAGGGAGGAACGGGATTGGTGTGAAACAACCAGAGGTCAGGGAAGCTCGACAGACCAGACTTGTGTCGGATTGAAAAATCTGAGCGACCTCCCAAAGCTCTGTGGGCAGCTAATCACTGAAAGGAAACGGAAAAGAAGAAAAAAGAAAAAAAGAGAAGAAAGCAAGGCAATAGAGGGAAAGTATCAGAGGAAAAACTAATGTTAACATTCAGGGCAAACAGAGGGCGTGTGATCACCGGGGAAAGGTCTGATTAAGGAAAGACCACGGAGGAGCAAAAGGAAATTTAAAACACCCAGGACTGGAAGTGGAATCTTGTTAGCATATAGGCCAATTTAGGCTTTTTACATATCACAGGGTTGCATTTCTGTGTTACGCCCCCTAATTGCAGTTTCAGAGAAGGTCAAAGGTGAGCGTCAGGCGCTCTCAGGACTCTGCCCATTAATACCCAACAGCTGTTTCCCAAGCGCCTGCCAGGAGCTCCTTCTCGGAGCTTCCAGGACGCCTAAGAATCGTCCAGAACTTTGCAGACGATACCAGCGCACCGGGCTTGAACCGCGATTGTGCTGGTCCGGCGGGGACCTCTCGTCTCCCTGCTCAGTGATGGATAAGGCTCTCTGCCCCCCAAGTCATTGTCTAGCTCATAAGGGAAACTGAAATATGTCCACGGTCAAGTAGGATGGAAAGTGGGAAGTGGTTCAGTGCCGAAGGGCTGCATCAGGCAGCAGCCGCTAATGAAACAGAATTGCTGTGTGGCTTGGGATCGTCCCTGACTCGCCTAGTTTTTGTTGCCGCTGAGCTGAAATGAGGCTTTGTGATTGAGCTGAGCCCGAAGTCCACGCCTCCCCCTTGCATCCAGGGCCTGTTATGTGGCCTTATCTCCCATTCCTGGCAAGAGAGAGAGAGGCTGGCGCACCCGTACGCGGAAATGATCTGAGACTGCGTGGACTTCCTGGAAAGTGGTTTAAGACCCAGAGAAAGTTCAAAGAATTTAAGGCCTCTCATGGATGAGGACCACCAATCAGTCACCAATGGCAGCCACCAGCCACAGGTGGCCATTATGCCCTTGGCACGGGGCTTGTATGTCTGCGGAACCGAAGTTTTAATTTTACTTGTTAACGTTAAATTTGAAAACTTACTCTTGACTCAGTTATCAGGAAACGTTTACGTGTGTTTGATACAGCTTGGATATGTGAGTCTATTTCACGGGTCAGTTTTATGGAATCTAAATAAAGATCACGTATTGCCGATGAAAATGTTGTCTCCCAAGTTGAGATGTGTTGTGTGAAACACATACTTGATGTCAAAGACTTCGAACCAAAAAACAGAACATAAAATATCTCATTCTGTATCGCGGGGCACTTGGGTGGCTCGGTCGGTTGGGCGTCCGACTCTGGCTCAGGTCGCGATCTCACAGCTCGTGAGTTCGAGCCCGACATCAGGCTCTCTGCTGACAGCTGGGAGCCTGGAGCCTGCTTCAGATCCTGCGTCTCCCTCTCTGTCTGCCCCTCCCCTGCTCGTGCTCTGTCGCTCTCCCTCTCTCCTTCAAAAATAAATAAACGTTAAAAATTTTTTAAAAATTCAAAAAGTTTAATAATGCCTGTACTGCTCACGTGATGAAACGGCTACAGTTTGGATGTACCGGGCTAAAGAATATTATTGAAATTTATGCCACCTGTTTCGTTTTGCATCCTTAATGTGGCCACTGGTGGATTTGAGATCAGCAACACGTGGCTTGCGTTCTCTTTTTATTGGATAGCACTGGTTCGGGCCCTGATGGCCCACAGTGCCTCCTGGCTGCGCTCACCACAAACGATAGGCACGGAGGCCGGGAGGTTACTGCCCTGGCAGAGCACGGGGTTCCTGTGGGAGGATGACAATAAATGGATACACATAAATAGTCAGCATGAGATCAGATTGTGGTAAGTCCTGGGAACCAGTTATGCCTGGGGAGGGGGGGTGCTGGAGCACCGGGTGGGGAGGGAGGCCACGTTTAGAGAGTATGGTTGGTGGCAGGAGGGGGTGGTCCTAGATAAAGTGACAGTTGATTCTGGAGGGATGAGGGAGAGCCGAGAGAGATCGTAGAAGGGGTCTCTGATCTGGGAGCCGAGGGGTGGTGCTCCCTGTGCTTCCCTTAGCTCGTTTTGAAAGACTCCTTGAGCTCCCGGGTCAAAAGGAGGATGTAGACAGAGCTACTGGCTCGCGACCAGGCCTGGCAAGGCTCTGATCCAGCTGGGCCGGGGGCCAGGCAGTCGGCCAGCGCATGGGGCGAGAGTCCGTTGGCAGATTCCTCTTCCTGGAGGAACCTGCTGGATGTTCAGGGCTAGGAACGCGACAGCGCGACTCTTCCATAGGAGTCAAAGCACTTTCCGTTTGGACGGCTGGGTATTCATAGCAGAATGCAGAGCAGGTTTAAACCGTGGCCCTGGGGTGTGCGCCTGGCACCTCCGTGCCGCCTCCCTTTGGAAAGGGACGGGATGCCCTGGGCTACGTAATGCATCGTGCTCTGCCCCAGGGGATCTCAGCGGACATTTGGAAGTGGACTGAGAACCAGCATTTGTGATGGGCACACATAATTTGCCCCATCTGTAGAGAGTGGCCCTATCAGCGGGGGTCAGGGAGCTGGTAAGACATCACCCCTGAGGCTGGCTGAGACTAAAAGGGGACCAACAAAAGTGATGAGTGACAGCAGAGTCCTGAACGGGCCTTTTGGCATCCAGTGCTGGTCCCGTCTCACTTCATAAGAAACAGCATGTGTAATGGTTGACTGAGTGGGTTCTGGGGGCAGGTGTGGTCTGAATCCTCCTCTGCCGATTACTAGCTGGGGGAACACGGGCAAAGAACTAAACCTTTCTGAGTCCCAGTTTCCTCGTTTGCACGCTGCCAGTCCGCCTCCTAGGGCCGTCACGGGGATTACACAACAGGATTTATATACCCTGTCTTACAGAAGGTCCCTGATAAAATGCGGCTATTAGCATCCGCACCGTTCTTATTATTTACCTTTCTCTTTTTTAATAAAAATGACCATCTAAAAGCAAAGCTAAAGGATCGGACTAGGTCACGGCTCCCAGGTTAGCGTTTGGGGAATCTTTATCCGACCCAATCGAGAGATCACTCTGCTAACACCACTCTGGGGGGACAAAAATAACATAGTCTTGGCTCTTCTGGGCTGCAGACTTTGGCAAACCCACGGAGATCACAGCTTTCCTCTGAAATGACTCTCAGATTTCTAGCTCCAACAATTTACGGTGAAAATCTAAGGAGCTTTCGTGTTTAGAATAAGCAACATGGAAGAGGAGCTGTAGAGGGGCATCTTTACCTGAATCATTTCGTTGACCATGTCTGCTATACAGAGCGTCTTGACATGTCGCTCTTAAGCATCAGATCTTAGCCAACTTAACGAGGTGCAGACTTTGTGCCAGGCAAGGGAGAGGCGGCCAGTGTTAGGAGCATTTGCTTGAGTTCGTTTTTACTTTGGGTTGAAGAATAATTCAACGGTCGTGTAGAACGTAGTGGAAAAGCATGGGCTTACGAGTAGGTGTGCGTGCCAGCTCTCGTCCCCTCGTGAGTGACCTTGGACACTTTGCGTAGCCTTTTGAATCTCAGTTTCTCAGTCTGAGAAATGGATATGGCATCCAACCTTTCCTTTTCTGGAGAGGGTCAGAGGTTATATCGGTAGCGTGCCCGGGGCTGACGTTGTGGTTCTTAGCAAATCTGTGGACCCTGGAGGTTGCGTTGTTCTCCCGCATCTAGAGAGCACACTCAACCGTGCGTGGGTTAGGAGGAGGACGTGGGCCAGGAGACCAGACAAACTCTAAATTCCGTGCCTAGGTAGGTCACATCGTAACAGGATGAAAGTCCTCTGGCAAGAATACCAACAGGTTGGGCGTTCTGAGAGTTTCTTGTAATGTTTTTATTTTTCTTGATATTAAAAAAACTTTTAATGTTTATTTTTGAGAGAGAGAGAGAGAGAGAGAGAGAGAGAGAGCATGAGTGGAGGAGGGGCAGAAAGAGAGGGAGACGCAGAATCTGAAGCAGGCTCCAGGCTCTGAGCTGTCGGCACAGAGCCCAGCGTGGGGCTCGAACTCACGAGCTGTGAGATCATGACCTGAGCCGAAGTCCGATGCTCAGCCGACTGAGCCATCCGGGCGCCCTTATTTTTCTTGATATTTTTACCTCAAGACCATGACCGTTTATTGCTTGGCTGATGTGTTGGATGGGATCGAGAGTGTTCTCAAGGCACTCTTCCTGACATTATCTCCGTGTCCTTGAATGTTTTACACACGTCTTGTGATAAAAGCAAGGAAATAACACTTGTGCTTAGAACACAGTTTGGGGGGGGGGTAGAAAAAAAGGCCGACAGGGGAGTGAGTTGTGGGGTGGTCAGCCCTACCCCACCAAAGACTGGCCGCTTCGCTGAGCCTGGAATCTGGGCTTCTCTCGCACCGAGGTTGTTTGTCCTTGATATTTGATGGTTACTAGGTGTGTGCGTGTTTACAAACGACTGAGGGAACAAAGCCCACAAATACCGATGCGTGACTAATAACAGTAGAATTTCAGTTTGATGGATGCCGTTATTAATTCATGGTTCGTTTCGGCTTCACATGTTAATTAAGTCCGCACTGCCTATCTGCCGGCTGTGGGTAACAAGGCTATTTCCTTGTAGGCCCATATTCCAAATCAGCAGTGTATTGTCAAATTATAGAAAGCTACAAGTTTGTTCTAAGTAGCCCCTTTGTTTCTTCTTGCTCACATTGGGGAGGGGAGGGTGTCCTCACCCAGATTGGTTCAATTACACTAAAAGCCAAGCGTCAAATGTTAGAATGTGTCATGGTGGCCAAAGGGCAGGCCTAAGAGGAGGAAGGCCTTTCTTAGCACAAATAAAGTGTAACCTCACTCGGATTCAAATTCCGCATTTGTACAATGAAAGGGTCGAGCTAGATAATCTTGAAGATCCCTGCCCAAACAGCAAAGAATCTGTGGTAGGACACCGGAAGTGCACCTTTGACCTTTGTCACGTGCTTGTGGGTGACTTTTTCTTGGTAAGGCTATTTCCCCCTTTCTTAGGTGTATGAAGCAAAAACTATTGATGTAGAAAGCTAGCTGTTTGCTCTTTTTAAGTCCCCCATCCCAGAAAAGGAGGGACTTCGTGGGAAGAACAATAATCCTGAGCTGCCCAACTGCTACCCGATGGCCGTGGATTCCCAACGGTGATGTGGTTTGTAGTTAGGAAGCAGAATCCAGCATGTGGGCCAGTGAGGGCACCTTAGAGGCAGCAGGGGATGCATGAGAAGTGTAGAAACAAGGAGCTCGTCCCTCCTCTCCAAAGGGTTCGCCTTACGAGGCCGTGCCGGCTGCTCTGGGCCCTCAGCCCTCGTATCAGCCAGTACAACTAGAAGTTACTTACTCCAGGGCTAATGCTCTGGGTGCGGATCAGCCAGTGCCGAGGCAGGACGGCAAAGGGCTATGGCTTCCTCACCTTGGAGGTATGGCAGAGAAAGGAGAGATCTTTCCAGAGGTGTGCCGAGAAGTCAGTCTCAGCACGTTGTTTACAACTGGGAAGTGGCCACGATGTCTGTTGGGGATTGCTTTCAGTGATGAATGGGAAACGAAAAGTCTCACGATGTAATTGTGTTCCGAAAGGGGCGGGGTGGCTCAGCGGTGAAAAAAATGACATCATGGTCTTTACTTGTAGCACTCGCCTCGATGCTGGTTTTTAAATGCCCGCTTAAGGTTTGTTTATTTATTTTGAGAAAGAGCCAGCATGTACAAGTGTGGAAGGGGCCTACAGGAAGAGAGAGAATCCCAAGCAGGCTGTGTGCTCTCTGCAAAGAGCCCGACTCGAGGCTTAATCTCCCAAACCGTGAGATCATGATCTGAGCCCACATCAAGAGTCAGGCACTTCACTGACTGAGCCACCCAGGAGCCCACATGCCTACGTAAGACAGGGTATATTTCCTGGGTATGCCATCTAGAAACAGAGCAACCCACCATCCCAACCTTGTGGGATCGAAACTCCCTTTTCTTGCTGTAGACAGAGTCACGTTTCAACACAATTCAAGGCGGCGTGTTGTCACGATCTGTCAGTGAACATAAGACGATGTTGCCCAAGCCTGTTGGGGGCGTCGGAAAGGAGCGATTTTCTGCGAAATACCCGTTGTGTACCTCGCACGTTGTGTCACAACAGGATGAGGTGACTGATAATGAGGCTGGTCCAGTCAGGCAGGGTTACCTAGTAGGTGTCACCTCCTCCAACAAAGGCTCGGGGCGTCTACTTTTGCCTGCCCTGTTTCCATACAACACATACTGCGGAACCATTCGTCACCGCAAGTTCTGTCTTTTCCATAAAGGAAAACTTCCTTCTGCCGCCGTCTGGCTTCTGACGCTCTCAGTCTGGTCACAGTCAGCGTCGGTAAACAGATAAACTCCAAGGGGGAGGAGGTAATCCATTTTCTTCTGGAGCCTTACTACAGACGGAAGGTGGCAGTTTTTAGCCAGAGCCCCGAAGCAACCGTGATGTGCTTGAGATGTACAACTTTTACCGGCACTCCCTTAGGATTAGGATTCCTGGGTTGTGTATTGTTGACCCACTTCACACAGCACAGTGTAGGGCCAAGCTGAAGCTTTCCAAAGGTTGTAACATAGAACATTTCGGAGCAAGAAGGGACCAAGGGCGGGGGGGGGGTGGGGTGGGGTGGGGAGTCCTCTGTTGCCAGGACGCGTGCTCCTTGGTGTTGTAATAAGTCCACCCAGTGGGCTGTGGGCGCTGGAGGGTCGGACCCCGCCCTTCAGTTAATTGCCAGCAATTAACTAAATGGTCTGCCTTGCTCCAGGAAGTCAGAGGCTTGTTGGTGGAGTGACCCGTAAAACACCGGTGCCTGGCACCTAATAGGTGCTCAACGAAGGTGCGCCGAAATCAAGTGGATTGGCAAGTTTGGGAAAGGCGACCTGTATCAAACAAGGGTTGAAGGCAGTCGCGGGAACAAGACCGGTTCTCAGGAAGTGGCCTTGGCCGCCAGTCTAAGTTTGTTACAAAGTCCTCTATAGTCTTCATGTATTATTAACAGGCAGGTTAATTCACTTAGCGAGCACAGTAACACATCCGTTGTCAGCCAAGTAATCTGCCAAATGCCAAGGACACTGATAGGGAAAATTTGGTCTCTTCCTTCTGTGAATGTGTGTTTTCGTGGAGAAGCCTGGCAGATACTTAAAATGCTTTTTAATTGTAGTTGTGGTAGAGATAGGCATGGGTGCTCAGAAAGTACTGTAGAAGGAAAGACACCCTCACCCAGAAGGTGCTGGGATGAATTTACCTACTTAGGTCCCCCGGCAAGTACTTGGGAGATGAATGAAACAAGGGCCAAACTGTATAGAAACCCCAACAGGATGATTAAGGATCTCAGTGAGAAGGATAGGAGAAAATGAGTGTCTCAGTTGGGGATATGGCTAAGGAAATGCTGAAACGTGGTCAGATCTGATCTTTCCCACAGCAGACTTAACAGCTCTCTTGTCAATGGTAGGGGCCATTTGATATGGTTCGTGGAATCGTTTTGTGACCTTTTTTTATAGTGAGCTTATTTAAATATTTACATTCCCACAGACAGCATTATGTACATTACTTACTGTTTTGAACACGGCTTTGGAAAACTCTAAGACCTTTGTGTTCCTTAGAATTGTTCTACGAAGAGTCTGGAAATCCACTTGGATGGGAAACATCATGGCTGCCTTCAGTGGAATTCTGGCATCCACATGGCTTGCCTTGGTTCCAGTCTTCAACCCAAGGCTCCTGCTGATTACTCCTTGAGAACAAAATAATTGGGCAGTTTATCTTCATCAACTCATCAGTGGAAAATCTTAAAACAGCTAGAATTATTATTATTATTATTATTATTATTGGGCAGTTTATCTTCATCAACTCATCAGTGGGAAATCTTAAAACAGCTAGAATTATTATTATTATTATTATTATTATTATTATTATTTTTACTGATCTGGATGCCAGTTCTTGAAGGTTAATGCAAACCGTCCGAATGCTAGACAAAACATAGGTCTAAAACCTTCAGAGATCCCACAGAATTTTACTAACCACATGGAATCTCAGATCTTTTGAGTCTCTTCTCTGGTTTGAAGCAGAGCACTTTATTCGAGACATGGCCTACTTTGGCCCTGTTGGCTTTGGTGGCCACTTTCTGAAGCCTTGGGGTCAAATCACTACTCTGAACTCAGCTTTTAAGCTGATAGGGTGGGAAATGGAAATCAAAGAGGTAACAGGGTTGGATAATACAGATCTCCTGACTTCTAGTCCCAGTGTGCTTTTATAAAACTTCCACCTTCCGTGTCTCACTCTGGTCATCTGGGACTAAATTGAAGTTTGTAGCTGTTGAGCTAACAAAAGAAGTCCACTCCTTGGGGGGGGGCATCATTGTGCACACTGATAAACCGCCCTGGTTACACGGTAGGTATTCTTGTGCCAAGAACCGTGCTAAGTGTCGGGCATGAATCCGCGCATTTACTCTCCACATTCAATAACCTTCCCCATCTTACGTTCAGAGGGTAGATAACTCGTCTCAGGTTAGGCTGCTTTTTCAGTGGACGAGGGAGAATTCTCCAGCACAGGCTCCTTGGACTCTAGAAACCCCACTTTTAATCAGCAAACGTCATGTCTTCTTTAATCTCGTCCATTTAGTTTAGTTCGGAGCACTTGGGTACTTAAGGCTTTTACTCATAACGAGTTAATTTGTTTGTTTGTTTGTTTTTTTATTTGGGAAAGTTTTAGGCCTTGTGCTTTATATGCTCTTAAATTACAAGTCAGAAGGTGCCCTTGAGGGAAAAAGGATTTCTGTCATCGCTGTCCTAAGAATTCTCTTCCTAGGGGCGCCTGGGTGGCTCAGTTGGTTAAGCACTGAGTTCTTGATTTCTGTGCAGGTCATGGTCTCACTGTTCTCAGGGTCGAGTCCCACATCGGCCTTCATGCTGACAGCACGTAGCCTGCTTGGGATTCTCTCTCTTCCTCGCTCTCTGCCCCTCCCCCCCCCCCCGATAAATAAATAAACTAAAAAAAAAAAAAATTTCTCTTCCTGAATCAGATTTCTATGTTTCACTCCTCAGATAATTCTCTTGCCATTTGCAGACTCAATGAGTGTCTGAACCCATTTTAAAATGCTTCCAGCTGAATAATTGAAGACCCCTGCACAATTCCTTGCATAGCAATAAAAGCTTCAGTATTATTCCATTTTCTGTCCTCTCTTCCCTCCTTCCTTCGCCCTTCACCCAGTAAAGCTTCTAGTTATAACAATGAGATCAGCTTTGACTAAGCTCCAGGCCTAGAAATGCTGTGATGGCCCAGAGGGGGGAGAAAAAAGATGGGACCCCCAACCTGTTCCCGTCAGCCGAGAGGATATTTGAGAAGGGCACCTCTGTGCTCCGCAGAAACAGACGTTGGCATGGATTTACCTAATCAGGATGGCTTCAGGTCCCCTGCTGTCCTGTGACTTGGTCTCCCTGTGCCTCAGTTTCCCCACTAGTAAAAGGATGATCTTTTCACGGGACGGTTGGGGGGCATTAAAGAAACAATAGGGAGATTTTATTTTGTACAGAGCATGAAAAACAAAAACAAAAACAGATGGCCGTGCTTCCCAAGTCTTATGGCCAAGGATGTCTCTACCCGTTGGAAATCAAAGCACTGGAAAAACCCACCAGCGTTCCCTCTGTGATTTCTTCCTTAGCTCAGCAAACAGTCACTTCCTTGGTTTATCCTGAGCCTAAATCCAGAGGCTCCCATCTGAAAATGACATAATATTATTTCCCTCCCCTTTCCTTTCTCCTAGAGCTGGCTTTTCTGCTTTCCCTTACATGTGTGGGGCTGGAGAATGGCTGGATTCCCAAGTGTCACTTTCCTGAAAGAGTAGTTAATTCAGCCATTCCTTCTGGAAACCCGTACCAGGTACCTGCTCTGGGCAAGGCACCACGAGGCTGCTTGTGGGGGCGGGAGAAAGTCCTAGAGGCTGCCCTCACCCCCACTGCGGGACCGCCACGAAATCCAGGCGTAATCCTCAAACGCTAGCCCTTCGTGTCCCTTGTCATCCTGTGCCTTCCCTCACCTGGACACCGCGCTGCTAAGCGTCCTGCCGAACGACGTCCCTGGGAAGTGTGCTTCGCAGGTGCCATGGTTTTGACGGCCCTTCCTCAAGTGGCCGAGACTCGGTAGGGTTTCTGGGACCGTGGTCCAGGCCGGCTGCCAGCCCCAGTGTGCCAGAGTGGAACCCCCTGGAGGAGGGGGTGGTGCCTAGAGAGAATTGCTGCGAATTGCCCGCGGGAGCAGTAAATGCATCAGATTCCCATGAACTCGACACAACAGACTGGGGGGGGGGGGGGGGGGGGTTGGGGAGGGGGTGGCCGCTGGGCCGTCCAGAACACACAGCAGGAAAGAAGGCAGCTTGATGGGACAGACTTGCAGCTCCCGGGTCTTCACGCTGAAAATGTGTCAGGGTTGATGACAGTGATGAAAACGTGTTTTCTCCCTCCTTCCTCAAGCCTCGGCCCCGGGGCTCCTGTAATTGACTGTGGTGGGTATGAATTACGAGTTCAGGGAGCCGGAGGCCCGGTGGAGTGACTTGGCACCCGTCTGCTGTGACATGCGGGCCGCCAAGGAGCTGGGAGCGGGCTCCGCCTCGCCCTCGAGGGGGGCAGGCGGCCGCTGCGGCCGGTGCCCTCATCCATCGGGTCCAGCTCCAGACGTTTCTGCGCGCTGACCTGCGGGTTTTGTCAAGCACCACCTTGCTGGAAGCCTCATCCGTGGTTTCCGAGGTGAGGGAGCAGGCCCGAGATTGAGAAAACATTCGGTTTGCTTCAGGCAACTGGATCGAGGTGAGAAGATGCCAATCCCTTTCCCGTCTGGCCCAGGGATTTTTGGACCGTATTTTTCCCTGAGGCTCAAAGGCATGCTTCTCCCCCACCCTGACCAAAGTAGCTGTTTGCTAAATATTTCAGAGGGTGATGATGGTGTTTAAGAGCTGCCACAATTCCAGTGTTTTCGTTGCAAAACACCCCTGCCCTCCCTGCCAACTAGAAGGTTAGAGTTCCGGGGAAAAAAAAAGGAATATAATAGAAACCCAAGTCAGAGACCCGTTTTGAAGGTTGACCTTTCTCCTATCTCTCTGCTCTCTGGGACCCCACCATGGCGGGGGCAGGGGGGGGTCTTTATTCTCCCCACCGGTGACTTTGCACATTTACTGACTTACGGATGTTCGAGCTCATTTCACATGAACCATTTAGATGAACCTCGAGAATGTAGAGTGCTTATGCACACTTGATGCATTTGCTCCTAAAATTGCATATTTATCTCCTAGCAGCAGGAGGAAGAAAACACATTGACTCTTTTTTTGGGGGGGGGGGCGGGTTATTTATTTATTTTGAGAGAGAGCGACAGAGTGTGTGCGCGTGTGCGTGGGCAGGGGAGGGGCAGAAAGAGAGAGGGAGAGAGAGAGAATCCCAAGCAGGCTCCAAGCTCAGCTTGGAGTCCAGCTCAGGGCTTGATCTCACGAACTGCGAGATCATGACCTGAGCCAAAATGAAGAGTCAGACGCTTAACCGACGGAGCCACCCACGTGCCCCAAAACCTTGACTTCTAATCCACCCCCTACATTTGACTCATAGCTCTATAGAGCTCACCAGCATCATAATCGATAGTTTCTTGATCTCTGAGATTTGAAATCTTGACAATGACGAGATTTAAAAGAGAGAGGTTAAATATCAGAAGCTACCGGAATATTGAGAATGCCTCACGTTGGAAAAAAAAGGATTAAATTGAGGATATTAAAACTTTACGTGTCCAGTTCTGAAGTTATGGACTCCCCCTCCCACCCCCTCAGATTTTTTTTCACTGTGATCAAAATTGGAGCAGTAGGGCCCATGGAAATTGAGAAGCAAATGCTGTTGTTATTTACATTGAAATAGCAAGGAGAATAAGACCGTATGTGCACTGGAGCCGAATTAGTCACTGGGGGAGAGTATTTCCCCCCCGTGTGAATATAACTTTCACGATCGTTGTTTGTGAGCCATGGAATGAAGAGGCAAGAAGCTGACATACTTTTGAGATTTAGCAGATCACCCCATGTCCTCTGCGTGGAGAAATAATGAGAATGACGCCCTTTCCTTTGCCAGCATTTGCCCCTTTTCATATTAATCTCAGCTGAATTGAACAATTTCTCCCCTCTCTACAAAATAATGCTCGTCTTTGTATCCACTTGCTATGCAAGGGCATCCAATTTTTGCAAGTACGGGTCTGGGAATATCTTGAACGATTGATACACAGGGTTGCAGGACTGGTCAAAGAGAACCAAAATCCATCGAGTGATTAACACTTAGTTTTAAGATAAAATGGCATTCTTTCAGACGTCTCAAACTTTACTAAGGCAGAATGAGATGTAACTTACTTTACATGTTGAATAGATTTTATTCCGTTGCCCTGGCTTTCGAATTGCTTAGAGGAAGATTATTCAAAAAAACAAACACATATAGAATGAAGTCATGCCACTGTATTTTTAGTGCAGTGATAATCTTGATCCCAGAGTGAAGCTGGAGGGAATTATGTGCTGCTCGAGTTTAATCCCTGAATTAAGATTGCATTTAATCAAAAGTGTGACTTTAACCCTGGGTGGCATTTAGACATGTAGGATTAATTTTAGATACTTCAGAATTCTATTTCCTTTTCAAACTTCCAAGCAATCAAAATCGTTTTCAAGTTTCCTCTCATTGCTTAAATTAATTATCCTAAAGTTTAAAATAGAAAAAAACTGAAATCCAAGTTAGAATAGGCAAGATTCTTTGGAAATAATCTTGCCGTTCACCAAGGATTCTAATGAATTCACATGACCAGTTTTTCGTTTTAATAACCGCATCCCATGTGCTGGGTGCATCTGTGCACATGTGCGTGCACACACACTTTTTTTTTTTTTTAACAGAAATTGAATTCTGTTTTACCCATTGGAAAACATTTTGGCATGAGTAGGAATAGGAAGCTTTCTCCCCCCGCCCGAAAGAACAAATTCGACTTGTCTCAAGAAACAAATGCATTACCTTTGAGACAAATATGAAATACGTATCTTGCCTTCAAGGGATTTTAAGAATGTTTAGAGAGTGACCCATCAATGGGAAAATTAACCTGAAATCTGCTAAGATGAGCTTTCCTAGAAAGACAAGATAAAGCAAAAATAATATATTGTCATTGAAAGTCCGGAAGAAACTGTTGCTAATGGGTATTATTACTAGTGGCCGGGATGGGCAAAGCCTTCATTGAAATGCTTAAAAACAAGTTTTCTTTAAGGAACGATGTCCTAGCATTTTTTTTTTATCAGTTTGCCACCTTTTCTTACTTACCTTTGAGGTAGTTGGTTTCCAGTCCTTTCCTTGATCTTTATATTTCTCCCTCCATGACTGCTCTTAAAATCGCACTTGGTCTGCGGTGTGCTTTGACTGTGGATGAGTCCTTGACCATTAAAGTGTTGGCGATGCTCTTTGTCACTGGGAGAATGTATCACTAGCACCGTGGGACCCATCGACTTTATTTAGCCTTTGGTCCTTGCCGGTTCTGAACTGATTGCCGGTATCTGCCGTCCCGTTCCAGGTTCTCGACCCATGTCGACAGTTCCTTAATTCTTCTGCGTTTATCCACATTAATTGTGAACACTGATTTTGTTGCTTCTGAGACTTAGACTGGGTGAGGTGGGGGAAACGATCCCATCTCTGTAGATCTATAGAGCAGTAGGTTCCACGTTTTATGCCTTTACCCTTCCCTTATGCTTGACTGCTTTGTGCTTGGGACCCTTTCTATCCCAGAAAGCATTTAATAATTTCTCTGGTGTTTAGATTACATTGAACTTGGGGGTTTTGATGTAACGGTTGAACGGTCAGAATCTGCGTCAGAGCACCTTACTGGACAAGTTTATAGGAACTAACTAGTCCCTAGATCTAGGCGAGAGGGTCCCCTGCTGAGGGCCTTGTTTAGCCTTCTTTCAGCTGAGTCTGTTCCCATCAGCTGAGAAACTGGTGGGGCCTTGGGGACATGCCCACCTTGAACGTGTGTTTTCTTCGAGATCATATTTTTGCCACCGACAAGCCCAGAACTAGTTGACCAGATTACCATAGACATCTGTGGCCTATGGACGAGCTGTAGACAAAAGTACAGACTTCTGGTCACCCTAGGGATTTTTGTATTAACGACTCACGTTGCCTATAGTATTTTCTTCTGAGTCATTTATATGGCTGGGTCCTTATTATTCAGAATTCTGTCAAAGAGGCCTTTCTTGACCACCTTACCTAGAATAGCCCCCTCTGTCAAAATCTCCATTACCTTGTGTTATTTATTTTTTGCACCATGAGAAAATGGTACACAATCTTTTATTTACTTGCATGCTTATGGTGCATCTTCAGCTGGAATGGAAAGTGCCTGAAGGTGAGGTGGGAAATTGGTTATTTTGTTCGATGCCATTCTGCAGCATCCAGAACAGTGCCTGCCTCGTAGTCGTACTTTATATAGTATTTTGAGACTGGAGAGACAAATGAACGCAAGGCCCTTGAGGGTGGGGCGTAAATTTTACTGCTTTAATTAGATGCAACTGTGTGTATTTCCTGTTCACACATCATCTTCTCAGAAGTGAGGAGGAAAAAAAAAAAACGGAGAGCAAGTTAGGAAATTAAACATTTAGAAGTTAGAATAACAGTGGAATAGTTTAAGGTGAGAAATAGGACTTTATTTTTTTTTATTTTTTATTTATTTATTTTTCTAACGTTTATTTTATTTTTGAGACAGAGAGAGGCAGAGCATGAACAGGGGAGGGGCAGGGAGAGAGGGAGACACAGAATCTGAAACAGGGTCCAGGCCCCGAGCTGTCAGCACAGAGCCTGACGCGGGGCTCGAACTCACGGACCGTGAGATCGTGACCTGAGCCGAAGTCGGACGCTTAAGCGCCCGAGCCACCCAGGCGCCCCAAGAAATAGGACTTTAATTCTTTGAAAGTAAGTAATGCAGTTGGACCAATAATACCATGAGTTTTCCACCAAACAAAGGAGCATGGGATTAAATCGTGGCACACTTCTAGGAGTTTGGTTCCGTGGGAGAAAGCCGACTAATCGTAAAATGTTTCGGCACTTAAACTTTTTAACTTGGGCCTGTATTGTCTTCGATTACACTGTTCTGAGTGCACGTAAGGTATTTATTTCCTTATCAGTGACCTTCCAGAAATGGTGTGGTTCCTCATATTCCCGACTAGATGATTCTCTAATATAAGCCTTTGATGTTGGCAGTCATTAAAGAGGATTCCAAGTGCCTGTCCCTAGCACATCGAGTGACATCCCTCCATCAGATAAGCAGTAATGCTTATCTTGTTCACAAGTAGCTCTCTGGAATACGCAGACTTCAAACAACTGGACTCGTTCTTTTTAATTTTTTTTTAACGTTTTATGTTTATTTTTGAGACAGAGAGAGACAGAGCATGAACGGGGGAGGGGCAGAGAGAGAGGGAGACACAGAATCGGAAGCAGGCTCCAGGCTCCGAGCCATCAGCCCAGAGCCCGACGCGGGGCTCGAACTCACGGACCGCGAGATCGTGACCTGAGTCGAAGTCGGACGCTTAACCGACTGAGCCACCCAGGCGCCCCGGACTCGTTCTTTTTAAAGCGTGACTCCAATCAAAAAACAATGTCAACATTGAGTAACTCACTAATGACCAGTTGAGTTACTAACTGGAGTAAGGTTTCAAGACTAGAATACCCTCCTCAGAACACATACTTTTATGAGATTATTTGATTCACCGGTTAACTCTGTTTTGTGGCTCAGAGTTCTAGATACTCTAGAAAGTTCTAGAACTTTGGGGATATGTCGGCTTCAGATTTTGGGGCCTGAGAGCAGCTTGCCAGCACGATATTGTCTTTATCCACCCTTCTTTTCCACAATGAACAAGCACGTAGCCGTGATGCACTTAACTAACACTTTTTTTTTTTTTAAATCAAGGCAGCTCTGCATGTTTTGTTTTCAAAGTCAGAGAAGAAAAAGGAGGGGAGAATTCTCTACGTGCTTTTATTTCCCCACTATTTTGTTGACGGTACCCAAAAAAGGATACGAAATATGGAATGCCACGTATTTTCTTTCCTGGCAACTGCTTCCTCAGATCATGAAAGGAATAATATAATTCACTACACTCCTTTCTAAATATTAATCTCCCTTCTTCACGGAATGACTTAAGATCATTTATCAACTAGAGCGCCTATTCACCTCTATGGCACGTAGCACAAGCGTTTTATTCCCAGTCAAATCAGAAAATAGAATATACAGATAAAATCTCAAAGCTAGAAGGAGATGAGAGGGCATATTTTGTCTGCCCTGTCTCATTGTTCATATAAAAGTGTCCATGAAGATTTTGCAAGGTCACACCGATGGCTGGTGGCAAATCCAACATTATTAACCAAGTTTCCCACATTCCAGTCACTTCTATTTGCTATTTATCCACCTTTTTAAAAAAATACTTTTCACGTTAAAACATACTATAAAGCCACCCGAGATGCTTTTTGTATACTGTTTTTCGCATTTCTTAAAAAAAAAAAAAAAAAACGCATGTTGTGACTTATGCAGGCAGTCACATTTGAAATCACTGGATTATATGATAGTAATCAACCAATGGAACCTATTAAATTGAAAGAAATTTTAAATTGTTGGTAGGGGTGCCTGGGTGGCTCAGTCGGTTAAGCGTCCGACTTCAGCCCGAGTCACGATCTCGCGGTCCATGAGTTTGAGCCCCGCGTCAGGCTCTGTGCTGACAGCTCAGAGCCTGGAGCCTGTTTCAGATTCTGTGTCTCCCTCTCTCTCTGCCCCTCCCCCATTTGTTCTCTCTCTCTGTCTCAAAAATAAATAAACGTTAAAAAAATTTTTTTATAAATTGTTGGTATAAGTAACATATTCATGTAGTACAAAAGGTAACAAAGTTGAAGGGCACGCAGTAAGGGTCTCCCCACTACGTCTGTATCCCAATCATTTATATCCCAGGAAGCAACCAGTGTTCATCAAAGAGTTTTCTGTGTAATCACTTCAGATAAAGGCAACAATTATAGTACTCTTCATAGACTGTCCTTTCTTTTTCTTTCTTTCTTTCTTTCTTCTTTCTCTCTCTCTCTCTCTCTCTCTCTCTCTCTCTCTCTCTCTCCTTCGTTTCACTTTAAGCTGGATCATGGAGATTGTTCTCTATTTTACCTAATAGAATCTGTTACATTCTCTTTTATGGTTGTGTTGTACTTCATCGTATTGATATGTCATCGTTTAGTAATCTCTCTCCGTACACATCCAGGTTGTTTACAGCTGGCAATTATTACTTACAGTGCTTCAGTAAATAGCCCCCTTGCATCTTTACATGTGTAAAGATGTAGGATAAATTCCTAAAAGCGGAATTACTTCTTGTCGAATTCTCGTAGATATTGTCCACTTATGCTCCATCGAGTTGGACAGGTTTACGTTCCCATCATTGTGATAGGAGAATGAGTTGTATCATGACCTCCCTAGTCATTGGATGTTACCAATCTTCACGTTGTTTATCTCTGAAAGGGGAAAAAGTGATATCTTGGTGTCATTTTTCATTTACTTTTGTCTTTATCTGCATGAGGCTAGACATATTTTTATGTGTTTAAAAACTCGATTTATCTTTTCAGGATTACTGTACTCCTGTCCTTGCCTGTTTTCCTGCTGAATTTTTCTCTTATTGATTGGAGAAACTTTTTGTATATTAGGGAAATAGCCTTTTGTCCCTGGTAGGAGCTGGAAACTCCCTGTTTGTCTTCTGCCTTGCTTTTGAAGGGTTTTTTTTTTTTTTTTGGTCATGCCAAATTTATTTTTTACTATGTTAAATGTGTCACTTTTTCTAAATTCCCTTTTTGATTTGCATCATACTTAAGCATCTTCCACTCTAAGATTATTTTTTTAAATCTCCTGTATTTCTCAGGATACGTTGGTGGTTGCATTTGTTTAATTTTACATTTAATATCGTTCAGTTGAAATTATCCTGATGTAAGATGTTAGACTGATTTCACTTACAAAGTAATCTGGTTTTCCCCACATGACTTAGAATGGCACCCTTAACATATACTATATTCTTATATATTTAGGGTTGACTTCTTGACTTTCCATTCCATTCCATGGAAATCTGTAGACGTTTGCTCCCGGTATATAGTTCAATCCTTAGTTTTAATATATTTTATTTATTTATTTATTTATTTATGTATTTATTATTTGTGTGTGTGTTTATTTCTTTTTGAGAGAGGGAGAGAGAGCACAAGCAGATGAGGGGCAGTGGGTGAGGAAGACACAGAATCCAAAGCAGGCTCCAGGCTCTGAGCTGGCAGCACAGAGCCAGATGCGGGGCTTGAACTCGCAAACGGCAGAGATCATGACCTGAGCTGACGTCAGATGCTTAACTGACCGAGCCACCCAGGCGCCCTGAATGAGACACCTTTTTAAATTTCATCTTCATGGAGGCATAATCAACATATAAAATTCTAATATATTTATTTATTTATTTATTCATTCATTTTAAGTTTATTTATTTACTTTGAGAGAGTGAGTAAGCAGGGAAGGGGCAGAGAGAGAGAGAGGGAGAGAGAGTATCCCCAGCAGGCTCTGTGCTGTCAATGCAGAGCCCAATGTGCGGCTCAAACCCATGAAATGTGAGTTCATGACCTGAGCCGAGATCAAGAGTCAGACGCTTAACCAACTGAGCCACCCAGGCGCCCCAAAAGTGTACGATATTTGAAATGTACATTATAGTTGTACGTAAGCGATGAATCGTGGGGTCTACCCCCAAAACCAAGAGCACGCTGTATACATTGTATGTTAGCTAACTTGACAATAAACTGTGTATATAGTGAAACAAAAATAAAGTATACGTTGTAGTGATTATATGATCATCTATAGGTAAAATGTAACGATTCCCTCCATCGAGTTAATTAACATATTCATCACCATATATATGTATACATATCCATGTTTTTTGGTAAGAACACTTAAGTTCTACTTTTTTAGCGAATTTCTGTTGTATGATACAGTGTTATCAACTACCATTACATTCAATCTTCGGTCATACATTAGATCCTGAGGCCTTGTTCATCTTACAGTTGAATGTTTGTACCCTTTTACTAACCCGCCCTATGTCCCTTACCCCTCAGCCTCTGGCAACCGTTTTTCCGCTGTTTCTACAAGTCTGGGTTGTTTTTTTTTTTTTTTTTTTGAGTCCACATATAAGTGATGCCTTGCAGTATTTATCTTTCTTGTGATATCATAGCTTTTGATTAATATTGATATAAAAGTCACATCACGTAGATTCACATAGCTTCTTTTTTTTTTATCCTATTTCAGAAAGTTGTTAAATTTCAAACTAATGAGACAGGATTTCAGCTGAGATGTTGGGCAGGGGGATTGCCCAGAATTATCACTGAACGTGCTTTGCTTGGCAAGTAAAATCTGATGAAAGAGAACATCTTTCGGCAACGATGCTGAAGCAGTGGATGCCTAGATCCACTTGGACCATATAGGGAGACGAGGTCTGTGGCTGGAGGAAGGGACTGTCCTTATAACCTGGAGCGCACGTATGTTGAAGTTCATGGAGGATACACTGATGATCTCAAAGGTCCTGTGGCTTTTACAGTCTGGATGAACTGTAGTTCCTTAATATAAGAAATCGAGCTTTCAGAAGTTACACCAGTGAGGGAGAGCACAGGGTTTTCCTTGTTTCCTGGGCTGACCATAGTTTTATGAAAATGAATTTCGAAGTATCTTTTCTGTGCATTGAGGCTTCTTGGCAAAAAGTGCAGTCTGTGTAATGCATTACCTCTGAGCTTTTTCTTAAAGGGCTTAAGGGCAGACATATGGATAATGGTTTAAAAATAGAAATATGGTCTTTCCAGTCATAGAAGTCTTCTGATCCAAGAGGTGTTCTTCCCACTTTCCAAAAAATGTAGGGCTATATCCTCATACTCCTAGATACGGAGACAAAATACATGGCATCTGACGCTAAAAAAAAAACAACCCACTGTACTTTTCTTGACTATGTCAGCCCTGTGATCAGACAGTGACTTAAAGCCCCATCTCGATGCCAACTCGCCGTGTCACCTTCTAGCCACCGCGCCCTATAACTAAGCACTTTTGTTTGGTAAAATTACAGAAGAGATGCTGTCTGGTAAGATGCGTGGTTCTATTTTAGTGCCTGTAGTTCATCTAGGAACATGGCTGGCACTTGGTTTCCTCACATTTGTCCATTCGTGTTTGTGCATTTAGGGCAAGTGCACACTCCCAGCGTCATTGTAGAAACAGTGATACCCGCCCCCCCCGAACAGACTTGTTCTGATCTCTGGCATTCTATTTGCGACCACGCTGGGGGATCTGACCCCTTCTGGTTTATGGACACCTACAGGTGGCAACTGAGAATTTATGGAGGTTCTGTTAGGAAAGACCACTGCCGATGGAGGGTTCGTTTGGAGAGAGTTCCATCTAAATTTTTTTTTTTAACGTTTATTTATTTTTGAGACAGAGAGAGACAGAGCATGAACGGGGGAGGGGCAGAGAGAGAGGGAGACACAGAATCGGAAACGGGCTCCAGGCTCTGAGCCGTCAGCCCAGAGCCTGACGCGGGGCTCGAACTCACGGACCGTGAGATCATGACCTGAGCCGAAGTCGGACGCCCAACCGACTGAGCCACCCAGGCGCCCCAGAGAGAGTTCCATCTAAACGGATCTGCGGCCTTCTTTCCCCTAGCATACGCATGTATACTGATCTAGTCTTGCTGCGATGTGACTTGGGCGGTAAGAAAAAGGATGGCGGATATAATTTGCATAATCAAATTTTTCACAAATGGCCTGATTAACAGAGTGCTAGATGTCATTCATGGAGATGACTACATTTTTATGAAGTGGAAAACTGTGGAATGCTTGCTAACTATTTCTTGGTAAAATGTAAGTCCTTCAAAGCCAAAGACTATTTTTACCCATCTTTATATTCCCAGCACAGCGTCTGGTGCAGAAGAGACACTTAATGCTTTTTGAATGAACAAGTGGGTGAATGAGACTCATTCCTTAGAAAGATTGTTTGAAACGAAGAGATTAAAATGTTTCCTGGAAATAGAAACAGTGCACGCACGCCCATGCTGGCTGCTCTACTTTGATTGAGAAAGAGATCGATTTTTTCCCTGTATTGTTCAAAATCCAGCCGCTTAAAAATTACCCTCTTCGTTAAAAAAAAAAAAAAAAGTACACACATTTTTAACGCCGCGTTAGTTTCGATGTGACTTCTAAAGAGCAGTCTCTTGAGTCAAAGACAAAACAAGATCCCTGTTAGCATCCCTGACAACCGTTGTTTAAAGACAACTGTTTCTTTAAAGTTTAAAGAAATGCACACAATCTCTTCTGTCCAGTGTACAAGGTATGATGTTGGGGATGTGTGTGGGAGTAGAATGTTCCAGTGCCAGAGGGCCCCCTTAGTCTACATGAATTGAAACAGGAACAGGAAAACCTTTCCTTTTGGAGAATATTATTTTTCACGTATTAGCTTTTTTTCCTGGACTGATCATTTTGCCTAAATTACCGGTCGGAGAAGGCACACGTATGATGCTTAGCTGGGATGCTTGTCATAAGTGGATTTTATATTTATTTAGGAGGCTGTGTAATTCTGTCTCCTTGTTAGGAATTCACTATTCGAATCATCTTACATACCAATAGCCTCGTTGAATAGATTTTCTCAGTGGGAGAATCATAGAAATTTATTAGTTTGGCTATTGGCCTTCGTACCTTGTTTATAACCGTGCACCTTGAGCCTGGTAACCAGTACCTTAGTATCTCCTCCAGAGATCTTTAATCAAGTAGGCAAAAGTGGTTTTGAAATCTTTACTGAATGGGTGCAAACGGAATCACTAGTGCACCACAAAGTCTCCCTCCCCTCAATTTTTAATCCCTTTGTGGAGAGAAGGGATAAATGGTAGAACAGAACATTTTGGAGTATTATGGCTAAATAAGCTATGGCCAGGGGAGATCAAACAAAGGAGAATTTAGGAACAAATTGTAGAAGGCCACCCGGGCTGATAATGCATTTGAGATGCACCATTCAAAAGGGAAATTGTTGGGGCGCCTGGGTGGCGCAGTCGGTTGAGCGTCCTTCGGCTCAGGTCACGATCTCGCGGTCCGGGAGTTCGAGCCGCGCGTCGGGCTCTGGGCTGATGGCTCGGAGCCTGGAGCTTGCTTCCGATTCTGTGTCTCCCTCTCTCTCTGCCTCTCCCCCGTTCATGCTCTGTCTCTCTCTGTCTCAAAAATAAATACATGTTAAAAAAAATTTTTTTAAATAAAAATTAAAAAAAACAAGGGAAATTGTTTATTTTTATGTTGCCATAATGATTACCTGTTTTAAATAACACCCCCATGCGACCCCTGGGTGGCGCAGTTGGTGAAGCACCTGACTTCAGCTCAGGTCGTGATCTCGTGGTTCGTGGGTTCAAGTCCCGCGTCGGGCTCTGTGCTGATGGCTCAGAGCCTGGAGCCTGCTTTGGCTTCTGTGTCTCCTGCTGTCTGTGCTCCTCCCTCGCTTGCACTCTGTCTCTCTCTGTCTCTCTCTGTCTCCCTCAAAAACTAAACAAACATTTAAAAAAACACCTCCATAATGTAGTTCTTCCATTTAGGTTACCATACTGTATTCAACTCAAAAGTTCTCAGTTGCCTTGTTGAAGCAAACGTTGTGGCTAAATATTTAAGACTTTCCCAAGTGTGGGGAGTTTGAATGTGAGCTGGCACGGAGCCTCTCTGGCTCAGGAAATTGAGCGATTTCTCTAATTGTGTGCCAGAGACCCGTCTAGGGCTTTGGTTTTCTGATTCCCCGAATATTGCTGTTTCTACTCCGCTATGTTGTAGGAAGCCATTTCTTTAAAAGAAAAAAAAAATTGTGATCCTAGAGGATTTGATCCCAGGGTAATGTTGAAATTTGCCATGCAATCCCAGAGCATTAAAAACATTTGATGTGTCGGGGCGCCTGGGTGGCGCAGTCGGTTAAGCGTCCGACTTCAGCCAGGTCACGATCTCGCGGTCCGTGAGTTCGAGCCCCGCGTCGGGCTCTGGGCTGGTGGCTCGGAGCCTGGAGCCTGTTTCCGATTCTGTGTCTCCCTCCCTCTCTGCCCCTCCCCCGTTCATGCTCTGTCTCTCTCTGTCCCCAAAATAAATAACGTTTGAAAAAAAAATTAAAAAAAAAAAAAAAAAAACAGTTGATGTGTCGTGTAAGGCAAGGGTCACAAAAACTGTGGCCCGTGGGCCAAATGCAGTCTGACACTGGTTTTTCTACAGAAAGTCTTACTAGAACTATCACACCCCTTCATTTTCTGTCTGTCTGTGGCGCACAAGGGCAGAAGGAGTAGTTGCGACAGAGGTCAATGGCCTGCAGGCCTAAAATGTGAATTATCTGGACCTGCATAGAAAAAGTTCGCTGACCCTTAGATGAAGTAAGGATGAAAAAAATGAGCTTAAAAAATTAACACTGTCAACTTGCAAAAAAGAATTGTGAGTGAAACATGCTTTCTGAAGAAGCCAGAAAGCTAGCATGCTGTCGAGAGATAGGGATGATGGTGTCATGAAAGACCAGGGTGGCTCAGGTGGTTGAGCGTCCACCTTTGATTTGACTCAGGTCACGATCTCACGGTTCGTGGGTTCGAGCCCCGCGTCGGGCTCTGTGCTGACGGCTCGGAGCCTGGGGCCTGCTTCATTCTGTGTCTCCCCCTCTCCCTCTGCCCCTCCCCTGCTCATGCTCATGCTCATGCTCTCTCTCTCTCTCTCGAAAATGAATAAACATTAAAAATAAAAAATAAGTAAATAAAGGAGAACTAGGTTTCTAGGGAATCTGAGAGCAGAGGCTCGGATTCTCGTTGCCAGCGCGAAGTCTGTGACTTGAACCAAGTTGGCTCAGGATGGGAAGTGCTTCAGACCGTCATTGATGTCGTGCTAACCGTGGTGGACGTTGAACGCTCACCAAATGTCCTTCTTCTTGGCAGGTGGAGTGGATCCAACAGCAAGTGGTAAAAAGACGGACAAAGAGGGATTATGACTTCAGCCGTGCCCAGCCGACTTACTTCAACGATCCCAAGTGGCCGAGCATGTGGTATATGGTGAGGAAGCCTGGCCTGGGGCTGTGTTGTCCAGGGGACGTCTGTGGGGTCTGGGAAGACACAGAGGCAGTGACCAGGGATGGTTTCCTGTTCCAGGAGACCCACCATATGAGATTTGGCTGGACTATGGTCCAGCCATATGGAGATGGACCTCCATCTCCATATGGAGATGGACTGTGCTGTTTTCTGGATCTTTCTGGAACTTTGCTCTTTGGTTCTAAGGCAAAAGAGAAGGGAGTTTGGATTCACAGAATTTCTGTTAGAGAGCTTACTCTGTGTAGCTTTCTACATCTGGGCCAGAGGATAGAAAAATATACTAAGGTGCAGACAGGCACCCTTAGACCTATCCGTGATCGGGTTCCTCTCTGATACATGTGTCCTCCACCTAAAAACCAGTCTGGGTAATGGACAATGGCTCTCAGAAGTCATTGAAATGACTCTGCTGGTAAGTAGCAGATTCCAGGCTTAAGTCATCTAACATGTGCTTGCTTACTTTAGGTAATGGTTTTTAAACACTAGGGAAAATGGTTTTTTAAACTAAGGGAAAGACTGGCTGGAAAGTATGTGACTTGTAGTTAGTTCATTGGCTCAGGCAGAAACTTTCAGTGAGGGCAATTTGCTGAAGTGTTGAGTAGAGCTGTCCACCTGTTCACCTGCCGTTGCCTCCTTCGGAAATGTATTTCTATCTCTCTGGGGCACCTGGGTGGCTCAGTCAGTTAAGCGGCCAACTCTTGGTTTTGGCTCAGGTCATGAGCTCACGGTTCATAGGTTTGAGTCCTGCATCAGGCTCTGTCCTGACAGCGCGGAGCCTGCTTGGGGTTCTCTCGCTCCCTCTCTCTGCCCCTCCCCTGCTCACATGCGTGCACGCTCCTGCACTCGCTCTATTTCTCTCAAAATAAATAAATAAACTTAAAAAATCTATATATATATATTTCTCTAGTCTTAGGGTTTTATGTTTGTGATCCCTGAGAAATACGTTACTTATTCTTACTCGTCAAATCCCCATGTCCCCGGTTTGCTCTATAATCTACAAAGAGACCTTTCCCTTCCTCTTTTTTTGAAAGTCTTCATTGCTGGCTATGGCGTGGGTGTTTCCCTTAACTTCCTTTATTTTTTGCGGTCCTGTCCCTGCTTCTCTGCAAACCCGTAGCATTTTACGGACCTGTCTCGTAACTTTCCTGCCTCTGTGCCTTTCATTCTTTCCACCCGGCTATTCTTCCTGCCTTTCGCCATGGACTTAGGTGGGGACTCACCCCTTCTTCAGGGCCCATGCCTGAGGCGACTGCTCCAAGTGTCCCTTGTCCTCATCTGTCCCCTCTTCCCTTCCTCCGCTCTCCTGGGCCCTCCGTCTCTGCGGCGCGTTGGCACCTTTCCCTTGGCACCTTGTTTCGTTGCTGTCGATATTTTAATTGTACTCTTGTTACACTGGGGCAGGAGCGAAGTCACTTCTACCCCCCGGAAGATCTGACCTAGGGCCTCGCGATGCCAGGAACTTGTGCTTATTTTGAGGTGGGTGAAAGCGGCTGGCTTTTCTCCCAATTTCGTTTTTCTTAGTCTCACCCAGAAGTAGAAGGTCGTGGAAATATTTCGGAACCCCAGAGAGAATTTTACATAGAAAACTCTTTCAGGCCAAAAAAGAAAAAAACAAAAAAAAACACAAAAAAACGGGAGCCATAAAGCTAAGTTCAAAGGGAGGCGGCACTCTAAACAGCATTCGAGTAGAAATCACCTGAAGGGACAGTAGGACCCTTGACAGCTTGTTAGCTCCAAGACCAAGGAAGAGTGAGCCACCTGGGAAGGCATTGGAAAGAGTGTTGGCAGGACCTGGGGAGCTCTGTCTGTTGCTGACAAAATGATAAGAGTATAATGGGATTAAGAGAGGGGATGGGAGAGAAATCCCTCTCCACCGCTGTTCATGAGGCCGGGCAGAGGAGACCTTCGTCACCTTACATTTCTTCATGCAAGAAAGAGCCGGTGTGCTGTCGGCACCGGTCCCAGCGAGCGGGGGACGTGTTGGGCAGCTTTCCCTGACCTTCTTACCGCTTCGGCAGGCTGGCCTGGGCTCTGGAGGAACCATGGCCAAGGCATTAGCACCTCGGCCAGCCTGGGGACTCCGAAGGTTTCAGTACCCGTAGAGCGAGATCTCCTCTCCCCCAAGAACCGTTGCTATTTCTTTGGAAATTCCCTTTGCATGTCAGGAAAGGTTGAGGGAAGAACTTTTGTTCGGGCATTTCAACGTCGGCTATGTTTCAATACCTGTTTGATAATTCACATAGGTGACGTGTTTATGGAGCACTTACCGTGTGCCAGGCGATGTGCTAAACACTTTGAGTATGTTTCTCATGGAGTGTGAGCGAAAGTGCGTGTGTGGATATTGGCCCTGTTTTAAGAGCAAGGAACCTGTGGCTCCTGAAATGTAGACGACTTGTCTAAAAGCACCCAGCCTGGGGCGTCTGGGTGGCTCAGGTCCTGGTCTTGTGGTTCGTGGGTTTGAGCCCCACGTCCGGCTCTGTGCTGACAGGTCGGAGCCTGGAACCTGCTTCGGATTCTGTGTGTCCCGCTCTCTCTGCCCCTCCCCAGCTCGTACTCCGTCTCTCTTTCTCTCTCAAAAATAAACAAACGTTAAAATCACCCAGCCCGAACGCGGTAGAGCAGTGCTGACAAACCAGGCAGGTTGATGGGAGTCCGTAGGACTGACCCGGCATCCTGTCCCCACCCTTCTCCTACTTAGAAGCACTATCCTAAGAAAGATGCTACTCCAGCCCTCCAGGAACTTCGGATCTATCCACAGAGAAGCGGCTAAAATTCAAGGCAGAGTAGTGGGTGCCATGGAGGATGAACAAAGTATTGTGGAACAACTAAAGAGTTTCGAAGCTTCCTATTAAATGGTTGCTTTTCCCTTAACAAAAGGGATGCGGAAGAGGTTATGTACCTTAAGTTGATCTGTCGGGAGTAACGGGACGGGATGAGAGCTAGAACTTCAAATCTGCCAACCTCGATGCGGATCCCCATTGCTTCCCTTACTGTGCCCATGAGTTACCTCGAACTCTCCTCAACTGTAACGTGAAAGTATCTGGTTCTTATGTATGAGTTAGCTATTGCTGTGTAACAAATCACAGAACTTAATTTTGCAAACAGCTCACGGGCCCTGTTCAGACAGGGCCCAGCAGTGACGGCTTCTCTTTCTGTGGCGTCTGGGACTTCGGTTGGATGACTCAGAGGCTTGGCTGCAGCAGCTGGAGGATTCGCTTGCAAGTGGCCTCGTTATTGGCCTCATCCTGTGGTGAGGACTGCTTGAGTGTCCCCTTGAGATGGCACTGGCTTCCCCCCGGGGCAAATAATCCAGGAAGTCATGTTAGAAGTAGTGATGTCTTTTATTATCTAACCTCAGAAGTCACAGACCATTTCTTCTGGAATTTTCTATCGGCCCCACATGCCAGCTCCGATTTCGTGTGTGAGGGAACTGTATGATGTGGATGTACATACTAGGAGGTGAGGATCATTTGGGAAGCCGGTGACCACAATTAAATGAAGTACTACATGAGAAGCCCTTAGCGTAGTGCCTTTTCTGACACTAGAAACCCCTCAGTAAATCGTTACTGTTATTATTCTCTGACCTTTTAATTGCAATTAAAAGGAAATACATGCTATTTCCTCTTGTCTGTTGTTTAAACTGCTGCTAGTCAAGGAAGAGGGGGAATCACTTGTCCAGCACGTGCTTTTCAGAGCCTTCTGGTGACACATCGGTGACCCGGCTGAGCAAGGTGCTGATTTTCTTCTTCCTCTCTCTGGACCCTGGGCCCTGCTGGAGTGTTTCTGAGGGCTGCTTGGCGAGCCTCCATAGGGTCCTGCCTTTAGCTCGTTAGCCTGGGCCCCGGCCTGTCATTCTACATTTATCACAGGAGAGTGGAGATTAAAGAATGGCATGAAGTGTGCCTGGGTGTCTCTTTTAATTAATTTAAAAGCTTTGCCCCTGTGGCTCCTCCCCCTGGAAACTGGTGTGTGAAACCATTATGTCTGGCCTGGAAGCTTGGGCAATATATCCGGGGAAATCTCCAACTGCATCTACAGAGACGATGGCTGTATAATTACTCCTCTGTCCTGAAATACTGTGCTCAGGCTTCCAGGAGTTGGGAGAGTGCAGTCCTAAAAATAGCACTCACTTCTTGTTGCATGGACAGACTTCTGCACCTGCTCTTTGTCCGGCCAAGATGGCAAGCACCGAGGATTGGGGGAACCGTGATTTGTGCTTCCTGAGATCAGTAAAGCAGGAGGGGAATATCTAAGCGCCAGTGAAAGTTTGCTGGACAAGGGGTTCCTTCCAGAAGTTTCTCTGGGATTATGTACATAATCCCTCTCTCTCTGTCCCTCCCCCACTCATGCTCTGTCTGTGTTCGTCTCTCTCAAAAAAAACAAAACAAAACTAAAAACACACCCAAGCTTGCCCCACCCCCCGTCAGAGATTCTTTATGTTTTGGGGCGTGTGGCTTGAGTGGGGGGGTATTTTATCAACGCTCACTGGGTGATTCTAATAAGCAGTCGGGACTGAGAAGCACGGCAGCGAGGTAGGAATCCTGTGTCACTCGCTCATTGCCTGAGGTCTGATAAGTAATAAATGCTCCACAAATGCTAATGAAACAAACACTTGAGTCATCTGGAACAAAAGCAGTTCTTTGGTGATCTACATAGTAGAGAAAATAATTGCTCATCTTTGAGTGCTCAGGATATGTCAAGCATGCTGGCAGACTTTCACATGTGCTATCTTACTGCCAGGTTTCTAGTGAGTTGGGACCTATTATTATCTTCATTTTACAGATGAGGAACCCGAAGAATAGACACATGAAGTAACTTGTCCAAAGTCCCACTGTTTATCAGGGCCAAGCCCTGGTGTGTAAAGCCAGTTGCTCTGAGCCCTGAGGCCGGCCTTCCAACCTTGACATCCATGGTTCTCAAACTGGCGGGCGTCAGAATCATCTGGAGGGCTTGCGGTCTACCCCTCTCACACACACCCCCAGCCTAGATCTGGGAATCTGCATTTATTTCTAACAGGTTCCCAATCTATGCGGACGTTAGGGTCCCGGGACCCGCCTGAGACCACTTTGTCCTACCCTACCTCGGACACGAGGTTTATATGACTACAGCCAGCTTCCATATTCCCACTACCAGCTGGGGTAAGAAGGGGTTTTTAAACTTAAGGGACATTTTAAAGCACGCTTGGTCAATTTAACTTGTTTTTCTAGGTCTTCTACCTTTCTGTTACAACATTTTCTCTTTGGGAAGCTGGCAGCTTTAATACAAGAAGATTTTTTTACTTTACTTGCATTGATTGGAAATATGCTTGGCTTCTATATTCTTTCAAGATGCTCCGCAGACAAAGGTTATCTGACAGGAAAGGTCACCAAGATTTGGCCAAGTCTGTGGGAATTCGGTACGATAGAAAGGGTTTTAATGTACCCGGCTGGTATAACGGATCATTATGACCCTACTAAAGAAAATTCAGCTTGACTCTAGAGACACCAAGGCTAAGTAAGGTGCCTCTCAAGGGTCTGGAAATGCCAATCGAACAAATTCAGGGGGTTTAGATATTTTTTTAAGTTATCGTAAAATATTTCAGGTATAGAGACACTTCTAAGGATACCACAAATACCTGTCCACCCACCCCCCGACTGAGGAATAGACCATGATACCGTTGAACCCCCCTCGCCCCCCCCCCCCCCCGTGAGCTCTGTCCTAATAGCATCCCTCCCTCCCCTACAGAGTTAACACAGATGCTGAATTTGAAATGCAGGGGGGAGATGCCCTTTATTGGCAGATTCTTGTTTGTGGGAGGGATCTTCAGTTTGCAGCAGCTTAACGTTTTTTGAAATCCTAAAATACACATCCATGGATGGAATGCAGCACTTGGGCTACTGATGAACAATCCCAGGAAAACCACCTGGAAATGAAACTTGGGTGAAAAACTAAGTTTGATAGAAAAGGTTTTATTCCTTTAGCCATGTAAATATTTTATTATGTAGAGGCATTGATGTAGCATTGTACGATATCTCTTGTCTGAGTGTTAAGAAATAATATATTTTGGGGAAAAAAAAACTAGTAATGATTTTGGACAAGCCCGTAGTTAATAACTTAATTTTTTTCCCCCTCTTGCCTTGTAGAAGGCAAGTTCAATTGAAAAGAAAAAAGAAGGGCTTGTGAAATCTTGCTGTTTGACTCTCAGACTCTGGCATTTAGTATGACTGATATTCCGAATTTGTCGTCTTAGTACAGTGGAATTCTCTGTGATGAATAGAGGGTGGCCTATTTAATATGCATCTTTCAAGCCAGGCTCTAATAAATGGGCTCCCTTTTTTTGATGTACCACCTCGAGATTTCATGAAAGCTCTCTGGGTGGTTTTTCTGAGGCAAAAAATTATATTTGTCGATCAGCAGAGTGAAAATTAGCTGAGTTCGACTATGCATGTGGGGCATATCTGCCCAAAACTATGAACTAGCTAGGATAGTAATTGTGAAAAATGATTTTAAGCCACATGGTTCTTTCTCAGCCAACTGGATGGTGTTCAGTACTCCCAGAGTCTGAGACATTGCTGTTTCTGTGGTTGGCACACATCTTCCTAATGATTTATACTGTCATTTGACTCTAATAAAATCTGGTGGAGTTTGTGGCATTATTGTCCTGGCAGCTTGGAAATCGTCCTTTTAAAACACCCTATTTAGCTGGTTTAATTGAAAATGCAACATGGTGCAAATCTGCAACCATGTGGCACATCTTGAAGCAAACAGGTGGTCTTCTGAGAAAGGGCAGACTCCAGCCAAGCTGCAAAAGATGTACTGGGAGGACCTAGTGGGGGCTTAGGCATGAGTTTGGTGTTCTAGTATTTATTTCTAAGCAGCTCCGTGTCCTGTAGAAAGGTATTTTAGATCAACCTTAGCCCATGTGAAAAAAAAAAAATGAGACATCTGGACTCGGTGTATTTTCTTAAGTTCACTCCTGCTTACCGCCCTCTGGTTCCACATGGCCGATTCAACTGGATACTGGGTCAGGGGAGAGCATGCACTACCAATGGGCCCGTGTCTTCCTTTCCAGCTCAGCCCTATCCCACGAGCTCCCCGCTGTTGACGGACCACGCTTTTGTGTCCTTACCGCTTCAGATTCGCCGTGTCCCCTGTGTTGGGGTTCCCCAAGACCACCCCAGCTTCGGTGATTCACAAGGAAGACTCACATGATTCCTCATACAGTCACACTCATGGCTATAATTGATTGCAGTGAAAGGATACAACACAGAATCAGCAAAAAGAAAAGCCACATGGCACAAAGTCCAGAGGAAACGAAGCTTAAGCATCCAAGAGACTGATTTCAGTGGAGTCATACGGAAAGCACTTAATTCCTCCGGCAATGAATTGTGACAACATGTGTGAGATGTTGCCTACCAAGGAAACTCATTAGGGACTCCGTGCTCAGGGTTTTTGTTAGGGGTGGTTGTATAGATACCCAGTGTCTACCACATACCCAAATTCCCTACACTTGGAAGGTATTTAGCATAGACCATATCGTTTGCGTAAATACTTAGGCACCGTGCAACATTTTGATGAAGGAATGGTGAGAACTTTCCCCAAGTCTCAAGTTTGCAGCTGCCAGCCAAGGTATTTAGGGGGGCTGAACGCAAACGTGGCTGGGTTGGAATAATAGCTCCAGCTTCATTAAAACTTTGTGTTCACTGAACAAATAAATTAACACTGAAGAAAAATATTCATTAGTGTTCCCCCCGAAGAAAGCAAACTAAATCCCAAGTATGGTCCATATTTGTTTTACAGACTAGAAAAATCCAGCTGAATCAGAGTTTGTGTTAGGCAGGTATTCATTCATTCATTCATTCATTCATTCATTCATACTTAGAGAATTGCTTTTTTTTCCCCAGCACTTACAGTGTTCTGGATACCAAGGATGAAATAGTAAGTTGACCACAGTGCCTTCTTTAATGAAGAGTAAGCAAGCAGTTTATGGGTAGAAGGTTGAGTTATTTTGCTTGGAAGAGGCTAGTAATTGGCGATCTACCTGAAAAAAAAAATCACTTCAGATATTATTTATTCCTGCCAGGTGCAAATTATTACAATCTTTATGAATTTCCTTGAGCAAGATAGAACTTCTTCCATTCTGGTAGTTGATCTTTTCAGCTTCACTTTCACAGAGTCAAAATACGTGGGTAGCCTGGTCCTTTGGGCCCTACTCTAACGTGGTGAAGGGTCTGTTAACAGCAACAGAGTTGTGTGTTTGTCAAGATTTTAGTCAAACCTTTTCTTTAATTAGTAGCTCATTTTCTCTTAGAAAGCACATAGCATGGACCCCTAAGCTCACTCAATCTGTAGTTGTCTTCTTAGTGTGTTGAAGACAAGTTCTTTTGTCAAACGGTTCCTCTGAAATCCTTCTCATGACTTTTCACGCTGAGTTAGGGCTAGTTTCAGTGATTAAAGCACACACTTCCGGCCTGTTTTACCATCTCTCTGCCAATAAGTAGGATTTCCTTTGTACGTACTCCATAAATGTTGATAGAAAATGAGGAGAGGGGGTCAGTCGCTGAGGCTTCATCTGAAATTTTCCAAATTCATAGAACTGAGTTGGCTCATTCTAAAAGATGATGATGCCTTCAAATGTCCCGTGTTGAGAATTCAAATGCTACAGTTATCTGAGGCATCTGGAAGGCTATTTTTCCTTAATTCTGGTTAGCAGTGAACTTGGCTGGAAGTCAGTAGAGTCAAAGGAATAATTTTTAGCATTGCAGTGATGGGGAGAATCAAAACACCCAAGCTGCCTGGGGAAGAGAAAGTAATAACCGTCTTCAAATAGAATGCACACGCACATCAATGTGATTTTTCCAGTTTCTCAAGTGTAAGAAAATCCTTGCTAGACTGGCAAGGCCTAGGGATGGGATTCTAGGCTAGCAGTGGCTAATCCAATATGCAAATGGTACATGCTGAGAGGCTTTCTGCACAACAGAGGAAGCCAACATATAGTGAGAGAAGTAGAATGAAACTAGAAATTCCAGAAAGAGGATTTGATTCTGTAATTGAGTAGGTCAGAATCAAACTTGGGTCATACTGTAGAGGTGCTCTTCGTGATGGGAGAGGATGTGGACAAAGTGAAGAATTCATTCACTTGATTAATTCTTTCTTTGATTAAGAGGAGAAGAACCCAATAAAAAATTCCTTCCTTTATGCTAAGGGGAGAAAAAACATCAGTGTGGATGGCGTCTATTCAGATATTTAGTACAAGATTTACGGAATAGTCTTAAACACTACTTGGAAGAAATACAGCTTTTTTTTTTTTTTTTTTTGGTCTGTCTTTTAGTTTCTTGTTGAGTCGAATCTTGACCCTTGTAAAAAGTCTACTGGGCTGGAAGTTCTGATCCCAACAGACTAAATTAGCATGTCTGAAGTAAAGAAAATGATGCCCAGGTAGCATAGGACTTTGTTCTTTTAATGATCTCTTTGCATGGTTTCCTGAAACCCAGTTAAATTCGTGTTTTAAAGGTCGATGTTTGGGTTTGTTACCTAGTGATAGAGAAACCATTTTTACTTTTCAGTGAACGAAAAGAAATTCACCGGGACTCTCCGCAGTAGTCAGTTAAGCATAGCAGGGCTACATAAATTTGTTTTTAGATCATTCCTGCTCTGCTTAAATGTTTCATACGCCTGTTCTCATTTTTCTTCCACGCCTGTGCTCTGGATCCCGGGCCCTCTGCTTCACATCCATGCACACGACACACACAAGCACACGGAAAGCAACGCTGTGCATGTTTTTGCAATTAGTACCCTGAATCAGGTGGTCTGTAAGGTACAGAAAAAAGAGTGACAAGACCACCACATTGGAATGGGTCCGAAAAATAACTTAATGCAAGCCCTCAGCTCATGTTCAGTACCCACTTTGTGTATTTTTACTAACCAGAAGTATACTCTCCTCAGATAGCCCTGTCTTGCCATAATGAACAATTTAGTTCAAAAACACTTCCTCGTACTTGATCAGAAACGTATGTCCCTGTCACTTTACACACTCCTGAATTCCGGGTCTGAACTCCAGGTGGAGGATCACATCTGATCCCTGTTCCTCCGGCTTTCACTGCAAGCATTACACAAACTTCTTTGGAAATTGAAGGCAAAAGCCGAGAAAATAATATAATGAACACCATGTCTCATCTCCAGCTTCCATAACGATCAACTCAAGGCCAGTCTCCATTCACTTATTGCCCCCTCTACTTGATTATCTTAAAGCAGTTCACCCACGTCATTCCATCCCTAAATATTACAGTATGTATCTCTGAAAGATAAGGGCCATTTTTTTCCACAGTAAAATCATAATACCATTATCACTTGTAAAAAATTAATGATAATTTCTTTATAGTATCAACTCCCCTGTCTGTTTTCAGATTTTCCCTATTGTCTCCTAATATTTCTATTTTGTAATGTGTTAGTTGGTCTCCTAATACTGGTTCTTTGTAATTTGTTAATTAAGGTCCAAACAGAGTTCCTACGCTGCGATCGTTTGGTACTTCTCATAAATTGCTTTTATTCTATCTCTAGCTTACCTCTTTTTTTTTTTTTTTTTTGGTTGTTTTTCCTTTTTTGAAGCATCTAGGGCATTTAGAGCTTTGTGTGGTGAAGATTTTGCTGACTCCATTTTTATGGGGTCTTTTATCATGTTCTATCTCTAATATTGTCACTAAATTGATGGGTAGTAGGAGGGGAAGGCTCGATCCAAGTTCACATTTGTTTTCGAGAGGCTGAGGATGAGCCTGATCACCACGTCGTTGGCGTGCACTTCCGTCAGGAGGCACGGCTTGTCTGCTTTGGGATACTCGGGGCTACCGTCACGCACGCCCTTTAGTTATTCGTTAGGGTTTGCAAAATAGTCACGGTCTCTTCCTGTGACTCCTTCTTCATTCATTGGCTGGAATACTTTAATCAAGGGGGACTTCTCATCAGTTACTTGGTAGGTACCACGAGGTACAGTGCCACAGTTCTTCCATCGCCTCGGAGGTTCTTTTCCTAGCATTCATCAAAAGCTACCAGGGAGGTGTTTTGTTTTGTTTTCAAGTTTTATTACAAAATAATGGGTTTACGTACAGTTGATGTGCTTTTTTCCATTGACGTCATTGCTTTAAGGTACCCCGTCTTTGGTCAGTGGGAGCGCATTCCTGTTGGCTCCTAGGTCCTTTTGACACATCCCTAATTTTTTTTTTTTTTTGTGCGGTGTGACAAGCTGTTGTATACACCCCTTGGGTATTTCTTGTTCCAGAAATGGAATCAAGCCATTTCTCCAAAGACCCCTTGTTCCTCCTTTTTTAAAAAAATTGATATTTAGAGACACTCCCCCACCCCCCCACAATATGAGTGCTAGGATCCTCACTATTACTGGGTTAGTCTTTAGGGCTTTTTAGTTAACAGCGTTGGAAATGTGCATTTTTATGTGTGAAATCTATCACGGGTTTATACAGATATGTCCAATTTGAAAGGAGTTCTGCAGTTTATCCCCATCAGTCTTACATCTGTGTCTTTTCTCAGGCTGAGAATTCTGTTCTCAGGGATGCCGACCGAATTCCCCACTGTTACATCTATTATTTCATCATAATTGGGTTTTTTTTTTATTAACGTGTTGCGGTTTATTTCATATTCTGCACTGTCATTGGAAGAATCGAAAAATACTACAAAGACCTGCGTTACTTTAGCTTGTACGGGCAATAGAGGGAGAGGGGCCAAATTATCTGTTCCAGCAACCTGATGTCTGGGAATTCATCTTCTATTTGGAAGGCATGAAGTTAACTTCACTAGGTCTATGCACAGTAGCCTATAATTATTTCCTCTAATGTGCCTTCTTTAGAAAAGAGTGTATTAAACTTGCCATTCTTTATTAGTTTGAAAGATGAGGTAAAACAGGACTTAGAAACATTTCTAATTGCAGAAGTTTGTCCAAGGAAATAAAAGATTAAAGAGATCCGTAATGATCAAACCCGATTCAATCTGGACAAGTAAAAGGGAATGCACAATGAACAAATCATTTAAACTGGTTGTACACGCTAATGAGCAGTGAATGAATTCTATCCTCCCAGGACTTGAGAACGAGGAGTTACCCCGGACTGTTCAATAAAAGCATTAATTCAATGTGTAACAGAAGGGAAAAATGGAGGAAAGCAGCAAGGAAAATAATTCCCACAGAAAAAAGTAAATTGGTAATGATTTTATTCCTTCAGCATTTATTGAGTCCCTCCTCTGTATCGGACATAATTCAACCTGCTGGGGATACAAATATGAAAACGTTGTGTGCTCTGCTAGGTCACAGCAGGTTGGGAAATCACTAACTTTCTATACCACCAGTATAATACAGGCATGCTCACAAGTACCGTGGACCCCTGCAAGTATAGTTAAGCTTTTTGGTGTCGAGTTAGAATCTTTTATTTGATTGCCTCGACCTCAGATTTCTAATGTGGAAATGAAGGGCCTGAAATTAAGTGATGGTACGTGGTAGGATTTCTTTTTCAGGCGAATGAAGGACTTCCACGGTCATTAACAAAAGTTATTTCTGAGGGAGCACTGCTTCTAAGGATTGCTGATAGATAGCTCCAAAGTCAAGTGGCTTGGGACACACCGGTTTGAAGAAACCTAAAATGTTTCTTTACCGCAGGACTTCTCAGAGCCTTTTGTAGTCTAATCTGCTTTGTGAATGGATAGTAGAGGGATGAAAATGTAAATGAAGAGTTGTTTCTCTAATTTATGTATCCAAGAAAAAATATATATATATACATATGTACGTGCATATGTGTATTTTTTTAAATTTTTTTTAACGTTTTGATTTATTTTTGAGACAGAGAGAGACAGAGCGTGAACGGGGGAGGGTCAGAGAGAGAGAGGGAGACACAGAATCTGAAACAGGCTCCAGGCTCCGAGCTGTCGGCACAGAGCCCGACGCGGGGCTCGAACTCACGGACCGCGAGATCATGACCTGAGCCGAAGTCGGCCGCTTAACCGACTGAGCCACCCAGGCGCCCCTATGTGTATTTTTTAAAGTAGCCTCCGTGCCCAGCACAGAGCCCAACACGGGGCTTGAACTCATCACCCTGAGATCAAGACCTGAGCTGAGATCAAGAGAGTCGAACACTCAACTGACACCCCACCCGGGTGGCCCAAGAAAAAAATATTTTTCATGAAATGTTTCCTTTGAGATCATTTGGGTTGTCAGTCATCGGAAACTTCAGTCCAAACCGGGGGGGGGGAAGGAAAAGTAATAGAAAAGAGAGAATTGACGGGCTCATAGACTGCAGCCTGGATCAACGCCTCTGTTGATCCAGAAAGTACAGCCGTTCTCTAGGACCCCAGTTCTGCCACCAGTCAGGGCGGCTGTGATCTCTCCAACTGTTGGCTTCTTTCTCCACCAGGCTTTCTGCTCATGGTTACAAGAGAGCTGTCAATAACGCCTCGTTCAAATCTGATGGAAACGGTAAGAGCTTTTGCTCTGATACTCTGAGAGAAGTTCTAGGGAGCACACCCCTTCTTGTCCATCCCTCCTCCCCTCTTCCCCTGTTCTGTTCACGGTTTCTGACCAGTAACCTTGTCTGCCTTGTCAGACATCTCTGGGGGCGAGGTGACTTAGAAGGAGGGCAGAGCCTGAGTGGCAAGAGGAACGAAAACGAGAGGCTCTGGGAAGGAGGTCTCTCCACCCCTGACTGCGATCTGGGGACACGGATGGGCACCCTTGTCATGCGTGTTCCATGAGCAAGTGAAGGCGGCTGTTGATACAAAGGCTTCAGCGGACCGCTTTAGAGAAGAGACAGCTGCCTCAGCGAGGGCCCAGCGTCTGAGGGCAGTGGGTGGTCTGGGGGACACTGGCGCGGCTTCCTCTTGGCTCCTGGTGCTTCCAGATGCCGACTGCCTCTCTCTGGATCATCCTGAAGTCTGTCATTATGGCAGGGGCTCTTTGCTTTGTGCCCTTGGGGGCTTAACTGTGTGATATGTTCAAAAAAAAAAAAATGTGCCTGTGGTACGGTCTCGCCAGTGGATCATTTTGATAAATTTGAGATCCCCAGATAAGTTGAAAGACTAGTAAGAACACATACATTTCATTCACTTGGATTTACCAAAAGTTAACGTTTTCCCTTTACACGTACGCACACGCGTACACACACACACACACACACACACACACACACACACATTTTTCCAGAATTTTGAACGTCGCAGACGCTGTAAAAATGCACCCCCTAATATTTCAGGATGCCTCTCCTAAGACTATTTTCCCAAATAACCGAAACGTCATTGTCGGTTCTAGGAAAGTGATCTCATCCAGTTGACTGTCTTCAGATCTCGCCAGTGGTCACAAAAAATTTCTTTGTAGATCCATTCCTTTTGATCAGAACTCAGAATCCTTTGTGGCCATTATTCTCTCCATGTCTCTATTTCCCTTAATCTAGAAGATCCTCTCTCCCTTGACTGGCTTGAGGAGTGGTCTTTCATATTGATGGTTTTGATGAGACCAGGCTACCGGTTGTAGAATAAGTCATACTTTGGATTTGTTTGATGGGTTTTTGTTTTGTTTCGTTTTGTTTTTCCGGGACTGGAGGAAGGATTAAGCATTTTTGGTACAAAAACCACCCAGGTGACATTATACCCTTTTTGGTGCTTCATGTCATAAGGTTAGAAGTCCCGTTTTTGGTGGTGGTAAACTTATTTACTCGTCTGGTTGAGGTATCTGCTAGATTTCTCCACTGTAAAGGTGGATTTTGTCTTTTTAACTAATCGAATTTGAGGGCTAATATTTTGAGACTTGTGAAGATTTTATTGCTTTTCAACCTCTCCCCAAGATTTTAGCATCTATTGAGGATTCCTCCCCAAGTTGATATTAGATCAGTGGTTTCGAGATGAGGATTTTCCAATTCTGTAATCCCTTCATGACTCTTCCTTTTTACTATTCTTATGAGCTCATGGATTCTTCTTAAATGTAGTGATTCATTGATGACATGATTTCTGTTTGGTTCTTCACTTGTCCTGAGTCTGGTGAGTGGGTGGCTTTTCAAGTTGACTCCTGTGTTCTTTTGAGAAGTCCCCAGTCTGTTTTTTCAGTGCTCCCTCTTCTATGGTACAAGAAAATGTTCACTTTGTATTTTCTCTCCCTCAGACCCAGATATAGCCATTTCTCCAAGTTGATGATTTCTCCTGTTGAATGATATATATATATATATATATATATATATATATATATATATATTTAAGTTTATTTATTTATTGAGAGAGAGAGAGCACGGGAGGGGGAGAGAGAGAAAGAGAGAATCCCAAGCAGGCTCCACACTGGCAGGCAGCTGTCAATTTAGAGCCCAACACAGGGCTCAAACTCAGGAACTGGGAGATCATGATCTGAGCCAAAACCAAGAGTCGGAGGCTCAACCGACAGAGCCCCCCAGGCACCCCAGTGAGGAATGATATTAAAGTCAAGATCAAGTCAAGATCTTGGTAGTAAGAGTGTCCTTCATTCTAGGCCCCTTTTCTTTTCCCTCCCCTCCCCTCCCCTCCCCTCCCTTCCCCTCCCCTCCCCTCCCCTCCCCTCCCCTGCCTTTCCTTTCCTTTCCTTTCCTTTCCTTTCCTTTCCTTTCCTTTCCTTTCCTTTCCTTTCCCTTCCTTTCCTTTCCTTTCCTTTCCTTTCCCTTCCTTTCCTTTCCTTTCCTTTCCTTTCCTTTCCTTTCCTTTCCTTTCCTTTCCTTTCCTTTCCTTTCCTTTCCTTTCCACTGAAATAGCTTTTCCCCATTGAGGGAGAGGCCATTGCCCATTTTGAATCTTTTTTTGTAAGTTTTTTTAAATTTATTTTTGAGAAAGAGAGAGAGAGAGCCTCCACAGTAGGAGGAGGGGCAGAGAGAGAGAGAGAGAGAGAGAGAGAGAGAGACACACACACAGAATCCCAAGCAGGCTCTAGGTTCTGAGCTGTCAGCACAGAGCCTGACGCAGGCTCGAACTCACGAACTGCAAGATCATGGTCTGAGCCGCAGTTGGACGCTTAACCGACTGAGCCACCCAGGCGCTCCAGTGAGGAATGATATTTTAAAGTCAAGGTTTTGGTAGTAAGAGTGTCCTTCATTCTAGGCCCTTTTTCAATCAAAGAGTCTAGAGATCGGGATCATGTATCTGGAGTTGGTTGTGTTATCATGCTTTAATCCACTAATACGGGTTCTTCCTCTTCTTAACCCATTTCGTATTTCTCTCCCCTCCCTCCCACAGTGAGATCCAGGGTTTTTATCAATATTAATAAACTTACTACTGGACGCACAAAATAGTATTGGAATGACTTAACCGACACCACTGCCAAAAACAGATTTAAGTAAAATTCAAGATTTCTTTTTGTTCTTAGAATAAATCCCCCTGTGGCAATCCAGTCAGGCTACTTGAGTCAAAAGTTTCTTGAACAAATACTTTTTCCCCTCTATGATGATATCATTAATTTGATATCTAGTTAGGTTAATTTGTTTCTGTTTGGTTCAATTTAAGAGCACCCTCCCCCGTCTCTGTATATTTAATTTTATTAATTTATTTTTTTTTGTAATGTGTAAAACTATGGTTCAAAGTAAAATGCTTAGGATACTATCCATGCATTTTTTTCTTCTTTCTTTTATTACTTAATATACCCTGGAAATCACTCCTTAGTAGTTCATAGGGATCTTTCTTCTTCTTTTTTACAGCTGTGTTGAAGGCGAGTTACCATAGTTTATTTCACTGGACATTGATGAACACAATTAGGTCGTTTGCAGTATTTTGTTTTTACCAGTAACTCCATACTTGGTAACCTGATGCATATGTTTCTCTGTGTTGTTAGAGCTTTATTTTCAGGGGAAATTCCTAGCTGTGGGATTGTTGAGTCAAAAGGCAGATGCAAATGTTAGAGTTTGTCTAACCCCCTTCGTGGGGGCTGGAATCGTTTATATTCCTGTCGGTGCTTTTGAAGAAGACCCGTTCCCCTCACCTTACTGTGTTGTCAGTGGTGAATCTGGACGAGTTTGGGAGGTGAGAAATGGTGTTTCTGGATATGTTATCTGATATTAGTTTACAATGCCTATCATTTTCATTACCCTAAGCCATTATTCTTGGACATTGGGAATACTGTGTTCTAGAAGTCAGATTCTGCCTTATGAGCGGAACTTTGAGTGGCAACTTTTAAGCTCATGGCATTTATATACATGACCAAAAAGCCTCAACCCTGCCATACTATTTTACCATATATATATATATATATATATATATATATATATATATATATAATGTATGTATACCATTTGCATTGTGTTGTTTTCACTGTGTTTCCTTGTGTGCTTTGTTTTTGCTTTTTTAAAATAATTTTTTTTTTTTAATTTTTTTTCAACGTTTATTTATTTTTGGGACAGAGAGAGACAGAGCATGAACGGGGGAGGGGCAGAGAGAGAGGGAGACACAGGATCGGAAACAGGCTCCAGGCTCCGAGCCATCAGCCCAGAGCCCGACGCGGGGCTCGAACTCACGGACCGCGAGATCGTGACCTGGCTGAAGTCGGGCGCTTAACCGACTGCGCCACCCAGGCGCCCCTAAAATAATTTTTTTGGGGGGTGCCTGGGTGGCTCAGTCGGTTAAGCATCCAACTTCAGCTCAGGTCATGATCTCGCAGTTCATGAGTTCAAGCCCCACATCCGGCTCTGCACTGGTGGTGTGGAGCCTACTTGGGATTCTCTCTCTCTCTCTCTCTCTCTCTCTCTCTCTCTCTCTCCCTCTCTGTCTGCACCACCGCCCCCCCCCCACTTGCACACATACACTCTCTCTCTCTCTCAAAATAAATAAATAAACTTAGAAAATAAAAAAAATAAAACATTTTGTTTGGCTTTGGGGAAAGTTTCGATGTTTATTTTAGTGATTATTACAAATAACGTGTATAGGCTCTCATTTCCTTTTTTCCTCTCTTAGGCTTTTATCTTTGGTGTGTCAGCTTTAAATGATAGTCTTCAACTCTTAGAGTCCAACTATTCATTAGTTTATCCTATCTTACCATTTCTGATTTTTTCATCTTCTATTTTAAGTTCCTTTTTCCGGCTTTGTCAGAACACATAACATACACTTACTTTCCTTCTATCCTTTTCCTACCATTGCTGTTAATATCAGATTATAATTATAGTTCATGCTCATTGTCAGTTCTTTTGCCATTCATGTGTTGGTTGGAGGAAGCATATCGCCTGCTACGCTCCCTAGAAAGGGTTTATTAGTGTAAAATTCCCTGAGTTCTTAATTGTATAAAATAGTTTTTATAGCCTTGATACTTGAAGGGTACCTTGATTGATGACTTCTTTTTACCTTGCTAGTGACTCTCTTCTCTCTCTTCTCTTCTCTCTCTCTCTCTCTCTCTCTGTCTAGAGGCACAGAGGATTTTTTTTTTCTTTAGAGAATTGTTAATAATTAGATACAGTTATAAGTCTATTGGATCTTCTTTGCCTGTTTTCTTAGCTACTTGCCCTTGGATCCTTTTAATCTCTACTTTGGTTTTTTGTTCTGTTATTTTTTCTATCTGTATGACTTTCCTCAGTGGTCCTGATTATAGCTTCAGTTGAATTAATTCTCTGCTAGAGACCTTATAATTTAATTATTGTTTTTTTAATTAACACTTTTTTTAAAGTTTATTTATTTATTTATTTATTTATTTTTAATTTTTTTTTTCAACGTTTATTTATTTTTTGGGGGACAGAGAGAGACAGAGCATGAACGGGGGAGGGGCAGAGAGAGAGGGAGACACAGAATCGGAAACAGGCTCCAGGCTCCGAGCCATCAGCCCAGAGCCCGATGCGGGGCTCGAACTCCCAGACCGCGAGATTGTGACCTGGCTGAAGTCGGACGCTTAACCGACTGCGCCACCCAGGCGCCCCTAAAGTTTATTTATTTTTGAGAGAGAGAGAGAGAGAGGGAGTGAGAGGGGAAGGGCAGAGCAAGAGGGAGAGAGAGAATCCCAAGCAGGCTCCACACTGTCAGCACAGAGCCTGATGTGGGGCTCGAACTCACGAACTGTGAGATCATGACCTGAGCCGAAACCAAGAGTCAAGAGGCCTAACCAACTCAGCTTCCAGGTGCCTCTACTGATGACTTTTAATATAGTTTTATCTTTGATTTATTTCCAGGGTTTTAGTCAACACTAGTTTCACATCTTTCTGGGTGTTTTCCTGTCCAGATGTGTTTTAAAATTTTTAATTTGAGCTCTCTTCTCATATCTTCAGGCTCTACGTTAGTGTCTTTCGTTAGAGTTTAAGTGTCAGAGTTTTGTTCTGTTGCAGATTCTTGAGCAGGAATTTTAGAAGCTGGAGTATTTTGATTCACCTTTTATTTCGTGCTTGTAGAGACGTTGCGTGGATATTTGCCCACCGGCTTCCGTTCGTTTTGAAATGTTTTTCTTTCCTGGGCCATTAGGAGCAGTTACGTGTGGACAGAGGTGGTGAGCTCAGATGAGCTGCTAAGTTCCACATTCAAGAGTGCACTGGCCTCTCAGTACACCACACTTTATTCGCTTTCATCACCGTTTTTGGAGGGAGTTGGTCTTCTGACCTTGTGACTTTTCTTTGTTTGTTTGTTTTGGCGTCTACTGTTTCTCTTTTTCCTATCTCCTTCTCCAACAAGTCCTCAAAGAGCGCCCCTTCCGAGTAGCCCCCTCTCCCCCCAGAAGATGGCTCCCAAGACTGCCATCTCTGCTCCTTGGCACGTTGAGCCCTGTGCGGGCTTTCAGATCTGTTCTTAGTACCTCTCTGCTGAAGATGGAGCTTTCTCTTGATGTGGCGATGATACCTGTGTTATATGGGCATTCTGTTCCCTCTCTTTACTTGTCTGCTTGGTCTCTAGCTGACTGTCTGCCCTGGAGTGGTCTCCAGAGCCAGTTCTGCTGGATTCGATGGTTCTTCTACTTCTGTGCCAACGGGGGGTTCATTGTGTTCTTTTTCTCTGGGTTATGCTGTGGATTTGTATGATCCACGTTTCGATAATTTCTCCTGTTCGGTCTCCGTGGGTTTTTTGAAGGCGGCACGAAGAGATCACAATCTACGTGGTCTTCATTATCCTACCGAAGTCAGGAGTAGATTCTCCAGAGCCTCTTCTGGATGTGACGAAAATGGAACATAGCAGGTGTCCTTCTCTTTGCGTCCCTATGGTAGCGATCTTACTTCTTCTCCGGGAAACACAGATGCAGTTGGTTGAACTAGGAGACGTCACAATCAGTGACAAATTATTACCATTCCAGAGAGTTACCTTCCGTGAGACTTACGGTACTAAAGGTTGCCAAATTTAGCCAACACAAATACAGGAAGCCTGGTTAAATTTGAAACGTGATAATTCCAATAAATAATGAACAACATTTTAGTATACTTTTGCCAAGTAGGAATGGATCAAAGGATGGGTCTGATACTGAGGGGCTTCTTTCTCTTGTGAAGAAAAGCTTTTTTGTGACTTTTCCTTCCTTCCGGAATGGGATCCTGGGGAGGGATGTGGTATGTGAAACCGCAACAGTTATCTTGCAACCTGGAGGCACCTTCAGGGGACAGAGGTCAGCTACCTATGGCGGCTGAGCAGTCACCGAGAACCTGGTCCCTTAATGATATCATTAAGCTGCTACACCCAACTCGGAATCCCCTAGTTCCTGATTTCTTGAGGAACAAGTAAATAACTTTCTGACTAGGATTCATTAGGTTTTCTTTTCCTTATAGCTGAAACCATTCCAAGCTAATACAGACTTATTCTCACTAGGAAGTAACGTCAGGAATCTTATAGATTCAACCCATTGTTTTTTACAGGAAGGTTTATTTTTTTTGTGAGATACAGGCTTTGGGGAACGGCGACCGGTCACTTCATTGTTTACCTTGCCCCTTTCTTCCCTCCTACGGAAAATAAGGGTGTTGCAGAATGAAATGGAGAGGGTGGGTTTTCCCACATGTCACCTGGGCAGCTGTTTGAATCTCTTCAGATCCAACTGAACATCTTTCCCCACTTTGTCAAGCTGGAAGTCTCTCCCCTAAATCAAAGGCGGAAGCATACCCCTGTTAGACATTGGGATGTCTTGGACCGCGATTGATTGTGGAGTATTTATATTAATTCCCCATGGAGAGCCTAATTGGATATAGGTAGAAAATACAACAGATGCTAGAAAACTATGTTCTAAGATACGGACTGTAGTCTTGGAGAGTGTGTTCATGGGAAGTGTAAACGCTAGTGTTGAGTTTAACTGAGTCATCATTTCTTTCATTAGTAAATGGCGGGGAAAAGTGACCCGTGTTACAGGAGCAGTGTTCCAGTTCACCCTGACTATGCCATTATAAGAGTTACTAGAGACAAGGTTCAATGCCCCCACCCTAAAAATGAAGATGTACCACTCTCTTTGTATATAGCACTTTCCTGGCATTGCTGTGTTTCCTCCAACCAAAGCTATTCCGTGGGAGGCTATTAAAGCAGGTTGCTTGGCTAGATTCTTAAAAGGATTCGACATTTTTTTATTAGTAAGAAAAACATTTGCAATTACACTGAACTTGCTAGTGTAGGATAAAAATGACCTTGTTTTCTTGCCCATTATATTTCAGGGTCTAGAGAGAATCTCAGCAGGTTGAAGAAGCCATCTTTTCTGTGGGTGCCTTTATTGAATAGCTAATCAAATGTATTATGGGGAATCCTCCGTCTTTTCAGAAGCATCTTCTACTTGCCACTAGGGGAAGCATTAGATGTATCGTTGGCCTGTCCAAGCAATAAGTGTTATGGTCCTTTGAGGCAACTTTGTAGGTGTTATGCTAGTTTACATCTTTACGTGGACATTGGAAGCAAAGATGTCAGGTGGATTCAGACAATTGTTTTTACCCAGTGTAGAAGGAACAGCATTAAAGTGGGCTTGTCTGCAGCTATCTGAATTGATTTTGTTGGTTGTCAAAGGTGCGATTGTTTTTGCTTTGCAGTAAAAAGAGATTTATTTTTCTGTTGGCCCTATCACAGTAATGGCACGTGTCACACCCTTTGTTGCTGTGGGTATTTTATCTTTGGAAATTTTTCGTTTTTAAATTTTTATGTGAATGTGAAGTGGTTTTCGTTTTGCTCTTCTTCGTTTTAATTTTAAGTGGCGACAGGTGGGGAACCTCAATTTTGCTCTGGCTTACTCTTCTAGGGCTGGGGTTCGTTGCCTCCTGATCCTTACAAATATCTCTTCTCAAAATGAAGGTTCTGTGTTCAGTGACTAAAGGTCAGCTCAATTATAGCACAATTGTAAAGAACTCAAGGTATAAATTTAATAACACATTTCCCTTGATGTTATCTCACATCTCTTTCTTTAATTTCCTCCGTAACTATTACCATAATCTCTAATTATACTATTTGTCTCATTCGTCTATTTATAATCTGTCTACTCCAACTTAAGTGTAAATGTAGTGAAGGCCAGACCCCGTTTTCTCATTCCCCGATGGAGACTCAACTTCTAGAAAACATTTAATTAGTATTGGTTGGGAAGTTAAAAACAAACTAATAAAACGTAAGTGAATGAATGAAATGTTGCGACATTTAACAGATGTGGAGAAATGGTGTAGTGTAACTGCCATTACTCTAGCTATTATGGGGTAGGGTCATCATATGTAGATATATGTCCTTCAGAAGGGTTTACAGATAACTCAACTGGGACAAATATACCTTAATGACTAAATCTTACACCTAAGGTTGAAAACTCTCCAGCTGTTCATGTAAATGAAGAAGCCATCTTTAATTTCCATGTCTGTCGAAACTTCAGGGGCCTGCAGCCCCGAGGACATCTGCCTGCAACTGAATGGGGGACCCCAGTGAGAACCACCTGACTGACCAGTACACTTTTTTGGTTCCACTGTATGTACCAAGCCTATTATTTGATTATACAAAAACCTAAAGCCTGGCTTCTACTTGGGGGATTCACATTACTAGGAAAAAGAAAAGATGTGCGGGTGTCACCCGGGGCTGTTGTGTTGGCGGGAAAGCAAAGGGGAATTCAGATTTTGTACGCAACTGCAGCTCGTTATGACCACGTAGGTCTTGACCGCCCTTTCTCTCGATAGGCTTGCTTGATTTTTAGGCATAAGAATTTGACACACCGACACTATTACTCCTTCTTTGGGGAGCTTCTGTACCACAATTCCGGTAGGTTCCTTGTGGAAATCAATGTGTTTGAGGTAATGACTTATTAGAGGGTGTGGCAAAAACCCTTCAGAGCCTTCAGAATGTTCGGAAAGTTGAGTCCGTAATCTCCTACCCAGAGAGATCGAGGTTAAAATCCGAAAAGGCGGGGCGCCTGGGTGGCGCAGTCGGTTAAGCGTCCGACTTCAGCTCAGGTCACGATCTCGCGGTCTGTGAGTTCGAGCCCCGCGTCGGGCTCTGGGCTGATGGCTCAGAGCCTGGAGCCTGCTTCCGATTCTGTGTCTCCCTCTCTCTCTGCCCCTCCCCCGTTCATGCTCTGTCTCTCTCTGTCCCAAAAATAAATAAAAGTTGAAAAAAAAAAAAAAATTAAAAAAAAAAATCCGAAAAGGCTGTCTGAAATTCCATATCGCATTAATTTTTATGCGTAATTCCAACAGGCAACTCTTATTTGTTCTCTAGTGGTATCTACTTCGTTGCCTTTTCTTGAGACAAAAACACTTTGAATGTTTAAGACCGAACTTCTGGGGCTCCTGGGTGGCTCAGTCGGTTAAGCGTCCAACTTCAGCTCAGGTCACGGTCTCACGGTTCATGAGTTTGAGCCCCCATTGGGCTGTCTGCTCTCAGCACAGAGCCTGCTTCAAATCTTCTGTCCCCCTCTCTCTGCCCCTCCCTCCCTCCCTCCCTCCCCACCCCCCGTGTCTCTCTCTCTCTCTCTCTCTCTCTCTCTCTCTCTCTCTCTCTCAAAAATAAATAAACATTGAGAAAACTGAAATTCTGCTGCTCTGTTAAGTTTTAACAAGTTAAGCTTGTATTTTTTTAGGAGAGTTCAAGTGGTTCTTATTCTGGAAGGGGAGGAGCTTATGCACGAGTTGTGGACATCCCTTGAACACGCGTGGATTCGCTGTTACGTGGACTTGATTCTCTCTTCCTCTTCCATTCTTTTGTGTCCTCTCCCTTCTACATATGAATCATTTCTGGGACTTGATCTTGATGGAAAAAATCCTTTAGGAGCATTGGATCTATGGGAATCTATGAGGAGCTGACTTAGGGAAACTGAAGTTGCTTTTACTGTTCAGAAGTTCTGCGGCATCCTGGAAAGGGGCACATCCTTCAGTAAACATTTTACAGAAGTCAAAACGTGGTAGGACTTGGAAAGATACTTGCATGTATTGTCTGTGTGTTTCCTTGTCTGTCCATCCTCTGTGCCTTCCACACGTCTATTTAAAAGAAGCTGATTCTGTGGTCAAACCTCACTGCAGAATGACTGAGGGCTTGGGAAGATCTTGTGTAAGTCTATCCCTGTTCTTTCTCTTTCTTAAAAAATATTTTTAATGTTTTTATTTTTGAGAGACAGACAGAGCATGAGTGGAGGAGGAGCAGAGAGAGAGAGAGAGAGAGAGAGAGAGAGAGAGAGGGAGGGAGACACGGAATCTGAAGCAGGCTCCAGGCTCTAAGCTCTTAGCACAGAGCCCGACACGGGGCTCGAACTCACGAACTGTGAGATCATGACCTGAGCCGAATTATAACCGACTGAGCCACCCAGCCCCTACTATTACTTTTCATAAGAATATTGCCCTTCATGAAATAAGGTAATGAAGAAACATGTCATATTAGGAAGGCAGGAAGACTGTATTTAACTATCTGCAAAAGGTAATCACATTTTTCCTCCCTGACCTTAAATGTCTCCACCATTAGAAACAATTGTTTTCTGTTTTTCCTCAAAGTTGCTTTTGTGATTTTGAAAAGATCAACGTAGTGGGGCAGTTGAGTTCTGAAGCCAGTTGATGACAGTTATCCAAACCATACCACATCCTACTCATTTTAAAGCATGGGAAAAGTCCTGCTGTCTCCTAGCCCTTCTTGTTGAGATCTTGGTGGAAAAAAGAAAAAAAAAAAAAAAAGGTAGACCCGAGTCTCTGAGCCAGATTTATGCATAGAGACCAAGAGGTGGAGGAGTTCTATGCAAGCAGAATTTTGTACACAATGTAAACAAAGAAGTTACATGTTAGAAAGGAATGAGGCTTGCTCCTTATTAATGTTTGTATAATTATTAAATAATGCGACTCAATTGCTTTTAAAATTCATTTTCATGAGCTCCCACATAGGAATTGTTTCCTGGCTTTATAAGCGCTTAGGGGAAACATTTTAATTGAGATCATCCTTAAGTAAACACAGTTTACTGATGTACTAATTGCACAATTTGGGCAAAGAGTAGATTGCAAATTCTTGGTTTTGGGTCCCTAGTCAGCCAGGAAGAAAGCCACTTGGTAAAACGGAGTTTCTGCTCAACTCATGGGAGAATTTACTGCATGACTAGAAGGAAAGACAATATACAAATGGAGCCATTGACTGAAAAGTGGGGGAGAGTCCGGAAATGTTCACCTCCATCGTTGCCATGAGTCACAAAGGAAAACAGACCTGCGCCCCAAGCCCCTCTCCAGCCAGTAGAGATTTCCCGCCAGACCCGTAAGGGGATAATAGCTCGTCTGTCACTGGGTTGTGTCTCTTATGAGATCTTCTGCCAGGACTACTGAACATCATTAATGGTACATTAGCATAATCGCATCCCCAAATGAATATCTGCACTTATATAATTCCTTGTGAAGCCTTCAGTCTCTGCACATTTCCTGTGTTATTTCTTAAATCCTTTCCTTGGCAGAGTCGAATAAGCAGGTGTGCCCTAGTGGGAGCCAATGTGTGGAAGACAAAGATTTCTAGATCTTACTTGAACCTTTTCTGTTACCTGCTCCCTGCATAATATGTCTTGACTATGTAGATTATCTTCTGCCTTTTACCCAGCCTAAACTTCTGCTGTCTTAAATAAATATCAATTTGCAAATTATTGAGTATTTTTACTGTGAACTCTACAGGTTATAAAGATACGTAATGCAGACTCCATTACTTCAAGTGGCTTGTCATTTCATTGCAAAGATAAAATCCATATATAATCAGAGATTGCTGGTGTGAATGCTGCATGGGGTGAGCAGAGAAAGGCTGGGCTTTCCAGGAAGGGAAGGTTTGAATGAACGCACAGCCATCTTAGAATTTGCTTTAGGGGGTGCCTGGCTGGCTCAGTCTGTAGAGCGTGTGACTCTTTTTTTCTTTTTTTTTTTAATTTATTTTTTTAATTTATATCCAAGTCAATTAGCATATAGTGCAACAATGATTTCAGGAGTAGATTCCTTAATGCCCCTTACCCATTTAGCCCATCCCCCCCTCCCACAGCCCCTCCAGTAACCCTCTGTTTGTTCTCCATATTTAAGAGCATGTGACTCTTGATCTCAGGGTTGTGAGCTCGAGGCCCACATGGGGCGTGGAGCCTACTTAAAAAAAAAAAAAAGAATTTGCTTTAGAATCACATATGTGATACCCTTGGGTATCCTCACTGCTGTCCCTCCCCAATTATCCAGCCAACCCTTCTCTCCCAGATGAGTTTTTCCACTCTAATGCTCCAATTTTCTCCTACCTTTCTGTTTGGCCTTCTTCCCCCCAGGCTAATAACCTCATGTGGTCATTAGCTTTTGCTGCATAAAAACCATGCTCAAAACTTTGTGGAGCTATGTATTAGATTTGTGATTCTACACGTCCTCAGTTGGGCTGAGCTCAGCTGAGCCATTCTCGGGTTTCATATAGCATCACTAATGCATCTGTGAGCCATTCTGGGCCAGCCTGGGGCTCGCTAGTCTAGTGTGCTTTTAACTGGGACAGCTTTTATCTGTTCTGTGTGGTCACTCATCTTTTAGCAGCCTACCATGGCTCGCTCACATGGCCACCAGGAAGGATTGCAAGCAAAAGGGTGTGGAAGCTGTGGGACTGAAGCAGTGTCACTTGTATTACATTCTTCAGGCCAAAGTGAGTCACCAGGCCGGCCTGGAATCAAAGGGGGAAGAAATAACCTCATAGCTTGAGGGGAGGCGTCCTAAGTGCCATAGGTTTAGGGAGCAATGGAGAGTTGCTTCAGATGCATCTGGTAATGACTCCAAATTTTGCTAAGACCATCACATTTACACACTATATGCTGCCCTGGGGCATTTTTTAACTTTGAAGTAACAAATGGCACCAACTATTGTCTGTTCACTACCAGATACTGGGGGGACTCGAGGGGTGAAGATGTTAGTGCTGTACAGACATGAAAGAGATTTTGAGACGGGAAATAGCATGACGCGAGCATTGTAGGCAGAATGAATTCAGCTGGGGATTTGAGCAGAAAGAAACTTGAGGTCTCCATACACAGTTGCGACAGGCTACTCCTTTACGGATATCACTCTGCTTTCCATACTTTTAAAACTGAAGTCCATATTTTCGTTCTCTCGCCAAACTTCTCCCTATGCTTCCTTTCTCGGCATGCAGTCCTACCATTTATGTAGTCCAAGCCAAATATCTGATGGTTCTTGAGTCTTCTCTCCCTCACCATACTCACTCATCGTTACTAACGGCAAATATTCACGATGCCCGCTGTGTATCACATACTGTAATGTATTCTCACTAATCTAGGCCACTGTCATCTCTCAGTCACTAGAGCTGCCCCCCAATTAGTTGGTCTCCATGCTCTCCTTCATATTGTTTGTTTGTTTTTTAAGTAGGCTTCATGCCCAGTGTGGAACCCAATGCAGGTCTTGAACTTGAATCGTGAGATCAAGACCTGAGCTGAGATCAAAGATCACTTTGCTGACTGAACCATCCAGACACCCCTCCTTTATGTTCTGTAGATTCCACGGTGACTTTTTAAAACTAAATGTCCTTTCAATTGGCATATAATTATTTAACTTCTATGTGTTAGACTCTGTGGATACAGAATCAATAAGGCAAAGTGGCTGCCTTCCTGGAGCTTATAATCCAATGTGGGAGACATGATGAAGAGACAAGTTGATATATAATATGGTAGTTATGAGTGCTATGAAGAAGACGAAATGAGAGCCAAGGGTAGAGAATGACCCAGAATACTACTTCAGATAGATTGATTAGGGAGAATCTCTCTTGGGAGTTGAGAGTTGGACATCAGATAGGGAACCATGTGGGTATGTGAGTAAGCATAGCAGCATATCAAGTATCACAGCCTTGGGATAGGAGTGGTGTTGGGATGGAAAACAGTGGTGTAGTGGAAGAGATGGAGCAAGAGGTCAGGAAGATGGTTTCGCATCAGGCCATGGAATGAACTTGGTAATTACTGAAAATGTGAGGGAAAGTCATTGGAATTTGAGAATGATTGGGAACGTTTATTGAGATTAGTCTGCTATAGTTGACAATGATCACTTTACTGCCACCTAGAGAATAGACTGTAGAGGCTTAGGAGATTGAAGTTGGAATCTGTGTGTAGCCCTGAAGATGGTGGGATTAGGTCAGGTTCAAGAGCACTTTCGAAGGATCTGCTATAAGAGTCAGAAGGGAAAAATCAAGCGTTTTCCTTTGGAGGTGCTTTGGAATTAAATTTCAGATGCATTTTAGGCATCCAGACCACGTTAATGCCTATCTTAAAACCCTTCAATGATTTTACATTGAATTATGATAAAACTCAAATAAACAAACAAACAAGCATGGCTTATTTTTTTTTAATATATGAAATTTATTGGCAAATTGTTTTCCATACAACACCCAGTGCTCATCCCAAAAAATGCCCTCTTCGATACCCATCACCCACCCTCCCCTCCCTCCCACCCCCCATCACCCCTCAGTTTGTTCTCAGTTTTTAAGAGTCTCTTATGCTTTGGCTCTCTCCCACTCTAACCTCTCTCTCTTTTTTTTTTTCCTTCCCTCCCCCATGGGTTCCTGTTAAGTTTCTCAGGATCCACACAAGAGTGAAAACATATGGTATCTGTGTTTCTCTGTATGGCTTATTTCACTTCGCATAACACTCTCCAGTTCCATCCATGTTGCCACAAAAGGCCAGATTTCATTCTTTCTCATTGCCACGTAGTACTCCATTGTGTATATAAACCACAATTTCTTTATCCATTCATCCGTTGATGGACATTTAGGTTCTTTCCATAATTTGGCTATTGTTGAGAGTGCTGCTACAAACATTGGGGTACAAGTGCCCCTATGCATCAGTACTCCTGTATCCCTTGGGTAAATTCCTAGCAGTGCTATTGCTGGGTCATAGGGTAGGTCTATTTTTAATTTTTTGAGGAACCTCCACACTGTTTTCCAGAGCGGCTGCACCAATTTGCCTTCCCACCAACAGTGCAAGAGGGTTCCCATTTCTCCACATCCTCGCCAGCATCTATAGTCTCCTGATTTGTTCATTTTGGCCACTCTGACTGGCATGAGGTGATATCTGAGTGTGGTTTTGATTTGTATTTCCCTGATGAAGAGCGACGTTGAGCATCTTTTCATGTGGCTGTTGGCCATCTGGATGTCTTCTTTAGAGAAGTGTCTATTCATGTTTTCTGCCCATTTCTTCACTGGGTTATTTGTTTTTCGGGTGTGGAGTTTGGTGAGCTCTTTATAGATTTTGGATACTAGCCCTTTGTCTGACATGTCATTTGTAAATATCTTTTCCCATTCCATTGGTTGCCTTTTAGTTTTGTTGGTTGTTTCCTTTGCTGTGCAGAAGCTTTTTATCTTCATAAGGTCCCAGTAGTTCATTTTTGCTTTTAATTCCCTTGCCTTTGGGGATGTGTCAAGTAGGAAATTGCTACGGCTGAGGTCAGAGAGGTCTTTTCCTGCTTTCTCCTCTAGGGTTTTGATGGTTTCCTGTCTCACATTCAGGTCCTTTATCCATTTTGAGTTTTTTTTTTGTGAATGGTGTGAGAAAGTGGTCTAGTTTCAACCTTCTGCATGTTGCTGTCCAGTTCTCCCAGCACCATTTGTTAAAGAGACTGTCTTTTTTCCATTGGATATTCTTTCCTGCTTTGTCAAAGATGAGTTGGCCATACTTTTGTGGGTCTAGTTCTGGGGTTTCTATTCTATTCCATTGGTCTATGTGTCTGTTTTTGTGCCAATACCATGCTGTCTTGATGATGACAGCTTTGTAGTAGAGGCTAAAGTCTGGGATTGTGATGCCTCCCGCTTTGGTCTTCTTCTTCAAAATTCCTTTGGCTATTCGGGGCCTTTTGTGGTTCCATGTGAATTTTAGGATTGCTTGTTCTAGCTTCGAGAAGAATGCTGGTGCAATTTTGATTGGGATTGCATTGAATGTGTAGATAGCTTTGGGTAGTATTGACATTTTGACAATATTTATTCTTCCAACCTGTGAGCACAGAATGTTTTTCCATTTCTTTATATTTTCTTCAATTTCCTTCATAAGCTTTCTATAGTTTTCAGCATACAGATCTTTTACATCTTTGGTTAGATTTATTCCTAGATATTTTATGCTTCTTGGTGCAATTGTGAATGGGATCAGTTTCTTTATTTGTCTTTCTGTTCTTCATTATTAGTGTATAAGAATGCAACTGATTTCTGTACATTGATTTTGTATCCTGCAACTTTGCTGAATTCATGTATCAGTTCTAGCAGACTTTTGGTGGAATCTATCAGATTTTCCATGTATAATATCATGTCATCCGAAAAAAGTGAAAATAACAGTCACAGTCTGGCCCCAGCTAACCTCTGCAGTCTTGTCTCTTTCCATTTTTTTCTTCACCCACTGCTTACTGTCTGTATCCTCCAGCGGTTCTGAATTTCTTTCCGTTCCTTTGCCACTCCAGTCTCTCTTTGATTTTTTTTTTTACGTTCATTTATTTTTGAGAGGCAGAGAGAGACAGAGCACAAGTGCAGAAGGGGCAGAGAGAGGATGAGACACAGAATCCGAAGCAGGTTCCAGAGCCTGAGCTGTCAGCACAGAGCCCGATGTGGGGCTCGAACTCACAAACCATGAGATCATGGCCTGAGCCAAAGTCGGATGCCCAACCGACTGAGCCACCCAGGTGCCACCCAGTGTCTCTTTGATTATTCTATACCCTGACCCCAAATAAACACGTCCTCTCCACCCCTTGCCTGCCCTCTGGCTACTCAGCTCGTGTTTGGGGGCTCAGATTAAATGTCATTTTCTCCAGGAAGTACACTCCCCCTTTCCTGTCTTCCCCCTGACTGGGTTCCATCTTCCCATTCTACCCCGGCAACCCCCATTGTAATGCTTAGCAGGTGTTTTTGTGAAATTTCTTGCCTGTCTGACGGACGAGACTTGAAGGGACTTGAGCACAGGGACAGCGTCTGAGTCAGTAGGGTGACCAGAATATAGTACGAGCTTGATCAAAATACTTTTTTAAATGACAGGGGCATAGATTGGAAGTATAAGATGGGTTAGAAAGGTAAAGAGTAGCGGAGCGGAGCCAACAGCCCGAACTGCAAGGCTCTGTGGAAATCGGAAGCCACGTGGAATGACGACAGGAAAGGAAGAGAAGGAGGCAGAGGCTGCACACCCAGGTTTCCCAAACCTGACTGATCTTAGACGTGATGTATTTGAGAATGATGGGAAGCCTGGCAGTGCAATGGGCTATGCATGTAAAGTGAAGCTTGGTCTCAGTGTCTCAGAAACGCCCAGTAAGTTTTAGAGATTGTGGTTACCCTTTAGCAACACCACCAGGTGATACAGCTGAAATCTGTTCTCTAAACACTATGACAGGGCACATGGCAGTTCCTTAAAGGAGAAGAGATTTGTTTGTTGGCTTACTGGTTTTTGCTTTGTTACATATCTTTAGGATTGAAAGGTTTTTTTTTTTTAATGTCTATTCATTTTTGAGAGAGACAGAGAGACAGAGAGACAGACAGGGACAGAGGATCCGAAGCAGACCTTGTACTGACACCGGTGAGCCCAATGCAGGGCTCAAACTCAAGAACCATGAGATCATGACCTGAGCTGAAGTCAGACATTTAACTGACTGAGTCCCCCAGGCGCCCCAGGACTGAAAGTGTTTCATTCAAGCTGTGTCAGGTTAGGAAAGAATCAAAGAGGATCACAGAGTTAACAAGTGAGAGAAAGGTTGTCCACTCAACTGGACCACCCAATTATCCTTTGGCTGTTCTGCCTCAATTCCTCTTTTTTTTTTTTCCCCAAGACCATATATATATTTTTAGAGTCGTTTTAGCTTCACACTAAACTTGAGAGGAAGGTCCCGAGATTCCCCATATACCTCCTGCCCCAGTACATGCCTAGCTGCCTACATCATCACCAGCTCCCCCCAGAGTGGTACATTTGTTACAGTTGATGAACTTACATCGATGCGTAATCGCCCCAAGTCTGTGGTTTGCATTAGGGTTCTCCCTTGGTGTTATACAGTGTGTGGTTTGGGACCGATGTATAATGACACGTATCCACCATTAAGAGTATCACGCGGAGTATTTTCACTGCTCCCCAAATCCTCTGTGTTCTACCTATTCGTCCTTCCATCCCCAATCCTTGGTGACCACTGATCTTTCTACTGTCTACATGGTTTTGCCTTTTTCACAGTGTCCTATAGTGGGAATCATCCAGTATGTAGCCTTTTCAGATTGGCTTCTTTCACTTAGTGATGTGCAGGGAAGTTTCCTCCATGTCTTCTCATGGCTTGATAGTTCATTTCTTTTTAGTGCTGAGGAACGTTCCATTGTCTGGATGCATCGCAGTTGGTTTATTCCATAACCTGAAAGCCATCTTGGTGGCTTCTAAGTTTTGGCATTTATGAATAAAGCTGCTGTAATAAGCATCCGTGTGTGTGTGTGTGTGTGTGTGTGTGCGCGCGCGCGTAAGTTTTCAACTCCTTAGGTAAACGCCAAGGAGTGTAACTATTGTATGGAAAGAGGAGGTTTAGTTTGTAATATACTGCCAAACTGTCTTCCAAAGTGGCTACATGTTGCATTCCCACCAGCGATGAATGCGAGTTCCTGTTGCTGGACATCCTCACCAGCATTTGCTGGCGTCGGTGTTCTGGATTTCAGCCATTCTAATAGGTGGGTAGTTGTATCTCATTTTTATTTGCATTTTTCTGCTGACAAATGACGTGGAACATCTTTTCATATGCTTATTTGCCCTCTGTATCTCTTCTTTGGCAAGGTGTCCGTTAAGGTCTCTGGCCATGTTTTAATAAGGTGGTTTGTTTGTTTTTAATTGTTGAGTTTTAGAGTTCTTTGTGTATTTCGGATGTGTTCTTTATTAGATGTGTCTTTTGCAGATGTTTTCTTCCAGTCTGTGGCTTGTCTGCTCATCGTCTTGATACTGCCTTTCACGGAGTGGAAGTTTTTAATTTTGATGAAGTTCAGCTTTTCAGTCATTTCTTTCATGGATTGTGCCTTTGGTGTTGTAAAAACTGAGAATAAACTGAGGGTTGGTGGGGGGTGGGAGGGAGGGGAAAGAGGGTGATGGGCATTGAGGAGGGCCCCTGTGGGGATGAGCGCCGGGTGTTGTATGGAAACCAATTTGACAATAAATTTCATATTAAAAAATAAAACAAAAAAGAAGGCGTCATGGTACCCAAGGTTGTCTAGCTTTTCTCCTGTGTTATCTTCCAGGAATTAGTTATGTATTTTACACTTAGGTCTCTGATCCACTTTGAGCTAATTTTTGTGAAGGACGTACGGTCTGTGTCTACATGTACTTTTTTCTTTTTTTCTTAATGTTTATTTATTTTATTTTTTTTGAGAGAGAGAGAGAGAGAGAGAGAGAGAGAGAGCGAGCAGGGGAGAGGCAGAGAGAGAGAGAGGGAGACATAGAATCTGAAACAGGCTCCAGGCTCTGAACTGGCAGCACAGAGCCCAACGTGGCTTGAACCCACGAACTGGGAGCCGAAGTCAGACATTTAATTGACTGAGCCACCCAGGCGCCCCTAGGTATACTTTTTTCACGTGGACGCCCAGTTGTCCCAGCACTGTTTATTGAAAAGACTGTGTTTGGCCCCTTGTATTGCCTTTACTGCTTTGTCAAAATCAGTTGGCTATACTGACTCAATTTCTTGACCCTCCGTTATGAGCAGAATTCTGAGAACTGGATTTCTTCTCGTTTTCCTCTGTATAAGCATTTTTACATCCCACAGCCTTTCTTCTCCTAACATCTGCTCTTTTCTGATGTTTCTTTGGTATTATGTGGGACATCCTTGAGATTTTGTAACTGGGAAATGATCCTCCGTCAGAATTATAGTAGATGTGAACCATGGTTCTCGAAGGGTTGGGATATTGGTATAAATGTGTGGAGTAAAAAAAATGTGTGATGATTCCTAGGAGATTCCTAGGAGGCCATCTGACCAATGTAAAAGAGAATAGTTGGACACTGCTCTCTACTCCTTCACCTCATCCCTAGTCTCTAGACCCACAGCCACAAATGTAAAATATTCAGGTCCTCCCAGCTACCCGTGCAAACGTTCAATTGCCCTTTCAAGTTTGTATGATCTGTGTTTCCAGACAATGAAGAAAACCATTATCTTACTATTTTGTGGTAGTCTCTCTGTCTCTCTCTCTCTCTCTTTTTTAATTTTTTAAATTTATTTTTATTTTTTATTGTTATTTTTGGGAGAGAGAGAGAGAGAGAGAGAGAGAGAGAGAGAGAGAGTCTGAGAGCAAGCAGGAAAGGGGCAGTGAGAGAGAGGGAGACACAGAATCGGAAGCAGGCTCCAGGCTCTGAGTGCTCAGGACAGAGCCCGACGCTGGGCTCAAACTCACAGACTGTGAGATCATGACCTGAGCTGTAGTCGGCCGCCCAACTGACTGAGCCACCCAGGCGCCCCTCTCTCTTTCTCTTTCTAACTAGTGTCCTTTTCTTAACTATTAGGGACACTCGTGTCTCCTATATCTGTGCTCTCATCAACAACATGACTGCAATAACAGAAGCATTTGTTATGTACTTTATCTTCTTTAATCTTTATGGCGGTTCTCTGCGTTCAAACTCCAAGTCGGGTTTAAGAATGTAGGAGAACTTGACAAAGTCACGTAGCTGGAAGGTAGCAGAGGTGGGATTTAACTTTTCCTCTTCTGAATCCCCCAGCTGTAATAGTGGCTATGCCAAGTTTGGTGTTAATGAAACATTGGGCTTCCTTGGAATTTCTGGAAAATCCACAAATTGAGTAATCATCCTTGAATAATTGGACATTGGATCTGTTTTGGCCAGGGGCATCCTTCCCCCCTGCCCCCCCACCATGTGTTTGATAACAAAGGATTTGAAATCCATCAAATTGACTCCTAATAGTAACCGTCTTAGGACTTCCCTAGCCAAATTGAGATTTTAAAAAAATCTGTGAAGTCCTCTTTGGTTTTGGAGTCACAGAACCTCTATTTCATGTATCCCAAGAAGAGCCCACCAGCTTATGGCCACAAAAGTCCCAAGTCCAACTTCTTCAGGTAGCCTTGAGAAAGAAAGGGTAAAGACAGATCCTTTCCAAATAAATGCAAGAAGTAGTAAAATGATTATCTGAAAACTGTGAAGGGGACAAGGATGCCTGGGTACTTACCAGTAGTTCCCAAGTACTGGGAAGCAGATGTCAGACCCACTGGAAGGGACAACGTCATCGGAAACGGAGCAAGGCTCACAGTGGAGTGAGTCGTTCCTGTGGTTTGTCGGATCTGCCTTCTAAGAGCTCGTGAGAGCTTATTGTTAGAGATTCAGGGATTTTGTGAGCGTGCTTTAAAACTGCACGTGATGTGAGGATTTACACCATGGAAATTGGCAAACGCTACAAATAAGGGATTTTTTTTTTTAAGGTCACTTTTTTTAGTAATCTCTGTACCCAATGTGGGGCTTGAACTCACAGCTCTGATTGAGGTCTTACGCTCTTCTGACCGAGCCAGGCATGTAGCCCAACCTTCCTTTTTTTTTTTTTTTTTAATTAAAGAATTGATTTACCAGCAATCATTGGCTATTTAGTAAAGAAGTGAACCCTGTGTCATTGAAACTATTAAAATTAAAATGGGAACTATTAGGTGACTTCCTAAAAGATGTGTTGGAATAAGAAGAATTAGGAAAAATTAGGTCCCTAAAGTCTTACTCATCTGTGTTCTACCTTATCACTGGAATGCACTGATCACAGTGCTAAGGCAAGTGAGATTTGTGATTTGAATTTCTTTACTGGTGCTCCATTGTCCAGCATCTACTCCTTATCTACTCATGGATTTGTGTGTGTTGTGACTTCCTCTAAGCCCCTTCTGTTTTAACGGAAGAGTTTCCATAGCCCTATGGTCTGGTGTCAGACAGCTTCCTTCTGAATCCTCATGTTAATATTGACCAGCGGTGTGAACTCAGAGGGGTTACCTAGACTGATTAAGCCCCATTTTTTTTTAATCTGTTAAAAGCAGATGATAAAAGGACCGCCTTCAAACAGTTGTTCTGAGCCTTAGACCACAAAAAGTGATTAGTCCAATGCTTGGCCATGGTAAGGATCTTGTAGGTGTCCGCTATATTTCCCCTTAAGGGAGTATCGATTCTAGTGTTTGTTTTTTGTTTGCAATTTCTTGCATCTTTTGGACTCTGCATTCTACAAAGAATTTCAAGTATGGGCACACTTTACTCAGTTGACTAGATGGGTTTCTGAATTTGTCTGTGAAGCAGAATTTTTATGTATTTCTTTATTAACACTATGTTGTCAGAGATGCAGTCTTATCAGCCACTGTGCTGGTAACAGTGAACAGCAGATGACTTCAATGTTAATGGCTCTTGGGAGCATATAATTTGGCAGGCCAGTGAAGACCCTCAGAACTTGGAGAAGTTTAAAAAGAATGACGCTGAGAGTAGCCCTCTGCCCCTCCCCCCCCCAAACAATGGTGAGAACATAGCAAAGGTGTTTATTTTCAGGATAAACTGTTCTTTCGATGAGCAAACACTGTGATGTGTTTATGAGGACACAAGAAAAGCAGACACACGCAGAGTGGTTTATAAGCAGAGTGGCTCATAACCCTGGTGTGGAAAAGGCCATTTCTAGAAACTCACAGAGCAAACTCTTTAAAATTTCATTCCTAAAAAGAATAAAAGCTTTTATGGATGAGGAAGTGGGAGACATAGGTGGCAATCATTGTTTCTGCGGGTATGTTCCCTTTTGTGTTGTGTCTAAATGTTGAGTCACCTGTGCATAGACCATCATGGAAAGGCAGTACATTATTCAGAACTGAAGGTGCATACGTTTACTATAAATAATTCATGTTGCATACACTGCGTACATAATGTGGTTTTCATCAACTTCGGTTAGCTAGAAGGGTCTGACTGGCCTCTTTTGTGAATACTGGTCTATGGACTGCATGTGTGGTAACACAATTTCAAAAACCAGTCTTTAGGTTCAGCTCTGGAAGAGATCTCAAGGTGATTGACTATGAGGAAATCATGGCTATTCTAAGTCCCTTTTGCCTTTGGGCGATGCCGTAACACAGATTCACATCAAGGAGAGACCGATTCAAAGACCATCTCAACAAGGCGGTTAAGGAAGTGATTAATTCTCATCTTTGGTCATTGTTGGCTCGCATCGACATTTTCCAGTCTTTGCTCTTTGGATACCTTGGTTGTATGAAGCAACCATATCAGGAACATGTTTGGAAGTCTGGAACACTTAAAATATGTGTTAAAGGGGCTCCTGGGTGGCTCAGCCTGTTAAGCATTCGACTTCAGCTCAGGTCATGATCTCATGGTCCGTGAGTTTGAGCCCCGCGTCGGGCTCTGTGCTGACAGCTCAGAGCCTGGAGCCTGCTTCGGATTCTGTGTCTCCCTCTCTCTCTGCCCCTCTCCCATTCATGCTCTCTCTCTGTCTCTCAAAAATTAATAAATGTTATATATATATATATATATATATATATATATATGAACATGTGTTAAAAACCTAAGGATCCCATTCAGAATTTAGGGTTCTGATTTAAGGGTCCTCTGACCTAATTACTCATTTGCAAGAAACACTCCAGGCTCTGATTTATTTTTTCCTTTGACGTTTTGGCTCCTTGCTGTATTAGATTATCCAAATGAAAGTATCAATTGGATATTTCCTCTCCCTCCCCTTCCATGTTGGCAGATGAAAAGAAGAAAAGGTGGCACAAAAATATTTAATCTGTTAAAGTCAGATTCAACGGAAGCAGAGGTGGAAGAAAGAAACCTAATTGCTTCACTTTTAACACACATGTTTTCCATAGACAGCTGGTTTTCTTCAATTTTCATAATTACAATTTCAGGCAGCATCCCTCCACTCCAGGATGGTTATCCCATTTGTGGGTTACCCATTTCCTGCGCATTTCCTTCCTCCAGCCCACCTCTTGGCCACATTAACATTATTTCATTTCGCAAACGATACCACAGGTGGCCAGAACAGGTTTTGAAAAAGAGAAAATGAAATGGAAACCTGTCAGGGTTGCTTTGTGTTACATTACAGTGTTCGGTGAGGAGAGGCCCACACTCTTGGCCAGAATGAGTCTTCTGGACAACGGAGGCATTTCGGAAATCTACACTGTTCCTTTCGTGATTGTCTCCATTAACCGAGGATTAGCTGGCTAGGTATCTCTGACGAGGCCAGAGCAGAGAGTTTAATCACGGCGGTGCACTTGGAAATAAGGTTGAGGCTGTGCCCTCACTTCTGGCATGTGACCAGCCCGATATTGCCTGAAATCCTAGGTCGGGCTTCGTTTAATGCATAGTCTTGTAGGGGCTCACAATCCATGAGACAGAGTCCACACACAAGATGCAACAGTCAACAACGATTCAACAGAATATAGTGAGTAGGAGTCGGATTGTGTAGGGCAGCCTGTGTTTGTGTATGTGTCTGTCTGTCTCCACCCCTGAGTTCAGGGCAGGAGAAGAGACAGACGAGGAGGGCTGAAGGACATGAGAAGTCTTTGTGGGAAGAGGTGGGTGCTGAGGTGTGCCTGGAAAACTGGGGGCAGGCGGGGAGAACGGAATTTGGGTCAGTGCCGTAGTAGAGTGTGTGTGTGTGTGTGTGTGTGTGTGTGTGTGTGTGTGTGTAGGGCCTCGCGTGTCCGAAAGAAGTCCAGACGGTGAGAAAAAGAGACAAGTGTTCATAAAATAGATGAGCCCCCGTTCTCTGTGAAACTGATGCTATCTGTGGTGAAAAATGGGTGTGCCCTTTGTTAGAATGAATCCACTACTCAGGTGTGTTTGTAACAGTCAATAAAAGGCAGTCTCATTTGGAGAATAAATTTGCAAATTCATGTCACGGGCTGTTAGAGGTATCTTGTCTCTCGTTAGCGTCGGATTTTGATGGATGAAGTTTGGAGAGAGGTGCGCTTCCATTTACTCAGCGTGCAGTTCGTACAAAAGCCCGGTCATGGATGGTCTGACCTCGCGCCCCCTTCTAACTGGCTGTCTTCCAAGCCATTCTTTCCCTCGGTCCCCAAGCTTCCGCCCTACGCCGGAGCTTGCATTCTCTTCCCCTTCGTGAAGATCCAGAATGGTAGGATCCGGGGTGGCATTAAGTCACAGCACATCTTTGTCCCTTTGTTTCCCTACCGAGGAAACAACGCCACTCAGAGGGACATTGGAGAGAGAGACGCTCCGAGGAGGCAACTGTATGGGTTGGGCAAATGCTGGCCTGTCAGGAGGAGGCCCTGGGTCAGTGCGTGTCTTGATGTGTTTATATGTTGTAGCCACCGTGGAATGAAATGACGATACGTAACGTGCTAAGCGTCCGTGTTTCTCCAGCCTGCCCTCTGCAGCCCTCACACGCCTTTCCTGTGCGTGTTACCTGTCCGGACTCTTCTTCCCCTTCTCGAAACGCCGCTGACTGAGTGTGTTTGCCCCCTACGTATTTTGGTACGACCGCCGTGGTGAATTCATCAAAAGCAGCTCAACAAAACTGTTGTTTTTCTTCCCGTCCGTGAGTTTCTCATGGTAGCACACCTCTGGCTGACACTGTCCAGAAGCTGCCTGAGTTCTCTTTTTTTTTTTTTTTTTTTTTTTTTTTGGCTAGCCTGGTTTCCAGGTGCCTGGGGAAGAAATTATAAAATACATGTTCTTTAGTTACCTAGGTTGAGTTTATAAATGAAATGTCACCATGCCTTCCCGCGTGCCATCGATTCATGCTAACAATCAAGGGATACTTCCGTTATCCTGCTGTCGGGATATACTTTCTTTTTTTCCATTTTTCCCAAAGGATGTACGGTATGTGGACAGGGCAGAGCCGGCGGGAGAGATTTCTCTTTCGCTTGCCTTCCCCACATCCACCCTTCCTACTTCCTCCTGTCACTGTGCTAGAGGCCCGTGCTCCTGCTCTGCAGGCGGGCACCGGATTTCTGCTAACTCAGTGCACGATCTCCACCCGCAGATGATTCGCGCACCTTCCAGTTATCGGTAATCCGCGCGGTCTGATTCTCCGTCTTCCTTCCATAGCACTGCAGCGACAACACACATCCTTGCCAATCAGACATGAATATCGAAGGAGCCTGGAAGAGAGGCTACACGGGAAAGAACATCGTGGTGACCATCTTGGACGATGGCATCGAGAGAACCCATCCGGACCTGCTGCAGAACTATGTGAGTGTGGGCTGTGGTCGGAGCACCTCCCCTCCCCCGTGGAAACAAGGGGACTCGTGTCAGGATTAGCAAAAAGGGGGGCTACGGCGGGAAAATGCAGCTAACGGAGACGGTAGGCTCCGAGTAGTGCTTTCGTCTTAGACGAGCCACGCCCTCCGAACTCGGGAAGCAGGAGACCCCGCTTTCCACTTGCAGGTGCCTTTGATGTTCTGATGACAAAACGCAGGCGAGAAGGCAGCAGAAACCCCCACCACCAACACCAGTCACCACTGACAATGACCGCTCTTCTCAGTGATCCGTCCACGCAGCCAGGCAACGCGCTCTGTCTCTTGTATAGGGAAAAGCGGGCTTAGAACTTTTCTCAAGTTATCCAGCCGGTCCCTTTCTTCCTCTCCGTTTTCACAGGACAATAATGATCACGTTCCTACTACTCCTAGGAAGCAGCAGTCAGTTCCTTAGGAAGGAATAGTGATTCCAGGAGAGTTTCTGCCCCTAGGGCCTCTGGGTCCCCTTTACCACCGTGATATCCACTGCCTGGAAATGTATCAGTGAACCCTCTGTCCTCTACTCTCCAAGATCATTCCTTCCATTGGCTTCCCCTTTGTAAGTTTTGTCGAAAGTGCCACAGTTATCTCGCAACAATGCCATTCTCTGTCTGGCCTCAATTTGTGTTGCCTGACACCTTAGGGTTCTCTTTGAAATATTTCTTCTGGTACAGAGAGCCCGCAACGATCCCCCACTAATCTGCAGATACAGCCCTGATTCCCGTGCGGGCTCAGCAGAAACTCCAGGTGGATCCCACTCAGACCCATGTCTTCTGACTTTCCCTCGGACCTCTTTTCTGTTGCCACCCAGGAGCACTGATACCCCTGTGTGGCTCGTACCCTTCAGCTGCTTTCACCCACCTTCCCTCTCCCTTCCTCCCCCATTCCTTTTGATTCCAAAGATCGGGTCGCGTTGAGTCTTCCTAAGTTAGATTTTCATGTCGGTGTTGAAGAAACGTTTTCTCTTAAAATTGGTGACTTTTCTGTCCGCTTACAAGCTTCCTCTCCTATCCCCGGGAATACAAGCAGCTCTAAATCGTGGTGAAGTCAGCTGCCCCTTGCAGAACCCTTATTGACCCTAAAGGAGGAAAAGTCGTGGGCCAGGGTGGGAAGCCTTGCCGCCCCGCCTGCAGAGGGGACCCACCCTGAGCTATGTGAGTGGGAGGACCACATCGCTTCAGACTTTTGCCTTCCATGTTCTGGTTCATGACTTCAGCAGGCCCAGCCCGTCACACTGTGCCCTGAGCTGGCAGAGAATTGCGAGATGGGGCATGCCTGTAGATTCCCCATGCACGTTAGCACAAAGGACTTGTCCTCCCGGTGTGCCTGTTGCCTCTCTCTCGCGCGCGCGCGCGTGTTCTTCAGTCACTGGTGGCACAGAGTGGCCCTGAGGAATGTTGTCTTGGGCTTATTCAGAAAGGACCTGACCTTTTCCCTGAGGCCCATTTCAGAGACAGGGTTATGATGCCTTCTTGAAATCTCCTCTCCCTGTATCTCTGTCTCCTTCGGCATGGAAAGGCCTGGCTTCTGGGCACCCCGGGGATCACCGTGCCCCTGTGCCCCTGTGCCCATTTCTCCTCCGCATCTCTCTCTTACCTACTGACAAACCATTTCGGGAGAGACGGCCCCATCCTCCGCAACGTTGCTTTCTCATGTGCTCCGTCTCACGTCATGACACTTGAATGAATTTTCCTGAAGAGACTCCATTTTTATCTCTGCAAACAAAAGACCTCCGAGTCCCTCCCTTGGCGCCTCCGAAACCAGCTCTGGCTCACAGTCACCCCTGTCGCTGACCTAGGAAGACCTTCCTTCACACGCAACCCCCCCCCCCCCCCCCCCCCCCCCCCCCCCCCCCCCCCCCCCCCCCCCCCCCCCCCCCCCCCCCCCCCCCCCCCCCCGTGTCGCCTTGCGCCAGAACCTTCCCTCCCGGTGTCCCATCCCGTTGCCCTTTTGGTTTCAAAACAAATTCCGCCAAGGGACTTAACTTCACAGATTAATTTTTTACAATGAAATGTTGAAACGATCGCCCCGAAACTAGAGGACTGTCCCTCGGGTTAAAAAAAAGAGAGAGGGAGGAACTGCAGATTCATTCAGTTCTTATTTGAACGAAACATTTGAGCGGCTGCTCTCACCCTGCCGCCGAGCACACCCAGACATCGCTGTCTCTTCACAGCAAAGAATTTGAGAGCTAGAAAGAAATTTCGGTTCAGTCTCTTCGGATGATAGGGGAGAAATGGAGGCCTGAAGGCCACAGTGAGTGAGCCCGGGTCCTAGAAGAGAACAGAACTGTGGGTACCTCTCCCAGCAGAGAAGTCTTTCCTGTCACGCACAGTGTGCTTTTTATAGGGTGTTCCTGCTCCCCTCCGCCTAGGAACGTATTTGCGTAAACCCAGATAGCTTTACTCTCATTGCGATTGCATTCCTTGCCTTTTTTCATTTTTGTCCTCCTGGGAAGAATGCTCCAGAATGTATCTGTGATTAGCAGTACCGGTGCCTTCTCAATTTGTCTTGATGTTGGAGCTGGTGAAGCTGGAAAAAGCCCATTGGACGGGGGGTCGGGGGGTAGGCAGATGGCCTGGGTTCCAGTCTTGGTTCCACAGGCTGGTTTGTTTCACGCCTTTGGCCAAGTTACTTAACCTGTCTTAGGCCTCTGTTTCCTTACAAGGAAAATCAGGAAGTTATACTCGATACTCTAGTGACCACTGCCGGGGGGCTACGGGGCCGCCTTTGTATGAGAAGCAAGGACTTACCCACCACCTTTATATGTCCTGTGCATTTTGCTTAATTTCTCCAGACATCAGACTCTGTGTACCACAAGTTAGTTTCAGAAACAAGAGCCTTGATAAAGATAGAAAACAAAGATAACATTTACTTTTACCAATACTGTAGACATTACCCTAAAGCATCGGAAAATCCAGAGCATTCTAAATTAGTGCTACCTACAGTGATATAAATTTGAGTGATGAAATAAGCCGGTAATTTCTTTTTTTTTTTTTTAATTTTTTTTTCAACGTTTATTTATTTTTTTGGGGACAGAGAGAGACAGAGCATGAACGGGGGAGGGGCAGAGAGAGAGGGAGACACAGAATCGGAAACAGGCTCCAGGCTCTGAGCCATCAGCCCAGAGCCTGACGCGGGGCTCGAACTTCCGGACCGCGAGATCGTGACCTGGCTGAAGTTGGACGCTTAACCGACTGCGCCACCCAGGTGCCCCTAAGCCAGTAATTTCTTTTTGGGAATTTAGAAATTTAGAAATTTGGAGATTTTTCACAATTGCGTTTAAAAGCGAACAGATCTAGGGGCGCCTGGGTGAGTCAGTTGGCTGAACGTCTGACTCTTGATTTCAGCTCAGGTCATAATCCCAGGGTCATGGGATCAAGCCCTGCGTCGGATTGATCCATACTCAGTGCAGTGCCTGCTTAGGCTTCTGTCTGTCTGTCTCTTTCTCTCTCTGCCCCCTGCTTGCACCCAGTCTCTCTCTCCCTCTCTCTCTCAAATAAAAACAAATAATAAAAATAGAAGCAAACAGGGGAACCTGGGTGGCTCATCTGGTTGAGTGTCCAGTTCCAGTTTTTGGCTCGGGTCATGATCTCGCAGTTCGTGAGTTCGAGCCCCATGTTGGGGCTCTGTGCTGGCTGCACGGAGCCTGTTTGGGATTCTCTCCCTCCCACCCCCCCCCCCTTACTCACTCTCTCAAAAAGAAATGAATAAACTTAAAAATCTAAAAAAAATAATTAAAAATAAAAGCGAACAGATCCAATTTCGGTTTCACAGCTACTTTTGTCTTCTTTTGAAGCCTTGACATATAATAAAACTTTGTTCATTATTTTGGTTGGAGCAAAAGGTGATTGGGTATTACTGAAAAGTCTGAGGTACAGATTCTTTTATAGTAGATACGACCTCTGAAACCAGGCAAATGCTGCCTAATAGAGGTACTGTGATACCGACTAGAATAGATTTCTACAATTGATTTTTAATTGGCTTGCCAACTGTTTATGAATTGCCTTCAAAAAGCTTCGCATTTTAAAGAACTTACTCAAGAAGTGAAACAAGGTACAGAGAGAGGACTCATGGGAAATAAATCCCTTTGCTTCCAGAAAGCCCAAGAATTCTTGACCGAAAAGGCAGTCACTGCGGACATCTTCAAAGGAATCGGGTGAGGGGTCCATTCTAGATACGAGGGAAGATGTATTGGCAAGAATGGTCTGTGTTCTTCCTAGGTCTGTGGAGAGTATTTCTTGACCTTAAGGAGAAAAATATGACACTGATTATTACGGAACAAGGCATCCTGACATCAGCGGACCATGAATGTATTATTTAATCTAATTACTCGCTTGCAGAAATGTGTTTAAGAATGCATGAGCCTTCAGGTTAATGGCTAATTACTAAACGTCTGTCTCCTCCTTGAACTCTCTCCTCTGTGGCTCTAGGATGCCCTGGCGAGTTGTGACGTGAACGGGAATGATCTGGACCCAATGCCTCGTTACGATGCCAGCAACGAGAACAAGTAAGGCCTGGCGGAGGGGTGGCTGGTGCGTGGCCGCCAGAGATTTGTGTTTTCTATTCTTGCCGGGGGGAGTGTCTTCTTGGAAATCCTTGGTAACAAATGATCCGTAAATTTGCTCCAAGGTGAACAAGTGTCTTTTTGTGCTGAGGCTTCTGGGTCGTGGAAAGGGGTGGTCTATACTGTAAGAGTGGTTGCAGAGAAAACCGTGGGGCAAGACTCAGTGTTTCCATCTCTCGAGGTCACAGTTGGGGTATGTTGCCCCCCCCAAGAGGTAATTGACCCTTTTTGGGGGGCTGGGGCAGGGGTTCAAAGTGAGAGGCAAAACAAAGCGTACCCCCAAAGAGTTACTTGATTCTGTTAAATTCAACAAATTTCGGGGCGCCTGGGTGGCGCAGTGGGTTAAGCGTCCGACTTCAGCCAGGTCACGATCTCGCGGTCCGGGAGTTCGAGCCCCGCGTCGGGCTCTGGGCCGATGGCTCAGAGCCTGGAGCCTGTTTCCGATTCTGTGTCTCCCTCTCTTTCTGCCCCTCCCCCATTCATGCTGTGTCTCTCTCTGTCCCAAAAATAAATAAACGTTGAAAAAAAAATTCTTTTTAAAAAAAATTCAACAAATTTCACTGACTGCCATGCTTCAGGTCTCTCCCAGGGGCTTTCTTACTTGCTTCTTTTTTCTTCTGTAGTGATTGTGTTTTCTGCTAATATACATGAAATACCTATAAGGTTTGCCGTGTACAGAACCCATTACCCTTTATATCCTCACAGTCAAGAGCCATAGAAACCCATTTAACCACTTTCATACTCTCCAGCTAGTAAAGTAGTTTTTGTGAGAGCAAATGAAAATGCACATCCATTCGATACCTTGGGATAGCTGAACATTCTTGAGAAAGTAAGTGGGAACGGTTTTTCTTGCTTAAGGTGACCCAGATTCTTTAAAGGATTAGTAGATATTTCTAATCTCTAGATCACATTAGCTTTTTTTCCCTTTAACCGCAAAGCTCCTCCAGGATAATGCGGTGATTTAAATACTATCATTTCAATTTTTACTTACATGATTTAGTTTAGGATCTCAAAAGTGGCAAAGAGAAGTGTTTTGCCCGTTTATTATGTGCTATTTCCAGCCCTTGTCTTTCTTTAGGGAAAAATTTCTCCGTATTATTTGATTAAGTCAGTCAATAAGTTTAGATAAAACCATCTGACCTAGATAATTGTGACTGTACGTGGGGTTTTCTATTTTTCTCTTTCTCTTTTTCTCTTTTCACCACCTACAAAGAAGCCTCAAAATGTTACTGTGGAAAATGTGCTGTTTGCTAATAATTCAGTAAATGGTACGGTTCGGGTTCGGTGGCGAAAGCAGGAATATATATCACGATTTGGATAGAATTTGCAGAACCTTCTCAACAAAAGAAGAAAGGGACCTAAATTACACTGGATAGTTTTCTTTCAGTCCTAGTCATTCCTGTCCAGATCACATTGCTTAAAGTTATAGTGAGTTTCACACAAAGGGTTCTAATTTGAGACAAGGCACGCCGTCGACTCCTGCTCAGGTGCCTGCCGCTCTGTGTGCAAGAGAAAACAACGGAGGTAAAGACTAAAATTCTGAAAAAGAACAAAGAAGAGAGAGGAAAATTAGTCAGTTGGGAGGTGAGGGGAAAAGTAAACAGAACAGACGACACCCCCCCCCCCCCCCCCCGCCACAGGATGGTCTTCGGAAATATGACGACTTGCCAGGTACCGCGAAGCGGAAGGTGAGGTGCTTGAAATCCAAGAGGGACTAGCAGCCGCAGGTGTGGACAAGCGTGGACGATGGTGATCCTGGGGTGTGCATCCCTGCAGGGTCCGTGTAGTCCCACAGAGCTAGGTGCGTTTGCTCCGTTCACCTGGAGTTTCTGGGGCAAAATTGTGCGTTGACACATGCAAATTGCACAGTATCGTTAAATTGTTGTCTCATATGTTAGTGGCATTATGGGAAGAAATTTGGGTTTTCAAGGCAAGCACGTAGGGGAATCCTACTATACTATATCCGTTGGCTTAATTTATCCCGTCAACATGGGTGCAGAGCAAAGAGAAACAGGAAATACACAGGCAAGACTAGATCATGTTCACACCCGGAGCGTATTTGTGCAGGATGTCGAGGGACAAGAGGGGCGATAGGTAGAAGCCAAAAAATGTTTTGTTCCCTCGACGGTCTCATTTGAATCTACACGTGGCGATTTTCTGCACTGAAACCCTCGTGGTGACGGTGACTGTTCTCGGAGGGTGTGTCTGACATGCGGCCAACGTTGCCGACCACGGAGTCTGTCGTTAACACAGACGGTTCTTTGAGTGTTGGCTTTGAGGGCTTTTCACGGGCTGCCTTGTGAAAACCATATCTTTTGCGAGACTTCCTTTCAAACTTGGCTCGCCCCAAGGCGAGCATGGCCAGGGTCCTGCTCACTCTGGCAGATTTTAGCGTGTCCTGTTTTGACCCATTCGAAGTACCGTCCGTGGTTCGTTGAGTGCAGCATGGGTTTAGCTATTGGCGCACACGGGCATTGTTCTAGACGTGTGCTTACATCTGTGGTCTTGACAGTGAAACAGGGCACTTAACAGAGGGACACCACCCCAGCGTCCCCTCCCTTTGTTTTCTGAGAGTGACCTGGGGCCTCAGATGTCCCCCTCCCTTCTCTCAGCCGTCTGATTTTCTTTTTGGCCAAACACAAGCGTGTCGTCAGGCATTTGGGGTTAAGATATCCTCTCTCCTCATTAGACCGTAATTATAGATGTGATTGATGGATCTGTCTTTAAGCATGGATCTGTAGCTGGATAATTCTGTTTGAATGGAAGTCACTTGGCATCAGGAAATTAGCAGCGGGTTTATAGTTTAGAAGAGTTGACAGTTACCCTTGGTTCTCCTGAATTAGCTTCATAATCTTTAGCCCTAACTACTCTGAGCTTTAGTGCTTTTTTTTTTAATCTCTAAAATCATAATAACGCTTCTAACGAATAGTAAAACATGTAAAACACCAAGCATAATAAAACTGACTACATATTAGGTGCTAGATAATTATAGCCGTTATTATAATTGTGTGCTCTCTTCCTATATCTGCTTCTTGATAAGTCATCAGTTAAAGGGGCGCCTGGGTGGCTCAGTCGGTTAAGTGTCCGACTTCGGCTCAGGTCATGATCTTGTGGTCTGTGAGTTCGAGCCTCGCGTCGGGCTCTGTGCTGACGGCTCGGAGCCTGGAGCCTGCTTCTGAGTCTGTGTCTCCTTCTCTCTCTGCCCCTCCCCTACTCCCACTCTGTCTCTCTCTCGCTCTCTCAAAAGTAAGTAAACATTAAAAAAATAATCAATTAAAAGTTACAATCAGCTCAACAGATATGTGCATATGAACATTTCTAATTTAATCTAATACTTGGAGGTCTTCGTTTATTTCCAGGGTTAGAAGTTTCGGTAGGTTTCTCTGTTGCTTTAGGTGCTGAGGGCTGTGGCTCCTTCGGTCTACAGTAATTCTGCTTTTCTTCAGTTCCGTTTCCCTACCTCCTTCAGCAGAGCATGAATCTTTGAATTTGCTGTATGATAGTGAAGGGGAGGAATTTCTAATCGTCATCAGAAAGCAGTAGTTGAGGGCCACGATATGCGAATATCTCCTCTTCATATGGTCTGACCAGTATGTATCTGGAATTATTTCATACTTAGCCGCATTTGTTCATTCATCCATCAGGTATTCACCGAGACCCTACTTGGTGAATGGCTCTGGGCTAAGTGCTTGGGGGATATGAGGATGAAATAATTTGGGCAGCTCACCAACGGGTTTGATTAGCAGAGGACTTACGAAGCTCTAATGCCTGATGGGTTTTAGGACTCCAAGAGATTGCACCCTCAAAACTCCATGCCAGTCATCTCTGTTAGACTGACACGGTTACATGTCTAGTGCTGACGCTTTGGGGTGACAGAAATCACCTCTGAAGTACAAAAGTTGTGAAGATTCCTTTTTTGTCGCTTTTTCACATCCCCCGTAACAGGTGCTATAGAAATAGCCGTACTCGAGACCACAGAATGTGTCCTCCCGTTCAGGTTTGCCTCCATTTGTATTGGCTTGCCGAATACAGGTGACTGCGTTGTTCTAGGCTTAAAATAGAAATGCCTCCCTGCGAATGAAAGAGTCTCCTGGCATTTCATACTGCTACTCCTATTTCTGATAAATGAATTATTGATGTCTGAGTTAGATCTCCCCTTCCCTGGTTTGCCTCTTGTGAAATGTTCTCTCCGTTTAAAAGTCATAGCAACGTATTTAGTGGGAGGTGAGAGCACACATTTTATCTTGAATGTGTGATACGTGGGCCCAGAATCGAATTCCTTTTCAAAATGAACCACTCCGTAGGTTAAAGACTCATTTGTCAAAAGGAATGAATTTTTCATCTTCCTTTCTTACCTCGATTTTCAGGAAGATTTAAGGGTGGGTGAAGCACAGTTTTTCTGGCTCTTCAGTCTCCTTTTCACATACCGCTTCCGGTTTTAAGAATGCCACCATGTTGTAGAAACCAAAGTTGTGTGTGGCCTTCTCTTTCTCATGCCCACAGATGAGGACTGTGGTCAGCAAATAGTACTCCAGAGCAAAGCCAATGAGTCGGCATTTTCTACCTATGCAGGAAATACTTTAACTCAATTCTAGAGGGGGAAAAAAAAACCTCTTTAGATACTTGGCCTTATCTTTAGATCTACAACCTTGACAGGTAGAAGCCTTATTTATTTTAATTTTTTTATTCAAGTATAATTAACATGCAGTGTTATATTAGTTTCAGTGTACAATATAACGGTGCAGCAATTCTATACATTTCTCAGCGCTCATCAATAGAAGTGTCCTCTTCATTCCCCTTATCCATTTCGCCCATTCCCCACCCACCTCCCCTTTGGTAATCACCAGTTTGCACTCTGTATTTACGAGTCTGGTTGTTTTGTTTGTCTCTTTTTTTTCCCCTTTGCTCTTTTGTTTCTTAAATTCCACCCAAGTGAAATCCTGTGGTATTTGTCTTGGTCTGTCAGGCTTATTTCACTTAGCTTAATACTCTCTCAGTTCATCTACATTGTGGCAAGTAGTAAGGTTTCGTTCTTTTTTATGGCTGAATAATATTCCACTGTGTGTGTGTGTGTGTGTGTGTGTGTGCGCGTGCACGCGCGCGCATGTGTGTGCATGTGTGATGTCCTCTTTGTCCACTCATCTGTCAGTGGACATGTAAGTCACTTCCATATCTTAGTTATTGTAAATAACACTTCAATAAACGTAGAGAAGCATGTATCTTTTTGAATTAGCGTCTTCATCGTCTTTGGGTAGATACCCAGTAGTGCAATTATTGGATCATAGGGTAATTCTGTTTTTAACTTTTGGAGGAACCTCTGTACTATATTCCGCAGTGGCTATACCAGTTTGTGTTTCCATCACTAGTGCACAAGGGTTCCTTTTTCTCCACATCCTCATCAACACTTGTTATTTCTTGTCTTTTTGATTGTAGCCATTCTGACCCTATAATAAAGTGATATTTGATTGTGGTTTTAATTTGTATTTCCCCAGTGGTGAGTGATGGTGAGCCTCATTTCATGTGTCTTTTGGCCATATGTGTGTTTTCTCAAAGAAATCTACAGATTTAATGCAATCCCTATCAAAATACCAACATTTTCCACGGAACTACAACAAATAATCCTAAAATTTTTATGGAGCCACAAAAAAACCCAAATAACCAAAGCAATCTTGAAAAAAAAAAAGCTGAAAGAATCACAACCCCAGATTTCATGATATCCTCCAAAACTGTAGTCATCAAAATACTATAGTATCAGAATAAAAATAGACACATAGATCAATGGGAGAGAATAGGGACCCCAGAAATAAACCCACACTTTTATGGTCAATTAACCTATGACAAAGGCAGCAAGAATAGACAGTGGGAAAAAGACATTCTCTTCAACAAATGGTGCTGGGAAATCTGGACCAGCTACTACATGCAAAAGAATGAAACTGGACCACTTTCTTACACCATGCACAAAGATAAACTCAAAATGGACCTAAATGTGAGACTTGAAACCATAAAACTCCTAGACAAAAATAGACCATAATTTCTTTGACATTGGCCGTAGCAGCATTATTCTAGATGTGTCTCCTAAGGCAAGGGAAACAAAAGCAAAATTAAACTATTGGGTCTGCCTCTACCAAAATAAAAAGCTTTTGCAGAGCAAAGTAAACCATCAACAAAACAAAAAGCCTACTTAATGGGAGAGGCTATTTGCAAATGACATATCCAATAAGGGGTTAGTATCCAAAAAAATATAAAGAACTTCTCCAACTCAACACCAAAACAAACCCCCCAACTAATCCAATTAAAAAATAGGCGGAGGACCCGGACAGACATTTTTATAGAAGCCTTATTTCTTTATGCCCCGGATTTAGCCAAAGAAGCTCAGATAAAATTATCATATAGCTAAATAGGTCAGAAATAAACCTACCAAAGAAAAGTAGGGCCAGTATCAGAGGCCAGTTTGTTTTTCCAAATACTTCCAACAGTTTTCCTCTAATCCTATTGGAAAATGGCACTATAATATACTATGTAGGAATTACTTAAACAGTGGTTATCAAATGAATTTACTTGGCGTTGACTGCAATTGTGTGTGCTACAGTTGTACACGTTCTTAATGTATATAGAACAGACAATTATGAAAAATGTCTGACACTTTTCATATGCAGGTACGGATTCTATGTGCATGAAAGAACATACAACAAATATTTTAGAAAATCCGTTTCTATCGTGTTGGGTTCACGATACAATACACTGAGATAAGTAACATTTTTGACCATCTTCTAGATTCTGGGAAGTGGCCGGGGTCTGGGCCCTCACGCAGAGTTAGAATACAACAGGACAAAGCCCTTCTCAGCCCGGAAGCCAGCCATCCCTCTCTCTTCCCTCACTGGCCCCTGGTCACAAGCCCTGCCTTCCTCAGCATGATAGTCCTCCTCTTTAATAGCTCAGCCAAGACTTACACCCCCAACCCATCCATGCCTCCCCTCTCGCCTTCCGTTGGTCTGTCCCTTCTCTCACCTGCGTCCTTGTAAAATCTCCAAAATGGCTTCCCCATCTCCAGTCTTACCCCCATCCTGCTACCCAGGGACTATTTCTGAACCAAAATAAGAGCGTCCTTTAATGTTTTGACATTCTGTTAAAACTGCAAGATGCTTTGTCCCCTACTCCTCCCTCACTGTTAAGCCTGCTCTGCCCTGTGTGTCCACAGGGCATTGTATTTATCATTGTATTTATCAGCCCGCAAGACTTGTGGAGCTCTCTTAACGTGCTGCACCTATACAACCTTCCACGGGCAGCACCTGCACGATCCACCTTTCCCCTTCATCTGCTGTGACTTCCCTGTGATGTCTTCTCTCACCGCTGTCATCTGAGCCGGCTACCCTCCTGTGAGTTTTTCACAGTGCCTGTGAATTTACTTCTTTTATAAAACCCTTCCTGTGGTTGACAGGGTCACATTTACCAAGGCAGAGAACAGGGAGAGGACAGATACTGAGACGATAATTTCCAGTTTAGTTTGGGTTATAAAATGTTTGTTTGGTCTTACAGTAATTAGAAGAGGATCGACCTTGATCACTCATATAGGTGAATTAGCAAAATATATGGCAAAATAATAGCTATTTAAAAAGTGCGATATATATATACTAGAATTTTGTGCTGGTTACTTTTTTTTTTGGCCCTCCTGCCTGCTGTGTACCCGAGAAAGCTGACCTGTAAGGACTGTGTTAATGGACCCCCTTGCCCTCCGGCTTCCCATTGGGTTTGGTCAGTGGAAGACTCAAGCAGGAGATCGCTAGGATACAGAAGGGTGGAGAAGGAGGGGTATTTATTCTCTGTCCCCCTCCTTACTGAACCATTGGGAACGAACCGTGTACCGGAAGATCATAACTCCAGTCAGGTGGCCCTAAGTCTTGCCTCCTAAGGGCTCTCCTTTGTGGGCATCGATAACCACTCCTTCCCCCACGGTTCCAGGGTTTTTCCAGCGTGGCTAGTTGAGAACGCCACCCTCTTCCCTATCGGTTTCCCCAAACCCTGCCCGCATCCTTATGTAAGTCCCTTGAATAAATTTTCTCACGTGACCCAGTGTAAAAGAATCCGCTGTTTCCTGATTGGCCCTGACTGACACAGGCCTGTTAGTTTTTTAGCCTGGTAACTTCGGTAGAGTACATGAAAAAAGGTTCAGACACTTCCAAGAAAGAAAACAACTGGGTTCATAGGAGTTGTGTAAATGGCTGCTTATTTAATGAGAACTGAATAAATACAAAACATAGTTACCTAATCTGGAATCCTTACATACCTGTCATTTGAAGTATAAATATTAATTTTTATAAAACAACGTGTTCATGATTCGGGGGATTATAATCCTGATAATGCAGTCTTCAGACCCCTCTGTTCTTTGTCAGTTTCAGGGTGTTCTCCTCCAGGATTTAGGGGCATAGTGTCTTGGGGCTCTCAGTAACAGTTTCAATAAAGGGTCTGATGGATGCTATAGGTTAAAATGAGGTTTGGGGCGTCAGGCTCTGGGCTGATGGCTCAGAGCCTGGAGCCTGTTTCCGATTCTGTGTCTCCCTCTCTCTCTGCCCCTCCCCCGTTCATACTCTGTCTCTCTCTGTCCCAAAAATAAATAAACGTTGAAAAAAAAATGAAAAAAAAAAAAATGAAAAAAGGGGCGCCTGGGTGGCGCAGTCGGTTAAGCGTCCGACTTCAGCCAGGTCATGATCTCGCGGTCCGGGAGTTCGAGCCCTGCATCAGGCTCTGGGCTGATGGCTCAGAGCCTGGAGCCTGTTTCCGATTCTGTGTCTCCCTCTCTCTCTGCTCCTCCCCCGTTCATACTCTGTCTCTCTCTGTCCCAAAAATAAATAAACGTTGAAAAAAAAAAATTAAAAAAAATAATAAAATGAGGTTTGGGTATAATTTATGCGAACCCAGTGCACTATTGACATGAATAATTGATAGTTGCTTCAATTTAAATTTCTTATTTAAAAAACAAACTCACAAATTCCTGAGGCCTCTAAAGCAGATGGAATTGCAGTAAGGGAAAGATAAGTATCCTTTTTAAATAATGGATTAAGCATTTGAGCAAGGTTTCCAGACAGGTATATTTATTTATCTTTCTCTTTTCATCTTCTCCTCTAACCTCCACCTTGGATCCTTCTATTTTCTCTTGTTTCTTTACATCCTGAAATACGTAAAATTTAGAGCACGAAGGTCAGGGACTTGAGAGGTCAGTGTGAGCCGTGCATTGTTGCGGAGCCGAGAAGGCATTCAAGACCTTTCGAGTGCGTTCAGCCAGTGGATACTCATGTCAGATGCTGAAAAAGAAGGCAGACTGGGGAGAAAAAGACACCTTGTTTTGTTTTTCTCACTCCCTGTGCAGACACTTAGAAGAAAGAACAGGCTGACAGTATAATCAAACTACAAACTGGCTAATGGTTCGTTTTAACAGTTGACAAGATACGCTTTCGATATTGGTTGTCGTCGTATTCAAATCCAGTGCCTCCTAAGTTAAGGGACTAAAGTTAGAATTTTTTTTTCTTTCCTAACTAAAAGGCACGTCATAATTTTTGTGTTGTGGCAATTCGGTGAATGACAGTGGACACCTGTTGCTCCAGCGGACTTAAATTATTCTGTGTGTTTCATATCAGTAGGAGGTACGCAGTTCTTTTTTTTTTTAATTATTTTTAACATTTATTTATTTTTGAGAGACAGAGAGAGAGTGTGAGTAGAGGAGGGGCAGAGAGAGGGGGAGACACAGAATCCAAAGCAGGCTCCAGGCTCCGAGCCGTCAGCCCAGAGCCCAGCGCGGGGGCTCGAACCCGCAAACTGTGAGATCATGACCCGGGCTGCTTAACGGACTGGGCCACCCAGGCACCCCAGTAAGTGTGCATTTCAGTTACGATCTTCAACCAAAGGCGGAGAGGCAGAAAATAGGTCTTTTATATCAGAATATGTTTGATTAGTTCTCATAAAATAGGTCACCAAAGAAGGCAAGATGATGTAGTGAGAAAAAAAGAAATGGATGGATTTGGATGAGACCCGTATACCAGCCCCAGCCTTGTTGTTCACTGTGTCTGTGGCCTGGGAGAAGCATCTTTGTTGGAACCTCCCTTGTCACACAGGTATCTCGATGTCCCTGACTGACTTAGCCAGAGAACTAGAAGTCTCTGGGCTTGCTCCTCGCTGTAGTTGAATATGACGTAAGCAGCTGCTAGTAAGGTTAACACCTCTGTATGCTTTCTCATTTACTGTTACACGTCAACCCACATTCCGAAAGTCTAGAGAGGTGGAGTAAAATGTCGAATGTCACTGAGCGGCAGTCAGAATTTGAGCTCATTGATTCCCCCCGCACCTATTTAGCTGCGTAGCCAAGTTAATCTGTGGTCAAGTAGAGGAGAAATTAATTCCTGTGTCGAGCACATGCTTCAGTAACTTCTACTACCTTGGGAAAGCTGGAATGATCAAAATCCTGTGCCGCTGTGGTCAGTAAATACTCAGTAGCTGGCTGGGCTGTACCAAGAGCTGGTACTCAGAACTCTGTTTCTCCTCAGAGAGGGGATTGGTCCATAAAGGCTGCCAATGCCCTGTGCACGTGTGATTTTGGACAAATAACTAAGATCGTTGATTACAGAAATTTATTGTATAGGTCTGACTTCCCACTGGTATTTGTTTTGTGGAAATAAATGAAGGCCACCCAAATGAGTCTAGGGCTGATTTATTCAGAGTTTGCTCTGGCCAGGGACTCAACCACCATCACTTGAAGAGACCCGAGGGCAGAAACATGACTAGGAAAGCTTTATCATTATAAAAAAGGACGGAAGGAAGGAAAGGGAGAGGGAGAGAAAGAAAGAAAAAAGAAAGAGAAGGGAGGGAGGGAAGGAGAGAGGGAGAAAAAGAAAAAGAGAAGGGAGGGAGGGAAGGGGAGAGGGAGAGGGAGAGAAAGAAAAGGAGGGAGGGAGAGAGAGAGAGAGGGAGAGAGGGAAAGAGAGAAGAGGGAGGGGGAGAAAGGGAAGGAAAAAAAAAACAAAAGGGAGCCTTCCGGATATGGTCCCATCAGTGGTTGGTATGGGAAAGACCGGAGCATAGGTCTCTGTTCCCGAACAGTTCTAGTGTATATTAACATCTTTAAAAGAAAATTGAATGAGAACGAGGTGATGACAGTATAAATAAATGGTTGGGGAAACTACATAAAATTGTCAACGGTATGGCTGTTACTAATATTATTAAGGTGGTAGTAATTAAGAAATCAGGTCAAGTTTTAGTCTGATTCACAGAGGGCAGGTAGTTCGTTTTCACATTTCTCTATATGGAGATACGGACTCTTTGAGGTTGGAATCACATAAGTAACAGGCACTTTCCCAGTGTTTTTGTGCTTAAATGACAGCCCTTGAGAGCACTCTGGAAACGGGGGCTTGTGCAAGATTCTCTGTAGGAGGGAAGGACATCAGAAGCCTTCTCCTACTCTAGGAAGGTGTGGGGTCTTGAGGATGTGTCCTGCTTTGGGGAATTGTGGAGCGATATTTTGCACCGACAATAGCTTGAAGGAGTTGCGAAGAACAGACAATAGCTTGAAGGAGTTGCGAAGAACAGTCGACTCCTGGAGATTCTCCAGCAAATTCCCCTGAATCCTCACTTTCTCCGCAGCACGTTCTCCACTCACAAGCTGCCTTCTCATGAATTTTAAAAAAGACTGACCTTTGTTAGGAGAGTTTACCTCTTTCTATTTTTAGATATCCCCATGCCATCTGCATGTAATTTACATATGCTAGTAAATGCATTTGAATTTGCATGGATGGCAGATAAAATACCTTGTGGCGACACCCTGGGCTGAGACGAGCTGACTGCTAAAGATTTTGTATGACCTTTTTGCTCTTGGTTGGTTTTCCTCCTTCTGGGGTTCTCTTCACAGAGGCACACCCCCTCCCACGCCTGTCCTGATCACAAATATTGACTCATTTTTTTTCCCCACCCTGCAGCCCCACCTGTATCAGGTTGTCACAGATCCCTTTCGTTTTTCACCGTCCAATACCTGGGTCTTCCCATAGGCACCAGTGTGATGTCGCCGGAGAACAAGGCACACATCTGCCTCCAGCGACGGCCCCCGGTCCTGGCACCTGTTTCCATAGTTGGTGCTGGGTGATCTGACTAGAACTTACGCTCTTCAGCGGTTGTGATTGCAACCCTTGCTCATTTTCTTGGACATCAAGCTCTTTCATCAAACTTCTTTATTTTTCTTCCTCAAGGAATGACAACGTCCCTTTAAGGCTTTTTAAAGGAGTGGCAAATATATGGGGGGGGGGGGGGGCGGTGGCGCCTCTGAGAAGGAGCTGGGGTTTGAGTTGAGAGGATCAAAGGATTGGAGGCCTTGGCTTCGTTGAAACTGGATTCAATCCGAGGCAAATGGGGTCCTCAAGCGAGGTGCGAGTCCCAGCAGCAGCTCTGCTAACCGTGCATTCACCTTCTCCTCCACACTTGGAGGCTTACCATTCTCGGGGCAGTAGAGGTCCCTGTGGGGGTGAGTCTAGTATTTCCCCCTACAGAGATGCCCCAGCAACCGTGGCTTACCTCCTCTAGGAGTTGAATTTATATCAAATCATCAGCCCTCTGTGGGGAGTAACACTGGTGGCATTCTCATGGCGGCACCATGTTCCACGGCACGGAAGCATGGAACAAGTCCCCCTCCCTCCCCGGTGTATTTGTAGGAGTGTTCATTTAAGTGGGTTGAAATCTCTGGAGCCCAAAGGCACTATGAGAGCAAGCCATCCGCAAATTATGCGGATGCGCGTGCTTTCATGTTTTGGAATCGTGCATACTGTTCTACATCAGTTGATTCTATTTACCGTCCTCCAACTTCCTCCTTGTGTTTCTAGGGGCTTCGATTAGAATCCCCATTGTAAAGCTTATTTTAGTTATGGGGAATACTAACTCATGTTTAATCCATCCCGGTTGAAAGAAAATACTCATGACGTCTCTCTGGTTTTGTTTTGGTTTGTTTTCTCTTTAATTGGGGAGAGATTTCTTCTTTGAGAAGAAAGTAAATGTTGTTAAGGATGGTACTCATATATTAAATTCACCTGTTTTTCTCCCAAGGTTTATGGGTTTCTGAAATCTACACGAGTATAACACTTCGATTTCCAAGACGTGTATTTGGAGTGAACCAGGAGAATGTGGATGGGGAGGGAGGTCCAAGTAACTGCTTGCTAGATGAGTTGTTTAATAAAATTGAATAATCCTTTCATACACTGAGAGAATGTTTTGAGCAATACCCTATAAAACTCTGCCTATGCAGATACATGGGTCAACACTACATGTGGTTCATACTTGAGACATTATTGTTATATCACCATCACGGTTTTACATTTATTATTATAAAACAAGCTGCTTAGTTGACTTCCTGCAAGCAGTTCTATAGGTTTGAGAAGCTTGGTACACGATTTGGGTGGGGAAGCAGAGAACAGCTTTGTCTCCCCAGAAGCCCTTGACTGGTTTTGCCTTGAGCTAGAAATTCAGCAGGTCTAAATCGAGTTCAGCGGGGTCACTATATGTTTTCCGTGAGAGAATGAGAAAAAAAAGAGCAGGTTTTCTGGTTCCCTTGACTGGCATTAATCCTTCCACGTCATCTCAGACCTCACTGTCTCAAATACAGATAGAGCCACCTACTCAGAAGAGTTACTTATCTAGAACTTTACAGCTCGCAAAGCATTTCTACACATATTCTCACGTGATCTGTAAAGGTTCATGTCAGAGAGGTAGCAGGTCATTGTTTCGGTGCCCCAGTGTCTGAATTCTCTATGTGTGAGGAATTTTCTGTCTTGAGAGAGAGCAAAGACTTTTTCTAGGACGGCAGCTGAAAATGCCAGATGGTGTCAACTCAATCAGCCTCCGTTGCTCTAGTCTAGGGCCTAGGTCATGGGATCTAGATTCTATCTAAGTCGGTGGCAGTTGCGCAGGCTAGTGACCTAAAGGCCAGGTCAACTCTCCCTCGCTTGCCTGGATTCTCCTCCCTGTCCCTCCCTCTTTCTCAGCAGAGTGGTGGTGTTTTTCTTCATCCTGACCCTCCATCTTGGTTGTTCTGTGTTCCTAACAATCCTGAGCTTCTCAATATCCTTTTATTTATTTATTTTTTTTAAATTTTTTTTTCAACGTTTATTTATTTTTGGGACAGAGAGAGACAGAGCATGAATGGGGGAAGGTCAGAGAGAGAGGGAGACACAGAATCTGAAACGGGCTCCAGGCTCTGAGCCATCAGCACAGAGCCCGATGCGGGGCTCGAACTCACGGACCCTGAGATCGTGACCTGAGCCGAAGTCGGACGCTTAACCGACCAAGCCACCCAGGCGCCCCTCAATATCCTTTTAATAAACTACTTTTCTGCCTAACTCAGCCAGTGACAGTAAAGGAGCTGTAATTAAATCCCATTAATGTTGCCCCCTCTTTCCAGAGGAAGGAAACAAAATTCGAGGCAGGTTCCCATAACTTACCAAAGTGAGTCTGGCTTCCAAACGCATGGCTCTTTGTATCACAAAATAGACTCTAACTTGGAGCACAATACTAGATGTCCGTTTTTGGAATATAGAGTTCATAAACAAGACACTTTTAATTCGTGGAAATAAATGTAGTTAGTTTATGAGAATTTAGCTTCTCTTACGTGGCATATAGTTTCATTCAGAAAAGACTTTTTGAATACCTCCGAGAAGAATAGCATTTTGATTTGGTTATTTTTTTTAATAATTTTTTTTAATGTTTATTTTTGAGAGAGAGAGCTAGCGCACAAACGGGGGAGGCGCAGAGAGAGAGACACAGAATTTAAAGCAGGCTTCAGGTTCTGAGCTGTCAGCACAGAGCCTGACGGGGGCTCAAACCCAGAACTGGGCGCTCAGGACCTGAGCAGAAGTCGGATCCTTAACCGACTGAGCCACCCAGGCGCCCCAGGCTATTCCTTAAAAATCAAACTGATGATATAGTTACAGTCTGTAGAAATTGAACATTGCTGCGTCACGTAACTCAGACAGGACAACAGTTAAACCAGTAGGAAGGATGTGAACTAGAGATCATTGGTTTTCCAAAAGTATTTCATGGAACCCTAGAGTCTGTGAATGGATCTCTCAGGCTGTCCAAGTGTCACTCAGGTGACCGTATGGGATGAGTATAGCCCTCTGTTCCTCAACTAAGTCACTCCCCTTTTTAAAATCTGCATTAGAATCTATTTTGGATGGTTGGATTTCTCCTAAGAGTGTATTTGAAGTTAGAAGTTCTATTTATAGAAAACAGAACAAACCATGGAAAACCAGCCCCACAGGCTGTAAGTATGGGTTGGCGGGTTTGTCACTGGAGGTCGGCACCTGGAGGTAGGTGGTGGCATTTGACCTTGACCTTAGAACACGACTGATGGAAGGCAGTAGTCATTACTGAGAGAATGTTTGTAACGGCCGAAAGCGTCTTGGGATCAGTGAGCTCCTTACAAGCTTTGGGATAAAAGGCATCTTCTTGTTTCGCCACCTTGCTTTTTTTTTCTTTCCTTTTTTGTTAAAAGGAAAATCCAGAAATTTCTTTTTTTTTTTAATTTCTCTACAGCCTCTCTTTTATCTAAAACTCAACTCCGAACATGTTTTTCCTGCATCTTCAAACTCTTTATGAGCATGCGTAAGCTCTAGACGTGTGTGCGAAGAATCCACAGGATGTTCCCTGTCTTTTAGCCTCACCCCCTTAACTCATACTGCTTTACACACTGGTTTTAACTAATCGTTTTACAACTGTCTGGACATAGCATGCTTCATTTGTACGGGAGACTGGTGAATAGAGTAAGCGCTCCGCATGTGGTCATTTGGTAATCATTCTGTGCGATGTAATCTCGATATGCATTAGGGTTATTACTCACGTGACCCAAATGGAAGCTGAGTATAGCTCACTACCTCCCTGCCCCATGGCAGGATCACTGCCCCCCTTTTCACTTAAGAAAAGAGGGAAGGCAAACAGGCCATGAGATGTGAAATATCAGCTTTTATGGATAAAATGTCTAAAACCAGTGTCAGACACAAAATTTTAAATGAACTCATCTATGTTTTTATTCTAATATTCCAATTGTTATTTATGGAAAATTGGCCTGACTTTTTTTTCTATTTGTCTTAAATAACTATAAATATCTAATTGTCTCAGTAACAGGAAAAAAAAAAAACCACTTCTCTTTATACTGAAAATTGTTGCAAGTATTTGCCACAGCTAACATCGAGAAACTTCTGTTTAGACTCTGAAAAACAGAGTGCAGTTTGCAAGGGGAAAAGGTAGTGCAAATTACCTGGGGCTGTGTTCATTAACATCAACCGATTCTTATGCTTAGCTCTCAGAAAGGAAATTGTAAATTAATTAAACTTTGATTTAGGGTTTAATTTTCTTTCACGTATAATGTGCAGGTCTTTCTGGAAATAAGGAGGTAAATCGAGTTGTATAACCTTTAAAGAATGTTTTCACTAAACAATTTTAGGTTGAAAAGGTAAAAATGGACCGTGCACATAATAATTACCAACTTTTGAGATAATTCCTTGAGAGATTTGAAATTTAGTGAAAATCAGTCTTGTTCTCTTTCTGTCTCATGACTGATAGACACACACACACCCCTACTTGTCTTATTATAATTGTGTTCTTATTAACTATAACATTGATCTTAAAAATGAAGGTCAAACCTCTCAAATATTAGCATAAGCAGGAAAGAAACAAATTGGAAATAATTGAACCACTTAAAGAACGACTTCAGATCTAAAATTTACCTTAAAACTTCGGAAACGTAATAATCAGAAATGAGTTGTGCATACTCCAAACATAGCAATGGTTGAGGTCAGGCATTCCCGCATGTATTTATCTTTTACTAATATGAGGAGATCAGAATTCATGAGATTGGAAATAGACATGGTGATATTTTTTAATTGGGGTTACAAGCTAGAAATGGGGAAATGTGTCTGGGCAGGACGATTATGAACATGGAAGTCCGATACAGGTAAACAAGGCTAAGGAACAGCTTTGAACAAGTCTTTTGGCCACTGGGTGACCTAATGGTCTTCCGCATATAAAACGGGGACAAAATTAGCTACATGGAGTTTGCGGTGAGAATTGCAGGTAACGTATTCTGAATGTTCAGGATACCGTAGGCCCCACTGACCTAGGTCCTACCCAATGGCATTACAGCTAATGTAGGGTTTTTGTCATCAGGAATGACCAGTGACAGAGCTGTGAGTCCAATGAATCATCAACATTTTTCATCCTGTTATTTGTCTGGGGCAAATTATTTCCACCCAATTTAGAACATTTATATTCTACCTGTGCAAACGTAGGAGTGGTAGCTGGACTTGTTTTTCTTTTTCTGTTTTTTTTTTTTTTGTTTTTTTTTTTTTTTTGGCAGAGGGGGACATGGGGTCTGAAACTCTCCTGGAAAGATTAAGTGGACCTCAGAGCTCTGGAGCTCACCTCTGCTGTGTTATAATTGGCTGTATCTGTGGTCTTTTCAAAGTCAGATTTTCATTGTAGAGTTTCAAAAATTGGAATACTCCTAGAGCTCTCCAAGAAAACTGACTCGTTCATTTATCCTCTGTAAATCTCCATATTCCTGACTCATGCGTTTGTTAAGAGAGCATAGAAGAGGAACGTGGTCGTAAATTTTGAAAGGCGTTATTAGATTTACTGGATTACTCCAAGCTTTTCTTCATAAACAGCCCTTAAAAACTCATTTAATTTTCACATTTTATTCTGTTATTTATTTATTGGATTTATGGCCATTCATCCTCCAAAGAGCAACCAAAAAGAAAAAGAAAAAAAAAAACCCACGCGCGAACGCAGTAATTATTGTGATATGGGAAGGGTTGCTACGATAAGCCGGTGGTGAATTGCTCATCCACACAGACATCTCTGTGTGTTCCTGACCTTAAGCTACGCAATTCATCTTGATGCAAGAGAAAAGTTTTAGAAGAGTGATTTTTTTTTTCAACATTCTTGTTCAAAAATTCGATCTACCTTGTTTTTCACCAGTTGGTGACTAGTTTCCATGGAAATGGAAATGGAATAAGCATTCCTCATTTTAGATTCTCAGCTGCCCCATGCCAACTGAGAGCTGTAAATGCCATTTGGTTAACAGCAAGGATCCAGAATTCTTCCATTTTAAAGTGGCAGAGGGAGAGGAAAAGAAAATGTTTGCCAAGTCATTTTGCTTTTCTCCCTTTGAAAAGGACACAATTTTATGATTGTCTGAGCTGTTGACTGACAGTTATCAGACACGTACGATGCCTCGTAGTGCCTCTTCTGACTGATCCATTTAAATCTCTTTTCCACCCTTCACGAGGTTCCTTGCCTCTTGGTGATTTAACTGGCCTCTGATTTCCTTCCTGGTTGTCCACCTGCTGTTCCAGTGATGGGTACCGGACAGGAAAAGTGGTCAAAATGTTGGAAGGACACAGTTCGGTGTTCTCAGTGATCTGTGACCTGAAAGGAACAAAAATAATCTGTTGATACAGGGAGTGGGGGGGGGGGGGGGGGAGGCGGGGGGGACGAATTGCAAAATTCTCACTCGTGAGAGGCATGTTAGTGCCTCTCCATTTTTGGAGAGACTCTCCAGTTTTGAGTCATTGTTGCCTATAACTACCACATTTTCTGAAACTATTCCATGAGGAAGATAGTGAAGAGTATTATTACAACGGCTTTCACGTGAAATGTTCGAGTATCAACACGGTTGTTTTCCTTTGTCTTGTTTTTTGGAGCCTGAGACGTTGAATCAGTCCGGAGGCGAACATGAAACTTAATAACGTGAGCACATGATGTTTTCTTTTCTATCTTAACATGTTTAGATACTAGATTGAGAGGGAATGTGACTGAAGTCCCGAAAGATCACCCAGTGCAGTTCGGTGAGCACACTTCTCCTGGGACCTAAGAAGGAGCTCCGCTCTGTCCCAAAGTCTAAATTTAATAAAGAAAACCAGACATGATGGCTTCCAGCCACGGGCTGCCCCTGCGTCTCTAAGTGTGGTCTCACACCTAGCCAAAGCAAGTAATGTGTCAACTAAGGAAATACAATCCTTATCCTAGGCTTGCGAAACCGCAGGAACCCTTCACGGGAAACAGTACCGACGCTGGGCATGTGGTTCAGGGCCTGACATTTTCTATTATCACGTTGTATTCATGGGGGAGTATCACACGGATAACTGTTTTCGTGTCAACAGCCTGTGCATTCCAGTGTCTCGAGAAACAAGCATTTAGGGCGTAGAAAAGGAACCTGTACAGAATATACACTGGAGTTCAAGACCGCAAGCCAAAGCGGCGATGACAGGGACTCGGTAACCTCTGTGGCTGCTTCTGCCCTCCCGAGAGAGGGGAGCAAGGTCCTTGGTCTCCTACTGTTCATTTATTCTCTTTCCCGCAGTGGAGAAGCAGTATTGGGGGGGGGGGGGGGGTGCCGCGTTACTGAGATGAGCAGGTACGGGGTGGGGGAGAAAACATTAAGAATGAATCCGCTTAAATTGCGGCCAGAGTCTCGACGCATCGTGAAAATGGTGTTTTATTTTAAACAGTAAAGCGAAAATGATGAAAATACATGTCGTTTATTATCTAACAGCACATGTAGCGATAGCCATTCTTCTATCAAACAAAAATGAATCATGTTTAAAGTTGGAGTTTTCCTGTAATATTATGAAATTTGAATTTTAGTGGAGCCATAAACAGACTCCGTTTATAAAAATTTTTACCAGTTTTTTCTAAGGGCCATTTGGAATCATTTTATTGACAAATCATTCTCATTTAAAGCCACTGTCACGTTGCCAGCCTTGTTCCATTTTTACTAAATCTCCCTCTTCTGGATTCTTCTTCCACACAGCTTTCAGCGTGATTAAAGCTGTTCTGAAATTCACTGATTATATAAAATCCTGTGTCTTTTGCAAGTTCATTAGGCAATTGATTTGCTTGATTTGCCTTGTATTGTTTGTTTGCATTTTATGTTTACGCGGAGATATAAAATTCTGGATAAGATAGGGATGCTTGAGCCCGCAGTAATTTCATTAGTGATAGGATCATCCGTGAGTATCTTTCTCACTTGCTTAGTTAGGGAACCTAATAATTATGATACCCTGTTGAAGAAAATAACCTGTGGGCAGTGATCCAGATAGCTTCAAAGATGCCACTGCGGAGCCTTCCGCTCAGGAAAAGGCTCAAGTCGTCATTATTCTGGTCTGCCCTGCTAAGTATATGCACGCCAGAGGATGTATGCGAGTTTCCCCATAAACATACTCTGCTTTCACCGTTCTGGAACCACTAGGACCTGGTGTCAGGAGATCTGGGTTCATGATCTTCTGCAGTGAGCTGGCTATTACCTGAGTGAAGTCACTTAACCCATAAGAATGTCAGTTTCCTTACCTATGTGGATAAAGGTACATGGAGTGTGTGCGAGATTATTAGAGAGGTCGAGTTAAATACGTAAAGCTAAGTACCTGGCAAATAATAAGCGGTCCTTGCCACCTTTATTTTATTTTATTTTATTTTATTTTATTTTATTTTATTTTATTTATTTTGAGGGACAGTGAGTGCGAGCAGGGGAGGGGCAGAGGGAGAGGGAGAGAGAGAATCCCAAGCAGGCTCCAAGCCCGGCACAGAGCCTGATGCGAGGCTTGATCTCACAAAAGTGAGATCGTGACCTGAGCCAAAATCCAGAGTCAGACGCTTAACCTGCTGAGCCCCTGTCCCACCTTTACCCGGTGCCCCTTTACCTCCTTTCTTGATCTGATGTTTAAATTGCAAATTGCAAACTGTGTGAAGCATTTGTTCAAATGGAAACTACTACATCCGTGAAGATGAACGATACATTGTATTTTGTTGAGGTGATTAATTTACAAAAAACAGCATTCAGCATCAGTATCGAATCATAGGCAGTGGAGTTGGAAAAGGTAGAAGCCTATGTTTCTTGGTTCCCAAGAAGTCGTAAGTGGCTACGACTGTATTTACCAACTTCATGCCTAGAAACCAAAGGTTGGTAAGCCACTGACTACAGGTCAGATCTGCCCTGGTGATTCTAAGAATGTTTTTTGTTTTTTTCAAAGGATTAAGGGGTGGGGGGTGGGTAGGGGTATGGATATGTGACAGAGACTATATTTGACTCTGTAAAGCCTAGAATATTCACCGTTGGGCCCATTACAGACGCTGTGTGCCAACCCCTGTGCACATGCTCATGTAAATAGCATCATAATATAAACCCATGCCTTGTGTCACGTCTAAATAACATAGGTATGTGCTAAAATGCAGTCAGGGATATGATAAATATATGGTTTGGAGGGAGGCATTCCTTTATTGTTGGTTTTACACTTCCATAATTTTGAGAACCTTCCAACGTGTAAGGAAATGCCTCTGATAAACTCTACAAAGGAAACCAGGAGCATCTATCAATACGTGGAAAGGCTGGCAGTTGCATGGTGTAGCTAAGCTGAAATGATGACAGCTCAGTGAATACAAGGTGTTTGAGCTCCTTACCTATACTTCACCACCTCTTTTTCAAAGGGCAAAGGGGCCCTGGGACCACACACCGCCAAACTTCTCAGACCCTGAGGTTAATGCAAGAAGGAACACCAAGGGAGCCCTTGGATCAGAACTCGGTGGCCCCAGTTTACCTGTATTTCAAACAAACAGCATTACGTAATAGCCCCTTCTCTTCTATCCTTATTCTGTGCAAAGTAAGACTCAAGTCTTCAGAAGTGTTTTGACAGTTTGTTCACGATCTGGAAGCAGTCTCAAGCAAAGTGAAGTCAGAAACTCATAATATCACCTTTTGCTATCAGTTAGTCACGAACAGAACTTGAGCAAAACAACAAATATTTTTAGCCTGTTTTACAGTGTGTAGTTACTGAATGGTATCTTTCCTTGAATATTTTAGTCAAAACAAATAGAAGCCGAACCATTGAATAGATTACTGCCAAAGGAACAAAGACTTGTGAATTATTGCCTACTATTCACGATTTCCAGGCCAATGGAGTTCATTGAAACTACTTTGTATCATGTCTATTTTTCTCACTATTGAATCCTTCATAACTAATTCATTCCTCAGCCTGTGGTAGGTACTCGATAAATATTTGCTGAACGAATGATTCAGAAAAAGTAATTCATTATGGGCCAGTACATGAGAATAGTCTCATTATGTATAGTTAACTAGGTCATTATAAGAATATTCATAAAATTGGATGTTTACCCACATATAGGAATACAGGTAAAGTTGAAATATTGTCTATGTAGAGTACATTCTAGCATTTTGGTCTCTTGTTTTTGTTACTTTAGAATTATATGTACAGGGTGGTTCTCAGGATACATTTGGAGACGAGAAATACGTATGGAAAGAAATAGACCACAAAAAAATCGAAATTATAATTTGATACAGGCCATTATTTCTTTCATTATCTTTATAGATCTTTTTCCAGTCTCTTGGCATATACACTCAGTATATACTTCATATTTCATGCTTTAGTGAGTTCTAATTATGAAATTTTGTTTTAATTATGATGCCGCAAAATTATAGGAAAATCAGTTCAGGTGTAAGGAGGAGAAAGTTGTTTGGATTGCATACCAAGCATTTTCACAAACACCGACTTCAAGCCAGAACCCTTGGAGCAGAAACTCCTCTAACACATTGTACATAAACCTTGATTAGCATGTACCTGAGTCCTTGGTAATTACTTCCATCAATCTTACTACACACCCATCAGTGGTCGTAGGTTCAATCGGTGGTCAGTTGAACCCCTAGAACTCATTAGTGGTAATTAGGAGGATAAGAATATAATGTACCCGTCGTCCAATATCAGCTGTATTTCTTTAGCAAGGGAATTCACCAGCCCCAGGACCATGTTTGGCTCTTCTTCTTTCCCCTCATTGCCCAAATGACTCCTCAGCTGTACAAGAAAGAGCCATGTGAGTGGGGTCACTTTGCCTTAAAGACCCCATGCTATTAGGAACAATATTTCTTGCAAGAGCCTATACATATAGCTTCCGGGGGACACATGAGGAAAACCACACTCAGCGTCTGGTATCTACTCGCAGAAGCCCAAAGCCAAGACTTCTCATTGTGTATCCAACATCCTGGCCACAGACCTCCCACTTCCTGGTAGTTCACCAACCAGGGTTCATTTTTATCATAAGCAGTGTTGCTAGGTAGCTGATATCCCACCTTTACCAGATATCCAGGGGAACAGAGCTAGAAAGTTAAACCAAAGTAATTCCCCTATAGATAAGGAAGAAAGATCTTGTCCATTCTTTACTCAGAATTTTCCCTACCAAGATTGGAAGCCCCACATCCTGATATTATTCAACTTCGTATGCCCCTTGCTTCAAAGATGCTTGGACATAGGATGTGAATTGTCTGGACTTGAGAAAGGAAGGAAGGAGGGAAGAAGGGACTAATATTGTTAAATAAACTCATCCTTGGGAGGTTCTTTGATCATTTTCAAGGAAAAAACCAACATATTCCTGGCAGAATCCCTTGTTTACACAAAAAGAAAGTGTCATATTATTCCAGAATTGTAGATTGCAACTTAACCCAGTAAAGCAGTAGAAAAGATGGCATCGTGCTGTGCCTTCCAATTTCAAGGAAGAGTTGGAGCTTCCCGATCCACATTTATGAACTTTTAAGAGAAAACACTTGACTCCCAGCTCACTGAGAACAGACCTGAAATGAATCAGCAGGAATGACTAATTTCTGTCTATTCATAGTCAGGGGTAAGGGAGACAATTTTGCAGTCTTCCATTTGTGGTGGAAAATGAGATCAGGGTGTTCCCAAAGTGCTAACTACATAGAGTAAAAAACTAGTAGATCTCGGTTTTAGACAGTAAACAGAACCCTCTGCTAGAGGTTAGGGAGCTTCAAGCGTAGAGCTGTGGGCTCTTCATGGACCCAGTGGGGAAGGAAGAGCACCATGAAATCACTGGGGAACATAAACAAGCATGGGCAGACTGAATCCATAGAAATGAATTCATGTTTTCACATGGAAAACGAATCATGAAAATTAAAAGAAGAACTGAAAAGCATGATAGAGAACCAGTGAGCCAGGGAGAAAGGCCTCATTCCCTTATCATGATTAGTATATTTAATCAACGAGGATCTCTCATACCCCATTGCTTTGAGGATGTTGTTGACTCTTAAGGGTAGGAGGAGAGTTAGGTTAATAAACAGGTGGCTAAGATCTTTGTCAGGACCATACCCATGCACATAGGTGCTTGTCGTGGGTTTTAATGTACCTCAGCGCCTGCAATATTATATTTGAGAAAGCAACAGGAGTGAGCTAAAGAACTAGGTTTTCTGATAAACCAAGCTATTTGTTCTTTTATGTATAGGCTAGCATCGTTAACAATGAATTCAGTTAGTAATGAATAAACTATTTTCCTAGGCTTAGGCAGATAGAAGGAAGAAAAACAAAGAGGGAGATGTCAAAGGTCTAGGCTGGAAAGAGTAAAGAAGAGGGAAAATGGTGGAGGTAAGAGAACATTATCAAAGCGACATATTGACAAGAAAAATACGAGACGTCCAAACTGGTAAGGAAGACATAAAACCTTCCCTCATGCGGATGATCTGATGCTCTATGTGGAATATCCTGAAGACTCCACCAAAAAATACTAGAACTGATAAATGAGTTCAGTTAAGCCTCAGAATACCAAAGGAATATACAGAAATCTGTTTTATTTCTATGCACTAATAATGAAGAAATGGAAAGAGAAATTAAGAAAATAATCCCATTTATAATTGCACCAAAAAGAATAAAATACCTAAGAATAAACTAAGGAGGTAAAAGACCCCTACTCCAAAGCTATAAAGCGTTAATGACAGAAACTGAAGACACAACCCAATGGAAAGATCCATCATGCTCATATAACCTATGTTAAAATGTTCATACTACCCAAAGCAATTTATAGATCGAAAGTAATCCCTATCAAAATACCAACATTTTTCCTAGAACCAGAACACATAATCCTAAAATGTGCATGCAATCACAAAAGACCCTAAGTAGCCAAAGCAATCTTAAGAAACAACAACAAAGCTGGAGCGATCACTGTCCCCAAATTTCAAGACATACTGCAAAGCTGTAGTAATCAAAACAGTATGGTACTGGCACAAAAATAGACACAGATCCATGGAACAGAATACAGAGCCCAGAAATAAACTAGCACTTATATGGTCAATTAATCTACAAGAGGTGAGACTATAAGATGGGAAAAAGACAGTCTTTTCAACAAATGGTTTTGGGAAAACTGGACCACTTTCTTATGCTGTACACATAAGTAAATCAAACTAGATTAAAGACCTAAATGTGAGTCCTGAAACCATAAAATTCTAGAAGAAAACATAGGCAGTAATTTCTTTGACATGGGCTTTAGCAGCATTTTTCTAGATGTGTCTCCTAAGGCAAGGGAAACAAAAGCAAGAATAAACTAGACCAAAACAAAAAGCTTTTGCCCGGCAAAGGAAACCGTCAACAAAATGACAAAACTGACAACAAAATGACAACCTACTGAATGGGAGAAGATATTGGCAAATGATAGGGGTTAATACACAAAATATATAAAGAACTTACACAACTTAACACCAATAAACAGATAAATAATCTGAACAAATGGGCAGAGGACCGGAATAGACATTTTTCCAAAGAAGACATACAGATGGCTGGCATATGAAAAGGTACTCAACGTCACTAATCATCAGGGAAATGCAAATCAAAACCATAATGTGATGTCACCTGACACTTGTCAGAAAGGCTAAAATCAAAAAGAAATAGCAAGTGTTGGTGAGGATATATAGAAAAAAAAACCCTTATGCATTCTTGGGGGGGGGGGGGTATGCAAGTTTGTGCAGCCACTGTGGAAAACCGTTATGGCAGTTCCTTCAAAAATTAAAAATGGAATTACCATATGATCCAGTGGTTTCCCTACTGAGTATTTATTCAAAGAAAACAAAACAGTAATTTGAAAAGATGCACACACCACTATGTTTATGGCAGCCTTATTTACAATAGCCAAAATATGGAAGCAACCCAAGTGTCCATTGATAGATGAATGGACTAAGATGTGTGTGTGTGTGTGTGTGTGTGTGTGTGTGTGTGCGCGCGCACACACACACACAGTGGAATACTACTCAGCCATAAAAGAATGAAATCTTACTATTTGCAACAACATGGATGGACCTGGTATACTGCTAAGTGAAATAAGTTGGAGAAGGACAAATACCATAGGATTTCACTCATATGTGGAATTTAAGAAACAAAAGAACAAAGAAAAAAGAGACCAAAACCCAGACTTAAATCCGGAGAACAAACTGGTGGTTGCCAGAGAAGGGGATGTTGAGGGTGGGGGTGATAAGTGAAACAGATAAAAAGGATCAAGAGTACACTTATCTTGATGAGCACTGGGAAATGTAGAGAATTATTGACTCATTATATTGTACACCTGAAACTGATCAAACACTATGTTAATTATACTTCAATTACAAAAAATAAACTAAAAAAATTTTAAAAATAAATTTGTGAAAAATCTAAACATTTTTAAGAGGGCAGTATACTGACCATTTGAGTTTTATTTATATTACTGTCATTATTTCATGTTGTGACTAAAATACTCGTCTTGAATTACAACCAAATATTGTAAATAACTGGAGATTCTTCAGAACCACAATGATTTTTTTTTACTTAAGAAAACAATTATAAATTCACAGAAAGGTGCGAAAATATACAAGTCCCCCATACTCTTCATCTAGATTCCCCCGCTGATAACAACTTATATCATTAGAGTAAAATATCAAAACCAGGAAATTGGCGTGAATACACTCTATAAACCTTGTTCAGATCTTACTAGTTTTTATCTGTGTTTCGTGTGTGTATATGTGTATGTGTGTGTCAAGCTAACAGTAGTTTTAAACCTGTAAAAGAAAATATTCTGCTTTTTTAGAATACTTTGCTAGTCATTTACATGTGATATATCTGATGCTAACTCTTTGTTGGCCTATTAGTAGTTAACATGATAAAATATATTTTTCACTTTCTTATCTGTAACATACATATCTGTTAGATTTTGGAGCAGTTGATGAATGCTCACTTTTATTAACTTCCTTAAATATTGTGTATCTCTTCTTAAAGACCAAGAGGAGGATTCACAATGCCTGCTGCTAAGTATAAGAGCCGTCGTACTTTAGGGGTCCCTGGGTGGCTCAGTTGGTTCAGCGTCCGACTTCAGCTCAGGTCATGATCTCACAGCTCCATGAGTTCAAGCCCCGCGTCGGGCTCTGGGCTGACCGCTCAGCACCTGGAGCCTGCTTCCGATTCTGTGTCTCCCTCTCTCTCTGCTCCCCCCCCCCCCCGCTCACTCTCTGTCTCCCTAAAAAATGAATAAGTGTTAATTTATTTACAGCTGTCATAATTTAGAGTTCATGCTTAAGATTTTTTCAATATTAGGCTGTCAGAGCATCTCTGAATATCTTATTCTCTATAGCTATTTGTTGGTGTCTTGGTGGAGGTTGGAATAATTGAATCCCGTAGACTGGGTGGCTTAAACAATAAATCTTTATTTTTCACCATTCTGGAGGCTGAGAAGTCCAAGATTCCATTCTTGGTGAGGGCTCTCTTTCTGGCTTGCAGATAGCTGCCTTCTTACTGTATCCACACTTGGGAGAGAGAGAGAGAAAGGAAGAATGTTCTCTGCTGTTTCTAATTCCATCATGAGGGCTCCACCCTAGCGACCTAATAACCTCCCCAAGGCCCAGCTCCAGATCTCCTTACACTGGGATTAGGATCATAACGTATGAATTGAGTGTGAGGTGGGCGAAAACATTCAGTCCATAGCAGTTACTTTGAATGAGTTTTTCTGAATTCCTTCCCTGTATAATAAAAAATTTAATATTATGGGAGCCTCAGGGACTATGTATAATTGCAGTCACTTCAGAAGCTAGTATCTTAATTGTCTCACAAAACTCATCACCAAAAAGTGGACTGTGTGATTTGTCACCTCAAACAATTTTTAATTTACCTTTCTTTCCTCCCCCCACCAAAACTTTTACAAGAGATTTGGTAAAGCTTTTCACTGAAGACAGGGCAATAATCCATTCTTCTTAAGTTTTCATTTTTAAGATTCCCAGCATTTTCTCCTTCTACCTCAAGCTGAATAATTTATTAGAGAGATTCTATAAAATAGACTGTCAAATATCCTGTCATCAATAGTAATGAAGGAGTGGAGTTGCCATTAACTACCGCACGGAGTAAGTAGGGTAGCACGTAAAAGGCATGAAATCTCGGCAGCCATTCAAAGACAGGGACGTGGACCCCTGTGCCTCTCCCTGGAATAGTGAAAAGGCATCACATAAGGATTGAGCCTGCCATGTTTTTTTACCTTCCAGTCACCATCTGACTGACGGAATTTGCTCATTTGTGAAACTAGAGAAGGGATACCCGTTTTGCTTACACGAGAGGGTTGAGGTGAGAATCAGACGAGGTTACAATACTTAAAAGAACTGGAGAGCGTGGGGGCGCCTGGGTGGCTCAGTTGGTTAAGTGTCTGACTCTTGGTTTCGGCTCAGGTCATGATCTCATAGTTCGTGGGATCAAGCCCCATGCCGGGCTCTGCACTGACAGTGTGGGGCCTGCTTGGGGCTCTCTCTCTCTCTCTCTCTCTCTCTCTCTCTCTCTCTCATGCATATGCTCACACACAAAATAAATAAACTTTTTAAAAAAAGAACTGTAGAGTGTGATGTAAGCACAAGGTGGTAATATTATCAAGAACAATCTGAGCATCAGAAACGTCAGTTCTAAGCGGTATTTTGGAGAACACGCCAAATACATCATTATTTCTTGCTCTCCTCTCCCTTTCCAAGCGAGCTTTTGAAATGGCAAGTTTTCAGTCAAATTTAAACAAAATTAGAACATGCCAAAGCGAATGGGCACAGCAGATGTCAAAAGGGAATAGAAACAGTGAGGGGGTAGACTGAATCCACGAACAGCTGAAGAGGTTTCAAGAAGGAAATGCAAGAGAAAATAGTCTTTCTCCAAGATGTCACTGCTTGGTGTGTGGCTTGAATTTTGACATTCAAGCAACGCGGTGGCAACCGAAGACCTGTCGTGTGTGTCCCGACGTCTCGGGTTCATTGCTGAGCTTACTTGCAGCTTGTCTCCAAACCTCAAGCTGCTCAAGTAAGTTGATACTTCTATCCCCACTAACTCCTATGGAAGAAACAAAGTTCACAGAGCACTGTGACTCTAGGGCTATGAGAAGGCAAGAGAATATGTGAAGGCAGTATTTTACCACCTAGCAAGATACAGTCGACTATGCATTTATACTCTATACTCCCTTCGCTTCCCCTGTATGAGTTCAGAATATTGTAGGAATGAATGAACAGGTACTCTCTGATCTCATTTTCTTTCTTTTCCATCGTAGACCCCGGGTAAAACTTCTGGAGACCTTTAATTTCAGTGGTTTATTGTTGGGAACAGATAACGTAGTAGATGAGAAAACTTGAAATGGTAGAACAGAGGCTGTCATCACCTCTTTATCAAGATGCTCTTTCCGAGCCAAAATGGTTTATTCAAGTAAAGAAATTCTGTGATAGAACATTTTTCACTTACTACAGTACCGGCAGCAATGATAATAGGCCTAAGAGAATCAGAGATGTGATGCACTTTTTACTTCCTAGTTCGTCTGCATCCACTTTATATTACGTGATGTCCATTTCATTTTGCCGTTGGTCTAAATGTCCATTATAGTTTGTATCATTGGGTTACCTTCTGTGGTCTCAGAAAATAATGAGTATTAGTGTTATCATGATGATAGGCAAGGAAACTAAACGGCTAATTTTCCACACGGTGTTGCATGGGAGTTGGCTAATGAATTCCTATTTAGGTGCTGTGGGTCAGAGTGTAGTATAATGAGCATATTGTTTTCTGGACTAGAATCTACTGGAACTGTTCTCTTTGGCTGACAGTAATCTATATGCCTGTACTCTGTTATCTCTGAAGAAAGATACATCTGAAACACCGACTTTGGCCTGTTTTGTGACCTTTATATTTGACTGACATCATAAATATTCTTAATGCTGACCACCCTTGTTCTTTGAGAGAAGCAATAAACTTAATCTTGTTGACGTACTTGAACAGGTCACGATGATATCCACTGTTACATGATCTATTTTTTTTTTTGAATTTTTTCAATGTTTATTTATTTTTCTTGAAAGAGAAAGAGAAAGAGAGAATATTTGCAGGAGAGGGGCAGAGAGAGAGAGAGAGAGGGAGACACAGAATCCGAAGCAGGCTCCAGGCTCTGAGCTGTCAGCACAGAGCCTGGCACCGGGGGTTGAACCCATGAACCCCGAGATCATGACCTGAGCTGAAGTCGGATGCTAAACCGACTGGGCCACTCAGATACCCCTGACCTATCTTAAATCCAAGTCAAAACACTGAATCCAACCAAGATATAAAAATACAAAAGATGACAGGTACTTTACATGGGGTAATGATCACTGTCACCTGAAGAGAGTGAGCTGTTTGAATGCAGTTGAGCTAGCAACTTGGACCCTCAATTACAGTATGTTCCAAATATTATTTAACCAGTATTTGAAATAGATGCATCTGTGGTAGAGCGGTAACTTCTCTGTTCCCCCCAAATGGTTCGTCATTGCTCACGATCTAGAGCAATGTACAGAAATCTATATAAGAAATGTGTCTAGAAGGAAATAGTCAGTCTGTTCTTCACTTAGGAGAATTCACTGTACATTAATGACGAGCATAATATGTGCAGGGTTTTATTGCATTTGAGGAGTACAGAGCCAAGTTCGTTCTTATGTTTTAAAAATACTGTGGTCGAAAAGATACTCAATTAAATCTTTCCTACTGTAACACATCTAAAACTCCTGGGAAAAAAAGAAATTTTTAGTACATGGTTGAGCTAAGGGGATAGCTGGAGTATTTCTCTCAGAAAGCTCAGAAGCGTCACCTAGGTAGGCAATAGGTGGGCCCTCAGAATTTTTTCAGCCAATGCCAGCCAGCCTGGAGCGGGATTTTTTAAAGCACAGGGATGGCAGGAGATAAGACCTTGGTTCACTAAGGTGAGAGAAGACTTCTGCATAAAACAGAAACTCCTAATGCATCGTCCCTTCCATCCTCAAAGAATTCACAAAGATAAAAGCCTTCCGAATGGATGGTTTGCCAACCACATGGGGAAAATAATACCATGAAAACAATCCAGCAGCAAAAAAAGCAGGATTAGATTCACATATTTTAGAATTATCACATACCATTCACACATACCAAGAAATGTATGTGTCAGTACATTCAATTGAAAAGCGTTTTGTTTTTGAAGAGACTGCTCAAATTAACCAGGTGGGTTCGAAAAAGAACTTGAAAAGAAAAACCTAATGATCGATGCGAGTAATGTGGTGAATGGATTAAATAGCAAGTTAGTCATGGCCGAAGGTAAGTGTTATATAGAACTGAGCAAGTTACACAGAGAGCAGCCCAGAGAGAAAAAGATATGGGAAGTCTGAAGGTGCAATTAAAGAGTAAGGTAATTTTCAAAGGTATGAGCTGAGACTTCTGAGGATTTTTTTTTAATTTTTTACTGTTTATTTATTTTCGAGAGAGAGAGACAGAGACAGAGTGCAAGCAGGGGAGGAGCAGAGAGAGAGAGAAAAGGAGACATAGGATCCGACGCAGGATCCAGGCTCTGAGCTGTCAGCACAGAGCCCAATGAGGGGCTCGAACTCACGAACCGCGAGATCATGACCTGAGCTGAAGTCGGACTCTCAACCGACTGTGCCACCCAGGCGCCCCGAGACTTCTGAAGATTTAAACATTTCATCACTGGTTTAGGAATTGCAAGAAAGAAAAAAATCCTAACAACGTCTTAATGAACCTACAGAGTAGAAAAGACAAAGACAAGATCTGAAAAGTATCCAGAGAGAACTCAATTGCCAAGATGGCTGATTTCTCACCAGAAACAATGGAACTAGAAGACAGTGGAATAGCCTCTTTGAAGTGCTGTTAGTCTACATTTATATACCCAGTGAAATTCTTTCTCAAGAACAAGAGTAAAATAATTTTCTGAGGCTACCAAAAGACTCTCTGATGGACACATTTATAGGATGTTCTTCAGAAAGAAGTCAGTGATCCCAAAAGGGAGTTACGAACCACAAAAACAGATAGAGCAAAGAATATTGGTAAATCTAAACAAACATTGGTTATTCAAAGTAGTGGCACAAATGGATAGTTTCAAAGGTTAAAAAAATGTATAACTAGAATCATGGGGAACTTATTTGTTAAGAGGTGAGTAATCACAGTTTAAACAGTGTAGTCTGTATTGTTTGGGAAAAGTTGAAAAAAGTGTCAATGACTTTAGACTTTGTGATGTTAGGTATTTATGATCAAATAGCTACGAGAAACACTAGCTAATCATATGAATGACATCCATACAGAAATGAACATAAATATATCATATAACAATGGATATAGTCACTGTAAATATACTTACTCTCAAGTAAAGGACAAATATAGCCTAGATTCAAAGAAAACATAACTATATTGTATTTATAAGAGCTATAACTGATACGAATGTTTGACAGTCAAGGGAGCAAAAAAGGTATATAATTTAATTATTAACCTGTATCTTTATTTTAATTTTTTTTTGCTGTAGGATTCCTAGAGTTTTACTACATATTCATAAATAGTTTCACTAGCAAGATTTAATAATTCCACTCTAAATAAAATAAAAATTGACAGAACTGCAGAAAACATCAAATCCATAACACAATGGACAAGCCTGTCGCAATGGACTTACAAATAACAATTGGAGAATTAAAATCAGATCCTTAATGATCCTGTAGCACTTGCCTTAATTAGTAATAGATACAATGAAGTATAAGAAAAATGGACTCACAAAGGGAATTTGACATCTGAGAAAAAAATAACTTACACCATGCAATGATATGCAGTCAGAGACTAATGAAGAGTCACAGTAAATAATTGCTGGGTTCAGGGGTAGGTAAAATTGGCAGTTTAGGTTGCAATTTACAAAAGAAATACTATTTTACGGGGCACCTGGATGGCCCAGTCTGTTAAGCTTCCGCTTGAGCTCACGTCATGATCTCAAGGTTCTTGGGTTCAAGCCCTGCGTCCGGCTCTGTGCTGACAGCTCAGACCTGGAGCCTGCTTCAGATTCTGTCTCTGTCTCTGTCTCTGTCTCGCTCTCTCTCTCTGCCCCTCCCCTCCTCACACTCTGTCTCTCTCTCAAAAATAAACATTAAAAAATATTAATATTATTTTCCTTTAAAAATGGATCATTTTTCTGATGATTAAAGTGGTACAATCAAATGCCAGAATGGCAAGATAGTTGGGAGTACCTCAAAATTAATTCCTGTGTAGAATGACCTAAAATTGCCCTAAGATTGCTGTGTTCCAAACAACATATCTGGGAATGTATATGCAACAGATCTGGGCAAAAGGCATGAAAATGTTATTCACAAAGCAAGAAAGAGAAATTGCTAATAAGTATTTGAAAAGATGTACGACATCAAATGTAATCTGAGGGGATAGAAAGGGAAGTGACAATGAGGTAACGTTTTTCATGTCCAATTGGCAAGGATGAAAAAGATTGAAAAACTCATTCATAGGGGTTTATGGACACAAGGATTTGCTCCGATATTCTCTCCATTCTTCATATTGTCATTCAAGGAGGCTTATGGTATTTCCTTTTTGTGTGTGATGCACAGAAATTTGATGCTTCGTAATAACATTTATCCATCTTGCAGGGGTTTTTTGAGGTTGAGTTTTATTACTTTAAACATCTGAACAAATTGACGGTGTATTCTGTACTCTTTGATGGAGTAATTCCACTTCTAGGAGTTTATCCCAAGGTATAAAATGATATAAACGCTCAAGATTTTTCTTCATAGCCTTGTTAATATTAGTGAAATACTGGGTAAATTTCCAGGAATAAGTGAGTTGTGAAAGAGATTATGGGGGGGGGGGGAAGGGTGCACCATTTAAAAGATGATGTGAGTTAACAGTAAGCTTTTAAATGACATGTTGACTATTCACATAGGAAGATATGTATGACGTTACTAAGTGGATGAAGCAGGGTATTTCTCTGTTGTCTAAACTTGTGTGTGTACCTATCCATCATAAGCAGTAACTTGTTTACGTTTGCACAGATGCTAGTCATAGCCCATGATGAGTGTGGTCTCTTCTATAAAGTAAAAAAGTAATGTTTGGGCTGCTTTCAGCATATCTCTCTACATCTCAGGGCCTCCTTTTTTTTTTGTTTTAAAGTTTATTCATTTATTTTTTGAGAGCAAGAGAGCAAGTGAGCACAAGTGGGGGAGGGGCAGAGAGAAGGCGAGACAGATTCCAAAGCAGGTTTCTCACCATCAGCCCAGAGCCCAATGTGGAGCTCGAACTCATGAACCCCAACTTCACGACCTCAGCCGAGATCAAGAGTTGGACGTTTAATTGAGGAGGCACTCAAGGCCTCTCCATCTCAGGGCCTCCTTAAGCACCCTCATCTCTAAAACTGAGGGCAAAGGAATGAGCCTTGGGCTTGAGTAGCAATGACAAATACGCTATTGTGGTTATTACATCCCTCGTCTGCATCTAGAACACACAGTCGTCATCGGCCCTAGTCTCCTTTCTCTGGCTCGGCCATATCTCAGAATTCTTCTCAATACAGTGTTAGGTCAACATCTCTAATCAGATTATACTTTGCACTTGGAACTTCTCTGCCATCCTCGGATAGGATGATTTTAGAAGTCCTTTCAGTTAAAGGATTTTTTTCTGATCAAGGAACAAAGTCACTGTGGTGAGAAATGAACGGAATGTTTTTCAGAAAAAGATGTTTGCTTTTCTAGTAGCCACATTTTTAAAGAGCAGTAAAATGGTGGAAACAGGTGAAATAAATATTGATGATATATATTATTAAATAAAATATTTCATGTCATGTATATAAAACAAGTATTAGGGGATTATTTCACATTGCTTTTTTCATATCAAATCTTAGAAATCCAATGTGGGTTTATGGCATATCGCATTTTAGATGGTAGATTTTCACTGAAGATACTTGATCTGTATTTTAGTTTACAGTTTAAGAAGTAGATTCTCCTGTAGCGACATTCTTAAATTGTGTAATAATTGAATTGAATACTAGTTCTTAAATTTAAAGAAAGTTGCAATAAGGTCACACTAGTCACATTTCAAGTACTGAATGGCCATGGATGTCTGGTGGTTACCATATTGGACAATGGAAGTTGAGAGAATACGAAGAAACATACCATTTGATGTTAGCTTTCAAGGAGATTTTATATATACATATATACATACATGTGTATATATATTTCAGTAATACACAGTAAAACCTTGGATTCTGAGTAACGTGTTCTGCAAGACAAGAACCTCTCTTAAACATTTGAACTTGATAAATGAGCGATGTCTTGCAATATGAGTAGTACATGGCACCGAATGTCATGATCACACCTCAGCCGATGGTTCTTGAAATTTGCCTTGATATACGAGTGCTTTGGATGACGAACATGTTTCCGGAACAAATTATGCTCAAAACCAAAGGTTTTACTGTAATCCCAAACCGAATATAATGAAATGCTCAAAGTTTGCAGTGGACAGGCTCTGTGCTATTGAGACAGAAGTTCCAGCAACATCCACAGCTTGCTGCGTTCTTCACCACTTTGAAGTCTCAATGGTGGCAGTGATGTTTTTTGGGTTTGTAAGGATGGAGCGTCGTACTTTAGCAAGTGTGTGTGTTCTCCCTGCAGGCATGGGACCCGCTGTGCTGGAGAAGTGGCAGCCGCAGCAAACAACTCTCACTGCACAGTCGGAATTGCTTTCAATGCCAAGATCGGAGGTATGGGAAACAAACCTAGGCGGATGCGGAACCCTTTGTGAGCTCAAGACAGGGATCTGAGCGCACAGTAGTGTTCACCTGTTGCCGAAAATGACCACCTTAGCATGTGTTATTAATACGGTTAAAGGCTTTTGAAGCCATCTCCCTAAAATGTCGCAAACACAGACATGTCTTTCTTTAAAACAGGCGTGAAAAAAAATGTTGAGTCACGAAGATGGGGGGGGTCATTGACAGCTCTATCCCAAACTATATAATCGCTGCCTGGGTCAGAGAGAACTGATAACATAAATACGAGCCCATCACATCTCTAGGGAAAGAAACATTTCGAAGTTACGTCAAAACAGAAAACCCATTTTTTTTCTTTGTCCTTACGCTTTACAAAAAGTTCCTTGTAATTGACGTGAAATTGGCAAGCGGTAAAACCTCCTTTTGTAGCCCCATAATGTAGTGATACTGTCCTGTTAATAATTCCAGATTATGTGTATACATTATACATGCCTGCACAAACTCAAATAGACAGATGCCTACTCCAAGGGCCCAACCGAAGTAGTATAAATCTAGGCATTAATAGAAGCAAACTCTTACTTTCCCGTCTGTTAGCATATTTGTTAGCTGTAGCCTAGTGCCTCAGTCACACACCAATGGGAAGAACACATTATGAGAGAGACTAGAGATTCTAGTGGCTCTAAAGGTGTCCCCCCGGGGCGGGGGGGGGGGGGTCTCCTAACCGGTGTCACAGATGAATGAAGTTCCCGGTTACTAGACTGACATCTTTGTTTCCGGTACACTCTTTGTTGTCAAGTGGTAAATAGAATCGGATCTAAAAAAATAAAGATAACAGTCCTTTCTAGGGTAAGTGTAGAGGTCTTGTAACATGAAATGTTTGGGGTCTATGGTAACAGTGCTAAGGAAAGGTTTTCTGACACTGCTTGAATGTCAGTGCTCAGTACATTTGCCCTTTCTCCCCTTTATTTCACACTGAATTCTTAGAGTATGGCAGCCTGTTAACCAGGAATTAGCTGTACTCTGAGAGCATCTGCTGTGTGTCAAGGGGAAGGTTCACGAAGGAGCTGAAGAAGAGAGACAGAAATTTCCCCTGAAGAGTGATGAGGTTGCTGGACACCCGATAGTCTCAGAGAATCAAGTGGCTACGGTGGCTGCCTCATCAACCCTTCGTGACGTCCCAGATACACACAGTCCCTCACGTACACTGACACACATCCGTGTCCCCGTCATTACTTTCTAGTGCTACCCCAGCACTCGCTGACCTTCAGGGAACGAAGGTGTGAACTCGCAGATGAGCGGCCGACCTAGTGCACGGGGCTTCCGCGAGGAAATGAATGTCTGGCAATGACTCACAAATGCTCTGTCATCCCCAGAACAAGAACATACTGAGGTAGAAATTTAACCCCCAGACCCAAAGCATGGAGGCTTGCCATCAGATAAAGAAAAAGCAGCCTTTCATCTTTAAACTTGAGGAAGCAAAATTCCCATTTGTTAACTTTTGGTCAGAAAACTAGTATATTTACCCTCTCGATAGGATTTCATCCAGCATTTTTTTTTTTTCATGGACCTGCCACTCCTGCTCCAGGAAGTTATATAGTCCAGAGTTTATTTCAGACCTCTTTGTGCCAATAAAATACAGTTGATCCTTAAACAACACAGGTTCGAACCGTGCGGGTCCACTTATACGCAGAGTTTTTTCAATAAATACAGTCCAGTACAGTAAATGCATTATCTTTTCTATAAGGTTTCCTTCATAACCTTTTCTTTGCTCTAACTTATTTTATTGTAAGAATGCAATCAATATATAATACATATATCATACAAAATACATGTTCATCGATGGTTTATGTTAGAGGTAAGGCTTCCAGCCAAGAGGAGTTAAGTTTTGGGGGAGTCAGAGTCGTACGTGGGCTTTTGACTGCACGGCAGTGGGGAAGGGCTAGCACATCTAACTCTGAGTTGTTCAATGGTCAACTGTAGTTCCATTTTATGCTTTGAAATGGCAAGAAGTAAAAATTGAAGAATATGAAGCAGCCCATCTTTTTTTAGTAAAAACCGTGCAGATGAATTTTGAATATTCATGTCAAATTAAAGCAAACCAGTGGCTACTTAGGACCTAGTATATGCAGAAAGCCAGGCTTTCTACTCCCACAAAACACAGTGTCGACATGCCTTCTGAGTGCAGTTTCCATTTCATAATTTTTAAAGTGACTTGTTTTACAACCTTTGTTCTCCGTATCACCTGTTATATACGTCTTTAAAAATCCAAAAGTCTAGCAGAAAAGACAGCCAAGAGATGGAACAATCAAGTGCAATGTCTTTAGGGAGGCTTTGGGGATATTTAATGTGTCCTGAGTGTTTATTTCTATTGTTCTTTTGTAAAAAAAAAATTATATATATATAGTGTGTGTGTGTGTGTGTGTGTGTGTGTATATGATATGTATGATTTTCAGCAGAACCTTTTTACGCCACATGACAGGTCACTATATAAAAGGGTATAGTGACCTATCTGTCACATTATAAGAAGGTTCCGCTGCAGATCAGGCGCAATGTTAACAGTTCTTGAGTATTGTTGATATCAATGCTCATTGTCATTCTATTTTTTTATGTTCGTAGATTTTAGAGTTAACAGTTAAATCATTTTTTAAAGCACAAAGAAGGTACGGTATTTTTTCAAAAATAGGTTTATTTTCTACCAGAAGTCCACCTCAAACCACATAGCATTAAAGCTGGCCTGCTTTGCAGTTTTATAATAAAAATGTGTTGGTGGCCACAAAAACTTGAAATCCTACTGGATAACAAGGTTTTTCAAAGGAGTGAATTTGGACCATAAAGATGGGATTGTAAAATACTACAGTCTCTCAGTGATGGTATTTAGCTGAAGCTGAAGGAGAGAGAGGTTTACTTAATAATTAGATGTTCTGATGTTTCAAGTCTTAAAAATAAAAGGAAAGAAGGAAAGCCTGACGTTTGACCTGTAATTTATTTTTGCATATCTCTGTTTATTTTTGCCTATTAAGGTTAATAATAAATTCCTGTCTGTCGGGCAGGACTATACTTAAATGAAGATTAATGACTAAACATTATTAAAGCCCTTTGAGAATTATTTGATGCGTTCCATGCTCCAAGAGCACTCTCATTTATTATTTGACTCATAAATAACTTGGCAAAGAAATAATATATTAAGTTCACATCAGTCTTACAGATTAGGAGATAATATTAAATATGGAGGAAATTAGACCCACCTAACTTGGCCGCTTTCCAAATTTGGTGAGCTCGCTAAGGTCAGAATGCTTTATACCAATTATGAACCCAAGTTACCTAATGAAGAGAAATTTCGGGAAGATGGATTGCCTGGGGTTCTCTCTGTCAAGTACCCTCTGAAGACAGGGGCAAAGGGAAGGGAGAAATTGTGGGAACGTTAAAAAAGAGAATAACGGATAAAAAAGATTTGAAAGAACTTTTCCTCCATCGTGTACAACATAATTTACTTTCTCTCCAAGAAGGCTTCAGAAGAGTCTACGTTATCCTTTTTGGGGGGAGACGGGGAGAGGATATGCTCACATAACTGTTGATTAAGTGTATTCTTTGCCCCCCAAATGCTGTGATTGGAGTATGTCTTGGGCTGTTCGGGTGTTATATAGTGAAGCCTCTATTCAAGCTAATTCCCTTCTGTCTGGAAGGGGTTCGGATGCTGGATGGAGATGTCACAGACATGGTTGAAGCGAAATCGGTTAGCTTCAATCCCCAGCACGTGCATATCTACAGTGCCAGCTGGGGCCCGGATGATGATGGCAAGACCGTGGACGGACCGGCTCCACTCACCCGGCAAGCCTTTGAAAACGGCGTTAGAATGGTAGGTTTAAAAGCTCATGCTCGGTCAATCGGTGATGATTCTCCTGTGAACCCACCCGTGGGTTCCAGTCCTTCAGTCTAGAGGAATGAATGGAGCTCAGAGCTGAGCCGGGAAAGAGGCGCGTTTAGCTTTGGAACCGTGTGTTGCATCCATTCTGAGAACGGGCTAAGAGCTAGAGAGTTTCCCCTGACAAGAACAGAGGTGTATTTGGATGCTTAGATTTGCTCAGAGAAAATCCATTCATTAATACACGTTAATCTTGCATTTGGAGAAATAAATACTCAGCACTGCGAGATGGAGATGTGAAGATATTCAGTGTCTCCAGTCGGTGCCCCGGGTCACCAGCAGTGCCCCTCTGGGCCTCCCCCTTTCTTACTCCCTTGGCTCCACTGCTGTCCCAGGACAATAATATTTTTATGCTGCCTCCCAAGTTCCCTAACCAGGCAGCTCAACCCATCGTCATTTTCCTTGATTTCCCTAAAAAATCCACTCACCGTTCCTCCTCTGCAAAACTGACCACATAACCTAATGTAATAAAATGTTTTCTTCAAATTACAGATCTGAAAAAGCCCTATCTTATTTTAATTAATTCAGTAAAAATAGGGTTGCTGTATACTTCTAACCATGGAGGAAGGAGCATTCCATCAGAGGCCACTCCCTTCTGTTTCTTACCCGTGAATGCAACTTTGGGTGACTGAAAGCATACATTTTAATCATGATCTGGGCCCACCCTTCCTTTCCTTCACCATCTCTTTTTACTTTTTGAAATGTAAGCGGATTCCATTCTTCCTGTCCTTTATCACATCCCCTGCGCATCCCTGCCTCATCCCTAGGTCCTCTTCCTATACAGCTGATTCTGTTCCACCGTCAAGCCTCAGTGAAAATGCTGCCTGTCTCCCGAAGTCTGCTCACTGCCCAGACTAGAACTAAGTGCAAGCAATCCCTACCCCGCACCTGCTAAACTTCGCCTTCTTACTAGTGTTACGTATCGTCGTGATCACAGTGTGCTCTGTATCAGAGATATTCTTGCCTGTATTTTCCTCGTGGAACTGTATGTCCCTAGATAGCAGAGTTGGGCTCTATCTATCCTTAGGGGCTTTGAAAAACCCAGAGGGGACATGGAGCTCTAGCGAGTACTCCGTGAATGTTGGTTGAATGTCATTTAATTTACTACGGATTGTGCCAACCGCAGGATGGATGTGTATTTGGCCCAGATTTAGAGCAGCGGGATGCATGCCGTTGGTCAATGTCATGTTGCGGCGGAAGTACAAACAATAATGCTTCTTCCACCTTTGTGGGACTGGTGTTAGGGTTTGATCACAAGACCGTGAGCTAAGCTCTCTCCTGGTCATTTTGAAATAGACTGAAAGGAAACGCTTATGCACTTGTTCAGGATGCACTTCCTCACTGAAGGCTCGTTCAGGCATGGTTAAGACATACTTTCTAATTCTGTCACTTTTTAGAGACGTTAGAGCCCTCTAAAGTCATAGAACAGGGTTTTAAATCGTTGCCTAGAATTTTCCTTTCAAGGTATCTGAACACCAAATGAATGTACTCTCAAACTGGGGATTCCATGACCAAAGCCCTGGGCTACAGATTAGTGTGCCATCATCTCTCTGTGCCATCGACTGAATGGTCATTCAAGTTAATAAATCAAGCCTAGTTTGTCTTTAAATTTTTTTTTCAACGTTTTTTTATTTATTTTTGGGACAGAGAGAGACAGAGCATGAACGGGGGAGGGGCAGAGAGAGAGGGAGACACAGAATCGGAAACAGGCTCCAGGCTCTGAGCCATTAGCCCAGAGCCCGACGCGGGGCTCGAACTCACGGACCGCGAGATCGCGACCTGGCTGAAGTCGGACGCTTAACCGACTGCGCCACCCAGGCGCCCCAAGCCTAGTTTGTCTTTAATTTTCAAGTTGTATGTGTATGGCTTTTGCTATAATAAAGAGTAGGCTGGAATTTCTCATTAATATCCTTATGTTAGTAACTAGTAATGAATAATCTCATGACTGTACATACAGACAGAGAATGCCCCATATTCAAGAGTGGCCACTGAATCAGGTGATATGGACCAGTGGTTTTCAGATTTATTTTCTCTAGGGAATCTTTCAGTGGAAATCTTAACGGGAAGTTCAGTGTGTAAAGCAGATTAAACATATGGTCCTTTGGTTGAAGGGGGAAAGGATTAAGATAAGAAAGAAGATCCTCTGGGGGCGCCTGGGTGGCGCAGTCGGTTAAGCGTCCGACTTCAGCCAGGTCACGATCTCGCGGTCCGTGAGTTCGAGCCCCGCGTCGGGCTCTGGGCTGATGGCTCGGAGCCTGGAGCCTGTTTCCGATTCTGTGTCTCCCTCTCTCTCTGCCCCTCCCCCGTTCATGCTCTGTCTCTCTCTGTCCCAAAAATAAATAAATGTTGAAAAAAAAAAATTAAAAAAAAAAAAAAAAAAAAAAAAAAAAAAAAAAGAAAGAAGATCCTCTGAGGAAGTTATTCAAACTTATAGGAAGGTTATATTTAGAAACAAATCCTATTTAAAAAAAATTTTTTTTTTAATGTTTATTTATTTTTGAGACAGAGACAGAGCATGAACGGGGGAGGGTCAGAGAGAGAGGGAGACACAGAATCCGAAGCAGGCTCCAGGCTCTGAGCTGTCAGCACCGAGCCCGACGCGGGGCTCGAACTCAGGGACCGCGAGATCAAGCCGAAGTCGGAGGCTTCACCGACTAAGCCACCCAGGCGCCCCAGAAACAAATCCTATTTTTAAAAATTACTCTGTATTCACTATTAAGTACGAAATTAACCTATGCTTTATTTATTTATTTATTTATTTTGTAATGTTTATTTATTTTTGAGAGGGACAGAGACAGAATGCGAGTGGGACAGGGGCAGAGAGGGAGGGAGACATAGAATCCGAAGCCGGCTCCAGGCTCCGAGCTGTCAGCACAGAGCCCGACGTGGGGCTCGAACCCACAGGCAGTGAGATCATGACCTGAGCCGAAGTCAGACATGCAACCGACGGAGCCACCTAGGCGCCCCAACCTTTGCTTATTATAATAAGTCATACTGTAAAGTTGAAATTGAAAACAGATTTCCCACCCAACTAGATAACCCTTGTTGAGTATGAACTACACCTTTCTTTACTTGTGTATGCATTCACACAGCAGACAGGTCACATGCCTCTGCATGTTGCTAGTTTCACTTAACAGGGTGTAGTGGGCATTCTTCCACGGCAATGCAAAAGGATAGAACTCATTTATTTTAATGTTTCAAAAATGTTTAGAATATGGACATACCGTCATTTATTCAACATTTCACTGAAGATCCGTAAGATTTCAATCTTTAAAAAAAAAAAAGTAGGGTTAGCTTTAAAATGAACCGTTTACTTTTAGAGTTAAGGTAATAACAAAAGAAATCACTCTTAAAAGCAACAGATTATTCTCTGGCTCCTATCCTGGCACATTCAATTATGGAAAAGCAGCAGTGACCCATTTAAATGTGATTAGATCAACAGGATAGGGTTTTTAGCATTTAATACACATGGGCTTTGGACTTATCCAGGGTTGAGTCCAGAATCTGTCATTTACTGCTCTCTGACCTGATATAGATCAAATTACCTCTGTTCTCCATTTCCTCTTCTAAAGTCAGGGACTAATAGTACTGACTTACAGAGATGTTTTGAGTGTTAAATGAGACGATAATGCATATGAAGCAATCGGCACAATATCTGAAACATAATAGGTGCTCAAGAAATACATTTTATTTATACACGTATGTATGCATACTTTTTTTTTCAGAAAAGAGATCACGTCCTTCCAAAAAACTTAATATTTCTCTTCGATCCCCCATCCTTCTCTACCATTTCCACACGGCAGAATTCTAGATGATTCCATTGAGTTTACCTATAGTGGTGGATTAAAAATACAGTAGAAACTCATAGACTTCCTGAGTTCTTACATGCCCATATTTTGTCCTTCCTATGTCTGTCCTCACCTTCAGTTTCATTTGCCCTTAGGGGCACATCTTCCGTTTCATCAAGACAACTTCTTGATACACAGATCTATTCTACGTATCTGTGTTTGTAGTCTTGAATTTAATTTATCTTTTCCCAAGAGCTGTTTCTCTGAATATCTGGGGATATATAGTTTAACATTTTTAAAGCAGTATAGGAGTCTTCCAGGGGAAAGAAATCTCTTTGTCATCAGGCATCAAACGGCGCAGTACATCTCACGTTCTTTGAGATTATTCTAAGTTGTGTTCTTTATATATATAACGTACGTGGTCAAATATATACAAAATGGTTGCCTGAAACGTATACAAAGTGCGACTGAGAAATAAATAAGTGATTTATTGACTGAGTGACGTAAGGAATGAAGGAATAAATGATTACTACAACAGTTCCCTCAAGTAGCGAGGTAAAAAACCTATGTGACAGCTTAAAGTCATTCTGGCCCACTAGAGTTTTCACTGGATCGTCTACAAAAATAGGGGAACGGAAATGCATTTGTTCTTTCTATTAAACTTAGCGTGCTCCCACTTTGTAGTCAATGTGGGTAAAGCAGTGAAAGAGACCTTTACGTTTTGTATGCAATACAGACAAGTCTCTACATTCTAGTCATTAGACAGGAAGCAAACCTAGAAACCATCAAGACTACGAGTTGAAGATAAGTGTTATAAATGAGATAAACAGGAAAGAGGGAAGGACAGAACCGCTGTGGTTAAGAAGGATAGGGAGTCCTCTGTGAGGAGATGATACATAAATGAGGACAGTATTGACACGATGCCGGTCATGTGGAAGGAATGTTCTCTGCAGAAGGAACAGCAAGGGCAAAGCACCCCGAGGGGAGACTAATCAGGTGTGTTCACGGAACAAAATGCTAATTTGGGTGCTGCGAGCAATGTGGACAGAAAGTAGGCAGTAGAAGGTGGCTTGGAGAGGTAGGCAGGGGCCAGCTCAGCTGGGCTTTCTAAACCACGGAGGGTGTTTGCATTTTATTCCATTACAGAAAACCATCGGAGGTTTTCAGCAGAGTAGTGGCCTGTGGGGATACACAATTGGAAAAGCTCGCTGCTCTGTAGGGAAGTGTGGGAAAGTGGCCGGGAGGTAAGAGCTGAAGGTCAAAGGGAAGAGTTGATGATGAGTAGGACGGGGCGGGGGCGGACAACCACGACAAGTGACGAGGGGCGGCAAGAGGGAGAAGCCTGCGTATCAAGGGAATAGGTTTGGCTCAGGGAATCCACGTATTGATTGCATCCATTTCTCCTGCTTGCTAATCAAAAAACGTAGCGAATATCGGATTTCAAAAATGCTCCCTATGTGTTGACTATAAGATAAGCGTTTGGGTCAGTAGCATGTAACACTCTTCAAAGACTTTAACACCATCGGAATCGATCCAATTTACGGCCTTTAGAATTCATGTGCCAGCATTGCATTAGACAAACTAGGTTGAGCAAACCCTATTACAATCGACAGCTTGCTGTTTTCCCCAGAGATTGCATTTTACGTGATGCTAAGGCACTGTAAGATTAAAAGCAAGAATCAAAGGTACATAATTCGGGTTGTGTACAATGAATGATGACGATGATGATGGTAGTGGTGTGGTGGTAACCATCATAAGAATAATGATACTAAGACACTTAACATTTGCCATTCTGTCACAGTATGGTCACTCTTGTGAGCCCCCAAATAGACGATGACTTAAAAAAATTTTTTTTAATTTATTTTTGGGAGAGAGAGAGAGAGAGAGAGAGACATAGCATGAGTGAGGAGGGCCAGAGAGAGAGGGAGACACAGAATCCAAAGCAGGCTCCAGGCTCTGAGCTGTCCGCGCAGAGCCCGACGCGGGCCTCGAACTCATGGACGGTGGGATCCTGACCTGAGCCGAAATCAGACGCTTCACCACCTGAGCCGCCCAGGCACCCCAGATGCTGACTTTTAATCTTCACAATGCTCTCATAAGGTAGCTAACCATTCTCCCCGGTTTTGCAGAAAATAGACTTTCGGCACAGCGCAACAAGTCAGAATGTGGGCCTCCAGGAAATCTAATAAATTATTTTACGAGTTGTCCTTCCTGCTCTCTTTGGCCCAGCTGACCTGCTTGTATCATCCGTGACCACATATCTGAGCTTTTCTCCTGTTACCGAGGTGAATTAGGTTCTCACCTTCCATGTTAAGTCTCCCTCCTCCATTTCTTCACGGAGGCCTTACCTCCTCACCCCACTACAGGCATGGCTCAATCAATTCTCTTTTCTTTCATCGTCAAAACTTCCCTCTCATCTGTGTGACGGCCATCCACACACTGTTAATTCTATTTCTGAAGAAAGAGGGGAGACGCCCTCTGGCAGTCTTCTTGTATTTTTCCAATTGCTGACTCATTTCTTTTCCCCTTTGAAACCACTGTTCATACTTGCCCCCTACGAGCTCTTTTTCCATCGTCTCTTGAAGCAACTCGTCAGAACCCCGACCCCTCACTGCACCGAGGCCGTTCTTATCTAGACCAACAGTGACCTTCTAATGTGACACCCAGGGCTCTTCTCTGAACGCTCATCCGTCCTGACAGGGAGGCCCCGCCTGCCTCTTCTGGTCCGCAATAAAATACACACCCTCCAACCCTTCTGAACCCTTGTCTCCTTCTGTTTAGTGTATTTACTTATCTTGCCGACGAGTTGTCTCCCCCGTAAAGGCCCCGAGATGGAAATGTTTTGTTCTCGACTGTAACCCAAGTACCTAAAACACTGTTTCGTGATGAGTGACCAAATGTGTGAATAAATACACGGGTGAATTCCATGCCGGTTTGCTGCATATACTGAATGAATTTACGTAAGGATCACAGTTGCATTGCTGTTTATTGTAATACGGAAATGAGTGATTAGCTACATGGTATAGTCTGGTGATGAATGCACTCAGACTGTAGATTCCGACTCTCCAGTGGGTCTCAGTACGTGCTTACCTTCTTCAAGTCAATTGCCTCTCTCAGGATCAGTTTGTTCCTCTGTAAAATGGAGCTAAATGCTGGCAGTTACTTTATAGGCCTGTCATGACGATTATGTGATTAATACGTGTAAAATATGCAGCAGTTTCTGGAACATAGCAAAATCTCTAATTATGTTACCGGTCTTAATCATTATCACTTCTGAAAAGGCCAGGGTACTAAAAGTGAAATACTAATTAATCATGCAGAAAACTGTCATAAGTCTTGATTGTCCATAATCTCTGCATTTAATCCATTTCATATTGCTGAATGTTCCTTAAAGAAGGTAAATATACAGTCTTGAGATTATTAAGGAATGGCCAAAGTAAATGGGACAAAATATCCAAGAGAATATTTCCTGAAGTCTGAAGGACTTTCCTGAAGTCCATAAAACACTAATTAATAAAATGCCCCACAGTGGGGTAGGGGTAGGTGGAGGATTTTGCTATCAAGTAGGCTTGAAAAACTTATATGCTCCCTTTGGGAGCATAAAGGCATATGAAAAGGCTCTGAGAAGTTCTGCATTAAGGAGATGCATGTAACTTGATTCCGTGTTCTAAACTCTAACCACGCGAAAGCTTTATTTTCATAACTCGTTTTAAATTGGCGTCAAATTTAACTTCACTTTCAGTTTGAGTTTGGAACTTGCTTTGCAAAAATTCAGTTAAACCCATTCGACCTGTAGAGTCAGAACATTAGAACTGGAAACGATTTGAGTGGTTGAATCATTTTTACAAACATTTGTATATTCGTTTACTGGTTGCTATCACTACGATTCACCCTGTCTACCTTCCTAAAACGTGTGATTTCTTCTTTTCCCGGGCTACTCATCAAGTAAGCCTTTCTCTCCTGTCTTCCTTTCTGAAAGTCTATGAAATGTGTCCTCTTGTCCTCACAGTTAGAACCAACCGCTCCCAGAGGGACTTGGGCCATAGAGTCCTTCCAAAGCGTCCATCCTGCAAGCTTGAGCTCCAACTTTCAGTTCAGCGGGAATAGTGCAGCCAAAGAAGAATGTTTTGTATGTAAATCTTGCCCTTTGTCTTGTCTTTAAAACTCATCACTTCTCCTTATGACCGACAGGGAACATTCTAAGCTTCTTAGCAGGGCACAGAGGTCTCTCACAATCTTGCCGGGGGTTGCAGAATCGAAATCTTACGTGTCGTCAAAGGAAAGGACCGTTTCAAAGTTACTCTCATTCAAGCTGACAGGATTCCACTTACCTCGGTGAACCTTTGGCTCCGTATGACTGGCAGAATCCCCTGCAGGGGAAACTCTTCGCTCTGTCTACCCAGGCCGTTCCAAGTAGGAAAACGATTTTATGAAATGAATGAGGCAATCGAGAGTGTTTCAGACAGAGGTGACCTGGTGTTTGGTATCACAATAAGAAGCTAAACTGCCTGAAGTTTTCTTGGATAGACTCATTACTCGTTCATTCATTCCCGATTGCATTCGGGAGACAGTCACTGGGTGATTATAATATTCTAGGTACTTGACGAGGCGGTAGTGAAACACTCAGCCTTTGTCTTTGGGACGCTCACCATGGAGTGATGCATAAAGGTTCTAAATAAAGTGCAAGCGAATTCCCCAAGTTCCTTCAGGGACTAGAACCTGGTAAGCAATGAGGACAGACGGCATAGCACGCAATAACAAAACTTCTCGTGTTCAGCCTAGTTGCCCTGCAGTCATCTTTTTTTGCCCCATTTGGGTTATGAAACTTTAATCATCTTTGGTGAATTTTTCCACAGGCATCTCGTGCATCGACAACTTCTCCTGGTTTCCTGACAAGGATATTTAATAATCTCCTTTAGAAAATAAGCAAAAAAAAAAAAAAAAAAAAAAAAATTAGAATTGAATCTTTTCCCTTTTTTTCATAATTAGAAAACCCTGTATTCAGATTACCAGGACGTCCCTTATTATTTTACTCAAGAAATATCGCTTGAGCCCCCATTGCCTACCGTGCACTGGTTGGGCAGTTACCTTAATCGTTTTTCCGGAGAAATCCTGTAACTCATTATGGATATTGTAGGAGCATGGGCTATAGAGTTTAGTTTACCGTACTGTCTACAAGTATCCTCTCAATTCCAGATCATTTTTCTTTGAGCTTTTCAGGCTTTGGGATTATCAATGAAAGCATTCCAGTGTATTCCTAACAGAACCAATGTCAAGGGTGGGGAACAGAATTAGGTGAGGTCCAGATCATTGGCCCGGAATCGCCCTGTCGGAACCGTGACCTTCATCCTGTCCTCATCCTTGTCTTCTCAGGGGTCCAGATGGAAACCAGGACACTTGATGAACATCTATTAGCACATGGCTGGCTGTTGAGTTTCTTACGAAGTCTCTTAATTAATATATCCTCTTCCAAGCACCAGTTTTCTTTAGCGATTTACCAAATTTTACGCCTGATTAGATATTTGGAATATTTGCCGAAAACACAGGGTTGCCTCGCAGTCACACATTGTCTTTTATGTACACACATGTGCACACATACACATTGCTCCACCCTTAAATTAAAGGCATATGTTCACCAGAAGGGGAGAGAAGAGGTATAATGAGCTTGTATAATAAACGCAGTAATAATAATCATAATAAAATTAACTGATTCCACTTGGGAAGAATATATTTTTATCTGATATACATCCAGCTTTAGCAGGCGTGGCACCAGTTTGCATTTTAATAAATGACAGATTGCAGTTAAATTAGTTGGCAAATGTTCTAGAACTTTGGAATGATATATGGGTAGGCAAAGATAGACAGGGGAGTTTATTTAATATCGGTTCCACTTCATCAAAATTGACTCTAACTGGGGTTTGTTTTAAAAAATCCTCCATTAGTATTTAACTATATCCTGGTGGAACTTTGTGTCTTTAGAGCTTTAACAAAGCTAAGAAGTGATTTGCCAAATGGACTCAGTACGCCATTTTCTATTTTGGATACAAAGGGTTGTTTGTCTTTGTAGATGCGTATGTGGTTTCACGTTCTATAATCTTCACAAAGTTATCTGATATCTGAGTATGCAATTTAGATTACTATATTACTGTGAACTGTGATGCATTTAATGAGCACAGATTTATCCTAGCCTTGTATAGGTGCAAATGTCAAATGTTTATTGTCACCTTTTTTTTTTTCAGTTTTAAAGATTCATTTTTAACTCTGTGAGTTTATACTATTCCGTTCTAACTCTCTCTGTTTTATAGATGGATTAACTAGATATCAGTAATAATCCTTTTTTTCTTTGTGTTTGTTCTATTTGTGGTGACATACAGGGGAGGACATGAGGTCCTTATTACAGAAGTCATTCCAGTGTAGTACGGATGTCCCAATTTATAGGGAGAATACGAAATCATACAGGGATCATCTTAGGTCAAGTTAAGGTCCGTACCAATTCTGAATTTCTGTGATTCAGAACATAAATTTAAGAAAGGCAATGGCAATTTTCTTTAGCAAAACGTGGCAGTAACCGGGCTAAAAATAAGGTCACTGGGAAATAAACAAGGATAAATTGAACTGACTTGCTACTATCAAATGGTATGGTTTTGAAGCATACACATCTTTTATAGCAGGTTTTTTTCACTTAACCAGAGCTTACCATTCTCTTCAAGATGGAAACCCTCAAACTTCATATTCAAGATTGTAAACATCATGATTATTATATATTCTGATAGCCACTTGGGTTAGACATGAGGATGATCTTCATAGGACCTCACCAGGTTATAGCTTTGGACGCTAAGTCTTAGCAAAGTAGGCAGCCGGACCATTAAGAAGCATGAGTGCGACTCTGACTCAGTCTGTCCTCTTCCACACCTGTGCTCTTCACCGCCATGCTGGGTGAACCCGCTCCTGCGAAACGTGTCGCATGGGCCCCTGTAGGCACATTCAGCTCTCTGTCAACGGTAGCTGTAATTATGGTCATGGAAGTGAACGCTACCCCAGGGAGCTGTCTCTTCTCTAAACTCCTGGGAAGCATCATCTGGGCAAACTGACTTGGCACATTCTGAACTTCACTGTATTGTCTCTTTGTCTTCATCCCTGGAAAGTATTGACCTTGACGTCACAAAGACCCGGGTTGGAATCTCTTTGGTTTCTCTCCAGTGTTTTGATCCAGAACAAGTTACTACGTTATCAGAACTTCTGCTTCCTTAAGAAAACACGGTGATAATACTCACTTTATGGAGTCATCATGAAGACTGACGGAGATCTCACATATACGGTGCTCAGACCTCCCTCTGGTCTTCTCTTCAGCAGAAGGGCCCCTTTGATGTATCTTTAAGGACCCCAGAGTATCCACTGCAGAATCTTGTAAACTATAGAAGCTTAATATCAGCTATAATTTTTTTTTTCCAGAAGAGTGGTTTGCTTTCATTGAAATCGGCATTGTGTTTATGGGAAGAAACCGTAAAGGGCTGATTTTCTCCCTTTCGGAAATGTTATGGGCTGCTCCACAAAAGATCAAGGTGGTTATTTCGTGGAGGAGAGGCCTATGACATTCAAACCGTATGGTGGGCTTTAGACAGGAACAGCTTGCTTGCTCTGTCAGAGTTGAGCTGACAGTTGGGACCAGTGCACCATGGTGAGGCATTCTGTAACCTAACATAGAGAAGAGTCTAAACCTTTCATTATTGCTGGAATACCCTTCTGTCCTTTCCAAATGCCCTTCCAAACATTTTCAATAAATTCCTTTCATATTCCTATTGATAGTAAATGGTTTTATTCTCCGTGAAAGGAATCTTTTCAATTTTACCCCTGCAATAGCAATTTAAAGGTGTGGTATCTTTCTGGGCAGTTCCATAATAGGCAATTAACGTTAATATTGAAAATGTCCTTCTCCGTTTCATAAACCTGTCTCTCCTGAAACAATCCTGAGCATGATTTTGCCTTTGCCCTGGGATGATCCAAGATGTAGAAACTTTTCTCATGTATGTCTTCTTTTTCTCCCCACAATGGGAATGCTGGGATGGTGGATGTACCCAGAATGGCTAGGTTGGTGATGTTAATTATTGATCGTGATAATTTCAGAGAGCGTGTAAGATTTGCATATATTTATATTTTTTAGCTGCTTGCAATGAGGAATTGAGAAAGCTCATTTGCATGCCCCTCCTCCCAGCCAGTGTTGTTGGGGACCCTGGGAAAACAGCTCGACTAGGGCTCAAAATTTGGAGGCTGTGGGAGTGACCAGAAGTAAATAACAACCTGAGTTGGCTGAGACTTCAGTGAGTCAGATGCGGAAGACAAGGTCTGAGAAAAAATGGGAGGACTGACCAATATGAATTGACTCCAGAGAGAGCATCAAAAGCAGACAATTGGGGTGCTTGGGTGACCCAGTCAGTGAAGCATCTGACTCTTGATTTCAGCTTAGGTCATGATCTCTTGGGTTGTGAGTTCAAGCCCCGCATGGGGTTCCTCCCACTGGCGGTGCTGGGATTCTCTCTCTCTCTCTCTCTCTCTCTCTCTCTCTCTCTCTCTCTCTGTCTTTCTCTCTCTCTCTCACTCTCTCTCTCCCTCTCCGCCCCCCCCCCAGTAAATAGACTTTTTAAAAAAACAGACAATTATTTGGAAATTGTTGATTTGGCAAATGAGATAGGGCAGGAAGAGAAAGTGTTTTTGTATTTTTGTTTTGTCCAATCCACTGCTGTTAACCAGGTTTCCCTAAACTATGTTGTTGCGCACTTTTAGGAACACGCACTGGCAGTACTAGGCAGTGGGGATCAGCATTTCAGCCGAGGTGGGAACGGACCCATTTGGTTCCAGCTCTGCCACTCATTGGCTCTGCAAACTTCGTTTCCTTAGTTTCCTGATGGAGGAATTTAAATTGTCAACGTACGAACATCTGACGTGTCCAGATTTAAGTAATATCCATAGCGTGTTATTCGCCATTATTTCTTTTTTCTTTTTTTCTTTTTTTAACATGAAATTTATTGTCAAATTGGTTTCCATACAACACCCAGTGCTCATCCCAGTAGGTGCCCTCCTCAACACCCATCACCCACCCTCCCCTCCCTCCCACCCCCCATCAACCCTCAGATTGTTCTCAGTTGTGTTTTTTTTTTTTAATTTTTTTTTAACGTTTTATTTATTTTTGAGACAAAGAGAGAGCATGAACGGGGCAGGGGCAGAGAGAGAGGGAGACACAGAATCGGAAGCAGGCTCCAGGCTCTGAGCCATCAGCCCAGAGCCCGACGCGGGGCTCGAACTCACGGACCGTGAGATCGTGACCTGAGCTGAAGTCGGACGCTTTAACCAACTGAGCCACCCAGGCGCCCCGATTGTTCTCAGTGTTTAAGTCTCTTATGGTTTGGCTCCCTCCCTCTCTTAACTTTTTTTTTTTATTCAGCTCCACATTTTCATTATTCATTTTGAAGTTCCTAAATGTACAGAATATCTAAAGGTTAATTAATAGGAATGAAATCCTTTGCCTGAAAGCATATTTATTTCCATTAGTAAACACACCTGGGTTTTAGTGCCTCCTGGGTATTCTTCTACCTTGTCTCCACGAAAGACTGATTTTCTTCTTCCACTTATACTTTACAAACAAGCAAAGTGAAAGAAATCTTCAGTGTTGGAATACTGTTGTTATGAGCCAAGGGTCACACGGGTGGTGCACTTGGGTGAGAAAGTGTAAGAAGCTGGGTTATGGGTACCAGCCCTCAGTATCAGCCCTTCTGAAGATGGACAGCTCCGTGACGGGATTGGTTCTACCAAGCCTTTAGTACGTTCATGTTCTACTGAGTTTATATTCTGGCAGACATGGTGGGTAAGCAAGTCATTTTTTTTTTCCTTTGTGTATTCACGCAGTAAATATAAAAGTAGCCGTTTATCAGGAACCTTGAGTCTGGGGGAGTTTGGAATTTGCGGAATTGATCGTTCTTTGGTTAATATAATTTATTGCCAAATCGGCTAACATACAGTGTGTAAAGTGTGCTCTTGGTTTTGGGGGCAGATTCCCGTGGTTCATCGCTTCCATACAACACCCAGGGCTCATCCCAACAGGTGCCCTCCTCAATGCCCATCGCCCATTTTCCCCTCTCCCCCACCCCTCCCATCCACCCTCAGTTTGTTCTCTGTATTTAAGAGTCTCTTGTGGTTTGCCTCCTTCGCTCTCTTTGTAACTATTTTTCCCCTTCCCCTCCCCCTTCTTCTTCTTCTGTTAAGTTTCTCAAGATCCACATATGAGTGAAAATATAGGGTATCTGTCTTTCTCTGACTGACTTGCTTCACTCAGCATAATACCTTCCAGTTCCATCCACGTGGCTGCAAATGGCATGATTTCATTCTTTCTCATTGCCAGGTAGTGTTCCATCGTGTGTATTGTTCTTTATGCTCGTTTTGACCGTTTATTCCAAATGTCCTTTTAGAAAAGTGAGCTAACGCCAATTTTAGGTTCCCTGAATTGAGCGGACGCTCCTCACGCCGGTACTAGAACATGAACAATGTTGTGAAAAGACCCCAAATGTAGGTTGCAAGTTATAAATGTGTTTATCATTTCGCCAGAAATGCCTGCCACTATCGTCACCCGTAGTTGATTCCACAATCATACGTCAGATTCTCTATTCCCTTATAAAAGGAAGTTGACTGCACTCAGTATGCTTGGGAAGCATAGAAAATGGATTTTCATTTGCGCGCGGTCAAATTAATACGATCGCTGATAACTGCATCTCATATGTTCACTATTAAGAAGTCAACAGGGGCGCCTGGGTGGCGCAGTCGGTTAAGCGTCCGACTTCAGCCAGGTCACGATCTCGCGGTCCCTGAGTCCGAGCCCCGCGTCGGGCTCTGGGCTGATGGCTCAGAGCCTGGAACCTGTTTCTGATTCTGTGTCTCCCTCTCACTCTGCCCCTCCCCCGTTCATGCTCTGTCTCTCTCTGTCCCAAAAATAAATAAACGTTGAAAAAAAAATTAAAAAAAAAAAAAAAGAAGTCAACAGAACATCAAAAAAAAATTCTTAACCTACAGGGCTTAGTCATCTATTGTATACACAGCAAATCAGGATAGAGAAAGCCTGATGTGGGGCAGAAAAGATGTGCGAGGTCGAGATGGAGGAGAAGAGGGACTGAAGTCGTATCACACAAGAAAACGTAGGAAGACGAAAACGGGACGAACTCGCTAATCATTCACACATGCCTTCTTTGCCCCGCTTTGAGTACATTTGCTTTTTCAGTCCTTGTCAATTATCGAACTTGCTGGGACAGGGTAAGTAGCACAGAATAAGAATGGTGGAGACACTCCGATGGAGTATGTTTTGTCAGGTCAGTCTGTGGGTCTTTTGACAGTCCTTCCTCCAAATTCGATTTAGGGCTACATGGCAGCTGTGGGAGTAGGCATGCTAAGGCAGGTATGGAAAGATCAAGAACAGCACTGGGGCGGGGGCCGAAGGAAAACGGGACCTCAGCAGGTGTTGGTGGAGGACGCTTTTGTTTGTCAGCTATCTGTTGAAATCATCTTGGGGAAGCATTGGGAACCATATTCAGTCCTAGAATTTGTACTTGGAAACGAGTAGAAATAGTGAGCTGTTGGCTGCATTCAGATGACCAAATAAGTCATAATTAACAACAACTTCTGAAAGTTTTTTAAATGTGTATTTATTTTTGAGAGACAGAGTGTGAGCAGGGGAGGGGCAGAGAGAGAGAGGGAGACACAGAATCCCAAGCAGGCTCCAGGCTCCGAGGTGTCCGCACAGAGCCCGACGCGGGGCTTGAGCTCGCGAACTGCGAGATCGTGACCTGAGCCCAAGTTGGACGCTTCACCGACTGAGCCACCCAGGCGCCCCAGTTTGGTTTTTAAATACTTAAAGTAGTTCTTCTGTTTAACTTAGTAATTCTTAGAGCATAATGAATATGGGTGGCTCAATCAGTTGAGTGTCTGGCTTTGGCTCAGATCATGATCTCACAGCTGATGAGTTCGAGCCCCACGGCAGGCTCTGTGCTCACAGCTCGGAGCCTGGAGCCTGCTTGGGATTCTGTGTCTCCCTCTCTCTGCCCCTCTCTCCCTTGCACTCTGTCTCTGTCTCTGTCTCTCAAAAATAAATATTGAAAACAAAATTAAAAAAAAAATTATTATTATGTTTATTTATTTTGAGAGAGAGACAGAGTGTAAGTGGGGGAGGCACAGAGAGAGAGGGAGACAGAATCTGAAGCAAGGCTCCAGGCTCCGAGCTGTCAGCGCAGAGCCTGACGTGGGGCTCGAACCCATGAGCGTGAGATCGTGACCTGAGTCGAAGTCGGATGCCCAACCGACTGAGCCACCCAGGCGGCCCTGAAGACAAAATTTTAATAATTATTCTGAGAGCAGAAGCAGAATCAAGTGAAACCTGTATACTCTTTACATCAGGCACTGTGACTCGTGGCTTGAGTAGATCATAAAAATACGGGTTTCACGTGCTTATTTTCTGGGTGAGGGAAGATACCACAGTAGTGGCCCGACAAAGTTAGCACTTTGGCATGGGATTGTTTCTGACAAAGCGGCACTTAACTTCCAGATCCCTAACCCTCAGAGGGCACATTTCCTTTGACTCATTAAGAACATCTCATTATCTGTCTTACTCGATTCTCTTATGTTTCGGTGTAAAGTGGCCCACTTTATTCCCTGGGTCCAAATAAGTCTCAGATACAGCTGACCCTTGACCAACGTGGAGATTAGGGACACTGACCCCTCCCTCCCATCCCCCGCACAGTGAAAAATCCATGTGTAACTTTTGATTCCCCCCAGCACTTAACTACTTGACCGGAAGTCTTAACCATTAACACACAGTCGATTAACACCAATTTTGTGTGTTATGTGTATTATATACTGTCTTCTTACAACAACGTAAGCTAGAGAGAAAAAATGTTATTAAGAGAATCCTAAGGAAGAGAAGGTACATTTACGCTCCTGTACTGTATTTATTTAGAAAAAATTCACCTATGAGGGGATCTGTGTGCACGTCAACCCTGTGTTGTTCAAGGGTCAGCTGTGATTAATGTTCCCACCCCAGTCCCAGTCTTGCCTTAATGAACGGATTGAAGAGACAGTCGTAGGCTTTAGTCTGTCCCAGAGACGTCTTATTGACATCTGTATCATGACTGCATTCCCTTGGTGCATCCCCAAAGAAGATTCTGCGGCACTGAGCTTCGCCAGGGTTGTCTCCAAGGCATTGGGAGCTGTGTGACCCCCTGATCCTGATTTGTTCTCAATTCCGGATTGTATTTCTTGGATTACTTCTTAGGTCGCTTTTAAGAAGCTTTCGCTTCCACGTGAAGTGTCTGCTGCTAACGATCATGATTCAGAGGGTCGTTAACTATTGCTTCAACAAGCAATATGTATTTTAGAATTCTGGGACAGTTTGTGTGACCACCACAGATACCTTCCAGAAGTGTGCTGTTGTCATTTTGCCTTTACGTCATGTTTCCAGACTAGACCTGTTTCTGTCAATGAACCTGCTTCATTAAGGAACAAGGTTGATTTTGTGAAAAAGATGATCGATTTTGTTAAAAGAGAGAGAGAGAGAGAAGCCATTCCTTCTTCATATCTCAGCTACTAAATCGTTGTGGGTATCCTTTCTTTGCCCACCCTCTTCCGGCCTGAAGCCCCTTTATCTGTGATCCCGGTGTGGAAGAGCTTCCGCGGCGGGTGGTGGCCTTTTGTCACTGAGAGCAGAGCGGTGACGGACTTTGGTAACGGGGTATGCAGGCGACGCTTGGAAGACATTGCAGGCAAAGGAACGTGTCTCATCCGAAACATCATACGTTCCATTGGCCTGCCTCTTCCTGTTGACGCACATAGACACGTGCATTCTGATCAGACTTGTCGGGACCTCCATTCCCCACATCCACCACATCCTTGTTATAAGATGGCTCGCCTGTTACTTAGTGGTACTCGGTTTCCTAATCTGCAAAGTACGCATCTCACTTAATGGTATTGCTCTGAATTAACTCATATTTGTGAAAGCACAAGCATGGTGTCCGGCCACATATTTTTTTTTTTTTTTTTTTTTTTTTGGTATGTGGAAGTCTCTGGTCACTTACTCACTCCCCTTTAAGAATCCTTTCTAAGCGACGTGGGAGAAGAAAATAATATTAAAATACCAAAGAAAACCTACCTGTATTGGCTGAACGAGGATCACACCCTTTTAAAGAAAGAAGTTTGGGGGCGCCTGGGTGGCTCGGTCGGTTAAGCGTCCGACTTCAGCCAGGTCACGATCTCGCGGTCCGGGAGTTCGAGCCCCGCGTCAGGCTCTGGGCTAATGGCTCGGAGCCTGGAACCTGTTTCCAATTCTGTGTCTCCCTCTCTCTCTGCCCCTCCCCTGTTCATGCTCTGTCTCTCTGTCTCAAAAATAAATAAACGTTAAAAAAAAATTTTTTTTTAATAAAAAAAAAAAAAAAAAGAAAGAAGTTTGGTTCCATCAAACTCTCTAGCTTTCAAAACCTGGCTTAGGGGCTAGGGTTTCATTGATAATGCGGCGTAAAGTAGCCTTTTCTGACCTCCTGAACCACAAGAAAATCCAGGTCCTCTCTAGCCTTTACGAACAAAATTATGTGGTATTATAAATTGATTTTTGTAGGGCCTACACGAGAAGGAACGCATGCACAATTAAACACACGATGAAACAGAATAGTTAGCGTTTGGTCTCATGGGTCTAATGTGGATTTCACGAAACACTTTGCCGTGAGTTTACTAACTTTTAACTTAGCACTCAGTTGAAGTGGAGGGCTTTGTTTTTTTCTTTTTTTTCATCCCAAGCCATATTTAAATATGACCGGTGTGAATCACAGTACTTTACCAAACTAGAAAATGTCATTTCCTACACTTTGGGGGAAATACGTTGTCTCAAAATTCTTTTCTCTTTATGCTATTCTGGGCACCTGCCCTTCCCCCTACATCCCACATTAAAATTTAATTCTTTTTTTTTTTTTTAATTTTTTTTTTCAACGTTTATTTATTTTTTGGAGGACAGAGAGAGACAGAGCATGAACGGGGGAGGGGCAGAGAGAGAGGGAGACACAGAATCGGAAACAGGCTCCAGGCTCTGAGCCATCAGCCCAGAGCCCGACGCGGGGCTCGAACTCCCGGACCGCGAGATCGTGACCTGGCTGAAGTCGGACGCTTAACCGACTGCGCCACCCAGGCGCCCCAAAATTTAATTCTTAAATTACTCTGAGTTTTTGGAGAAACGTCCAGATCTTCTTTTACCACATATGTTTTGGTTTTCTGACGATTGCACACTGATGAAACGTGCCATGCATCTGTAGTAAATAAATCTCTGAATTGCTAATTGTTTCAGATTAACCCCATAGATCTTTAGCGCAGGTCTGTATGGCATTTTCAGCTCACAGATTTAGTCCGTTTATTTCTGGGGCTTTAATCACACGTGCTTTTAAACACACGCTTTTGAACACGCGTGCATAAAAGTCACAAGGCCTCGTGGATAGTGTGGCTATCAGCATCTCTTTATTCTGTCACCTCCATGGGGCGGGGGGGCCGCCCTTTATCTCCTCACGTTGGATTCATCAGCTCAGGCTGCCATACTGGAATACCACAGACTGGGGGGCTTAACAACAGAGATGTGTTTTCTTGAAGTCTGGAGGCTAGAAGTCTGGAAGTCCATGATCAAGGTGCCAGCAGAGTTGGGTTCCGGTGTCACCTCCCTCCGTAGCTTACAGACAGCCTTCACACAGCCTAGCCTCTGTGCACTCGCTCCTGGCTTCTTTCTTTCCCTATAAGGACACCAGTCCTGTCAGATGAGGGTGCCACCATTGTGACCTCATTTATTCTTGATTACCCTCTTTAAATGCCTTATCTTTAAATACAGTCATATTGGAGGGTGAAGGCATCAGCATATGAACTTGAAGGGGAGAGGACACAACTCATTCCAGAACACATCTTGGGGACAACACCACATGTCTCCCATTAGATTCTCCAGATCCCTTTCCCCCTTCTGTCCATAAGCTCCGTGCTCAGGGGTACTGATCTCTATGCGTCCCAGTTCCTCCGGCTTCTGGTGGGGGTCAGCCAGTGGGATACACTGGCAAGAAATGGGAGAGAAGGAGAAAGAGACTGGGGTCTCGGTACATATTCCCTTGACCCCCTTCTGTGCAGGACCAACATGGGTTGGCATGTCCCCGATCAGTTCTCAACTTCTACTAGCCCCTCTGTTTCCAGTTCCAGTGACCCCCACTCCTCAGCTTCCTTCCTTCATGAGGGGGTTAAGGGTGATTATTGACCTCATACTGTCCTTTGAAGTTTCCCTTCACCATGCCCAACCGTAACATGATTCCTTCAAATTATGCTTGATGGAAGGATGTCACCTCTGTCTGGAAGGCACATTTCCAGAGCCGGGGCAAACCACTGTTCTAGAAACCAAGAGGATCTCCAAAGGACTCCATGATGACATCATCGCTCCTTCACAGTGGTGTCACCTCTGGACGCTGCCATAATAGAATGACTTGGGGTCCTACTTCTAAGGGAGTCCTGCTCAGGTGGGGATTTCCGGGTGCACTTTTGCATCTGAACCTATGTTCTTCCCCCTGAGAATGCTCAGGACCATGTATGCATCCTTTCCTTCTCGTTTGAATCCTGCTGCTACCAAGTCTGGAGAGAATCTGGAGACTGGTCTGTCATTGGTTCTACTGCCAAACTTCAATAAAGACACTGGAGACTTGGCTAAAAACACTACAGCAACCACTAGCCTTCTCTTTGCCCAAAAGAAGATTGTTGTTAAGGGTTAAGGGCACAGGCTTTAGCTCCACTTGGATTTCAAGCTCTGGCTCTGGCATTCATGAGCATTTCTGAGCCCCAGTTTGACCATCTGTAAAATGGTGATATAGATTTGAATTACACAGAATAATGTTTGTACGATGTTTGGTGCATAGTAAGTTTGTACAAATGTTAGCCTCTATTGTTTTTAGTGCATAGTGCGTAACACCCCTCTTGCTCATAAAATAAAAACTACCTCTTAAGAACTGGCCCTCTGAGGGGTGCCGGGGTGGTGCAGTCAGTTGAGCGTCCGACTCTTGGTTTCTGCTCAGGCCATGATCTCATAGTTCGTGGGTTCGAGCCTCACCCCGGGCTCTCTGCTGATAGCATGGAATCTGCTTGGGATTCTGTCTCTCCTTCTCTCTGTCTGTCCCCGCTTGTGCTCGCTCTCTCTTTCTCTCTCTCAAAAATAAATAAATAAACTTAAAAAAAAAAAAAAAGAATTGGCCCTGTGTTTTCCCTCTTAATGTGGAAAACATTAAGAGGGAAATAAGTGTGTTTGTTTCTATTTATAAAAACCCTACGTGGTCATGGAAGGGTGGTGTGAAAAAGAAAACTCTTTCCTATTCTTACCAAACAGAATAAGTTCTGTTACATTATCACTTTATGGCAGCTGTATGCATATAAGTTTATAAACATTGACTTCTTTACACATGCACACGCATCTGCACACACACACACACACACACACACATACATTTCTTTAAACTGAGATCATATTATATCATTTTGTATCCTCCATTTGTAATTACATTGTGAACATAAAAATACCTGCTAAATATTTTCTCGTTAAATTTTCTTTTTTCAATCAAACAAGTTTGGGCGGCGCCTGGGTGGTTCAGTTGGTTGAGTGACCGACTTCAGCTCAGGTCATGATCTCATGGTTTGTGAGTTCGAGCCCCGCCTTGGGCTCTGTGCCGACAGCTGAGAGCCTGGAACCTGCTTCAGATTCTTTGTCTCCCTCTCTGTCTCTTGCTCCCGGCTTGTGCTCTATCTCAAAAATAAATAAATAAACATTTTAGAAAATCAAGTACGTTTTTAAAGATCTTTTCATTGCATTTCTGTGTGCATCATAGGCACATAGTCATAATTTTATACAGGTACACAAATGTGATTGTGCTATATGTGCCTTTTCATAGTTTTGTGGTTCTTAATCTATTATCGGTTACAGTGGTATTTAAACCAGAGTGTTTTGGCATTACGTCATGTGTTCTGTTGACCTGTCAGATAAAGCTCCAATGTAATCGTGCTTTTCGCCACAGCACAGCCTCTCAGTTAGAGAGAGGGCACGTATTGATGATGAATTTGACCCTTCCTTCTCTGGCTATGATGTTCTGTCTCTGAGGTAAGGAGATGAGGCACCGGGGTTTCTCAACCTGGCCATCTACACCATAGTGAGGAGTTAATTCCTTCTGGAGATTTTCAAAGCATTGAACAAAATCCTTCGTTTATGATGGCTTGGTGCTTTTTGTATCCTTCTGTACATTTCATGAATATTTTGATGGGAAACTGAAAGTTGATAAACCAGACCCAGCTGTCTTGTGGCAGTAGCATCCAGAACTTTCTCTCCCTCTCTCTTCATGAATATTTCCCATTCCTGTCCGATCATACTGCATTTTTCCACACTGAAGGACAAAAAGAAATCTATGTGCAGGTCAGTCAAGTCATGTCATAAATATTCTGTTCCTTGAGGTTTCAAGGTCACAGACAGTTTATCAAGGATATTTCAAATTCTCCGTCGTCTCTCTTTCCTTGGCTCTTTTACCAGAAATTCCAAAATAGCAGCCCAAATACTTCCCTCCACCTGAGACCATAAAAGCTAGGGCCTCGAAGCAAGGAAGAGGTTCAGCCGTCAACAGCTTTGTCACTTTGGTTACCACTCTCTCATGACCAAATGATAGATTTTGGCCTCTGTGTCCGCCAGTGTGATTTCTGGTTTTAAAAAGGTAAAATTTCTGAGGGATTCAGCTCTGACAGTTCAGAGAACTGCTCTTCACTTTGGCTTATTTCTGCCTCTTCTTCTGCAGATCTCCCCTTATGGAACCAAATCGCCATTATGCTTCGGTACATCTATGTTCTACTTTGGTTCTTCTCTTTTTTTATTTCACAACCTTAGGAAAATCTTCAAGTACATGCCAAGTTTTGGCCTAAAGAATGTAACCCTATCTCCTAGCCTTGTAAGAAAGAATTCATGGATCTGGTTGAAGAAAGGTATCTACACGCAAATATGTTTGGAAAAACATCAGATTGTTTCCACACCCCCCTTAGAGTTTTGCAATGGATGATCACTTACTAAGTTCTGCAATAGGGGAACCTGTTTTATCTTGCTTAACTTAGACTTTCCAAACATTCTTAACCTTGGAGTTCTTTTATTTCTGGTAGTATGCGTTAACATCCTTCATAATTAACGCCCATGCCGTACATAGGGGAGGCACAGCTCTGGAAGGCACATAGTCCCTAATTCTGCTGCTCACTGGCGACGTGATCTCAGGGTAAATACAAAACTTCTTCACACGTCCTATCGCTCGGATGTCAACTGAGGGAGCATAATGGCACCCATTTCACGTGGATGAAGATTTATAGCACTATTACATGTCTGTGGTAGTTACAACTAACAGTATTCCAACTCTGGGGTCTGGCTCTTCGGGTTCCAATTTTGTCCCTCCGCTTCCTGACCTTGGGAACATTTCTTAACTTCTGTAGCTCAATTCTTCATCTATCCAATGGGGACGAAGATTGTACCATTCTCACAGTGTTGTTGGAAGAGTTCGGTCTGATTCACGTAAAACAATTATAAATGTGCCTGGTCCGTGGTGGGTACCTAATGAACGTTAGCCGTGTTAGTGTCATCATTGGTGCTCTTGTTACGTCTGTGAGTGTATCACGTGAAACGGATTATTTTATTTATTTCAATTTAAATCCAAGTTAGTTAACATATAGTGTCATAAAAGTTTTAGGAGTAGGATTTAGTGATTCATCACTTACATAGAACACCCAGTGCTCATCCTAACAAGTGCCCTCCTTAATGCCCATCCCCCATTTAGCTCATCCCCCCACCACCTCCCCTCCACCAACCCTCAGTTTGTTCTCTGTGTTCAGGAGCCTCTTATGATTTGTCTCCCTCTCTGTTTGTATCTTATTTTTCCTTTCCTTCCCTTCCCCCGTGTTCATCTGTTTTGTATCTTACATTCCACGTATGAATGAGATCATATGGTATTTATCTTTCTCTGACTGACTTATTTCACTTAGCGTAATACATTCTAGTTCCATCCATGTTGTTGCCAATGACAAGATTTCATTCTTTTTGATCCCCAAGTAATATTCCATTGGACGTATATACCACATCTTTCTCCATGCGTCAGTCGCTGGACATTTGGGCTCTTTCCATACTTGGGCTATTGTCGATAGTGCCGCTATAAACGTGGGGGTGCATGTGCCCCTTCGAACCAGCATTTCTGTATCCTTTGGATAAATACCTAGTAGCACAGTTGCTGGGTCATAGTGTAACTCTACTGTTAATTTTTTGAGGAAACTCCATACTGTTTTCCAGAGTGGCTGCACCAGTTGGCTTTCTGAAAGGGATTATGTTAGATTTTTTTTTTATTGGGGTGTAATTGACCTATAACATCGTATTAGTTTCAAGTGTACAAAATAATGCTTTGATGTTTGTATATATTGTAAAACGAACACCACAGTGAGTCTCGTTAACATCCGTCACCAGGCATAGCTACATTTTTTTTTGTCCTAGTAATGAGAACTTTTAAGATCTACCCTCTTAGCAGCTTTCAAATAAGCAATACAGGATTATTCTCTGTAGTCAGTCACCAAGCTAGACATTACATACACATTATTTTAGTTCCCAAAAGCAGCTCCTCTCACCTCAAGGAACAGCTTAAATCCAGCATATTATGAAAAGAGTATCACAGCCCTCCTCTAGATATTTGATGGTGCCTGTTGATTTTGACCTTCTCTCCAATGTAGAGTCTGTGATCTGTATTTTCCATCATGTAACTTTTTCTGTTTGTGAACAGGGGCGGAGAGGCCTCGGCTCTGTTTTTGTCTGGGCCTCGGGAAATGGTGGGAGGAGCAAAGACCACTGTTCCTGTGACGGCTACACCAACAGCATCTACACAATCTCCATCAGCAGCACAGCTGAGAGTGGGAAGAAGCCTTGGTACCTGGAAGAGTGTTCGTCCACGTTGGCCACCACCTACAGCAGTGGAGAGTCCTACGATAAGAAAATAGTACGTGGCATTTGCATGTCATGATTTATTCATTTATCTTTCACTACGAAATACAGAGGAAAGGGGCGCCTGGGTGGCTCAGTCGGTTAAGCGTCTGACTTTGGCTCAGGTCATGATGCCGCGGTTCATGAGTTTGAGCCCCGCGTCGGGCTCTGTGCTGACAGCTCAGAGCCCGGAGCCTGCTTCAGATTCCGTGTCTCCCTCTCTGTCTGCCCCTCCCCTGCTCACATTCTGCGCCTCTCTCTCTCTCTCTCTCTCTCTCTAAATAAACGTAAAAATAAAAAAAAAAGAAATACAAAGGAAGAACCATAAACTTATACACAAAAGTAATACATGGAAATAGGCAAGTAATATGTGGAAATTAGCTGCTGACGCAGTACAAGTATTTGTAAGTTTCGTCATTCTGTTATTGGAAGTGCTTATCTGGGCCATTCGATTCCAGCATTTGATGTGGTCTTCGACATGAGTAAGCTTTAGTTTTATTGAAGACAAATGAGCAGTCCACTTTGACCTTGCGAGTTAGTGGTAGAGAAGAGACCAGTTCCGACACTCAGCCTACTTCCCTTATCCCTCTGTCCCCATACTGCCTTTGAAACTTACCTTCAGCGCTTCGGTTTCAAAGTGGGTCTGACTAATTCCGTGGGAACTAAACCGATCAAAAGGTGCTTTTCTACTACTGAGGCACCAGCTCGCCTGAATGAAGAGCGCAGAAGTCCTACGTGATCGCCCGCTTACCCGCGTGCCCTGCTCTCCGTGCAGACAGAGAACTGATTGAGAGTTCAGGTTGCAGGACCAGCCTGCTTGGGTTTTGTTCACTGTTGAACCATTTACTATAGCTGGGTAACGTTAGACACATTACTTAATTTTTCTGTCTCGACAAGCCTCATCTGTAAAAGGTGAGCATGTAATATTGCATGGTTTATGGCATTATTATTACAAAGATGATGAAGAAGTAAATAAAAAGGGCTTTGCATACTCCTTGAACCACTGATGCCCAAGGAAGTTCTGACTTCTGGGGTGCCCAGCGCCGTGCCTCTGGTTCTAAATTTCAAACACCTTTGCATTTTGCTCTTTTCTTGATGATAGTTTTGTAAACCGTCTCAGGATTTGTCTCTCTAAAGTGAATCTAAGCTGCTTCACTTGACATTTTTTAGCATTTAGCGAAGACCCTTCTCTCAGGTCTTGTAGATTCATGCAAATTTGGGTCGCATCTGATTACACGGGGAGGAAACACAGCACTCCCTTCGTGGAATTCGCCATCCACATCCATTTGGGTCTTCTTGATTATCCTGGTTATCATATAATTTTCATGTGTGATTCCTTAGCTACTTTTCCCTACCTTCTTTAGTTACATTTTTCAGATTGATTTAAATAAAAATCGCCTACCCATATCCATATCCCCTCTGCCCCTAGCTTTCCTTAATTCCTCCACAATAACTGGGTTAAAAAATATGTCCGTGAATCTACCTTTAAGCACCTCCAACATTCATCAGTAAACATAACCGTGCAATACAAAGTAAAATATCAAAGGAGAAAACCCAGGGATGACAAGCACCACAGTTTCCTGGCTTTCTTAATGGGAAAGCGATGTTCCGTGATTTTTTACCTTCATTATGAAAATGTTATAATCCAGGAGTGCCACTTTTGCTCTCAAATTTGCTTGTCTCTCAGAACTCGCGGTCAAGGTCCACTAAAACTCAGTGGCATCCGTCAGTTCTGCACCATAAAAATCCTGATGGAACTCTCTGGAATAAGAGTTCTCTTTCTGTACCTCTCGAAGTCTAAAGGCAAATTTGCCATTGCTTCAAAGTGAATATGCCCGTCGACTCCTGTTTGCCTTGTGTGGTGTTTGCCATGGAGAGGGTACCATGAAGTTCCATAAATGCCTTTCTTAAGAGAAATGTACAACCCAGTGGGCAAAACATCAAAGGAGAAGAAAAGGTTTTCTGGGTCCTGGATGGGAGAAGGCAAGATGGACAGACCTCAAAACCTCTGCGTGAGATTTACTCCCTAGACTTGACCTTCCTAGCCCCTCATCATGCTGTGATGCTATGGTGGATGCTGTGACCACCCCCCGCCCCCAACGACAGGCAATCATTTAGGATTCTCCCAGGGACGGACAGAATGATCCGTTCACTGGATGGATTCATTCAGCCATAGACTACACTTTCCCCCTAACTGCTGCTTCTGATACCAAAACCTTTGCTGACTCACTTGATATATGTAACCTATTTGTTTCTCACTTCTGTTAAATCTCTTTCTCCCATTTTCGTAGCAACAATTTATTAGTAATTTTTCTCCATCCCGTTCTTAGAATCTCTTTATATTGCCCGAATCTGCAAATTACCGTAAACTGCAGAGGAATTTGGGAGCTGTTTCAAGTTAGAGTCTCCAGCCTTAGACCCATCTCTCAGTGGCTCAGTGACCCTCAACACTGCAATCTGTACCCCCCACCCCCCCGAAGAAAGGCACTTTGATCGTGAACGTGTTAACAGTTTGAACATGAGTAGAGTTAGCAACAACACCGGCCTTTTATGGTCCAGCTGACCCCTTTTCCTTCTAGATGTCAGAATGACAAATAATCCTGCGACGTGCCTGGGACCTTTTCTTTACCAGGCTTTGAACCAAACGCCGGTGGGCCCTCAGAGGTGCCCACTTCCTGTCAATGGCATTGTGATTGAGCGTTGCAGGAATGGTGGTGACTGTCCCCCCTTTGTTCTGGGGCTCTCCTCCCTGGGCCATTCATTTCCTTGTGCCATTGCGGCTTCTTCAGGAGAGCACTGTTGTCATTTCTTGTCTGTAGAGCCCCATTGTGCTTTGAACCAGGCAGATGCTAAGGATTCAGGAGAGAGGAAGGATCGCTCTGCTTCAGGAAAAGCACTTTTGTTCAATAAATTTGACTTGTCCCCAACAGAATGGTTTGCAAGCAGGAGAACCTGGCCCTGGGTTTCAGATCGGCCACATCTCTGTCCCTTGGTTTCCCACCACGACTGTTGGTACAGTCGTGGACCTCGGTATTTCATTCATGCTTTAATCGATTCAGATCGGTAATGGTCTTATATCTTATTACAGCACGTGAAGCATCCAGAATAGCAAGATTACTACAGTAAGAAACTCCCCTGTAAGCTCAACAGAAATCAGTTGAAATGACTGATTATTGTAAAGCCACATTATCAACTAATACGTTTTTATTAACAATATTGCATGCTTCTTATCCCGTGCCAAATACGTAATACGTTCACAGTTATAGTAACATGCCATAACTATGGCATTTTTTCTTTATCCTTCTAATTAGTGCCAGGTACTGGGCATGCATTAATTGCATGGTCTCATAGTACCCTCAGAACTCTACACAGGAGCACCAGGAACCGTCCTCACTTCACAGATGAGAAAACTAATGCTTGAAAGGTTGAAAGAAACTTAGGCAGTACGTGATGGAGCCTGGATTCCCACCAAATTGGGGATGGACGCCATCTTGTAACCAGGGTGCTGTCACGCTCTGGAGACTTCTCAAGGACACCCACCATGGGGCTGTCTGAAAGCACGGTGCTGCTGTCAGCTGTTTGGGGTTCTTTTCTTAGTGATAAAAAAAAAATACGTATCTTTAGAACGCATAGGTATCCATTATTTTTCACTCCCGGTGATTTGATTTTCACGTCCTAAGACCTCCTGATAATCCCCTAAAACAATCAGTACTCTTGCAAAAACCTAAAGCTCTTTGCCAATCCGAGTCGCTGGTCCCCTGTGTCAGCCCGGAGCTCGTCCAGAATTTGCTTTCCGCGTGACGTTCAAGCTAGGGCTCTCCCTCTTGTCACAAGTGTCCTCTGTTAAGGCCCGGTACCGCCAGATAGCACTTCATTTGTGCTAATGAATTTCACCCCAGGGAGGGTTTTTCTTGTTCCCCTCCCCCAGTCCCTTTTATCTTGTTCAATTTCCTTCCTCGCGTCCGTAAAGCTGCTTAATGTATTACACTTTTTCTTACTGACTGCCTGTTTTGCAGTAGATTGGAAACTACGTGAGGTCGAAGATTTTGTCTTGTTCCTTCCCAGAGCCTGAGCTTAGTAAATATGCATGCATAAATCACTATCAGACGCTGGGAAGGATGGGAGCTGCAAGGATTGTTTACGCAGCCACAGGAAGACAGGGAAATGCTCTGTTTCTTTAAGAAAAACTCCTTCTGGTAGGTTGGTAAAAGGTAAAGGCATTTGGCAATAATGTATTTCGCATCTGAAATTGCCCACAGGAATCTTGCCGTAAAGGCGTGCGTGCTACCTTTCTTAGTGTCCAAGAGCGCTAAAGATCCCATCTGAAACCCTTCACTGCCTCCTGAAATGACTCCCAAGTTCTGATTTGGAAATAAAGCTTCCCCCTCTCCCCAGTCCCTCCCATCGTTAAATGATCTCCTTCTTTTGGGACTCGTTCAACCTTTGCCCTTTTGCCTCTGGTCATTTGTCTTAGAGATTGGAATATGGCCTTGATCCTGTTCCTCCTGGGAGGGGTCTTGTGAGCCAAGGGTTAGAGAGTACATAGGCTCTGCTCAGCCCATTCCTGATGTCATGTTATTGATTTGTGTTCCCAACAAACTTGCCCCCCCGCCCAGGGTATCTCAGGTTGGACTGAGTGACCAATTCCACGTGGAGGAATTGTCTTATTGCTTTTCATGTTCCTAAGCAGCTACAGATTTTCTCTTCTTACGGAAACATCCTGCTCCCCACCCCCACCCTCCCCCGCCACCCAAATCATTATTCAGGTACAGTCACCATTCACAATGGGGTTGATTTCTGTCATCTCCCTGTTTCTTCTTTTGGCTTGAGAAATGGCATTCTTTTTCAAGCAGAAGACTGGCAAATCCAGATGTGTTTAGTTTGTTTGGAAGCTTGATACATAGTCTCTTGAGAATGTTAAAAAGAGGAAATGAAATTTGCTCCTGAAAAGTTCCGATCTCCATGGTGGCCGGAAGGAGAAGGTCGATACCCACTTGCCGACTTGGGCTGGATCTCAAGGCCAAGTCCGCTGCCATGGCCGGTGGTGGCCTCGAAGGGCCACCTTGGCTCTCGCGGATGACTATACCCCATAACTCAGCTTTTTTTCTTTTGCTGCCATTTCAGGATTTAACCGTCACCGCTTACCCCCGCTCTGTAATAGCTGCTACATGTCCTTAGGCAGGCCCGAGCCTTCATTTCCTTAGTTAATAGTGTCTCTTGCGTGCAGAGTTCCTGTGGGTTTCGACGTAGCTGTATGCACACACGCGAGCGTGCACACCCAGAAACGCCTATTGTGTGTTGTCTCACGTGTCGCAAGCTGCTGGAGGCGGTCGTTTGAGAAGCAGTCCAGCCTGTGGTGGCGACAGTACTTGTCAGGAACAGCTGTACTTTTAGCCCCCGGGCTATATATACACGCATATACGCTCACGACCTTTGTAGGTTGCTCGTGAGCTTATGTGAGTTTTTTTTTTATCTGGAGAGGCGACAAAGGAGCAACCTTGAAGTCTTTCCTGATAATTGGGGGAGTTTATAGAACAAAACGAGTATACGGGAGCTTGATGTTAGTGATTCAACTTGGCCAATAAATACTGTGCTTCCGCTCTATACCTAGAACCGAGCTGAACACTTGGGAGGCGTAAAAAATAATCGAAGATGGCATCTTCCTCCAGTGATAGCAACCTCACGTTTGTAGGCAAAGCCTCACGTTTGCACTCCCATTTACAGATTCCCGTGGCAACACAGGACTGGAATTTTGTGTGGGCTCGTCAGTCACGATCGAATTTTACACCAGACTTCGGTGAACACAGAAAGCACTAATTGGTCCTCAATTCCCTTGTATTTTGCTGCGCTTAATAAATCGGCTTCTTCTATTTCATTCATTGACACATTGAAGATTTATGTTCTGCCTTTATTCCCCCCATGGCTGTGTTTGAAACAGCTTTTCTGGCGCGTTTCTAATCCAAATCAAAATCCACACCAGACACAAATTCAACCTAACAGACAGTAGAATCATTTCGTGTTTCAAAAATATCCGTTCAGTTGCTCTTTTCCCAGATAGGAGACAATATGGCCCCTTCAGAATAAAACAGATCGCGAGATCTCAGGGAGATAGAAACTCTTAACTGCAGGGCTGCTATTAAGGCTTGTCACTCATGGCCAAAGTCAATCAGAACTGAGATTCCCTGGAGAATTTCCTCAACAGGCTGGAATAAAAGATCCAATCAGCCCAACTAATGAAATGTGAAATAATAGGAAATAAGAGCTTACGATGAGAAAAGGTCATGGTTCTGCTCGGAGGAAGCGTGACTGGACCTGAGCAACACCCACCCCTTCGCACCAAATAAAGATGACATCCCTAGCTTGGCGGGGTCCAAAAAGCCATCTGCAACTCATCCATGAGACAGGCTGCACATCTAATTTGCTGACCGGGACAGCTTTGATCTGGCTCGAGGCCTGGTGTCGTCTTCTGTTTGCTTCACTCTGACGGACAGAAAGGATATTTTCTTGAGCGATCAGAGAAGTTCCGTGGAGGAAAATTCTGTTTCTGATTTGGGTAGCGAACTGAGAGAGCTTGGAGTGGGCAAGATGGGCCACCGGGATTGAAACCCAATTCTGAGACAGTTTTGAAAATGGAGTCCAAACTGCCAGAGCTTTCTTGTTCCGTTTTCACATACAGAACCTCTGGACTCCTTGCTCCGTGATGCGGGCCTACTGTTCCACGCCACGCTTCCTTGAAATCACACCGTCAGATCTTGCGTGCGTGTGTTGTGATTAACGGGGTTGCCCCATGTGGTTCCGGTTTTCGGGACATCATTTTTCTTCGAGATTGCATGCTCCTTGGTGGTCCTTGCCTTTTCTTTCTAAAGATAGACACAAAAATTCCCTGATACTCTGGCTTCTCTTCATGACGAAAACCCTGCCTCAGATCTTTGTGGTAATTTACACCTAAATATTTCCACCACTGACAGTCACTTCCTCTTGAAATGACCCAGCTGGAATTTCTCCCTAAAGCGGGGATGCGAAGGAGTGAGGCTGTTTTCGTTTCTTTTTCTCTCCACTCCTTCTACCCTTCCTCCCCGTCACCTCCCTGCTCCATCCCTTTTCGCTGTCTCTCACCACTCAAGTTTCACTTAGTTAAGGTGATTGCAAAACCTAAATGAAGAAAAGCACAATGCCGACTTGGAATGTTCCGCACGCTTGCCCGCACCGAGAGCGTTTAGCGCTTGGTTGGTGTTTGCGTAGAAAAGTACGGAGCAGCTTTTCACTTAAGCACGCCGCGTGTATGTCCGCACCTGGTGACCGTATGTGGATGAGGCATATTCCTACGGCAGACCCGACGTCATCAAGTTTTTGTTGTTCACGTTTGAGGTCGGCCGGAGATGGTTCTTTACCTGCCCGAAAAGCATTGCACACACTTGGAGTGTTTATTCTGGATTTGTTTCTGTGCATCGCAAGTGTCTGATCCAGCTGAGGAATAAGCAAGATGAGCCAAGTGGGAAGACATCGTGAAAAATCTTGAATCCAGGCACAAGCCACTGAAAAAAAGAAAACCTGGCAAAGGAGCGTGGCCATGAAGGGGAGGCGAAGTGAGCAGAACACAGGCAGGGCCATCTCTCGACAACGGAATGTCTGGAGACTCGGGAACAGACTGCTCCGGGGTCCTTAGGCCTTGACTTAGCGACCGGGTGTTTGATAAACCGGGCTGCAAATTTACCCACGATTTCAAATGAATTAGAAATACCTTTGCTGGGCACCTAGGTGGCTCAGTCGGTTAAGAGCCAGACTTCAGCTCAGGTCACGATCTCACGGTTCGTGGGTTCGAGCGCCGCGTCGGGCTCCGTGCTGACAGCTCGGAGCCTGGAGCCTGCTTCGGACTCTGTGTCTCCCTGTCTCTCTGCCCCTCCCTCGCTCACCCTCTGTCCTCTGTCAAAAATAAATAGACATTAAAAAAAATTAGAAATACCTTTGCAATGATCCAGCAGTCCCACTTCTTGTACATTCAAAAGAATTGAAAACAGGATCGTGAAGAGATGTTTGCAGCCCCATGGGCACAATAGCCGAGAGACGGAAGCCGCCCAGATGTCCACTGCTGGATGGATGAATAAAATGCGGCAAATACATACAATGAAATATTGTGCAGCCTGAAACGAAGGAAATCCTGCCAGATGCTACAACATGGATGAGACTCGAGGACGTTACTCTTCGTGAGGTACGCCCGTCACGCACACGCAAAAAGACAAATACTGCGTAATTACATTCATAGGAGGTGCCTAGAGTAGTTAAACTCATAGAAACAGAAAGTGGGACGGTGGTTACCACAGGCTCGGAGGAGGGGACGAAGGAGAGTTGTTTAACGGGTGGAGTTTTATTCATACACGATAACGTTCTAGAGATGTGTCGTAAGGCAGCGTGCGGATAGTTAACGATATTGTACTGGACACTTGAAAGTTGTTAAAAGGGTAAATTGGGGTTATGTGTCTGTTACCCCAACCAAAAGCCAAAGAAATACATTTTAAAGCCAACAATTAGGGGCGCCTGTGCGGCTTAGTCAGTCAAGCGTCCGACTCTGGCCTCTAGCACGGGTCACGATCGCATGGTTCGTGCCTTCGAGCCCCAAGTCGTGCCCTGTGCTGCCAGCGTGGAGCCTGCTTGGGATTTTCTGTCTCCCTCTCTCGCTCGCTCGCTCGCTCTCTCTCTCAAAATAAATAAAGAAACATTTTGTAAACAATAACAAAGTCAACAATTAAAAATCCAGAAAGTTCCTTCGGCAGAAGTGGGCAAGGGCTCTGTTTACCCAGACATCCTCTAAGCGACTGGTGTGGAGGTTTGGAAGGTGGCTGGTTAATCAAGTCTGTTAATCGAGAGAAAACCTCGCCTTCTTGCCAGATAGACTGTCGGGAGTCTAGACCTCTTTTCAGGAAAAGAGGGCAAAAGCTCACCTCCTGTCTTCCACCACCACATCTCTATGGTTCTATTATTTTTGTTCATTCTGCCATTTTTTTGTGTATCAGTGCCTGTTGGCATGGATCGTCTGGCGACCTTAAAAGCGTCAAAAGAAACAAAGAAAAGACCATGAGAACCGATGGCCCTGGATGAAGCTAGTTCAGCCCGCGTGTCAGTCTAGAGCCATACCAGATAATTAAATAGACCATACAGACATCCGCATGGGACCCTGAGGAAATATTTAGGGGAGGGCTCATTTCTAAGGAGTTACACGGCACTTCCTTCCTGTGAAGATCAAATTTCTTTCCAAATCAGCCAATCGGCCCCCTCCTCTGGAAGGGGATCCCTCAGAAAGGCAGGACTTGGTTTTCAGCCGCGTTTGTCCCGCCACGCCTTTCTGATGACCTTCCTCCTCAGTTTCCCCGTCTGTAAAATAGGGGCGTTACCCTTGTCTGGATGCCAGAGAAAGCTTAACCCCCGCCCTCCAGTAACTGCAAGGAGATCGCCAGCTCATCTCGTGAGCCTTGTGCGTTCCCGGCAGGAGCGATAGGAGACCCAAGGAGGCAGAAGTGGATGCTCGTGGGGGAGGGAGGATTTTTCAAATCGTAGATATTTCGGTGGTTTGCAGAATCTGTGTCTCGTAGTGTTTAATTTGTCTTGTCGCGGAGACTCTCAGTTTCACGGTTTTCCCCCTTAGTGAGATGATCCTGAAACAGAGGTGGAGGGCCGCTGCTCTCGCTGGTGGACGTGTTATTCAGCCACAGCTCAAGTGAACCGGATTCAAACCAAGGGGAAAACAATGATCTGGGTCTCACATTCTGCTTTAAAAAATGGAGAAATGGCTAAGCTCCTTCTGTGACATACAGGCAGGCACTTAGTGCTGTCCCATCAAGCACCCGGGCTTCAACCGTGTTTTTTGTATCCACGTGAAATCTCTGAGGAGGTCTTAAACCAGTGTTCCTTGCATGACAGGGCTCGGCTTTGCTTAAAACCTGCAGCTCGGGGCGCCCGGGTGGCTCAGTCCGTTGAGCGTCCGACTTCGGCTCAGGTCATGATCTCACGGTCTGTGAGTTCGAGCCCCGAGTTGGGCTCTGTGCTGCCAGCTCGGAGCCTGGAGCCTGCTTCGGATTCTCCCTCTCTCTCTCTCTCTGCCCCTCCCCACTCATGGTCTGTCTCTCAAAAATAAATAAACATTAAAAACAAAATTAAAAAAACAACAACAACAAAACAAGACAGAAAACCTGCAGCTCACCCAAAGCATCAGTTCTGGGAGGACAAGGGTCAGATCGTGTGCTTTTATGCTCCCAGTGCCTAACTCGGTGTTTGGTTATCGGTTCCACATAACCTGCTTATGAAAGTGCTGGGGTAATGAAAGAGCTTTATTCTTAACTAGAGCTGGGTCTGGGGTGAGGCAAGCGAGCGTCTGGGGGTAAAATTTAAGGGGACACTTGCATAACCCCCGCGTCCCGAGCCAAAGACTCACCGTAGTCCCGACCCTGGTTTTCACGGAAGCGGAGCCCGATTTCCACAGGCTTCCCTTTGCAAAGTCGATTTACACAGGCGACTCTTCTGGAAGTGATATGGTCAGGAGTGCAAACAACTGTTTCAACACCCCTCCGTTCCACTTTTATGAGTAAATTTCTTTCGACTTGCGCGTGACTCACGTTGACCCCAGCTCCCTAAATGTTTCATTGCTGTCTTCCAGATTACCACAGATCTGAGGCAACGCTGTACAGACAACCACACCGGGACCTCGGCCTCGGCCCCCATGGCTGCGGGCATCATCGCCCTCGCCCTGGAAGCCAAGTAAGCTTTTAGCTTCCTATTGTCTCCGCTGGCGACAACCCCTCATCTCAAGGACAACTTACCCATTCCCTACTATATGATCCCTAGCACAACAACCCAGAGCAGAATCTTCCAAATGCGACCTTTCAAACGTCAAAGACTAGGGTTTTAAAAAGAATTTTTTTTCCCCGATATCAAGAAAAAAAAAAAAAGCAATTCTTTTTTTTTTTTTTTTTTTTTGGTTTTTATATCCTTAAAAAATCAAACTGTGTAATTACTTTATTATGGAGTCATGGTGTAGGCATGCCAATTGGCTCCAACCCTGTTGCCTTGTTGAGGTTTTTATTCTAGTCTGGGAATGTTCCTGTGGGTCTCAGAACAGTCAGGGGCCCTTTCCCTGCAGAACAGCCAGGCAGCTCGGATTCCAGGACAATAGCGCTCCCTCTGGGGGACAGACTATGTCAAGGTCATTTGACTGAAGCTCAGGGTCAAGAACAACCCACCCACCTTCAGTCCTGTTGCGCGTGGTCAAATTCTGTGTCTGAGAGATCCCTTGAAAGACCCCTTAGTTTCCGTGCTGTAGGCCTCACTCTCTGTCTGTAAAACACCAACAGATTTTGCTGTCTTAACCAACGTAAATTTGTCTCCACTCTTGCGAATCCTGGATCTTAATTCTTTCAAAACCTCGTACAGATCTACACGCTCTTACCCTCAATGTCAAAACCCAAAATGCCAAGAAAACTGGAAGCTCTTTTGCAAATTTGGCACAAAAGCTCATTTGATGGCAAAGCCCTGAACTGACTTGAGGTGGTTTGTCTTTATCGTGCAAATCCATACAAATATTAATGTATGTGATTCTGACGTGCTGGCTCAGAGCCTCCCCCCCACCCCCTGCACCCCGCCCCGGAAGTTTTGTATAATCTATGCTCCGGATGCCATATCTGAAAAAAATGTCGAATTCCAAATACATCAGGTCCAAGAATTTTAGAAAAGGGACTGTGGGCCTGCACTCTGATGCCCTCCTACAAGAGGATCATAAAAGCAACTGAAGTAGGAACGTAAGTGTTTTTCCAGAAATAGCCTTGCACCCCTGTCCCAGGGAGGAATAGAATGATGTTTCCATTTAGTTGTACCCAGACGGAGAGCAATAGCCGATGACAGGAGAAGAACACAAGAATGATGACGAGACCTTCAGTAAGAACAGTACTCGCTCAGTCTCAGTACGTTTGTAGCTGCCCATTCTTTAAGGCAGAGAGCCCGTGTTAAGGCAGTCGGGCCCTCGTGTCATATGGAAAGAGTGAAATATAAGCCATGGAAAGCCCGAGATGGGCAGAAGGACACAGCTTCGGATGTGGGCTGTCTTCGTCTGTTGAGACCACTAGAACAAAATACCGCAAATGAAGTAGCTCATAAACAACAAAAATTATTTCTCGTTTTTCTGGAGGCTGGGAAGCCTAAAATCGAGACACTGGCCGCTCGGGTGTCCGGGGAAGGTCCACTTCCTAGGCGGGTCCCATGGCAGAAAAAAAAGGGACAAGGGAGTTCTCTGGGGTCTCTTACGAGGTCTCCTCTTTGTGACGGCACCACCCTCATGACCTAAACACCTCCCAAAGGCCGCACCTCCTAACGCCATCACACTGGGCATTAGGTTTCAACATACGAATTTTGTGGGGACACCAGCATTCAGAACATACAGTGGGTGCCACACCTTTTGTTGACCCCTTGCCAAAAATTGACGTGGAGAGATATCCAAGTTCACACGAATGTCTGTATTGCTTTCTTTTTGATGAGGTTAAATAATAATCATTGCAATGTGTTGTATCTTTTAAAGTGTTAAAAACTGGGGTGGAGCAAAGAACTTGCACTTACCTTATTAAATTCTCACCTGACAACTTTTCACTGGGCAGTTCTGGCCACAGAAGTGTCTGTTAGGTATCTATTTCTCTAATGTTTTATTTATTTATTTTTGAGACAGCAAGTGTGTAAGCAGGGGAGGGCAGAGAGAGAGAGAGAGAGACAGAGGCAGAGACAGAGACAGAATCCGAAGGAGGCTCCAGGCTCTGAGCTGTCAGCACAGAACCTGATGCGGGGCTCGAACCCACGAACCGCGAGATCATGACCTGAGCCGAAGTCGGATGCTTAACTGAGTGAGCCCCCCCCAGGCGCCCCTAAGTATCTGTTTTTAAGTTGGTGACTGCTAATTAGATCTTTGAAAAGCATATTGGCTTCATCCTGCAATTCTGGGGTATTTGCCCACAAAATAGTAAGTTAGAAAAAAGTCAGGAATTGATCGAGCACTTCCTAATTCCCCTCCAGAAATGGTTGTCATTCTCACTCTTAGTAACTAAGCGCCGTATCGGTGGCTACGGATAATACATGATACTCCGTTCCTTGGGATATTACCGTACCACTAATATTTCAACAGTTCTCGTAACCACTGTTTAAGTTCAGGTGGAGAATCCTCACTTTTATGCCTCAAGCAGCGCACTCGGTTGGCTAAGTTTGCCTTGGGGCTGGGCACACCCTGAAAGCCTTCCATCTGTTTTCGCGCTCTTTGACTTCTGAGCGTTTTCAAAGATTAATTTTTGCCGCAACTGTGATGGATGGAAGGCAGGGGGCCAGAGAGCCTCTACGTGGAAAGATCCACTGTTAATTGAAGATTGTCAGCAGTACGGTCTGATCATGGAGCCAAAAGTAGATGGTAAATAGACTGATAGATAAAATGAAAAAGGATAAACCTTGCCTTGTAACTCCACGTAACTCCACGTAACTCGTTCGGTGGGCCAATCTTTTCCCGTAAGTGAAGCTGGAGGTCAGGAGGGGGACATCTGAGTATTCCAAGAGTGGGTCAGACGTTGATGATAAACCTGGATCAATAAGCTGTGGGCCTCCAGCATGGCGTCAAAAGTATCTGGAACTAAGAAATGACAGCACAGAGCTCGGATGACAGTAAGCCAAGGCTTCAGTTGTTCAAAAGCTAAGCCGAAGCCTTGCAAACACACCTCACCCACTCAGCAGCCTCCACCCCCCCCCCCCCCCCCCCCCCCCCCCCCCCCGGGGATGTCCTCATCTACTAGTGCTTTTCAACAAGTCTTGGGACCTGGGTATTTGGAGATTCAACCTTTCCTCTCACAAGCTGAAAAGCCTGATCTAAGGAGGGAGAAGAGAAAGCGGCAGCATTGCCCCGGGGCACAGCCAGCACTCTAGCTAAGCATCGCCTGCTCAGGTCAGGGTTAGGGTTAGGGTTAGGGTTAGGGTTAGGGTTAGGGTTAGGGTTAGGGTGAGGCTGAGTGTTGGGGGTAAAAAGCTGCCAGTGGGGACTGCCATCCCCATTTCCCAGCATGCCCCAACTGTCCCCGTGCTCTAGGGGGTATTGTCATTTCTCCTAATGGCAGATTTCAATCTAGATTGAATCAATTCAATTCAATTCAATTCAGTCAATCTAGATTCAATCAATCAATTCAATTCCATCTAGATTACAGTCACTCAGGGAAAACTGTCACTTCCTGGCCTCCCTCCCCCGCAGCCTGCTTTCGATGCATCCCAGGTGCTTGTCGGCCTCAGTAGGATAATCTTCCTCTTGGAGGATGCTTCAACCATTGGCCTGTCTGCCATTTTGATTCTTCTTGCGCCCTTCCACTCTGAGCTTCTTCCCTACCCGCCCCCCCAAACAAAAAAACCTTCTTAGGAATCTAAGAGAAAAGAAAAAAAAAGTTACAAAACATAGAAACAGATCAGCTCAAAGTGTGCAGATTTCTTATCTGAGCTCAAGCAAAGCTTGGTCCTGAGTTAACTGCTGCGAGAGCTCATAGGACAGACCCCCAGGCCATCCTTTTCCTAAGGGTGTGTAAGAACAGGTGTCACCACAGAGGACACTGCAGCACACCCCAGACCTTCGGGTAAAAGCACACTGCACCCAAGACTGGAAGGATTCCCAGTCCCTCGAAAATCTGCCTCCTTTTCCTATTCTTCCTCAGTTTGAGCCTCGTCATCGCTACAGGCGCTTCTGACAGTCTGATCACAAACTTTGCCTTTCTAGTAAATAAGGCAGTTTCCTCCTGTTCCCAAAGATATCACCTGGGTGCAGAAAGCTGTCAGTGTTTTACCCTTCTAAAAACCGGGAGCAATTTCCGAATAAGAGAAAATCCTGTCATCTTAAAACACAGGAGAGGACACTGTTTTTGTGCTGGGGTACTCTTTGTATGTATTAGTTCAGAGGTTTCTAATATTTCGATTAGGTGGATTTTGTGGATCTGGAAGTCATCTTCTGGTTTTTCAGCCGGGTGAACAGGGGCTATGTAATCAGTGATTATAGGTGAACTAATTATCATTTGGGCCGTTGCTGCTTAAAGTGGTGTCTTTTTGTGTGGCATAATTCAGCAAGTTCAAGTAAAATGCGCGTCCCGGGAGCAGGTTTCTTACCTAAAGAAAAGAATGAAACATGACTAACAGTTTTAGGTGAGCAGCACAGGAGAACGCCAGGTCACGTGTCGAAAGAGCTTGGCATCGCAATCTCAATGCCGGGATATATTGCCAGTTACCATAGCCCTGTTGGGCAGAGAAAAGAAAGTTGCCAGCAAATGATGTTGCCTATAAAATGGTTTATTAAATAAAAATGGCCATAATTGACGTTCATAAAAATACACTCTTCGGATTTTTAAACTCTTTTACTGAAGTTTCCCTGACCGGAGGCTGTAAGCGTTAGCAAAGGGAAACTAATTTAGTAGAGTCTTCCCTATGTTTAAATACCAGCATTAGCTCAGGACATTCAAAATTTAAGTTTACCAAAGACACCTTTTGGCCTTGAGTTGCAAATGGTTTCTCACTGGTAAACTGAGTAACATATGGTTAGCAATCAAGAAATGTTGTACAGCGAACGGTCAGTTAAAGGGACTGAGTCAGATAGAAACTTTGAAAATTGTTTAGGACTTTGAGAAAGGAGGGTGCTGATGCAAAGAATCTTCCACACATCCTTGTTTGAAGTGACCTGGGAGCATTTGCCTCCAATTTCGTATCTCAGGAGCCTCAGGGATACCTTCCTTTGAGAACGTCTAACAGAGCTACACCTAAACTCAGAAAATAAACAAATTGAAGGGGGGGGCTGTCATTCGGTGCTAAAAATATACCCAGAATGTCACCTGCTTCTGGTATGCGTCCTAGCCAACTTGATGGGCATACAATACACACATCTCTAGGTAGGCTCATCTGTTTTATTTTATTATCTCCCTGTTCTCTCCTATTTCAAATGTCCTGTTGGAACATATCCTATAAGTATTTGTAGAATACAGATTATAGGACCTATATAGACAGAATGTAGCACTAGCTAATTAATCGTTGTAGTGTGAGGCCAAAACTCCTGGAGACTAAGGATTGTACATTCCTGCCTTTGTATTTGTATATAACAAATATCTAGTACACTAAAAAAAAAAAATATTCTAAAGCATCATGCTAGATGCTAAGTGAATTAAGCAGGGCATATTTCAAGTATTTGTAAAACATGTCACTTCCCTTCAAAGGGAGGCAAATGTACACTAACATAGATGCACAAGCTATTTAAGAAAGCCAACGAAATCAGTTTGGGGGGAAAGGTTGTGGAGTGTGCCGGATTTGGCTGAAAATAGAAATGGCCCACCTCCATGAATCAGCTTGGAACATTGGCACCGTGATAGTCTCACATCCTTCATGACATCTAAGCACAATGTTTTGCAGAAGGTCAATTCCATACAAACATTAGATCAGTCCATCTAGTCCAACCTTCTTATTTTTTGTACGAGGGAAATGAAATGAACAGAAGTGTTCAATTTCGTATATTCGTTATTTTTACCTCTTACTTCCGCTAGCGGGTAGCGATTAGTGCCTTCTCCCCACGTGACCTCAGCTCATTCCTTACCCAGTTTACTTATGATCCCTTAGAACTGGGCTTAACTTGGGGAGAATAAAGACATGATGTTATTCCCTCCCTTAGCTTTCAAGAGAAGCCCCTCTACCTTTGATCTTTAGTGGAAGGGATAACGTGAGACATGGAAAGGTCAACGTGTGAAGAATTAAAGACGTGTTGTGCTACAAGATGATTCACACCATATGCTGTTGATTTCAGAAGAACCATCCTGGAAATTCTTCTCTCAGGAAATTAAACTTGCCATCTGTATTTCTTATAAACCTAAAAGTCCATCTATATAAATGTTATGCACTTACCAATGGTCAACCACTTTATGCGTATGCTCTACCTTTCATTATAATCTCTGTCTTACCAAGTATGTTTCCAATGCAGGGGAAAAAAATATGAGGAAATGCTCCAAATATTTGAGATTCAGTAATTGTGAGAAATTAATACCTGGGACAGTTGAGATGGGGCCTGAAGTTTTTAGCAAGTTGAGTTAAAGTAACTAATTGAGGGGCTTCAAAGATCTAGACCTGACCGTCTTGCAGGGAGGAGACCACATAAGAAGGATTCGATAGACGTAAACATTTCTAAATATTGGGGTTAGCATCTTAGGCCTGATATCTTGTACACTCTTCTTATCTTCTTTGTTTTGTTTTAATTAAAAACACATTTCAGTAAAAACGTTCCATTAAAAATACTCCCAAAGGCCACATTCCCCCGTACGAAATGCTGCAGTGGGCGGGGAGACAAATGGTTGTTGAGGTAAAATAGCAGAGAATATATCCACTCTTTCCTTGTAGGAGAGTTTTACTGATTTCAAGTAGGACTTCAGAAGCACATGCACAATACAGGTATATTTGCCCAGATTCTCTGTGATTACAAGAGTGAGGATGGAGTTAACACACACCCCCTTTTCCCCCATGCTCTTAGAGCTTTTAGGGTATTGTAGAAGCTTCTAGAATGTTGTAGTTTGGGCTTAGAACTTAGCTGAGATTTCTGGCATGGAAGGTTGGGATATATAGCATGAGGAGGGTGGGGAGACTTAAACTGTAATCAGGGAGGAGAGCTGAAAAAGGAGGTTCGTGAGGTAAAAACAGCACACATTGCCACTTGAGGCCGAGCGGACAGAGAAGGGATGTACTGTCCTGGACTATTCCCTATAGTGAAATAATTGTAACCAGACCCACAGAGCAGTTACCACGGGCCTGCTGCCAGGACTGTGCATGAAAATAGCTTTGTTATGTCTACATACACACAGACAATACACTGTGTCCCCTAGCACTTTTCAAGTTCAAATTATGTGGAAGCCAGTATTCACTGGACTCAACTTTGTACCTAACTAGTAGTTAATGGTTTAAAACATTGCAGCTTCCAAAGGTGTCCTTTATTGCTAGAAAAGCCCGAGTCAATAGGTTCATTCACTTTGTGTTATCTTGAGATTCAGCCTGTGTTTTCCATCCCCTTCCTCAGATGAGGAAGCTAAGAAGGGGTGGATGGATAGTTGAGTTGCCCAGAGACTGAACTGAAGACAGAGAGTGATTAGGTGACTGTTGCCTGCTTCTTTTGCTTAGCTTTATTTTAGAAAAATGGAGTATTCACTGAACGTATTTTCCTTTTATTACTGTAATACTAAAGATCATTTCTTAAGAAGAGTAGTTCTTAATTTGGTTACAGTCCCCAGAGTTTTTGCTTATATACACCATTTTCAAGGTCATATGTTATATTAGAAATGTCTCATGTTATAAATACCTGATTTATGATTTAATCTAAGCGGTAACACTATTTAAAATTGAAAGTGGGAAAGACCTGTCCTCTGGGATTTGACTCATTTTATAGTAATTATATCATTATCTATGCTATGTCATCCACCCCACCACCTTGACAAGAATTCCATCTCAAAGGACACGATGCCTGAAAATTCTATAAACAGTGATACCACTCTGAGAAAATAGTTTAAGCCCAAGGGGGAGAAAAGAGTTAAGTTGTGAGAAGCGATTTTGGAAAGAAATTTCTAATCTTGTTTTTCTCATCTCTGAAAGGTGTGTAGAGAAAATGTGGTGTTGGTAACATAGAGCTTAGATGGAATCATTCATTCATTCAGTAGACATGTATTAATGGTCTACTAGTTGTCAATATCTATGCTAGACATTGTGCATTGAACGATGGGTTGACATACCTGGAACTTTGGCCCTATTTGGCGAGGCAGTCTTTAGGAAACCAAATGATAAGTACTAAGAAGAACATAAACAGAGTAGAAGACTGGAGAGTAATTTGATGAAAGGAACCATTTTGTCTAGAGTGGCAATGGAGAGACCTCTTGGAGGAGGTGACATTTTTCTAAGACCTGAAATATAAGAAGGCTCCCTTGTAGAGAACTGGACTGAGCATTCCAGGGAGAGGGAGGAGCAAGTTGGGAAGACCACATAATTGGAATATGGTTATTGGCTTTGAGAAATAGGAAGATATGCAGGACTAGTGTGAGCTGGAGATTTGGAAAAGTTCAGATCACATAAGGTGTCATAGTAAGTAAACATGATAGAGGTCTGTGGAGTCTGTAAAGGAGAAGATTTGATTAAAATTTGTAAAGATTGTTCCAACTTCTCCTTGGAGAGCTGTTGGTGTTAGAGCAAAGCAAGCGCCATTTTGGAAGCTAAGCAAGCACCATTTTGGAAGCTAGTGCCATAGTTCAGGAGAGATTAGGGTAGCTTGGTCAGCGCGACAATAATGGAGACAGAAAAAAGTGGATCAATCTGATGTTTGTTTAGCAGGTACAGCAACCAGGGAATGAATTAGATAATGTGCTTTGGGGCGGGGGAAGAAAACCTCAAGGCTGAGTTCTAGTTTCTTAGCTGAGCTCTTGGGTGGATTGTGCACCATTTATTGAAATAGATACCCTTTTTTCTTTCCATGGGCTTCTGAGAATTGAAAGAAGCCTAAAGACCCATGGGACCAGATCCCTGGGCCGACAGGTTTTATAGTAAGACCTGTGTTTGGGCGCACTGGCTCCTCCAGCAATGTATTAATTACTTATTAATTTAGCCTTAGAATTAGCTAATTAATTAATCCTTAGCAAGTGCTGTTCACTAAGATCATGCTTGCTGTAAATGGCTGAGACAATTTACATTTTTAAAAAGGGAGAGAAAATAAAGAACAAGGATTTATTTACATTATAAATTGCTCATCTACTGCATGTGCTGTAATTTAAATAGTGTGTTAATAGCAAATTGACTTTTATTCACTTACCCCAAAAGATGGCTTAGAAAATCCAATGAATTAGTGGGTTTTCAAGACGTATGTAAAATTGAGTATTTAAATTGAATCTCTTGAAGGTTTGTGGATGTTATTCATTGCCAGGAAATTTTTGTTCTTGATAGTGTCTATGGTAACACCCCAAATACTATCAAATATAATTTTTCTTGCCGAGAATACGAGAAGCTGCTTTTTTTTTCCGGGTCCGGTACAGTTTCACATAATAGGTTGCTAATTTAATCACTTTAATCAAGGCGTATTTCAGTACTTTCTGCAAAATGACTTCCTGTATGGCTTCATCAAATATCCCTCTCTTTGTATGTGGGCATTCTCAGATATATTTCTCAACTCTGTTTTGAAACCCAGTTAAAACTCAACCCTGTTTTTTTTAAACTTACTTATTTTGAGAGAGACAGAGTACACACCCATGCACACAGGAGAGGGGCAGAGAGAGATGGGGAGAGAGAATCCCAAGCAGTCTACATGCTGTCAGCGCAGAGCCCGACGCGGGGCTCGATCTCACAAAATGTGAGATCAACGTGAGCAGAAATCAAGAGTCGGTTGCTCAACCGACTGAGTCACCCAGGTGCCCCTCAACCCTATTTGTGTGGCAGGTGTTCTTCAGCTGAGTGTTGAATCAGTCTTGCATATAAACCACATTGTCTTCACCTATAATTTGTTACTTCTAGGATATTTTTGTTTCATTAGTCCAGAAGAGGATAATTGTTCCTAGTGACACTATTATTTTTTGTATTTTGCTGATTCCAGCATTCTTTTTTCTCTGGTTTGGAAGAATCTTAATCATGATACCTTTTGCTGTCGGGATGATGGAAACGTAAATAAGCGAAGCAGAAATGACAGACTGACAAGCATGTCATTTCACTAGCATGAAGCTTTATTCATTCTGACCCCAACAAGCTGATTATGGCCTTTGACTTGTCAAAAGCCCAAAGCAACAAATTCATAGTGAAATAAAGTGTGATACCTGGAAGAGAACCTGTACCAAAAAAAAAAAAAAAAAAGAAGAAAGACACTTTGTGGTGAGAAGATTGGCTCATTTCTTAACATCTTGGATTTTCATTTCTCTATTTGCGATGATTCTCAACCTTACTGAGTAACCATATGTGTGACCCAAGTGAAGTAAAGTTCTATGTGCTTTGCATATCCCAGAAAAAATAATGTTAGTGTCATTCTAGCCCATAAAGTCACAGTGCATCTGACCACGATATGCTATAGATGAGACAAAGGAGTCTTCTTGCCGTTGGCCTCAACCGAGTGTGGACATAGTGCATGGGAGTGCAAAAAAAGGTACAATCAAAAACTGAAGTGATGAAAAATACAAACAGCAGGCAGCTTTCACCGAATGCTTACTCTATGCCAGATACTGAGCTGAGGGCTTTTATCGGTTATCTCAGTTAGTCCTCAAAGCACTGCTATAAGGTAGGCATTATCTCCCTGTTTCAGATGTGGAAAGAGGCTTAGAAGGGTATCCAGGTGGTAAGCGGTATATCTGGACGTTGAAATCAAGGTGATGTGATGCCAGAACCACATCTCCTTTCTGTTTTAAGAGCAATCACAAGACGTGGTTCATTGCAAATGGCGGCCGTGAAGCTTAAGCGCCGTGAGTTTGGAGCAGGGTGACAAAACCTTCAATAGGAGTGATTTAGGAGGACTTCATAGAAAATGGATTCGAGCTCTACTCTGAAGATTCTTTTTTCAGCTTGAGTGTGTATGAGTCATACAGAATCTTGTTTAAAAATGTAGATTTTGAAGCTCTCAAAATAGTTTGGGTGATTCCATTGCAAGTGGCCCACAGATCACAGTAAGAAAAACCCCCCTAGACCGTAAGCTGTCTTGAAAGTTAGGTTGCTGCAGTAGACCCAGCAGCACCAAGAGCAATGCTGGGCACATAGTAGCAACCAAATAATCTGCGTAATGAGTAAATGAATAAATGGAGAGACGGAAGTCTCCCTTTAGTTATTTAGAAGTATGAATAAGTATCCGGGTAGCTGTTGGTAGTGGGGTATAAATGCCAACAAACGTAGTCTTAACGCTGAACGTCGATTGATTCATTCGAGAAATACTTACTGAGTCATGCTTGTTATCATCATTTCTGTATTTTGAAAGAAACATGTTTTCCCCATCTGGGAAATTGCAATACCTCTTACAGTCATTGCTGCAGTCGTTAGCATGATGATTCTGATGTAACTCCATGTGTGCGCCCGGCACCGTGCTTAGATCTAAAATACATCTGGGGCGCCTGGGTGGCTCAGTCGGTTGAGTCCAACTTCGGCTTAGGTCATGACCTCATGGCTCGTGGGTTCGAGCCCCACATCGGGCTCTGTGCTGACGGCTGGAGAGCCTGGAGCCTGCTTCAGAGCGTGACTCCCTCTCTCTCTCTCTCTCACTCTCTCTGCCCCTACCCCACTTGCACGCGGGTGCACGCACGCATGCTCTCTCTCTCTCAAAATAAACATTAAAAAGTAAAAAAAAAAAAAAAAAAGGAAGGAAGGAAGAAAGAAAGAAAAGAAAACAAAGGGTGATATTGTGATAGAAAGCGATGGCTACTAAGGGTAGGGAGGAGTGAATAATGGCCAATAAGAAAAGGATTAGGCAAGGCCACCAATGAGATGATAGCATTTTTGCTGAAACAAGAGTCATAAAGGTGACCCAATTTATACATGGTTTTTATGAGTTATTACTGAGTTATTGTTTGCAGCATTAACTGAGTTTAACCCTTTTTTATCCAATAATGCTTGTCACCATGGCCAAGCCTTAGATAACAGCAGGCCAAACGATGAGGAGAAATAATCCATATTTTTTAAATTTCTGCCGATATTTAGAAACATGCCCATACATGATTGAAAGCTAGGCATCACTTCAAAGTTTAAAGCTGTTCATCCAGAATCCAGTGAAAGCCTTAATTTTCCATTTTTGATAGACACGCTGGTTTATCTGAAAAACTCAGTACACAACCAGGGAAGGTTGGGAGGGAGGGAAGAGAATTGAGCGAAATTTAACACAGGCTCTCAGAGGAGTCTGCTTGTTATTTGGCTATTGGAAACCTTTCTACCCAACTTGAAAGAATGTAAGAGGGAGCTTCCTGGAGAGAGCATGATCTGGGAGTGATCATATTAGTCATGCTGTATTTCTTATTCATTGCTCTGAATTTAGGTGTCATTGGATTTGACATCTAATAGCCTCATTGCCATAGCAGATGTATTCAATTGTATAATTTTCATTGTGCTAAAACTCTCTATTATAGGCAATACCATACCTGGCATATCAAATACTTGCGATCGGTTTGTCTGAGAAATCATAACGTTGGAAGGTTGCCCAGAGACCATCTGGTCTGTAGAGTTGCTATTTAGTGAGAGTGTTCAAGGATCACGGGGCACAGGAAAATAATATTGATAATGTAATGTAGGGTATTTTGAAAATAAAGTTGTTTTTTTTTTATTTTAAGTGACTTATTTGGAAATTATGCACCATTTTGGTATAAAGCCTTACTTGTCTGAAATGATGCCATCCTTTGGCAAAATTAGGTTACCAGTCTTTCACTGATTCCATTTGCACTAAATATTTAACACTGAAAGATTGCAGAAGAGCAATCCTATAACCACCAATAGTGTTAGCAATAGGACCATATTAAAATCAGATTATTACCACTCAAGTAATACAAACTCTTTGTAAAAAAAAAATACAAATCACATAGAAATATAGAAACAAAAATCAAAAATCTCTCTACATAGTTGACTTTCAGCAACTCAGCAACTGTATTATGCTTGAATAAACTATAAATCCTAATACCATGATGCTGGTTCCAAATATTCTTGACATATACAATGTATTTATTTTGAAAATATTTTGTTTTATTGTCTTCAGTCTGCATGTCACTTTCCCTTCAGATCTGTTGTTCATTCTGTCTTCTTTCCTCCATTATTTTTTGTCATCCACTTAAAAAAATGTTTTTAATGTTTACTTATTTTTGAGAGAGAGAGAGAGAGAGAGAGAGAGAGAGAGAGAGTAGAGCATGAGCAAGGGAAGGGTGTGGAGAGAGAGGGAGACACAGAATCTTAAACAGGTTCCAAGCTCTGAGCTGTCAACACAGAACCTACACGGGGCTCGAACTCAGGAACACTGCAATCATGACCTGAGCTGAAGTCAGACTCAACCAACTGAGCCACCCAGGTGCCCCTCTCGTTATCCATTTTAACCACATAATGCTTTCTCTAACCTGCAGCCAAGCAAGATTAGATCAAAGAAGGTCTTAGGTCTTTGTGGGTGCTATCTTTGTCCCCTTGTTGGAAATCGGGTATTGAGAAATTCCTGAATTCTAGAAACTAATATTCAAATTGAGCTTCAGAGACATCTTCCAAGTCACTCAAAAAGGCAGTAATGCTGTGGATCCTCTACAAACTACTGATCTTTTATGTTATTAATTTTTCTTATCACTCTATGCTCCATATATTACCTCTGGCCATAGTTATTACAAATATTTTATCAATTTGTCATTTGCTTTCGGGTTTGCTTCAGATTGTTCTGATATAGGGAACTTTTTTCCTTCATTATTTCATTATTATTTTTTTGAGTTTATTTATTTTGAGAGGGAAAGAAAGTGCATTTGTGCGTGAGCGGCGGGGTGGGGGAGGGCAGAGAGAGAGAGAGAGAGAGAGGGAGAGAGAGAAACTCAAGCAGGCCCCGTGCTGTCACCACGGAGCCCTATCTGGAGCTCGATCCTATAGACTGTGAGATCATCATCTGAACTGAGATCGAGAGTTGAATGCTCAACCGACGCAGCCACTGAGATGCCCCTCATTATTATTTAGTCAATTATCTGTGCTCTTTATACATTTGTCAGTTAGCCATGACTCATCTTTTGGTAACTTCTGGAGAACTTATGTATGCTTATGAAAGCTATGTATGTTTTCCCCCTAAAATGAGCCCAAACACACAGATGGCAGGGGATTTGCCGTACCCCCAGAGTAATCCATGGGCCCCAAGTTAAGAGCTCAGGTTAGATAGTCCTTTCCTATCTCAGAGTCCTATCTCTAAGTCTTAATTACCAATTCCACTTTCATCTAGGGTTTTCTCATTGCGTTTTTCAGCATTAATGTCTGACCAAGTAGGATTTATTTTGGCATTCGGCATGAAGCTCTAAGTTGAACTTTTATAGAGATCTATTTACTCAATGCCATGTGTTAAGTAATCTGTCTCCAAACACAATTTGTGTTACGCTCAGGTCATTGAATTTATTAAGGTCTGTTTTAGAGTTTTCTGTGTATTATTCTGTCAATTCTTTTGACATTACTGTATCACTCCAATTTTTAAACATTTTCTTAAGCCTTTTTACCTGTTTGCTTTTCCAGGAAAAACTTAGAACCATTTTGCCGTGCTTCCCAAAGCAATCCCAGTGACAGTGTTTGACAACTGTATGAATCTTGGCTTCTTTATAACCATTGGTTTTCCCGTTCAAGAAAATCTGCCTCTGAATTATTCAGATCTTTTATTGGCAACATAACATCTTGGGCTTGTATTTAATTCCATACTTTTAGATTTAGATTTATTTTTTGGAATAGTAAATATTTGTATGCTTTGCTGTTACCATTATGCCTTTAACTAGTTATTGTTCTTTTATAAGAGAGATACTGGTTTTTTTTTTTTAATGTTTTTCTTTTCTCTGGCCCTTTAATTCACATTATGTTGTAACTCATTACCTTGTGTTTTTTTTGTGACCGGGTGGATATATACACGGATTCTGACTATAGTAACACTTATCTCTGTTCATTTGAGTTTTTTCTATGTTTGTTTTTATTATCCCCAAACTGGTTATTATGAATTCAGGTTTTGCGGTCAGGCTGACTTTTCAATTCCGATCCTACCTCTACCCCGTTACTACCTGAGTTGCCTTGAACAAGGGAAAATGGTGTTTTTTATCCTTGTTAAATTTAGTTTCTTCATCTGAAAGTTGGGGTAATAATAACCCAGGATCACCAGATTGTTGCCAGGATTAAATACATGCGGGCATATGGAAAGTATTACAAATACAGAAGCTGATATAATCATAAATAGTATTTCTATTATATTAGCTACCATTTAAAATACTAAGTACCGAGAATGACAATAAGCTTTCATGTCTAGCTCCAGATTTTCTCTGGATTCTCTTTTTTTTCTTTTCTTTCTTCTTCTTTTTTTGAACTGTTGTTTCATTTTTGCAGATGTCTGCTTTTCTTCATGTGGCTGTACAGCATTTTTGGTTTTACAAAAGTTTTGTTAAAAATAGAACTTGGGTGTTTTCTCAGTATCCGTTGAGATTTTTAGCATCTAGTTTCTCATATTGTAATTATTTATGTGATTTATTAGGATAATAGTTTTTTAAATATTATTTCTGCTTATATTATGAATGAAATTTGATTCTTTAGTATGCTTTTGGTTTAGTATTAGGATATTTTATATATGACTTTGTGTTTATTTTCCTGAGTGAGATTTATAGTTTCTTTTACTGAATAACATGTGTGTGTGTGTTCTATATTGTTATAGCAACTGGAAAATATTAATTGTGCACTTACGGAATATAAAGAGAATCTTTTAAAGTATTCTTTCTTTATTGTCATCCATTTATCCCTCAAGAATATGGTAGCGTACATATTAAAGGAAGAATTAAGCTTCTCACCCCAGTTTGGTTTGACCGATAAATACTCTGCCTCTATCTCTGCCAGTTTTTTTTGTTTTGTTTTGTTTTGTTTTTTTGATCAAGTGATGTTAAAGTCACAAAATAAATTGTGAAATTTTGCATCTTTTCTCTTCTCTGGAGACATTTGTGATCACTGTTGTTACAAGTTTGAAGGAAACAATCTGTCCCTAAAGCCTTTTCTAAAAAATAATTCTTTGATAAATTTTTCATTTTTTTAACTATACTCTCCCAAACCATGTCCATTTCATAAGATTTTCAAATTTATTGACCAATGATTACATACAGTTCTATATAGAACTGTAATATAATTGCATATTTTATGTTATATATAACATAATATATATCTGATATTTATATAAGATACATATATTATGTATTGTCTTCTTTGTTAGATGTTTTGTTGCTATTCTTGTTTTTCAAAAGGTCAGTTCTTGGATTTGTTAATCAGTAACAAATTTTTCCTGTTTTTCCTTTGTCTTTTTTTTTATCGCTTTAATATCTATCCTGCTTTCCTTCAGAACACTCTTCATTCTTTTATTAATCTTATTGGTTGAATCATGGTTCATCTGTTTTTCCTTTTACATTAGTATGATTTTTTTAAGCTCTACATTTACCTCTGAACACACTTTTGGCTGACTGCCATTATTTTCTGATGATGTTTGGGCTTCCTCTCTGATAGAACGACAATTGAGAATAATACTTTTAAATGTTTAACAAACTTTGTTTCTACGGAGATTTATTATTGACCTTTCTTTCCACCGTGTTGTGGTCAGATAATGAGGTTAGATAACCAACCACACTAGCGGTTGGTGAGGTATTGTTTTTCCTTAAGGCAACCGAGATTTCCTTTTGGCTCAGTAGGTCTGCAACTTTTCTTTCAAAACTCTGTAGTTGATCCATGGATTCTTAAGAAAAAGAAATTACTCTTTGTAGGAGATAAGTTTTAATGTGATTAAATTATATCCATTATGTACACAAACCCTTTATAGTACTTCTCCTGAAATAAGTGGATTGAATTACCTCAGTAGTGTGGGTCTCCCAGTGACTTTTTTGTACAGTCTTTGATCCACACATTTCGATGGAAATGTTTCATGCTGTTAGATATTCATTATAGACAGTGCCTCATCTTTCAGCTACATTGTGCTTCCTTGTGCTTTTCAGTGTTTTTATGTCTCAAATGTTGTATTGTTTGCAACTAATTTTGTCATCCAGATGTGTGTGTGTGTGTGTGTGTGTGTGTGTGTGTGTGTGTGTTGTGGAAAAATCACTGCCCTTTGTTTAATTTTTAGTTTCTATGTTTCATTTTTTAGGTAAAAAAAAGGATTTTAAAATAATTTTAATAGTTCTTCAAATCTCATTTTTTAAATAAAGCTGATATTTAAAAATAAATATATCTTATAGTAGGGGTTCTCCCCCTTGATTCCTTGCTGTATGAACTTGGCTTACATTTATTTAGTGTTCCCCCATGCTTATTTCTTCACGTTTAATGTCATAATCTGCAACAATTTAATTTATTTCTTGCCATTATTTTTCTTTTCCAAAGAATTGTGTTAAAAGACTTCTTAAGTCTTCCTTCTACATTTGTTTTATTTTTGAGCGATCAGTAGGTCTTTCATACCAACTACCCATTCTAGGCTTTTTAATTTTGACCTCTTTATGCATCAGCTGAAATAGGTCTTCAAGCTCTTTGTTTGCTTTATTTTGGTTTTCAGAGTGTGTGCTTGCAATGAGGGTAGGTTGGTTTACTTTGTCGCTCCTACAAACGTGTGGCTTCTGCATTTACTCATGAAGGACAGGAGCTTAGCATACAATTCTTGGGCTTGTTTCCTTTCAGTGTTTCTGTTTTTGTCTTTCAGTTTATTTCTTTTGAGAGCGAGCGCGTGAGAGCGCACACCAGTGGGGGAGGGGCAGAAAGAGAGAGAATCCCAAGCGGACTCCTCGCGCTGTCACTGCAAAGCCTGACGTGGGCTGCGGGGCTCGAACCGTGAGATCAGGACCTGAGCAGAAGTCAAGAGTCAGAAGCTTAATTGACTGAGCCACCCAGGTGCCTCTCCTGTCAGTGGTTCTAACTCTCCTTTCGTTGTCTCTTGAAATTAGCTTTGCAGAGAGACTCCAGGCAGAAATTCTGTTTCGTTTGGTTTTGTTTGAATTTCTAAACAGCAGCTTTTAAGATATTTTTTATTTGTGTTTGAAATTATACACACACACACACACACACACACACACACACACACACATGCACACACATGTATCAGGAAGAGCGTAGAGGATGCAATCCTTAGTATTTCCTGAAGCACATTGAGTCCTTCGAGCCTACCTTGGGCGTTTTTAATCAGGTGGGATTTTGGTGACTAACAAAACCTACCGTGGGCTTCCACGCTGGAGCCCTGGAGTCTGAGAGGCCTGGATGCAAAGCCCGGTTCTTGTTCTCCTCGCATGATGTTAGGAAAGAGATGTAACCTTTCTAAGCCTTGGTTTCCACATCTGTAAAAAGGGAATAATGACATTGTCCGCCTGATGGCTTGGTTCGCCTACGTTATGTGAAGAACTGTGCCGTAAAGTGCCAGTAGAAACCTGCTAAGTAAATAGTTAAGACTCAGTACGAGTTGGTCCTCAGAGGCAGACAAAGCTTCTATCCTCAAGTGACTTTCTGTTTCCTGGCCTCCAGATCTGTCAGCTTGTCTTTCCTTGTCCTCTCTTGATGATTTCCCTTAAAGCAAAAACAAAAACAGAATGGTGGTGGGAGCGCCTGGGTCACTCAGTATGTCAAGCGTACCACCTCTGCTCAGGTCACGATCTCACGGTCCGTGGGTTCGAGCCCCGCGTCGGGCTCTGCGCTGACAGCTCGGAGCCTGGAGCCTGCTTCGGATTCTGTGTCTCCCCCTCTCTCTGCCCTTCCCCTGCTCATGTTCTGTCTCTCAAAAAGAATAAATAAAAACGTTAAAAAAATTTTTTTTGAATGGTGGGAAGTTCTCACAATTGTATTTGATATGATTAACTCAATTTTCCACGATACCATATCCCTATCAATGGACTCCCTCTAATGCAAACTTTCCTTTTGCTAACACCACTTTATGGTGCTTGTAGGCTTTCTCTCAGCTTCTATTTTGGCGTCTCAGCTTGCCTCGTTTATCAGCGTATTCTCTTTTTGCTCACTGTCTTTTTCACAGGCCCCATATTATTTTTCTTCTCTGTTCTTTTCTCTCTTTTTTCTCTTTTCTTCTTTTTCCTGTCCCTTGCACTACCCTCTTAGATTTCCTTTACTTGTTCTTTCTCCTTCCTTTCTTTCTTCGTATGTTCCTATTTTTTCTTTCTTTTTTTTTTTTTTTTTTTTTTTTTTTTTTTTTGATTCTCAATGAGCGTATCCTCAATTCTGGCTTCAGAAAAGGTGTGATGCTGTCCCTGCCCTGCTTAGCATCTAAGCACAGACCTGCTCAAACTTGCCCTTGAAGGATCAGATGACAGACGGAAACCCCTTGGTCAATTCTGAGATCCCGGCAGAGATCCATCCAAAGTGAGGAATGCTAGGTGAGGAGAAGATCATTTATCAACCCTTCTGTCAAAACCTGTTTTGCCTGCCGGTCCCTACAAGCACTGCTCCTGGTCTTCCTCTCTTGGTCCCTCCTCCAGTCAAAGACAGTGGTGGTGAAATAGATCAGAGCCAGACTCCAGAGTCAGCCTGTTTGTGGCCAGGTTTAGCTCTTGCTAATCACGTGGCCCTGAGCAGGATCCTGATGCTCTCTCTGCTTCTATGCCCTTCTTTAGGTGGTAACAATGATTATATTATCTGTCTCTCAGGGTTGCCGTGAGCAATCAATGAAATAATGAATACAATACTTCTCACAGTGCACCTGGCTCGCTGTGAGCACTCCATAAATGCCATCCAATTCTCTGTCCTTTTGGAGATCCATCTGTCAGGAATTACATTCAGTACCAAGAAAGTCTAGCTGATAGAGCAAGAAATCCACACGTCAAGACGTCGGTTAGGAAATTCTAAGCTACCGGGGCGCCTGGCGGCTCAGTAGATTAATAGCGTGTCCCACTTCAGCTCAGGCCACGATCTCATGGTTCATGAGTTCGAGCCCCATGTCGGGCTCTGCGCTTACAGCTTGGAGCCTGCCGGATCTTCTGTCCCCCTCTCCCTCTGCCCCTTCCCCACTTATTCTCCCTCCTTCCCCCGCTCCCGCTCAAAAATAAATAAATAAAACTTTAAAAAAAATTTCAAAGCTACCAAGACCAGCGTCTGTGTTACCCTCTTAATCTTTTCCCAATGGCTGCTGCAGCTCCAGCCATCACACCCACGTTCAGGTAAAAGGAAGGAGAGAGTGACAGAGAATTGAGGGATGGCTGTAGCAGGAAAGCAGGGCTTTCTTGGAAACGCCCCGCAGACTGCCTCTTCCACTTCCTTACTCCAGACTCTGTCTCATGTGCACCTGTCACTCGTGGGGCATCTGGGGGACACAGTTTTTGGCATCTCACGTGTAGAGTAAGGGTGGCAGTAAAAAAGAAAGTTGGAAATTACCCCCTAATTCCTGCCATAGTTTCTAAGAATTGAGACTCTGAAAATAGGGATAGGAGAGAACAGAGTTTCATGGTTGGGCTGCCTTGAAAAGAAGAAGAGAAAAAGAGAACATGTCCAGTAGAGAATCACACACATATGCTTTTGGGCGATGGCTAGATATCCTGGGTCTTTAATTCAGGAGATAGATGGGGAAACAAGGCTTAGCTTTTGTTGGGGGGGGGGTCTTTTGTCACTTCTTCCCCCCTTCGACTTGCCTTTAGGTGCCAAGCCAGCTTTGTTTTCTTAAAGTATGGAAACGTTAAACGCGACTTTTCTTATTCCAGTCACATCAGGGATTTGGAAATCCCTCCAAAATTTTTGTTATAGATTTCTGTTAATCTTAGTTGATCTTTCCCCTGGTGCATGTGTGTGCGCCGTGTATAAGGCCTTTTAAAAATATTCTTTGTGATGGTTGACATCTAATAATTAGAAAGACGGCTAGGACTTGACATCGTAAACCAGGAGTTTCTAAAATAGAATAACATTTACTTAAAATTCTAGAATCTCAAATGCTTACTGATTTTCACTGAAGTTTAAAACAAAGGTGAACCTTGAAAATCCCTGTTTAAAAATACACTTCTTTGGGGCGCCTGGGTGGCGCAGTCGGTTAAGCGTCCGACTTCCGCCAGGTCACGATCTCGCGGTCCGGGAGTTCGAGCCCCGCGTCAGGCTCTGGGCTGATGGCTTGGAGCCTGTTTCCGATTCTGTGTCTCCCTCTCTCCCTGCCCCTCCCCTGTTCATGCTCTGTCTCTCTCTGTCCCAAAAATAAATAAAAAAACGTGGAAAAAAAATTAAAAAAAAAAAAAAAGAAAAAGAAAATCCCTGTTAAAAAATACACTTCTTTGGGGCACCTGGGTGGCGCAGTCGGTTAAGCGTCCGACTTCAGCCAGGTCACGATCTCGCGGTCCGGGAGTTCGAGCCCCGCGTCAGGCTCTGGGCTGATGGCTCAGAGCCTGGAGCCTGTTTCCGATTCTGTGTCTCCCTCTCTCTCTGCCCCTCCCCCGTTCATGCTCTGTCTCTCTCTGTCCCAAAAATAAATAAACGTTGAAAAAAAAAATACACTTCTTGGATAAGCCTGTAGAAAAGCATCACTTGAATTCTTTGTATTCAACAGGGGGAAAAAATGAGAGAAAATGCTGTAATTTACAATAATAGTAATAACAGAGCAAGTATTTTTGCTGCCCGTCCAAGGGTTCAGCTGCTGGCTTTTGAGGTGAAAACCCTGCAGATCCCTGAAGTCTGGTAGAAAAGTTTCAAAAACACTGCAGTCCAGCAGTCCAGTTAAGTGAATAAGTATGTGCCCCTATGTCTGCGTCCCAATATTCGGTACCAAATGGCAACTTCGATGTCAACCCAAAGAACATCTCACCTTCCTCTACATCCCATCAGCGGCCACTGTCAAGAGGGAAGATATTCCCACAAGTAGGATTTCTTACCATCACAGTGGGGCCGGACGGTTGTTCCCCCAACCAGTCAGCTTGCTGCCTCCACCATTGGCTTGTTAAAACCAGATCCTCTTGACAGATCTTGGTGGCATTATTATTTCACTAAGCACAAATGTACCAACGTGTTGAAAATGCTATTTTGCTCATTTGTTACAGGAACTAAAACACATACTGTCAAAATCTAGGCATAGGGGAAAAGAGCTTAATTAACTGGAGAGTCATCAAATGCTAGCATAGACTCAAAGTTGTCCTTCTGGCTTGTTTCGGGATGATAGGTTGTGCGTCTCGACAAATCGTAATGACTGCTGTCTCTGGGAGTCTGTCATGTGCCAGGCACTCGACGTCCGTTACCTGGAGTTCTTGCAACCACCCTGCGGTGTGTGTGTTAACCATTTCCACATTTCAACTGAGAAAACGGAGTCCCAGGGAGGCGCAGTTAATTGTCTAGCGTTGCAGAAGCATTAGGTAGCAGGTCACGATTTACCTACGTCTTCCCGACCATACTTTCGTCATGCTCATGTGATTAGCGGCTATGTTTATCATCATTGCTGAGAATAAGTTTAAATTAGAAATAAAACTAATGAGGATAGCAATGTCTTCCTGCAGGACTAAGTCAGTTCACTTGGAACTGCGTATTTATTCACGCTGAGCGCAGGACGGCCGGCAAAGTTAGCAAAAAAAAGGGGGAAGTGAGAGATGTTCTCCGGCTTCCTTACCGCCAAGGGGGTTTCTCACAGCTTGACTGGGATAAGCGTAGGGAGGGAGCTCTCATACTGTCATATCTCGTCTACTTCAAGAGATCGCAGAGTCTGGAACGAAAAATGAGGGTCAGGCTTCGATTCCAGGTTGTGGGGCGCATGAAGAGAGAGAGGCCTTTACCTTGGCCAACATTTACGGTCTCCGGGTCATCATGCTGGAGGGAATTGAGTGTATACGGAGAACTTGCACAAAGTTTCATTTATGGTGAATTGACGTCGGTGCGTGTGATCTCTTGGTTAGTGTACCCTTGTCTGACCATTGATCAAACTGTATTCCCTAAGAGTTGATGTAGCAAAGTGTTTCAAGGGAATGACTATTGAGCTTACAGACAAAATGCCGTTTGTTTGGAAAGCTGCACAAAACTTAATTGATGTGCTTTGGGTGTAGTGACAAAGCCTGGGCAGAAGCCAGGATTTATAAAGGAAAAGAAGACACTTCAGTTTAAATGGCAGAATTTCTCTTTGTAGATCAGGGGCTATCTTCTCTTAAGTGTGTTTAGAGACCCAGTTTCTAGACCTTTAGTGTATGCTCAATTCAGGTAATCGATGGCTGGTGTGTACAAGAGAATATAATAAACATTTGACGTGGGTGGTCCTGAACCAATTTTCTTTATCTTTCCTGCTTTGGTTCGGGTATGGATGGATCATAAGTAGGTGTCCAGATGATGCCAATACAAGTCACATTTCCAAACCTGGAGGTACAATTAACTGTGTTTTCTGTTAGGACACCCAGTTTTTGGCCCGGAACTTTTTTTTCTTTTGTGGTTTTTTTTTTTACATTTATTTATTTTTGAGAGACAGAACACAAGTGGGGGAGGAGCAGAGAGAGAGGAAGACACAGGATCCGAAGCAGGCTCCAGGCTCCGAGCTGTCGGCACAGAGCCCGACGCGGGGCTCAAACCCGTAAACCGCGAGATCGGGACCTGAGCCAAAGTCGGACGCTTAACCGACTGAGCCACCCAGGTGCCCCGCCTGGAACTTTGGAATTACTGTAGAGCACACGATACAACACAACAAAACAGAACAAACCAAACGCACTCCCATGAGCAGTATATCCTCCTGTGTGCCGTGGGGTTGACAACCTGATGATCCTTTCTGTGGCTTCGTTAACCTGGCAAAAGAATATCGGTTTCCTTTGTTTTATTCTTGAGTCACCGTCGGCATGCACTGGGTACAGTCAGGATAATGTTTGCACCAATCTCAGCAGGCTCTAGACATTTTCTGTCTCATCTTTGTTGCTCCAGCTCGCCGTGAATCTCCTCCCACAATCGCTGATTGATTTAGCGTCCGCACGACGGCGTGAATTTTGTGGCTACTTGGTCCCATTTCTATTTTCCATGGTCTTAAGGATCATAAAACAAGACTGGTCTTGTGTTGGATTTTTTGTTGAATGTCTAAGTAACTGGATGATTGCTGACCGGTCATGTAGTTTCCCCATAGGACTGGTTCGTGAAATTACTCCATCATTGTATAAGACAGAATCGGTCTTGTATGTTAAGAAGATTGCCCAGTTAGGGAACAGTTTCAATTCTCTGGTTTTGCTTTGCTACTCTCATTGATCAATTCTCTTTCCGTATCAAGATGTGTACGTGTTGTCCCTATTATCGGTTACCTGTGATGATAGATCTGTCGGAGGGGACCAAGGGAAGGTTACTTCTTTTTTTCTTTTTTAATGTGTATTTATTCTTGAAAGAGAGAGAGAGGTGAGCGGGAAAGGGGCAGAGAGAGAAGGAGACACAATCTGAAGCAGGCTCCAGGCTCCAAGCTGTCAGCACAGACCCCCCACGCGGGGCTCAAACTCGCAAAGCGGGAGATCATGACCTGAGCCGAAGTCAGATGCTTAGCCGACTGAGCTACCCAGCCGCCCCTTTTTTTCTTTTTAATAAATGAAAGTGAGTCAGTCAGTCACTCAAGATTCAAGGTCCTTGTTTTTTAAGGACCACCAAGTACAGATCGATGTTGGACATTCACATGTGCATAATTAGCCAAGAAAACTCTTGTTTTGATTTTTTACTTTAAGTATTAGCAGTAGAATTTAAGGGTCCAGCAAAAGGCACTAGAAAAAAATGTCTTTCTTGGGGTACATGCTACTTTTTTTTTTAATTGTTTTTATTATTTATTTTTTGAGAGACAGAGACAGAGTACAAGCAGGGGAGGGGCAGGGAGAGAGGGAGACACAGAATCCGAAGCAGAGGCTCCAGGCTTCGAGCTGTCAGCACAGAGCCCGAGGCGGGGCTCGAACCCACAAACCATGATTTCGTAAGTTGAGCCATAGTTGAACACTTAACTGACTGAGCCACCCAGGCGCCCCAGTCCTGCTTCTTCTGAACCTACTGTTGAGGCCACCAAACACTTTGAACTGCTCAGAACAAAAACAGAATACAGATACCAGGTAGTGACAGTGTCACTAATTATCCTGTTTTTGCTGCTAGAAACGAGAAGTGTTTGTGCTGGGGTTCGGGTGGAGCTCCCGGACTGGAATAGCCAAACTATAAACCACATTGAAGTGTGAGCATGTCAAGCAAGGTGGCAAGTTCATGACCATAAAGTTAAATAATATAATCACGTTCTGCTCTCCAGTACAGGCATATAATATTGTATTTTATTATAAAAATCATATATTTCCTAGTTTGGTATCTTTCTATTTACCTTCGAGGGAGTATCCCAAAGTTAAGCCTTTGGAACCTAGGACCCAGAGTAAGGCTCGAGACTCTCCTGCATTCTGTGGTAATCAAAATTCAGCCAGAGAAGCAAAATTCAACTGAGCTGAGAGAGAGAGAGTGCAGGTGCGAAAATAGTGTGACCACGAGGACGTGGCGTGCCACACGTTGCTTCCTGATCCAATTGTCGAAGAACTACCGAGCGAACCAACATGCGTCCGTTCATTCTGCCTTCCGGGGGTCCACCTGGAGGTGCTTTTAAATAGTACTCGACAGCATAGAAGCCACCGCCAGCCAGGGGCAGCTGGTTGGGATCGTTGTCCTGCCACTAACTACCTGTATGTACTAGAGTGACTATGTGTAGCTCCGTGTCTCAGTTTTGTCATCTGTGAAATGGGAATAAAAATGTTACTTATATTCATAAGATGTTTAAGATTACACAGTAATAATGCACGTACAGGGGCGCTTGGGTGGCTCAGTCGGTTGAGCCTCCGACTCTTTTTTTTTTTTTTTCAACGTTTATTTATTTTTGGGACAGAGAGAGACAGAGCATGAACGGGGGAGGGGCAGAGAGAGAGGGAGACACAGAATCGGAAACAGGCTCCAGGCTCCGAGCCATCAGCCCAGAGCCTGACGCGGGGCTCGAACTCCCGGACCGCGAGATCGTGACCTGGCTGAAGTCGGACGCTTAACCGACTGCGCCACCCAGGCGCCCCGAGCCTCCGACTCTTGATTTCAGCGCAGGTTGTGATCTCACGCTGAGCGTGGAGCCTGCCTAAGATATTCTCTCTCTCCTTCTGTTCATCTCCCTCTGCCCCTCTCCCTCTCCTTCTCCCTCTCCCTCAAATCAATCAATCAATCAATCAATCAATCAATCAGTGATGCTCAACATGTAGTACCAGGCCGTGGCCAAGCGCTCATTTAATGTTGGCTAGTAATTCGAGGTCCTTGAACGATGCAGAGCTTCCTACCAGGAAAAGATTACATATACAGAACTCTCCAGAAAGTCAAGTGTATTTTATTGCCTTGAAAGCTCATAGGTAGCTAGCCACATGTTGCAGGGATTTGGAAATGTCGCCCTTTCACCGCATACTGTCGTTTAAAGGTGACTGGCAATTGTTCCAGGAAGAAACCTAAGGGGTGCGTGTGGCCTAAATCCTTGTGGCTTTTTATGGGGTCCGTGGTCCCCAGGCTCAGAATGGAGAGACACTGCTCTTTTCCTCCAGGTCAGTTATACTCGTGGCCTCTTGATTATCGTTTGCCCCAAAGTTCTTAGTGCTCCATCTTCTATTCTTGGAGGTGAGAGGGGTCTTGGCGTTCAGAAGCCAGTGGAATGTGGGGCCAGGGTCATTGGCGGAAGGGGTAAGTTTCAGGGGGCCCTACTTTCAGCGCCGTGGACTGTGACGTTCCCAGCTCAGGGCCTGCAGCCTTCCCGTCTCTTTCGATCTGTGTGTGGCATCCCAGAAGCTTCATAGTCCGACCCCTTCCCGTCTGCAACATCCCTGAGAGCATAAATACAAATAAGTCCCAAAATGCGAATCAGATGTCCCTGTAAACCCAAGTCTTCTCCGGATACCAGCAAATTAACCTATGGCTATTTCCTGAGCTAATTAGTTCCCCTCCCACGGGTAGCAATGCCACTGATGGAAAATCCATCGGTTTCCCCTACTAACTTCCTCACTTTACTTTGGTGAAATACAGGACCTTTTGAAATTAAATGATTTCTGAAGTTGCGTATTATCAAATGCCAGAGTAAAATTATCTCAGCGCCTCCTTCTTTCCATGCGTAGTTTCAATTTCCTGAAGCTAGTTCCTTCCTTCTAATTACAAGTACTCCAAGAAGAATTAGTTTTTACAACTCAGCGTGAGAGCAAGTAACTCTTATTTCTTCAGGCTGAATTGAATGCAGGAGGCTTCCTGAATCTGCCTGAATACAACTGCTTAAGTCACAAGATAAATGTTCCCCGTGCTGCCTTTATCATCCCCATCATCATCATCATCATTATTATTATATTTTTAGTGCTAAGGGCCACTAGGGAAATGGCCTCCCAATAGTCAGAACCTTGTGTTTGATGTTTCCAAAAGAATCTTGCCCTGGTGATAAGTAACATAGGAAACTGGTTTCATTTCTTTTTCTTTTCCTTTCCTTTCCTTTCCTTTCCTTTCCTTTCCTTTCCTTTCCTTTCCTTTCCTTTCCTGTCTTTTCTCGTCTTTTCTCGTCTTTTCTCGTCTTTTCTTTTCTCCCCCCATAAAGAGTAATATTTAAAGTGTGGAAGTTTTAGCTGCGTGTTAAATGTTATTTTAAAATCCCTAGGTTGATTTAGACATACCTATCAAATCCGAGTACACCTGCATATATCTTGCTGTTTGCTCATGGAGAAAAGCGAAGCAAGCATGCCCATTTGAGAGGATTATGCTGAACCACAAAGAAGCGTCTGGAAAGGTTTGCCAGACTGAGCTTTTGTTGTTGTTGCGTTTGCCCCTCACTCAAGTCACGACACTGGGAAAGTTGAAAGGAGATTAACATTGTATCAGGCAGATCAGGAAAAACATCTTATGTTGACCTTCTCGTTCAGAAGTAGAATTATCCCTTGACTCTTTTCCTAGTTTTTTTGACCATGGCACAATGAGTTTACTGAATTCTTATGATGGATTTGGTATCAGTCAGCAAAGGGACAGATCGTGCTATTTGTTTTAGAAGTGAAACTTCCCTGCCTCCTGGGCCCCCCTCAAACCGGCTCCCTCCCTTCCTCCAGAGTTTCACGCGTTATCGGGTTCTAAAATTGGTCCCTAGCAAGTGTTGGGTAAAACAAAACAGAACTAAGTCGTTTTTCAGTGTTCTTATATTTTTCAGATTCATGAGGTTAGGTTTTCGTTTCGTTAGTAGTTATTTTGTTAACGCAACCTTGCAAAATCGTCTACATCCAATCCTGCCCCCTCTGAAAACTTTGGAAATGGCAGTACTATGTGTTTTAGGTTTCATCTGAAGGCATAGCAAAAAGGTGTCAGAACTCTGCAGTACCTTTTTCTCCCCATCTCCTTCATGTTCAAGCCACCAAATGAGAGCCGTGGCTCAACACGTAGCAGAATGTATTGTCTGCCACCTCTTGATGGCTTCTCTTGCACCAAAATAAGTAGTTGGCATCACTTTGATTCCGTCAGTATAATGAAGTGGAATAGATCTTAGCGTCCACATGCTAAATGTGGACACTGACACCTCGAGAAGTTAATTTCACAGAAGTGGAAACTGAAAGAGCCAGGATCTGATCCCTGGGCCCCCTTTGTTAGGAGGCCACTCTCAAAAACGTGTACGTGGCAAGGGTGATGGGAACACGTAGTAGGACGTGAAGCCGCGTGTGCACCTCCATCGTTGAATTAGCTGGAATTAAGACACCAGTTTTTCCTCTGCCTGGGAGAGGCCAGCGTCCGTGGGCTGCATACGAGGGGCCACAGGGACTGCAACTTGCTCCTGTCACACCTCAGATCGTTGTCCCCCTCCCCTCCATGTTCTGGCCCATCCTTGGCAAGTATCCTTCTAAAATGAAGGTGGCAGGTGACAACTAAGTACCGCAGCTGCCTGATAACGGCCACGTTTCCCAATTAAGTAAAAGACTGTCACACCTGACAGTCAAGACGGAAATAATAAGCATCTTGATCAGAATTTCATGCGTGCATGGAGTCAGACACTTTCCAGTAGATAGATGCTCTTTGTGCACGTGTACTGGGATTGGTTTTCTGTAGGTTTATGAGTGGTGTCGAGGTTCTCCAACGAAAGGAACTTCTCTACTCAGTGACTCTGTGCCTTCAGTGCTAACAGTCGCAAGAAATAGGTATCCAGCAATTTAATATAATAATCACTCATGGCAAGTTAAGGATGCTCCCATACCTATGTCTCGGGGCCCAGCTTTGGGCTCCGCGCTAAATTCTCTTTCTTTGAAAACACGGACGACAGGGACTCGGTTCATTTGAGGCTTTCTCCTTATCCTGTACGTACACGCAAAACGCTAACCCTTGCTAGTTCTTTGTTAAATTACGCAAGCGATTGTCCGGCTGTGTAGCTGGGCAAGGAATGTTCCAGAAGACTTCAGTTTTGGCTTTCGCTTACGGTGATTTTCAGGTTCCGACGCAAGCTTTTACATAAAGGATGGCCGGGCCCGAACCGGGAGCCATTTTGTTGAGGAAAACTGGAAATCCTCACCCTTTTAAACACCGAGTTACAACTGACCAATACCACAGTATTTCCTAAATTTAAGGTTACGTTTTCTGCCTCCCTCAGACTAACGTCACCTCTCCACGTTGAGACCCAGAGCCGCATTTGTTCACCCCGACCCCGAATCACTGAGCCTTTGTTTCTAGTATTTCGCCATTCTGCTTTTGCTTTTTTAATTTGCTTGTGACTCTCTGCTTCCCCCATCTTTTTTTTTTTTTTGGTACAATGATTCTTACCTTGTCTTTCCCCAGTCCGTTTCTGACCTGGAGAGACGTGCAGCATGTTATTGTCAGGACTTCCCGTGCAGGACATTTGAACGCTAATGACTGGAAAACCAATGCTGCGGGTTTTAAGGGTGAGAACTTCTTTCATATTCTGTCACAGGCAAAATATTTTTATTTCCGCCCCTCCCCCCCCCCCCATTTTAAATGGAGAGCAGGAAATAGAATCCCTGAAAAGAAACTTGAAATTGTGTGCCGACACACAAGGAGCTTGCCCTTTTAGTAAAGAAAAGGCAGGTTCACTTTTTTTTTTTTTTTTTTCAATTCAAACAACACATAGAAGGCAGATTTCCTTGGCTTCCCACATCATAGGTCAATCTCTTAAAAGACAACCATCCAAGTATAGTCGACCTGTGGGGCTTTTAATTCGTTTATTATCACTGTCATTGGTTATCTGAGTGGTATTTGTACCAATGTATTTAAAAATTCCTCATCTTCTGTAGGGATTCCTTCCACTTAAAGACTCACTGGTATATATTTTCACTATTATTGGGTAGGCCATGCTTTCTCTACATTTGTTTTTGTTTCTTTTTAAGCTGCCACAACAGCTAACTCTAAGACAGCACTTTGTATAAATGAAAAGCTCTTAGGAAGCTTTATAACACACAGTCTGTATACATTTATGTACAATATGTAATAAGTGCTATTTTTCTCATGGCTGAGGATTATAGTTCCCTCAAACTCTCTTACTCAGGGTAGCCATTTTGCTTGTCGTCATCCATAACGTATGTTATAATAAAAAGAAAATAATTACATAAAGCAGATGTCCTAAAGCTTCATTCACATGACCTCAGTTTTAACCCATTAAGTTAAGTTACAACAAAGACTACTCTTGGTTATATCTGCAGACTTAAATTTACTCCCAAATAGTCTTGGTATCATTATATATCCTTACGGGTGAAAAAGAGTATCCCGTACCATAGGGAATATCTAGTTCAAAATTGAGATTCTGGTCCTCGGATCATCGGTAACATGTTGAATAATCCTGGGCGAGCCGTTTACTTTTTTGGGCCCTAACTTCCCCAACTTAAACATTTTAGAAGCTGAATAATATTATCTACCTATGATTTCTTAAATATGGTTTTAGTATGTCTTTAGTGAAATTATACCCAATGTATGCATATATCCATGCTGGAAATGTAAAATGTAATTTTAAAAAAACTACTTGCAAATGGCTTATTATTATAGTCTCATGCTTAGCCCAAACCTGTAAATGTATCAGATAACCTGTGCCATATACAATATGTCTTTGGTTAACATCTTCACCGAAGACTTCACTCCATTTTTAGAAAAAGAAAAATATCCCTCTGCTTTTCAGTATTATCAAGGACCTCTCCATACTCATAACCTATATGGTGCAGCCGTGTTCAATGAACTTGTAATCGAAAGAGCTGTAAATACGTGCTGGGATCACATTGTCTGAAGCCCAAATCAAGACACTCGATCCCCAAACAGCCATTGTGATGTGCAGCATTAAAAATATTTGAAATGTCAGCTGTCTGTCATAGAAAATCCAGGACATACTTTGCCATAGGGGTACGTTTCATTCTGATTAGCCTCCACACCCTGCCAGCTCTTCCTATATAAATCCACGAGGCTGGGAGGTGGGTTTGGGGAGGGGGAAGAAGGGTTCAAAATACAACCTTGGCGGGGTCAGTGCTGCGATGAACTTTTTGGTAGAGGGTTCACAGACCAAGGACATTGACCTCCATGAAGCTGAGGAATGAACTTTAACCCAAATAAAAGCCTTAGTTTTACTTATCCCTTTTTGGCAAGTTAAAAAGAGCGAATGGTTCTAATAAAAAATGCAACTCTTTTGAAAACCTCTGTTGGTTTTGGAGAGGGGGAAACAGAGGATTTCGAATAACTCCCCAGATCCAAACCTGAGTCCGAAGGGGGCCGTACGGTGCTCTGGCAAGGAGGAAAGAGCATTTTACTATTGCACGTGGCAATATTTAGTATCATATTCCACTCTTCTCTTAGACTGCTGCCAAGAGTAACAATTAAAGTTCGCCTTTTCGTAGATGAATTGCCCTGAACGGTCTGGACTCCCGGTGGAATTGTTTTGTAATTTTGTTGATGGCAAGCCCCATATTTCATCTAAACATGATCGTAATAAGAATAATTTTTTAAAGACTGATATTCTTCCCGACTCTAAGCATTACCATCCCCTCCCTAGCGTCCCACAAATAAAAGTGATTAAGGCAGAGGCTAGCAGGAGACGAAACGCGCTTTGGGGAGGGAGAGAATGGAGGTCACCGGGCCTGGACAAAGATGGGTGACTTTTTATGAAATGAGAACTGAGCAAACAAAGAAATAGCTAATGCTTGGAAGAACTTCGTGCAAAGGGAGCTCAGCGAGAGCTCGTATTTTAAATTAGGTCAGCCAGCGTTTGCAGGCCTAGCTTCGCGGGAACGCATGGCCGCACGCTTCTCCTTAGACAGGAGAAGGCGGAAGTCACCTGCAAACGGGAGCGTGTGGCCGCGGCTGCTCTCTCTCTCTCTCTCTCTCTCCTGTGCAACTTAGTCCTAATGCTGAGCGAGGGGTGTGCCTGAAACAAATCCGAAAACATCTGTGCTCCCCTGGGCTGGCCTTTGTGCCCTGAGGTTGAGCGACGTAACCTGTTGGAAGCAATTTAATGTGTTGGAAAAAAAAAAACACGAAAAAATAAGACACCTGAGGCTAACTTGACATATTGCCTAGTAGGTGCTCGTCTGCCCTGATGATGTCAATATCAACCTCAGCGTTTCCTTCTCCTCGGGGCAAGCGCAAGCAGCTGAGAGTAGCAACCAGTGCGGTATTGGGGTCTTGTCATCCGTGGACTTGATAGTCATCACTGATCGCTTCAGAGAGGCCAACACCCTCCAAACAAGCTGTCACCAGACACTGCCAAGTCCTTACATTTCTTCAGACATACCCGTATGTAGTACGTCGCAGGCCGAGAGTAGAACCAGGTGATCTCGGAGCTAGGCGGCTGTGGGCCTCGCCGCGAGGCAGACCCAATCCATTCTAATCCACATGTGTTGGGGACCTGGCAGATGCAAGACATTCCCTCCAGCAGCAGCTGCTGGCTTCCTGTTGCCTGGCCCGGCGAGCCTCTCGTTCAGGCAAGGAGGTCGGCCTGGAGAAGCCGAGAACGTGGCTCTCTGCTGACTCGTGTGTGTTCCTCTGAGAGTGGGATTACCCTGGGGTTGCATGCGGATGAGCTGGGTGCACAGAAATTTCCTTGCTTCTTTTTCTGTGTTCTCATCAGAATAGCACGCTGTAAACAATCAGGTAGTAAGAGTAAACTCACAGCGAAGGGAGCCCCAAAGCCGGAAGCTGTTCATCGATATTTTTAGGCGAATGGTAGCGTAATTTGTAACAATGTTAATCGAACTAAGATTACCCTGTCCTGCTCCTTCTTAAGTAATAATAACGATCGTTTTTAGTGTAGTTAAGAGTCTTTTGCAGAAGATCCGTTCTTCGAAATAAACGTGGGCCAATGAGTACCTACCTATGGAAACCGACTAACCGTTATTTGGATTGTTCGTTGTGTGAATAATTTTGGCTAAATGTCATACACCTTTTGACTCTAAACTTCCTCCAGAGATAGTTTCTTTAAAAACAAGTGGAAGAAATACCATGCCCTTACCAAAAACTCTCCTGGAGGTGGTTCATGAGAATAGGAAAAGTATTTGTAGGAGACCAGATGAACAGATGTGATATTTGCCACTAGAGAACTGAACTCCAAATTCCTGTGTTTCGCTACTGCTCAGCATTTGTAATGCTAGGAGATGACTTTGGCATTAAATCATTTATTTGGGGTTTTTTCCAGTGTTATTTCCTTCTCCTTTGATGCCTTCCTTATGAAAAGTCTTCTCTGTTTTTTTTTTCTTTTCTGTGCTTTTTCATACCCCCTTCATGCGCCTTAAAATGCACAAATCAGCTATCGAAGCAAGGGCTTTTTGCCATTTGGGTGGTTTTCTTCACAGAGCTTAATTTATGCAAATCTCTTTGTTTATTTATTTACAAAAACTTCCCGAGCACCTTCCCCGTGCCAGCCCGACATGTGTTGATGTGCACCCAGAAGGGGGAAGTGAGAGGAAATGTCGGGGGCCCCCTGGCATTGCCTAATCTGATCTGGCCACGGTACGATTTACATACACACGTAGAAATTTACACTACACTTGTCTTCCCTTCTGTCAAGCCCACATGATCTGCCAGGTCATGTTTATGAAAAAGTATCCATGCAAACTTCCCCGGTCATCTCAAATGCAGCCTAACCCGAGCAGGAAAAGGCATCTGATGTAGAGACGATGTCTGCTGGTATGTCACGGATAGTTCGAACAGTTCTGTTTGCGCATAGGCATAGATGGTATGCGGACCAAACCAGCCATGCGGAGAACTTTAATTGTGCATTCTTCTAGAATCCATGGCTCTTACCGTTTTAGGAAGCTTAGCTCTTTGTGACGATCCCCTCCGTTCTACTGCTTTAACCTGAGGAACTCGCAAATCCACGGTCACTTGGGCTGTGTCCGATGATCCCCACCCCCGACCCCTACGAGTTCTTACCTCTCTGGTTCACGGTTGCAGTTACAAGTGTAATCGAATGCATGCCACCTCGATGCTTTAGGTTTTTTTTTTTTTCTTCAAAGTGTCTGTATTTGGATTATATGACTGTATACAGTTAAACGCTCTTAAATTTAGGAACAGGAATAGACGTCAGATAATAAATTAGGACCTTCTGTCATCTTTACTAGGCGAACGAATGAAAAAAATGTCATTGAAAATCAAAAATGACAACTAAGTGAGCGAGGTTACCACGCCTTCCATTTCACTGCCCTCCCAGACTATGTAAGTCTCTCTTTTTTTACCAGCATGTTGCTGAAACCTTCCCATCCCCACTGACTCTTTCTTTGACCACAACTAAACTACTAGATTTTTTTTTTTTTAATTTCTAACTGATGTCCCACCATGGGAAAACAATTGACAGTCTAACATGACTTCTTAGCCTCCAAGGCCCTAACTTTTAATAACCTTTATTACCTTTAATTGTCATCATTTTGTTTCCACTGGTAGGGCTGGTAATTTTAAGATGTTCCAATATATTTTTAATACCTACCTGTCTTGCTTTCGGTTTGTAACACTTATTAAAAAGAGTTAGACGTGCTGAAATCATGAAGCATGCCATGTGTTGAATTGAAAGTAAAGGTCTTGAAATGTGGGGGTTTTTTTGGTGTGTGAAGCGATGTCTGATGTATTACTGTCTAAAGGGGTAAAGCCGTATTTTATTTTATTATTTCACTGCACAAATAATAGTTCCTCTTTGCCACCTAGCATGCTGATGTGATGTTGGTAGCTAGGATTAAAGCTACAGAACGCACGTTAATTGGTCATCGGCACATCATGTTTTTGACGAAAGGTCAGTGATACGTTATTCATGTGGTCAGCGTCAGAGGTTCTAGCCCCCATCCTACCTGTAGAAATAAGTTTTTTATAATCCAAAGAAAGAGCGAAGGGTATACATTTGATTCTACCTAATAAAATGCACTCATTGGAAATACCCCCTGAGTTTCTTTCAAGATTCCATGTGTTGTATACTATTGTACTCTCTGAAGGCAATTTCGTTTAATATGTGTTAACTTAAAACCTTTCATTTTTCTGTGTACTGACCATTGAATACAGGAACTTATCTTCTTGCTCATTTACAAAAAAAAAAAAAAAAAAAGAATCACACAAAATGTAGGGATTTTATTTTTATCCCTTTGGCTGGTGGGTGATTTGCCTAAATATCTAGCTGAGACCAATAATATGGAACCCCTGACAGCAAAGTGCTTGATCACTGCTTAATCTAGAGTCTCATGTCCAAAATATCCACTTGCCCATCAGAGCATTCCACGCATGCCTCACTAAGTAAGTGAGATTTAAAAATCCCTTCTATTGACGGGAAACGTTTTCTCCGTGCTGATCTTTGACGGGATGGTAGCATTAGGTTTTGTTAGACTTCGGGGGTGTTTTGTTTTGTTGCGTTTTACTTTTTCATCCCCAAGTACATAAGCTTTAAATGCATGTGGTTTCACACTTAAAATCCGTCTTCAAAACAGAATTAAAATGATGGTTGCACTAAGTGACTATTATCTCTGTACCAGATATAATTAGTTAATGACGGGAATTATGTGCGGAGGAGTTTTGTGGCTTTGCCACCATTTTAGGAACCCTTAAATCCTAGTAGACAGTCGGTTACTGATATTTTGTGTGGCCTTGGAGGAAGCCAATTAAAGCTTTTGTATCTTGGTTTTTTAGAATGTGGGTAACTTATACCAAACATAATGAGAAGGCTGAGTCCCCATAGGAACTAGTGATAGACATCTGAACTGATTATAGCTATCAATGTCCTGTTGACTCTTGAGTCATTAATACGGTAGGAAAGCTGTGAGCATAAAATATTTTTTTTTGGCAATATGCAAAAGCTTGTACACTTAAGAGAGGATCGATGTCTCTTTTTGTGTAATTGCCTGATGAAAACTGATTTCACTAATTCTAACCAGGCTGTAGTTGCCAAGGTATCTTCCAGACTCTTCCTTCAGCATATGGGTTTGGCTATTAATGGTAGCAAATCTTGATAGTTTGTGGTTACAGTTGATATTTTAGGCAAAGATAAACATCATCAACCCCTAAACCCGGTGATTGCAAAGGATGATCAACCAGGGCCAATGCTAACTTCAGGCCAAAAGTGTGTTATGACTAAAGTAATGAAATGGATTTCTATGTAGCACCAATAATTGGGTTCTGAATCCAGTTGCAAAATAAGATAACCAAAAAGGATTTAAGCCAAGACCGTCTTCTCAGAATACGTACACGCACACCTACAGACACATTCTTTTACAGAAGCTTTTAAAATTCGACCTTTTCTTTTGGGAGGTTTTGTGTTTATTTAAAAAAACAATGACAACAACAACAACTCACTCAACAGAGTGGTTGAGAGCCTGGGTGCCAAAGTCAAACAGCTTGGGATTGATTCTTAGCTCGATAAACAAACAAACGATATCTGGTAATATAAGACACGTTCTTTTGTTTGTTTGTTTGTTTATTTTGAGAGAGACAGAGACAGTGTGAGCAGGCAAGGGGCAGAGAGAGAGGAAGAGAGGGAATCCCAAGCAGGCACAGAGCCCGATGTGGGACATGAACTCACAAAACCGAGATCATGACCTGAGCCAAAACCGAGAGTGGGACGCTTAACCGACCGAGCCACCCAGATGCCCCAATACATACACATCCGTAATCAACATTTTTGGAGTAAGTTTACATATGATAAAAAAAAGCACCATTTTAATCGTACGAATGTAGGTACCCAGGTAACCGTCACCACAAGCGAGGATAGAACATTTCTGTCACCCCCAAATAGACTTTCATGTTCCTTTCTCTTCCCTTACCCCCTATGCAACTGATCTACTTCCTTTCACTATAGATTATATTGTCTCTTACAGACTTTTATATAAGTAGACTCATTGAAAAGTGGCTTCTTCCTCTCCAAATAGTATTTCTAAATTTCCTCTAAATCATTAGGTATATGAGGGGTCCGTCCCTTTTTATTGCTAAGTGATACTCCAGCGTAGGGATATACCACAGTTGCTTTACTCCTTCACTTTTTCATGGACGATTTTGTTGCTTTCAGTCCAGGGTTGTGAGTTAAGCTGGTCTGAGTACTCATGGACGAGTCTAGGTGTGGGCAAACACAACTTTTTGGAACATTAGACAGTCAGAAAAAGCCTAATTGAAACAGAGACCCTGAGGAGTGGGTGAGCAACCCAGATGGCTAACCAGATGCGTCGAGCATCAGACAAGGCCTGCCGCTTACACAGAGATTTGGTCAAGGAAGAGCGAGGGGGCCATGATGGCTGGCGTGTGTAGCAAAGGGGAAGGGGAAGGAACACCGTCATACACAGAGTCTGGCATGACTCTTCATTCACACCACGCTACTCACCTATAGTATTGAATTCACAAACAGTTAATATTCTGTTAAGATTTTGTCCAATGAAAACTGAGCATGTATACGTATGGATGTGCATAGAGCCGTGGCCGTTGAAATTCAGTGTATAAAAAGGGCAAGTGTGGTGTGATCAGAAAAGTAATTTAAGGGGCGCCTGGGTGGCGCAGTCGGTTAAGCGTCCGACTTCAGCCAGGTCACGATCTCGCGGTCCGGGAGTTCGAGCCCCGCGTCGGGCTCTGGGCTGATGGCTCGGAGCCTGGAGCCTGTTTCCGATTCTGTGTCTCCCTCTCTCTCTGCCCCTCGCCCGTTCACGCTCTGTCTCTCTCTGTCCCAAAAATAAATAAAGGTTGAAAAAAAAAATTTAAAAGAAACTGACACAGGGGGGCCTGGGTAACTCAGTCGGTTAAGCACCCAACTCTTGATTTCAGCTCAGGTCATGATCTCATGGCTTATGAGATCAAGCCCTGCGTCGGGCTCTGTGCTCACAGCTCAGAGCCTGCTTGCGATTCTCTCTCTCCTATCTCTCTGTCCCTCCCACCCCACCCCACCCCCACTCTCTCTCTCTTTCAAAATACATAAATAAACATTGGGGGAAAAAAGGATTTAAGAGAAATTGGCAGAAAAGCTACTTGAAGCCCAGAGTTAGGGGTTCTCATTTCATTTGAAAACATTTTAGAGCCTCTGCAGTGATTTGAGAAATTAGTCGATAATAATAATGACTTTCTAGCGAGTCGATTCGAGTTGCTTATGTGATGTCAGAAAGAATTTTATTTCTCAAGCTGATGGTGTAAACCCACTGGTCCTGTGATGTGTCCTACAAAATGACATGTATGTAAGAAACTGGCCGAAATGGATGTGAATTCCCTTGTGGCGATCATTTTATATTATCTTAGTATGCAGTTGCATATTCCTGGCCTTAAGGGCTGTGACATTCAGGGAAATTTTTGATCATCTCTTGGCTTCCTCCTAAATGAGGAGAGTTCTAGAGTTGAGATATATAATCATCTTTGCTAAATTCTTCTTCTTCTTCTTTTTTTTTTTTTTTTAAGAAGGGCAAGAAATGCTTTTTGAAATCACTCTTTAATAAACCCAGGGCAAAAGGTGTGAGGACAAGACTGCTCCTTGAAAAATGTCAGGCCAGAAATTGTGCTTCGAGAAGGCTTCACAAATTCTCTTTGACCAAAGTCTTTTTGCCGGTCATTATCATTCACCATGACCTTCAGAAAGCCACTCAGCTTCCAATATTTGAATTATTTTTCATATGCAGTTATAGTCTTTGTATTTCCCACGTGGCTTTGTAGAAATTTAAAGAAAGCAAGCGACCGTAATTCTGGGCTAGCCTCTTGAGTTGCTCTAAGACAAGTGCAGATTGTGTGACAGAAGCATTTATAGTTAATAAATGACTTTTTCTCTTTCTTAAGGTTTACGTTAATACTTTTTTTTCTTCTTGTCCATGAAGCGAACTCAGAACTGTCTATAATTCTGGGAAACTGCATTGCTTATTTGAACCCACCAGAGGCTACTGCTGTATGCTTTCTTAACGGACTGTGCAAGATGGTTTTGTCTGGAAATCATTTGCTGCTTTTCATGTTTTATCCTCAGCAGTATCCTCAGAGCCAGGACAGAAGATGTGTGTTCAGCTTTGTTCTAGGATTCGATATTATACATCTTAGAACCCTAAAACCCCTGCTGAATCCCAGCCATGACTGACGAAGGAATGAGAGACAATAGCTAAAAACGCAAGAACTAGCCATGATTGTATGTTAGGGCTGCCGTAGTTGGTTGTGCAGGTTATTGACTGCACTAGGGAGCTAAACTGAGGGTTTGGGTGGAGCCCGAAACCCAGCCTGTGATCCACTTACTAAACCATGCGCCCCAGAGGGGGTTGAGGTCCACCTAGAGAAAGAGGGACCTTTCTCTAACTCATGGAGATCCCACATGCCAGCCCGGTTGCACTGAACTCCGTTGTCATTTCTCTCCGCTCTGTCAAAGGCATGACATCTTGTAAAAAATACCTATCCTGGGATGGTTTCGTTCACTTTAACCTTCACCTGTTGCTTCAACCTTGACATTCCCAAAACCTTCATTAACAAACGAGGTCAGCGTTACTGGGGTCAAATAGAGTTTTCCAGTGTCTGTGAGGATTTCACCGCTGTCTTTCGTGCCAGCTCTCTGGGCAAAGTTTGAAGTAATATCCTAGAATGTTAAGTGAGTGTGGGTGCTCATGAGTACAGATAGATTATTCTTTTTTTTTTTAATTTTTTTTTAACGTTTTTTATTTATTTTTGAGACAGAGAGAGACAGAGCATGAACGGGGGAGGGGCAGAGAGAGAGGGAGACACAGAATCGGAAGCAGGCTCCAGGCTCTGAGCCATCAGCCCAGAGCCCGATGTGGGGCTCGAACTCACGGACCGCGAGATCGTGACCTGAGCCGAAGTCGGCCGCTTAACCTACTGAGCCACCCAAGCCCCTCGATTATTCTTTTCATAGCCTTTTTACGTTCTCTCATTTTTTTGTGACCCGAAATGATTGATGCTTCATGAATTCAAATGTATGATCATACATCTGGGGCCTGTAGAAGATTGATATTTGGGGTAAAGAGTCCTTGTAAGTATTGGCCTATGCGGGATGCCTGAGCACAGACATAAAGCAGTGGTGAAAGGCTTTATTGGAAGCTTCTGTGGTGCTCGTCAAGCTGTCCTGAGAAGGTACTCCCAACAGACCAGCGTTTCTACTGTGTGTGGAACAGAGCCTTAAATATGAAAGGAAGGGGCGCCTGGGTGGCCCAGTCAGTTACGCTTCTGACTTCAATTCAGGTCATGGTCTCACGGTGCGTGGGTTCGAGCCCCGCATGGGACTCGGGGCTGACAGCTCAGAGCCCGGAGCCTGCTTCGGATCCTACGTCGCCCTCTCTCTCTGCTTCTCCCCTGCTTATGCTCTCGTTCTCTGTCCCTCTCTCTCAAAAATAAGTAAACATTAAAAAAAAATTGAAATACGAAAGCAAACACGTGGTTTTGGTGCACTGGAGAAACCCTGATTGGAATTTGGATGTGCCTACCTGTTTGGACTCAGACATCAGTATGCCTGAGTGAGGTCACCCGTTCCGTGCCCTCGGTCGGGCACATGGGCCTCAACCTTATGTGCCACGCTGAGACACTGGTAAGTGGGTGCTGCTTCAGCTGTGAAAACCGGTTCAGGATCAATAAGAGATCCCAAATGGGGCAGCCTGGGTGACTCAGTCGGTTGAATGTCTGACTCTTGCTTTTGGCTCAGGTCATGATCTCGTGGCTCGTAGGATCGAGCCCCACGTCAGCTGTCAGCACAGAGCCTGCTTGGGATTCTCTCTCTCTCTCCTTCTCTCTTTCTGCCCCTCCCGTGCTTGTTTGCGTGCTCTGTCTCTCTCTCTCTCTCAAAATAAGTAAATAAACATTAAAAAAGGGGGGGAGGGGCCCCAAATGAACAAGAAGAAAAAAAGGGCCTTCTGATGAACCTTTGTAAAGTACAGTTTGAGTAAAGATGGTGTAGCTCGTCCTTTTATTCCCTCCAGAGAGATCTTTCTTTATATTGGTGCCAGTGCCTACGACATAAACCAGACCCAAAGATTCAAAAGGAACGCCTGAAAATTAATCCTGCCCCAGTTCTATGCTTAACTTCCTAAGACCGCTGCATCCAGCAAGGTGCAGTTGCAAGCCAGGCGACCGCTTTGCAGAATTCATCTGGATACATCCTCTCTGAAATAAATAGATCCAGACTTTTTTTTTTTTCCCCCTTAAAATCTCAATTCAGGCTTTTGACACATGTTCACATCTTGCTAGCCTCAGGCATTTCAAAGCAATTAAGCTTCTATCACACATCCCAGTAATGGCTTCAACAGGCTTCATTTTATGGTGTTACACCAGAAGCCGCAATACGCCCTGAAGTTTCCAGAGTCATCTCTGAAAGAGCCAAAAGACGAGGGCGTTGTGATCGCGGCTGGATGTTAACAAACAGGAAGTTGTTCTTTGCCGCTCAATACCATTCTTCCACCCATACGTGCCTGCTTAGCTCTAATAAAAAAAAAAAAAAATGGAGCCGGCTTGAATATAAAATAAAGGATCTTTTCCGTATTAATAATGTCTCCACATTCAGAGAAAATCCCTGATGGAAATGACTGAAGAAGGTCAATCTCAGCAAGAACAGGGGAAAGGGTTATGGTCCAGATGCTAGCTTTCCATCCGTGCCCCACGTACATCTTTTTCTCCACACGATATTTTAATGAGCTTTGAAGAAGAGAGCCGTTTTCATGCAGCTAATTTGCAAAAGGCAAAGGGCAGACAAATGGTCCAGGGTCCATTTAGGGTAGATAGATGAATCTTTGAAATATTTCCACCCCCTTTTGCCACCTTGTTATTCTGAGGATGATGACTGATGTGAGGAAGTGGTTGAAATAAATACTGTGTGTGTTGTAGGCGACAGTAATCAATGGATACATACATGATGCAGAGGGATTCTGAACAGTTAGGATTGAGTCCCCGCGACTTTGGCCAAGTTCTTTTACTGTGTACGTGCCTTATTTTTTTCAGCTGTAAAATTTGAATATTACTCTTGTGCCAGTAGGACTGTCGTAAAGATTTCATTAGCTAATACGGAGTAACATGTGTATGTAAAATACTATTTTTGCCTCCCGTATAAAATTTCTTCTGGGCATCTTATTTTGGGAAGCATGCCCTGCCACATTTAATGCACTTCAACCATAGAGTCAGTAAGATTAAACGGATAGATTCAAATGCATCAAACAGATCCTACAATGCATTATCCTATTTTTCAGCATGGCAGTTGAGTTTGATTTTGTGCCTCGACGCAGTCAAACCCTGATTTCGTCCTAACAGCGATTAGACTTTAACTCCCTGAGTAATGTGTATCCAAAGAAGAAAATCTCTAGACCAACCTGGTGCTTGATCAGTGAGGGATATCTGTAGGTTAATTAGGAGAATTTCTCTTCCCGAAATATGTTTTTAATGTTTGTTTATTTGTTTTGAGAGAGAGAGGGAGAGCATGATCAAGGGAAGGGCAGAGAAAGAGGGAGAGAATCCCAAGCAGGCCGCATGCCATCAGTGCAGAGCCCGATGCGGGGCTCAGACTCACGAACTGTGAGATCATGACCTCAACTGTTTCATCAAGAGCCAGACGCTTAACCAACGGAGCCGCCCAAGCACCCCTTCCTGAAATATCTTTAAAAGGAAAGCAAAAATGTGTGTGCTACTCCATATGAAAATAGTTAGCATCTTAGCGTAATGTGTGGTATAGCCACCTTTCATTTCTTATGTCATTGGCATGAGGGAAGGGATTTAGGAATCCTGCCTCCAGAGACTCAGGCCCCAGGTTGGTGACAGTAGCCTAATTAGCCAGGCTTTATCAATTGGGGTTCCAGGAGAGATGCAGCCCTATTTCCCTCAGGAAGTGGCTCTCAAGGTGGGATCCCTGGACCGACCATATCAGCATTTGTTAGGAAGGAAATTCTGGGCCTTAATTTCTTAGGTGTTTTGTTTTTAAGTATAGTTGACATACAGTATGACGTAGTTTCAGATATACAGCTTCTCTCTACATTCACCGCAAGTGTATCGGTCACCATACAGGATAACAGCATCACTGACTGTATTCCCTACATGGTGCCCTTTGTTCCTGTGACTGATTCCATAACCGGAAGCCCGTACCTCCCAGTCCCCTTCACCCACTTTGCCCATCCCTCCCCCCTCTCCGTCCCTCTGGCAGCCATCAGTTCTGATTCTACGTTCTGTTTGTTCATACGTTTGTTTTTTTTAGATTCTACGTATGAGTGAAACCGTATCATATTTGTCTTTCCCAGTCTGATTTGTTTCACTTAGCATAACACCCACTAGGTCCATCCATGTTGTCACAAATGGCAAGATCTTACCTTTTTTTTTTTTTTTTAAATTTTTTTTTCAACGTTTTATTTTATTTTTGGGACAGAGAGAGACAGAGCATGAACAGGGGAGAGGCAGAGAGAGAGGGAGACAAGAATCGGAAACAGGCTCCAGGCTCCGAGCCATCAGCCCAGAGCCCGACGCGGGGCTCGAACTCACGGACCCTGAGATCGTGACCTGGCTGAAGTCGGACGCTTAACCGACTGCGCCACCCAGGCGCCCCAAGATCTTACCTTTTTTATGGCTGTGTAATATGTGTGTGTGTGTGTGTGTGTGTGTGTGTGTGTGTTCTTTATCCATTCATTTATGGATGGACACTTAGGTTGCTTCCATATCTTAGCTATTGTAAATAATGCTGCAGTAAACATAGGGATGCATGTATCTTTTCGAATTAGTGTTTTTGTTTTCTCTGGGTAAATCCACACTAGTGGAATGGCTGCATCAGGTGTTATTTCTATTTGTTAGTTTTTTTAGGTACCTCCATACTGTTTTCCACGGTCACTGCACCAGTTTAAAGTCCCACCAGTAGCGCGCAGGGGTTCCTTTTGCTCCACATCCTCGCCAACACTTGTTATTTCTTGTCTTTTTTACTTTAGCCACTCTGACAGGTGTAAAGCGATATCTCATTGTGGTTTTGGTTTGCATTTCCCTGAGGATGCACGATGTTAAGCATCTTTCCGTGTGCCTGTGGGCCATCTGGACGTCTTCTTTGGAAAAATGTCTATTCAGATCCCCTGTTCGTTTTTTAATCAGATTGTTTGGGCGTTTTGGGTGTTGAGTTGTGTACATTCTCGATATTGGGACTTCCTTTAAAACCACTGGTCAGCGAGACCGAACAGGTGTGCTTTCACGAGTCCTCTGGGTGATTCTGACACTCATAACAAGTCCAGAAACCACTGATCCACGTCCTCCGCTGCCTGTAGTGAATTAACTTCTTTCCTGTGCATTTAAGTGGTGCTAACCAAGTACCGTCCTTAGAAGAAATGAACAGATAAAGTCTCAAATCATTTCTTTTTCTGTAGTTTGGACAGGGAATCCCAGATCTGAAAGGTGCCCTCCAAACATCTCATCCCTTAAAAAATGATAATTAAAATTAAAATTAAAAAAAAGTCTCATCCCTTGTCAGTCGCTTGGCCCTTTGCACCCCACTACACTCGTTCTCCTTTCTGTCAGCTGGACCATGACCCTCTGTTTTCAAACTCTGTATCCCCCTGTCGTGGAGGGGGAAAAAAGTTTCCATTGTCCCTGTTGCCTTAGTTGGAGCCTCCCTTATGCAACTAAAAACTGCCAGCAAGTCTGAATTAGCTGCTTCCCCTTCCTTACTGTTCAGCCCCTCTGTAATTCTCTGCAATCTTGTTTCCACTTACACCTTTGAAGTGAAATTACTCCGTGAGACTTTCAACCACCTCCTGCGTGCCAAATCAGAAGCCTCTTGTTTTTCTGTAAGATTTCGTGCTTTTGATCTACCCAGTCCACATCTGTCTTTCCTTGCCTTTTGTGATGAAAAAAATAGAGCCCATGTTCTCTGACACTTTCGGGATTCCTTTTTCTCCCTTCCCCCGCCTTAGCCAGTCCCTAAAGTGTGTTGCTTAGAGAGTTCTGGAGGGAGCGCTCACCCACTGCCCACCTCCCTGCCTCCTTCCCTCTCACCGCCTTGCAGTCCCTCAGCTTTCTTCCCTGCATCTCTGCCTTTCTTTCAATTACGAGTATCACCTCCTTGTGATTTCTCAGTTCTGCGTCTTCGACGTTGTCTGCATCCATCACCAACCTTGAGTCTCTGCACAGGGCTCCGCCTGATGTCATGTCAAACTCAGAACTCTCCAGACAGAATCTGTCAGTCATATTTTACAAAGCCTCTGTCATGGGGGGGGGGGGTGGGGGGTGGGGGGGTAGACTTCTCAAGATCCCCGTGTTCACTTTGGCTCTTCCTTCTCCCTCTCCTCCGTCTCCCACGTTGTGTGTTCCATTGCCCCTCCTTGTCTGACCTCTCACCTCATTCACCACGTCCGTAACCTGGCTTATGATCCCTCATGCCTACACCGTTTAAATAACCAGTTCCCTGCTTTCTTCCTTCTACCTTCGTATATTTATACCAATACCTGATCACTCCGAGACTATCAATTAAATTATGTCGTTTCCTTGATCATTGGCCACTCACTGCCTGAGGATGAAACCCATCCATGGGATTCCAGGCGCGCACGGCTTTCTTGAGGAAGCCACCGTTCCAAATATCCTGGTCCCATGACCTAGCCCCAGGTACACCTCCACGAATTCAAATCTTACTCAAGGATTTAACAACCGTCTCAGGTCTTTTTCTTCTAAGAGAATACACAGTTCTCATTAACGGCCTGTGAGGGTTTGCAGAAATTTCCTTATTATTGTCCCTTAAGCTTAAAAATGATTTGAGTTTTATGCAAATGGAAAGGAAAGTTCATGAGAAGGCACACATAGCACTTGAAACTTAGAAGGGTGTTAGCTTTCTTCCCCATGAGATGGGGACGTTCCCAGCTCCAAGGCATAATTTCTTCTTTGTGGTCACTCTGCGTGTTTCGCAACCATCATATCAAGTGTGAGTAATGGCTCCCTATCAAGGGAGCCATGGATGAAATCACCACGTTACCCACTACATGTGAAAACACACGCACTGGAAACAAACATCAACCAGAATTTTCTGTTTGTTTCTCTTATGAGAATTCAAGGACAAAGCAAACATAAAGGAAAATTCGATGAAGAGTTGCCTAAACATGGTGTGTAAATGATTCACAAATAAGAATTTTGCCTGCGGGTTCATCAAGATCCCAGCCTTGGTAATTGGTTGCTTGAGTTACACATCAAGATCTAGGCTGGAGAGCTGGTGTGTGGTCAGTCTGATCTTCAGTTAACTTTTATCCAAAGACCCTGGTAGTACCTCTTTGATCTTGTGTTCATCTCCATCCAAACAATCTTTAGCTTCCTAAAAACAAGCGCAACTCTCCCTAGGCTGATAAAATGTTTTCCTACCTCCATTCAAGAAATGCTAGTCAATTACCATAAGCGAATTACTTGCTTATTATAACCATGTTGGAAGCAAGTAAAAAAGGGACGAGCAGAGAAAAGAAAATAATTCGACGTTTTTCCCTCTTTTCCTAAAATAGAGGCCCCTGAGAGAAGGCTGGCATCTCTCCTTCTCTTAACTCTGTAAATAAAAAAGACTCCTAATAAATACGTATTTTTCCATATGCATACGTAATAAATTGTGGATATATACAGCCATATGAAATGAGGTACGTTGTGCATGGGGAAGAGCTCAGCGGTGTTTTCGCAAAGGCTTCTTGCCTCGTCTGTGTCATGATGAGCCTGTCAGACTACCCGCAGCTGCTGACCAAACCCATCCCCAGGGGGGCTTTGCTTTGCCCAGACCCTGCAGACAGCCGGGTACCAGTGTCTGGGAGTTTGCACAGGCACGTCCTCAGTAGCACCGGTGATGGCTGGCATGTTTGGATCTGGCCGGAGCTGTTAGTAGAGCCTGAGATTTTAGGAAGAGCGAGGGAAAAGTAAAAACAACCCGTGCAGAATAAGGCAGGCGTTGGCTCCGTTTTCCTGCCCCCAGGGGAGTCTGTGTTTTTGCACCAGGCGACAGAAGACAGCACTGTAACTGTTGTTCTGATTTTCTAAGAAGCTTATGTGCCTTTCACGCTAAAATCTAGAAGGGCACCTAGGCAAGGGATGGATGTCAGAGAAGGGGATTAAGGAGAGGGAAGAGAGGGGTAATTCTGGAAGCACCCTCCTCCCAGCCTTCCAGGGATGTCTAGGTGTAGCAATGCTGACCTAGGAGGACTGGGAAGAATTACTTTCCACTTTTTCGTCCTTATGAATCTTACATTTTGTTTTCCTATTTCGCTGTTTATTTTTACTTGAAAAGGGCAGTAAACGGCGAGCCTAAGGAGAGCGGCCCGGGCCCTCTCCGATTTCACCCCCTCCTCCTCTTCCACACGTTTGGCTCGGTGTGGAGGGCTGGGGTGGCGGGAGGCGCAGGGTCCCCGGTGGGAGCAGGTGGTTCAGGACATCGAGGATCAAAGGACCCAAAGGTGTGAGGCCTCCAGCAGGCCTCTTTGATCTTGGGTCGGAGTCTCTCCCCACTCAAGACAGGAATTTGCATAACTACCTTTCAGTCTGGCGGTTTACTTACAGGTAGACGAAAATAGCGACAGGCTGATTGATGGCCGAGGACACCCCGCAATCGCGGTTGGACTCAGCTCTCCGGCCGCCTGTCCTCACCCCCTTGTTTCCTGCCGTGTTTACCACTAATGCCCATCCCCTCCCGACCGCTCACCCCACACACCGCCCACTCGAGGGCTGCTGGTTTCCTCTTTGCCCCCAGTGAACCACATGCAGACCTGGTGATTATTTAACCAGGAGGCTGCGTCCCAGCCCCTGGAATGCCCTCCCTCTATGCCCACCTCATGGAAAACTTGGCACGCACCAAAGCACGATCCAGATACCGCTCTCCCCTCTCGGGTCTTCTTACCTGACTCGAAATTTCAGCTCACATTTAGCGAGCACTCTCTAGGCACCAGTCTGTATTAGGTTCCTCCGTATCCATTGTCTTTTTGGCTGATTTCTTTCTGCTTGAAAGTCGTTTTCCACGGGGTGAGTGCTTTTAATTGTTTCCTAGCGAAACCATTCAGTTATCCTTATCTCTCCCCTGCCTAAGAACACATATCATTTTCTGTTTCTTTTGGACCCTCACCGGGGTGACTATATAGCAGGTGCCTCACAACCCCATGAGTGATACAATAACGAATCAGATACATTATTTGCGTGTATCGAAACTGACCCTTTCTGATAGTCAAATAATGGAACCTAATTTATCAACCATGTATCATAAATTGGAGATTGTGTACATGGTAACAAATACAAACATAAATCCAAGATGCCTGTACACCCTCTAGTTGATCGATTATTGGCATTAAAAGATGTGGCAGCTCAGAAACTTAAACAACAAAAAAACTTTTAAACCAGCCAAGTCCTTTATTATGTCGAGAGTGCTTTACTAATAGTCATTTTAGAATCATCATGAACAGGGACACCTGGGTAGCTCAGTCGGTTAAGTGTCTGACTTCGGCTCAGGTCATGATCTTAATGGTTTGTGGGATCGAGCCCCGCGTAGGGCTCTGTGCTGACAGCTCAGAGCCCGGAGCCTGCTTTGCATTCTGCGTCTCCCTCTCTCTCTGCTCCTCCCCTGCTCACGCTCTGTCTCTTTCTGTCTCTCAAAGAGGAATAAACGTTAAAAAATTTAAAAAAAAATCATGAACTTAAACTGACTTCCCATTCAGTGCGATGTCAAAAAGGAGGAGAAGAGAAAAGAAAAGATTTAAAATAGCTGGCTCCAGAGCACGTGGGTGACTCAGCTCATGATCTCATGGTTCATGAGTTCGAGCCCTGCATCAGGCTCTCTGCTATCAGCACAGACCCCACTTTGAATCCTCTGTCCCATTCTCTGTCGGCTCTTCCCAGACTTGCATGGGCACAGGTGCACCCTTTCTGTCTCTCGAAAATAAACATTTAAAAATAAATTAAATTAAAAAATCAAATAAAGTAAAATAAAATAAAATAAAATAAAATAAAATAAAATAAAATAAAATAAAATAGAATAGCTGGCTCCAGCAAGGGCACTGTGCTAAAAGAGAGAACAGGATACCACATTTCCCTGCTTATAGCTTCCTATGCTCAGGAACTTCTAAATTATTATTATTTTTTTCTTGCCGAGCTGTCTAGCTTTTCTCTAGAATTGAGTTTGTAAGCCCTCCTAGCTAGAATGTTGCTTAAGTTAACTGTATCTGTTCCCAACCACGCAGTCATTTACTTATGTGCTGAACGATTAGCTTCCTTCAGCACTTCTGGTCTCATCCGAAAATGGAAATACACCTGCTGGAGAACATTATCTATTTTCCCGGTCCAAGCAGAGAAGCCTTCAGACGACTCGGAATAAAAGCTGGCTATACTTCTGGCGCAAGACAGTGCCACTCTTCTCCGCTTTGTCTGCGTGAGCAGTTGTGCAGCCACACGAGGCAAATATAGTTATTCAAGTATTTCCACTTCCCTTTCTTAAGCTTGCCCGGCATCATTCCACTTTCTGACACCTGCCTCAATCCCTTTGCCTCAAGATCTTTAATTACTCTGTAAACATGCCTTGGTCCCTTGATACCTTTCTAAATATTGATTTTTTCAATCTTAATTAACGGCCAAACTATTAATTGAAAGCTTGCTGCCCACACTCCTAGAAATGAAAAATTTCCGTTTGAACTGCTTAGATTCCGCCTCATGCCATTATAGTATCTAACTTCATAGATTTCTTCCTTTTGCACACGGCTTGCACTGAGAGGGCTGTACTTGACCCTCATAGAGTTATTTTTAGGCTCGGGTCTTGCTCTGAGCCTGGCACGAGAAATGTGCATAAATAAAACTTACTTAGGTAGGGGTGGCTGTGGCACAGTTAGCTGTTTGCATGAGATGTGCACTACAATCATAATTTTTTAGAGTGAATATTGGCTCTATGCGTGAATAAATCGGGGATGTTGAAGACTTCGCAGAAGTCTGTAATAAAAAGAAGAGACTTCGTCATTCCTCTTGAAATTCTCACGTAAACACTCTATGCCATTTGGAGAATTTAATGAAATGCCTCCTATCAGTTGCATTCATTTACTTCCCAGATATGTACAGACGCTCTCCCGTAACCACTAGAGAGTAGTGATACTTCCTTTCGCCCATCATGGTAACAGCGTGATGGACAAGACGACTTGACCCAGACAGTCACCAAAAGAAAGACTCGTTTCTGAATTTAGAGTTATTTCAGACTATGCAAACTTCGTATTTTATTTTAAAAAAAGATACGTTACATGTCAATTATAACTCCGTCTTTAAAAATGCTTCCAAATCACATCGCCGCCATTTCCCTGTTGACATCCTGTTTCAAAAGAGTTTATGTGCCTAACACATTCATTGTGTCATTATTTTCTCATTAGTATTTACCCAAAACCAAACACATAACTGCCAATCAGAATACATGTTGTTCTACTCCTGAAATCGTTGTCGTAATCCATGCTAACTAATTTGGATGTAACTTATAAAAAAAAATAAATTAAAAAAAATTAATTAAATTTAAAAAAAAAGGATACATGGAGTTGATATATTGCCAACGGCACCACCCCCCATGAGAAGATACAAGTGAATTTTCTTTTTTTCTTAGGCTGTGTGTCATGATTGTGGACAAATACACAGTTTCCACTATCTTCAACTACGAAGAATCTCCATTACTGACTTAATGGTCTTTACCGATCTAATGTAATTTCGTCATTTATTAATATTATATTAATACACATATACCTCAATCTACAGTGTTTTTCCCATTGACCTGCCAGTTTGGAGTTTACCTGGAACTAGCCAGCCTCTTTTCTGAACATCTGCTTTGAGTGTTGCATGAATGGACATTGTCTCTGGTGGGTAGGAACTGACTGAGAAAAAGGAAACCAACGTAGGGCCTTCATGAAGACTCGAGGTGCTTTTGTACTCGACTCAAGTGCCTGTTGCACAGGCATGAAGCGTTTGTTGTATTTGGTGACTCTCATCCTAATGGTTGTTAGGTTGACGGTTATTGGGATGGGGGCTGGGCAGCAACAAGAGGTGCTGAGCTGGAGTCCAGTCAGCCCTAGTCTTGCCCTCCCCGACTTCCTTCCCCCTCTCCTCCTGCCTCCACCCACTAACCAAATCGTTCGTCTCATTTCCCTAAACAGAGATAAAATGATAAGTCGTGCTGGTTGAAAACCAACTGACACGAGTATAGGGATATTTGGGTACCATGCAGAGTTAGAGAGCCTGGCGTAATGTAGCATATATGGCAATAATTTCAATTCCTCTAGGGAAAAAAAAAAACCTTACAATGTTCGTGGGGCACCAGCGGGGGGCTCAGTTGGTTGAGCGTCCGATTCTTGATTTCGGCTCAGGTCACGGTACCAGGGTCGTGGGATTGGACCCCGCGTTGGACTCCGTGCTGAGCATGGAGCACATTCTCCTTTCTCCCTCTCTCACTCCCTCTCTCTCTCTCCCTCTCTCCCTCTTTCTCTCTCTCTCTCTCTCTCTCTCCCTCCCTCCCTCTCTCTGCCCCTCTCCCCCATTCGCCCTGCCTCTCTCTGAAAAGTAAAAAAAATAAAAGAATGTTAATGCTGATGATACAGACCATTGCTCGTATCGATGGTGAAGTGATAAGTGATAACCTGGGATTCACATGAACTTTAATAAAAAGATCGCTATGATTTGGTTTGCTTAAGCCCAAACTTGACATTTTTCCTGTAACACGTGGATCGCTCTTGCCTTTTTTTTTAACTAAGGAGGTGAAATCACCTTGCATCGTGTCGTGTAACTAAAACTAAATATACAGAGTTCTTGAAACATTCCTGTTAATATACAGTTACCAATGTGTGATGAGGTTACTGATGAGTTTTGCTGTCTACATTCTTTTCCGGAGGTATTTACAAGTGTTTGCAATGGACATGCATTTCTTTTCAGTCAAGGAAAAATCATAATAGAAGTTGCAAAAGTCTGTGTATAAGAATCCTACATATATCCTTGCTATACCTAAATAGGTTTATTCAGTTTTATTCAGTATGTCCTGTCTGAGGACCTGGTATTTAATAATGAGCCCTTACATTTGTGCAGGTCTTGACAAAGATGTTCTCACATGGGACACATAACATGACCTCATCAACTTAGTGACGGGGACGGGATAGACAATAATATCCCCAAACATGGAAATTGTGGGTTATTTTAGCTTGTTTGCCAAGCATTATGTAATTAGCAAAGAGCAAAAATAGAGCAGTATTTCTGAATCTTCACGCAATTTCCCCTTTTGATAGGCAATCATTTCTTTTTTTTTCCCCCTCCCGTATGTGCAAAGCTCTGCTAAAAACATGAATCACGTGAAGAAATCTAAGTCCTCGTTCCTGCCATCAAGCAGTTTATAATGTAGTTGGGCAAAGACACGTGCTGATGGAATTAGTGATTCAATTAATGGCACGTAATTAAAAAGTGCAGTGTGAGTAATATAGTGCCTGGCATATAGAAGACACTCAAATGCTGGATGGATGCATGAATGCATGGATGTGTGGGCGGATGGCTGGATGGCTAGATGGGCAGAAGACGGACTGACAAATTTATTAGAATTACAGGACTAGAAAAGAGAAAAGTGCATGACAGATGGCTGAGTTTCAGTAAATGTCTCCTGACTTTTATTGGTCAGAGGATATTTCAAGAAGGAGAAGACAGACGAGCGAGGCCTTCCAGAACTCAGGAGTAGAATGTGAGTCTGCAGAGTGGAGGGGGGTGGGGGGTGGGGGGGGGGACTCCAGGCCAGGGTCTCAGCATATGAGACAGTTTAATACAGGAGGGAGATTTTAAGTATTCGCTGGGATTTTCAAGTATTTTTTTTTTCAAAAGGACTACACATGTAGATATGGCTGCTAGCATTATGAAAATATCCCTGTGTGTAATGAAACTTCTGAGACAGTTATGTCAATTTCAGATTGAGATCAATAGGCATTCTTACTGAGAACCAAACGATTACAACATTCAAAGAAGCTGGCGTAAAAGTCTGGAGGCCTCCAAATATTTCATGCATAAAGTTTAATCAATTTTTCATATGGTAGAGGGAAGGTAATAATTTTTGTCTTCTGAAATATTCAGCCTAACTTGTAGAGATGTCAGAAAATTGGTATTTCTTGCATGTAAGTTCTTGTCGCGCCAGGAGAGTTTGTGATGGATGCATACTATTCGGTGAGCACGTGTTGGGTTTGTTGCGTTTGTTCATTTGTTTTGTTTCACTTGGCTTTTCAGTCGTTGCTGGGAACAAAGCCGGGGTCCCCGGGGGGATGGGTCCGGGTGCTCTGCTGAGTGAAATCCTAGCAGAGCGTATATGGCGTCGGTTTATCCTAACTTCCGTGAAGCTGACCAGCCTCTTGCCTTCCGTAGTGAGCCATCTCTATGGATTTGGACTGATGGACGCAGAAGCCATGGTGATGGAAGCCGAGAAGTGGACCACTGTTCCCCAGCAGCACGTGTGTGTGGAGAGCACAGACCGACAAATCAAGTAATGTTCGCGGCAAGCAGACAGCATAACACTGCCCTGAAAGAGATCGGGCCAGCTCAAGTGCGCAGGAAGCCCTTTGTTGTATATGAGAGCCAGACGCTTGTGTAGTTTTTGGGGGTTTCTTCCTAATGTAATGAGAAAAGTCTCATAGAACGTCTAGGATGCTAAGCTCTTAAATCCACCCAGTAGAAACCAAGGAGCCTCATGGGCACCTCTTATTAGGGGATTTGGAGGGCCTTATAGATGGGCATTCTTTTTTTTTTTTTTTTAATTTTTTTTTTCAACGTTTATTTATTTTTGGGACAGAGAGAGACAGAGCATGAACGGGGGAGGGGCAGAGAGAGAGGGAGACACAGAATCGGAAGCAGGCTCCAGGCTCTGAGCCATCAGCCCAGAGCCTGACGCGGGGCTCGAACTCACGGACCGCAAGATCGTGACCTGGCTGAAGTCGGACGCCCAACCGACTGCGCCACCCAGGCGCCCCCAGATGGGCATTCTTAAGGTTGCTCCTCAGCCAGAATTTCCATTTAACGGTACAAATTTTCTCCGTAAGTCACTGTACTCCAAACAAACTAATCCTTCTATTCCAGAAGCGTCACTACAGAACATATAATTACAAAGTACATTTTCAACCTATTATATAAAAATAACAACACGTTGAAAATAAAACAGAAAATAGGAAGTAGGGGGCATGTTTTTCCTGTGGCTCGGCGACAGTCTCCGAGAGTGACGTTCAAGCTTTGACCGTGAAGGGAGAGGAAGAGTCAGCCATATGAACAACAGCAAAAAAAAAAAAAAAAAGTGCTTTAGGCAGAGTCTCTGAGGTGGGAAACGAATCACCCCGCAACTGGAACTGATATTGGTGTTACGGGGGCTGAGGTTCAAGGGGGACGGTGACACAGGGGGAAGCCAGCGAAGAAGACAGGAACGTGGACGCAGGACGAGGAGTGCGTCCGTGGGTTATAGAGCAAGGCAGTGGCAGACCAGAGATTTGAGCCAAGGTCGTGGTAATCCCCACGCCTCCCCCGGACCACGGTACCTTATATCAGCGGTCCGGAAAGTATATCCCATAGGTCAGCAACATCACTGTCGCCTGAGAAACGCAGGTTCTTGGAAGCCCACCTCAGCCTTCCTGTTTCAGACATTCTAGCTCGGGGGCTCCGCCCCATGTGTTCTGTAACAAGGTGATCCCCTCCAGCTCGAGAGCCACTCCCAGCACGAAGATAAAAGACCCTTAATTCCTCCTTTCCTCTCACTGACACCTTTCCCACCGACTAACCGGTGTTGATCCTGGGGTAATCGCACTGTGTCCGTTAGTATCCAGCGACCAGCTGCCTGCATTCCATCGTGTAACCTCACCAAGCGTGCAAGGTTCACTCAGCCGGCTCGGTCGTCGGTCACGTCCTGTGCTCACGCTCCGTCTCTCTCTGTTGCAGGACAATTCGCCCCAACAGCGCCGTGCGCTCCATCTACAAAGCTTCGGGGTGTTCCGATAACCCGAACCACCACGTCAACTACTTGGAGCACGTAGTTGTGCGCATAACCATCACTCACCCGAGGAGGGGAGACCTGGCCATCTACCTGACCTCGCCCTCGGGAACCAGGTCCCAGCTTTTGGCCAACAGGTACCGTGATGGCTTCGGGTCACCAGCGGGTAAGAGGTGACACCAAGACTGAGCTGCCATGTAAGGTAGAAAGTGTCAGCTGCTCCTTACTCACCACCATTAAAACTAAGGGGGCACCTACATGTCAGGATGGGACAGTCCTAGCTCTCCCTGCCCATACGTCAGTGAGGGAGCGCGAAACCGCCTGGGCTTGCAGGCGGGAAACGGTGTAACATTGAATGCTTGAGTAACAGTGAAAGGGTGCCGCAGAAAAAGCGAAGGCCCCCTGTGGTTCTTCATCCTAACAAAGAAATGCAGGGCACCACCTCCTTGGGCCTTTGCGATTCTCTCCCCTGCCCTTGAATGTCTGCATTTGTGCAGATTAACCGGATTCTCCTGCCCAGGCATCTTCCCAAGCGAAGGGATATTCTGTGTGTGTTTCAAAACAGGTGTTGGCAAAGGTTTGTTTTTTTTTTTTTTTTCTGCAAAGAGCCCGTGAGTGTTTTGAGCCTTGCAGGCCGGGTTTCTGATGCAACTGTCCAACTCGGCCTAAGAGTGCACAAGTCCCCTGAGGCGATGTGAGTGCGTGGGCATGGCTGTTTTCCAATAAAACTTTATTTACAGAAACAGGCAGCAGGCTGTATTTGGCTTGAAGACTGACTGTAATTTCCTGTTTTAAAGGTTGGCCCGTTAGTCTTTATTGCTCAGGAAGGTGCTCAGTTTTTCTTCCTAGCCTCTTGCCTTTTCCCTGCCCCCTCCAAACACTTATCCAGCGGGTCATTGTATTGCCAAGATCGGAGAGGCCAGAATGTTCTCGCACAAGTTTTCTTTTGCTTCATAGGCGTCTGAGCGGTTGGGAGCAGGGGCAGCAGGTGTTGGTCAACAAGAGGGACCAGAATGGGGACGTATCATGTTGTCTTAGACTCTTCGTTCCCTCTATGGCTCTAAAATATAAACCATACCCAGGAGCCTCAAAGCTTCTTTGATTTGATCTTTTTCTCCTCCAAGAAGATCACTTGATGGGAGCAAAAGTCGTACTGTGAATGGCATACATAGTCCAAATGAAAGTCAACCTTTTCTGTAGACACAGCCACCTGCCCACATGGCCACGTGACTATGGCCTGCGGACTGTGTTCGGCCTGACGACAGGCCAGCGGAGTTGAGAGGCCAGGGGCCAATGGAAGCCTGCACAACCAAAAGTGAGGCTAAGCGAGAGCCAGTTGGTTTTCAGAATCCCCACCTTCATCTCCTCTAGGACTGTGAGAAAAAGAGCATTCTGGATGCTAGTGACTAGGAATACAGAACCTGAAATCTTTAACCATCTTTTACTTCTGTACTTGGAAGACTTGCATTCTTCTTTACAACCTAACATCCTCCGGGATGCCTGGGTGGCTCAGTCGGTTGAGCATCTGACTCGGTTTTGGCTCAGGCGGCGATCTCACAGTTTGTCGGGTCAAGCTCTGTGCCAACAACGCGGAGCCTGCTTGGGATTCTCTCTCTCTCTCTCTCTCTCTCTCTCTCTCTCTGTCTCTGCTCCTCCCCTTCTTGCCCTCTCTTAAAATAAATAAATACATTTTTTAAAAAGTTTGAAAAACCCTGGGGCGCCTGGGTGGCGCAGTCGGTTAAGCGTCCGACTTCAGCCAGGTCACGATCTCGCGGTCCGGGAGTTCGAGCCCCGTGTTGGGCTCTGGGCTGATGGCTCAGAGCCTGGAGCCTGTTTCCGATTCTGTGTCTCCTTCTCTCTCTGCCTCTCCCCCGTTCATGCTCTGTCTCTCTCTGTCCCAAAAATAAATAAATGTTGAAAAAAAAAATTTTTTTTTAAAAGTTTAAAAAACCTAACGTCCTCCGACAGGGCACGGGAAGATGTGGGCTTAGTGCTTTATGACGCGTGGCTTTGCCAGAGTAAGTGGGTGCAGGTGTGAAGAAGGGAAGGCTGCGGTGGCATCAGATCGCTGGACGTGCTCCCCATGCCGTCCTCCCTCCGCAGACAGGGGTCTCAGCTGCTGCCTGCCAGGTAATTGCCACCACCTGCCAGATGCTTCTGTCCGGCGGGCCAAGCCTTCAGCTGCATAATTGCGTGATCGGGAGGTCACATCAGCCATTGCTACCGAAGCGAGGGAAGACCTTTCTCCCTCTTGTTCTCCGTTTCTTCTTCTTTGCCTTGATTCGTCTGCATTAAACTTGAAAGCGTATCCAGGTGAAACACTGAGGCGCAAAGGTTTGCTTCACGTACGTGTGGCTGTTGTCCCTCGAGCCTCCTCTGTCGTAGGGGAAAAGTCCCTTCCCTCTTGCCATTGGCCTGGAAAACACGGGCTCCTCGGGCTTTCTGGGCTTTCCCCGCACAGTTCGGTATTTCTTGTTGCCCCCCGCCCCCGCCCCCCACGCCGAATGACTTCAGCGAGGCAACCTGCACGCAGAGGAGCTGTGGATTCCGTGAGAGGATTTGCCGGATGGCTTTGACCCTGGCTCCCGTCTGGCACGCATTCCGCAGCCGCGGACGTCTGCTTCGCTCTTTGCAAAGTGCTGAACCCAGCAGTGCCGCTTGACTCGTGCCAGAGAAAAGACACGTGCATTTCAGATGCTCAGTGAGCAGCGGTCCTGCAGTTTACCTCCGTCTCCCCGCGTCCAGACCCCGTAGAGAGAAAGTTGCTACCCAGCTCGGGTCTCCTCTGTCTGGAGCATTTCCTTAAAGCGCTGCTCTTCTGTATACGTTCCCTCTCAGCACTGGAAATTAAGTAGCCACCAAAAGGCGTAGGGACTGGAGTGGCAAAGGGCTGGGGACACCGAGAGATGTAAGGCTGTTATAAATTCATTTGTCCACAGATCCCCCCCGCAAAACATCACTCTGAGCGGCTGAGCCCTTAAATGCAAAACAGTCTCATCCAGTCGCAAAAGCACGAATGGCCTCCAGGGCTAGGCTCCCTTGCCCTTGCTGTGCTTGGTGCTGGGAGCATCCCTCCTACTGAAGGTTAAGGAAAGACCGTTTCTTCTGGCATTTTCTTTTTTTCTTCCTGGCGTGTTCGGACGCTTTCCCTTTATGAGAGGAAATCTACTCAAAACCTTTTAGTCCCTGACCTGGTGGCAAGGAGCCCTTGGGTCCCCTCACGTTGGTCCTGTTTCCAGGCACATTCCCTGGATTGGGAGCTGAGGCCAAGAAGCACGAAGAGGGGTGGGGCCCCGGGGAGGGGAAGGCCTGCTCCCCCCCCCCCAATGTCCTTCGGGTCGGCCTGCAAGGCAAGATTACTTCCTCCAGGAAAAAAGGAGAATAGGTCAAGTTCGGGAAGGAAACTGTGTGTCAGAGATTATAAATGAGAGCAACAAACAGTTCCCCGGTTGGACGCTTGTCTTTCCTTCAAAGAAGTCAAGATTTCCAGAGGAGGACCACGGTGAGAGCAAAGAATACCGTTAAAAGATAAGCCCGACAGGCTTGCATCCTGAAGTTACCCTAGTTGGGGGGGGTCATTTGAGACAAAGAGGTAGAGCTGAGGCGGCCGCCGTCGCCTATCCCCACAGCACAGCAGTTGGCTGGGAGCTCACCTTCCGCGAGGTCGCTGAACACTTGGCCTGTGTGGGCCGTCTGGAACCCCTCAGTGCCTCCCTGCCCGGGGCTGACGGGCACTTGCTGGAACTCCTGCGGAGAACAGCTGTGGGAGGAGGAACAGTTGACCCAAGCATCTGCAGGTGCTGCGTCCTGGAAGGCGCTCAGCAGCATTCAGAGCGGGTCCATCTCGAGCTGCCTCATCAGCCCAGCATGTGAGCTCCCCCGGGGCTAGCCAGGTTGATCATTTAGTGGGCGGGAGCACTGAGGACACACAGCAGTCCTCGAGTGGGCAACTGGTCCGTTCCTTCTAATCCCTTTGTTTTCCCCTGCCCTCCCACCTTTTGGGTCCTCCTCTTGGCCCGTATACCCTGCCTCACAAAAAGCCCAACTTTTTAATCAGCACAAAGGATTTACTTGCATCGGGGCGATGGGGTTGGGGGGGGGGGAACCTGGGTGGGCTTGGGTCCCTTTAAAACGCTTTTCGACAAGAACAACTTTAGACTTGAAGACTTTTTTTATGCTACCCACATACTCAGGGTCTGCCCATGTACATGTCTTCAAACAACAGCTCCAGCCGATCCTTCCTTCAGCTGCATTGGTTAGGATTATGAAAAGCTGTCTTTCCCCCAACCCCCCGCCACCCCTGAAACTCCCCTTCCCCCAAGTCAGTGAGTTTTAGATTTAGTTTAGTTCTATCGGCTCTCTGTTCCAAATTTTGGCTTCTGACTGAAAGCTGAAACTTTGCCTTTCTTTCTAAATTTGATTACAGATGAATATCTCTGCTTCTAATTATGGTCTTAAGTAGAGAGAAGGTACACTTTCTAGTCTGCAAAACCTATAGGCTTCTATAATTAACTGTGTTTAAATGTGGTGTTTATATTTGAGTCATTTTTGTTGCTGCCCAAATGTTGAATGACAGACTATTGACATTTGCAAAGTGTCGTGCTATATAAATGCATTTGTGGCTTGCAGTAAAAATTGCCCTTCTGAGGGGAAGTTTGGCATTCCAGGAAGGCCTCGCCGTAAGAACCCTCCTCCTTCATCCGGAAGAGGGTACAGCCTTTGGAGTTAGAGCTGGGATTGCCTTGATTTCACCAATGTTTAGGTTTGACTTTGGGAAGTGATTCTGAAAGTGATTCATCTAGAACCTAGACGCCGTAGTACCCGCCTCCCAGGGTGGTCACAAGCTCTGAAGAAGCTCCCGGACAGCAAGTCCAGTCCGTAGCGGGGCTCCTAGAATACACGGTGAGCACTCCCTAAGTGCTAACCCTTATTTACACAGTGCTTCTCAAAGCACCTGGTGAATGACTCCATCAAACACAGATGGCCGGGCCCCTTTCCCAGAGTCTGATTCTGTAGGTCTGGGTGAGGTCCGTGAATCTGCATTTCTAAGAAGCTCCCAGGTGATGCTCAAGCTGCCTGTCCACAGACCACATTTTAAATGGCAGCGATTTAAAAGATCACCCAGCTCGTCGTACACATTCTTGTTATTTTCATGTCCTCAAAAGACTTGCAAGCCGAGCACTGCTGGGTGCTGTGCGAGTAATTTACAAAGGCGCCTGTAATCGAAAACAGATACTTAGAGATAAAAGCCAGCCACTCTTAAATGGAATAAATCTGCAAGATTATATACGTACCTCATAGATCCACAAGAAGGAATGCATTCGGGGCTTGGCGAGTCAGTAATAGTAGGCAGGTTGAAAGTTTTGTTTTTGTTTTTGTTTTTGTTTTTAAACTCGTCTTTTTACATATTCCAAACCTCTAGAATTAGTACCTCTCTCTCACAACCTTTCATAAAGAAGTAATTTAGACTACAAGAGACAGGAAAACCTGAATAGTGTGTTTGAAATACCCTGTTTCAGAAGCAAATTATTTAAAACTTGCAAAAGCCAGCCATCTAAGGAAAATCGAAAACCCAATTACAATGAAGCCAAATGAGTGCTTCCAGCATTCCGTAAGTTGTACGTTAAATTGTGATAAAGCACTAAAAAGAAAAGAAAAAGTATCTCAAAAGACAGAGAAAGAAAAAAAAGGAGACTTCCAAAAATATCTATCTAGAGTCTAATTCTGTAGCGAACATAAATACTGTTTGGGTAGTAGTAGATGATTCAGAAATTAAGATCCGTTTACACTTTTAGAAATAATTATATGATAACACATAGCTGTCAGTACTTATAAAATGTCTTGTTATTTAGCTGCTATAACATCGTTGAAGAATGTTGTAGCCTTGACACATTGGCTAGACTCTTTAAGTGGAAGGGGGGGACAAAGCTTGCACTAATTATATGAGTTATTTCCTGAGTTAATTCCTCAAAAGGATGTACTACACTTAATGGCAATCTTTTCTACCAGGCTTCATCCAAAGTAATTTATTTGAAAACCACTCACAGGGATAGGGCTGTGGGGCACCATTTTAATAACTGGATGCATAATTTGTGCTACCACATGCACATATCATTTCATCGAGCACATGATGATGAAGTCAACTTGGACAGAACAGGGTTTCGCTGCAAAAGGAAGATGTGATTCGGGCATGGAGTTCATTACTCCAGCTTGCCGCACACTGGCCCTGCTCTATTGGCATTTTATCCATGCTAATAACGTTGGCTAATAATGTGTCGGGTTTCTTCACTGTTGGCACAGCAGAGACGTGCTAACCGGGCACTGGACTTTTTAGTTGATGGACGGAGACCACACACTTAGAATCTCTTTAGCTGGTGACCATATGACCCTTGCTTGTCTGGAGCAAGTATGTTGTCTGCAACACAAATGGAACCTACTGCCAGTGTTACCTTTTGTTATCTACAGATGAGGCAGGGTTTTAAATGTTACAATGCTAAAAATAGGGAATCGCTTAAGCGCTGCATCAGAATGAAATAAAGAACAGGGTGAGATTAGAAACATGAATGCCCAGCTAGTTGAAACAACACCAGCAATCAGTGTCTATTTCTTTCCCCATCAACTCTTTTAACAAAAGGCAATGATCGTGTTTGGCTGCATTTTAATTCCTCTCCTCAACTTTTATGTCTACATGAAATTAATGAGCATTCAGCTCTGCATAAAGGGAAGAGACCAGGGTGGGAAACCGCTTAGCCAGATAGACAAAGCCCATTTGTATTCGGGCTTTGAAACACTTACTTGAATGCCGATTATGGATATTTCTTCTTGGCACCCCGTTTATATTTAATTTTGGTTCCAAAGGTGATTTAAAAGTGATTGGCCGCAATGGAATGATTTTCGAAGGTGGTCAGGAAAGGGTGGAAGGGAAGAAACCCAGGGTCCACTAATCCAGCAGTCAAATAATTGACCCGTGAGTAATTAGAAGTTGGCTGGGGTTATGGAAACAAGACTGCCCTCATGTGATGGAGGAGCCTCAAGTCTCCTTTGTAGTTTTGAGACATGAGGCAATGAGCCAAACGTTCTGTCTAAACTGTTTGGGAATTGCTTTTAAGTTCGGCACTCTTGGAAAGGTATTATGTGACAACTTGTTGCCTCAGTGCCCGCAGATGACACAATGGCTTCAACGAACTGGAGCCTTGAATCAGAACTCTCTGGGCTAAGAAGTGGTTCTAGATTGGTTTCTGCCTCCACCCAATTCTGCGTCAACATACTCCCTTTAGTAACATCTGTCTGAGACGAAGGGCGATTTGAAATGGCTCTTCCTTCCCCACTGCTGTTTCTCATTTTCATCCAGCATGCCCACCCTCTGAGTTTACGTGAAGGAGTCCATGTATGTAAGTGAGTTATATAATGAGCCAGCGATTGCTTCCTGGTCAAGTCCAGTTTCAAGCCGTAGGCTTGTGAAACAAGCCCTGTGCGTTAATTATAGGATCTCCATAAAATGTACCATCCCTGATGTATCGAAGATCTTTTACGCCGGGAAGACATTTGTGTAGGAGTCACTGTTTCTACCCGTGAGGGAAAGCCACCACATCTAATATGGTTCTTGTTGAAATGCCACACTCCTCTGTTCAGAACTAACCCTTATAGATAGCATACGGATATTCCAAGTAAAGAAAAAGGGCTTCTCCTTCATACAAGCTTTGAAAAATCACTCCCTACCATTAGCCCCGTTGTGGAAATTAACAAAGCATTTGAACATCCAAAGATCTGAGATGTTTTCCGGTAAAGAGATCTGTTCAACTCTAACTCAGCCTTTCCCAAATTTTCCCAAACTTTCTGACCATGGGACACTTTGAGAATGCTGGTAAGTACTTTCCCTTTGTCTTCTTCCAAGGGCTAAGGAACACGTAGAGGTGATTTTCCTGTTTGTTGCGTTTCTCCAGGGAAAAATGCTGAACGTCACCCATTGACCTCATACGTTCCAGTTGTGCCCCTAACCCTGTGGCTTCAGAATCCAGCGAGCGTTTTAGAGGGCTCCTCAAACATATTGATAGAACACTTTTGTACGTAATGAATCAGAATTCTAGTATATTGCAGAGAGATTACGCAGGTTATTTTTGGTTTTAGAAGGGCGCATTTTCTTCCAATGGCAAGATATACATAGAATGTCGAATTATAACCGCCAGTTTCCTTGGTGAACATGAAATTAAGGCAAGGCGAGTTGATTGCATGTTCTGAATAGCCATCGGCATCCAGTTGGCTGTGAACTTTGCCTCCACTGAAGGACAGATATGTCCCAGTAATGGGACATGGTGACTCCTAAGACAATCCTAGAGATATTCTTCCCTCTCTATCTGGCTTTCAAATTCTCTCTCTTGTTTTATTATTTTTTTCCACAAAAATAATCGATGCACGTTATTTTTTAAGTACTCTAAAAATCTGTCCCTTGGCGCTTAATTTTTTGCTTTCTAGGTTCTATCTCAGTAGAAATCTTTTTTTTTTAAGTAGGTGCTACAACTCACGTGGGGCTTGAACTCATGACCCCGAGATCAAGAGCTGCATGCTCTACTCACTGAGCCAGCCAACCCCCACCCCATAGAAATCTTTTGGATATTTCTTTGGACGGTCAAAGCTCTACAATGTGCCTATATAAATGATATGCCTCTTTCTTTATGTGCTAGTTTTATACATGATCTGTCGACATCTCTTTATTTTTGATGAGGATTCTGTTTTCTTCTTTTATGTCCCTTCCTATTCTATATCCCTCAGGATTACGTCACAGGAAACAAACAAGTCTAGCTATTGCAAGGAGGCAAAGATTTCACATAGGGAATTAGGAGCTTAGAAAATCGTTGGAAGAGCTAGAAGAACAGAATCTATGTTGTAGAGCCAGGCATGACTCCCTGAACTGGTTAAGATTAGCGGGCAGGGTCTTTTTATTGAGGCATAATTTACATAAAGTACAATTCACTTTTTAATATGTGTAATGTAATGCGTTTTGACACAAAATGGTTCTATCATCCCCAGTACCTCTACCGTGCCCCTTCCTCCCTCCCAGCCCCTGGCAACCACTACTCTGTTTCTGTTTCTGTTGCCTTTTCTAGAATGTCACAAATTGAATCATACAGCACATAGTCTTTTGTGTCTGACTTCTTTCATTTAGCTTAAAGGCTTTTGAAATTAATTCATGCAGTTGCGTGTGCTGGCCATTCAATAGTTTTTATTACTGGGTAGTATTTGGTTGTATGCACATACCAGAACTGGTTTCCCCATTCACTAGTTGATGGACATCGGAGTTGTTAACAGTTCTCAGTGCTCATGAATAAAGCTGCTGTGAACATTCCTATGAGGTTCCTTGTGTGAACATTATGTCTTCATTGCTCAGGTAAATATCTAGGCGAGGGATTGTGGATGACCCGGTAAGAAGTACCAAACTGTACCATTTGGCATTCCCATCAGCAGTGTAAGAGAGTTTCAGTTTCTCCACGTCTTCAACACCTGGTTCTATCAGTCTTTCGGGTAGAGCCATAGCCTGGTTTTCCCGATCCCGAAATGTTTACCCCTGCCCGATGTGCTATTACAAGGCCACCCCTGCGCCTGTTTCCCTGTGGTAGAACAATGACACGTGTTTGGGTCTACTAGCGGTCAAGGTCCAGGAGGAAGACAGGCTCCAGTACTGAGCTGGATATGCTGATGGAGACAAAAGGATTGTTGATCATGGTCTTGATTCGACCTTCACTGGATCCTAAACAACATACAAAACAATGTTTTATGGGTCTCTCTCAGGCTTTTTGATCATTCCATGGAAGGATTTAAAAACTGGGAGTTCATGACCATTCATTGCTGGGGAGAACGAGCCACCGGTGACTGGATCCTTGAAGTTTACGATACTCCCTCCCAGCTGAGGAACTTCAAGACCCCAGGTAGGAACTCCCTTTTCTACAATTTGGTTGACTGTGCAGAACAAAGTGACGGAATGTATTCTGGCCAAGAAGTGATTTACATTTACATATCGACATCATCCTTTTTCATATGATCCTGTGTTTTGAGTTAACTGCACATATTCCAGTTCTCAGCGTTACCATTTGAGAGGTAATAATTGAAGGATTATTAGAACTGAAGAGTAAATGTTTAGATGTAAGTACAGGATAAAACATGGCAGCTGCGGGTTGATGTTTCAGAACATAGGACCCACATCTCTAACCACCTTCCCCCATAAGCATGCCAGCCTTGTCCGCCTGCATGCGTGAATTAAATTGCACGGTCATAAGTTTCCTTAGTTAGGTTTTTCTCTGGGTTTATTCTCCTATTAATTTTCAGTGTTCACAAGACATCGAGCTTGGCCTGTGCCAGCTAAAGTGGTTACCAGTAAAGAAAATGAATGGCCCTCGGGAGCCTAAGAGCTAAGAAAAAGGAATACTTTCCAGCTAAGTAAAACATGGAACTTACAATGTTAACAGAGGCATAGGGCCTCTCTCCTCCTCATGCTAATCTAGGAAGCTTTTGTTTGTAACATGAAGTAAGGGAAATTACAAAGGTAGCTTGGCCGGCGGTGGGGGGGGTGGGGGGGGGGGATTGAACAGTTTTTCACAGGGGCCTGTGTGGCCCGTGATGGAGCCCTACATGGCTCAGTAGCAGGTGATCTGTTTGACAGACACCCCAGCCTCCCACCCAGCTGTGGACACATCTTCAACCATCTAATAAACGCGTGTTTCTCAGTACTCTCTCCGTACAGTCCCTCCGTAGAAGATCCAGGCCTGAGGGCATTTTAGGACTGACGTCCAATTCTAGCCCTCCCCTGATGGCAGAATAAATTAACCAGACGTTCTGTAATTAACTGTAAGGGTGTGTGCTATTTGGACACTGTGGGCTGCATAGGGCAGAGAAGGCACACAGCAGGACACAGGAATGAAGCAGGGAAAGTTACTCATTCTGAGAGATCGGATTTGGCCGCGCATTTGGCGATCTCTTTCCCCTAATTCCGCGATGTGGTCTCTCTGCGTTGCCACAGTGGGCCCACATTCAGGGAAGCTAAAACAAGAAGGGTGGCAGGGTCGCAGTGAATCAGGATAAAAGATTTGTTAAACGGTGTCCAGATTCAGCTCGTCTCCAGCATGCACCGGGAATATAATGGTGGCCAAACCTTTATGGAGAAATCAAATGTCTGTCCACAAGGCAGGATAGGGCACGTGAAAATAACTAGACCCTAGTTTCTAGACACTTTCATTGGCTCATAATCTACTTAGTTCCCAGGAACTTCCTCCCCGCCCTCCCCCCGCCCCCCCCATCTCCTGTTCCAGGCCATGGTCATTGCTCATTTAATAGAGATACCCTGGGTCATGGCACCCAGGGGCAATGGCAGCATGGTGACGTGGGTGCGGTGCCCGACCCCAGTTGATTTATCAGCAGGTGCCACGTCAGGGCTCTTACATCTCAAGAGGTCCCAGGGAAGTAATCACTGTCCAAATGTGGTAGTTGTGAACAAAACTGGGGGTGGGGTGCAGCCAAAGGGACAGACATAAGGGGTACACGTTATCTGCTGAGAATATAAGACAGTGATAAAACTACCTAAAACTCACTCCGCTCTTTACTATCACCGTGCACCAGCATTTCTAAAGAATGTCAGTGATAAAACGCTACCCCCCCACAGGAGCAGACTACCCCTGGGGGCTCGCTAATGGTCGACTAGGTATTTATGTGCAAGGGTCAGGGGCCGTGAATATAAATCTCTCTGCTCTCCAGGAGTTCACTGCCTCTCCAGATTTTATTATGATCGTCTGTGTTAAAAGCTCTCAGCAGTAACCCAGATAGTCTAGAGTTGTCTCTTCCACAGCGTTGGCTTCCCCTTATGCCATTTAAATGTTCACATGTAATCCTCGTCACGTCTAGTCATTTTACAGATGTTCTTTTCTGCCGGAAGAGAGATGCCCTAATGCTCCTACTGGCCTGGGGTGTGGAGGCCTGCGTAGGTACCCACAGTTGTTGGATATCCTCCCTTCCACCAACCTTTGAGTTTAGGATTAATTACAGAGTTGAAAAGGGACTTCTGCTTTTCTGTGTGTGTCCGTGTGTCAACGGTTTCATCATTGGTTTCAATGGTTTCATCATTGTTTCAATGGCGTATAGTCCTTTGGAAGGTCTCTCTCTCTAATTCATGAGGTATTTCTGCAGTAAGCTAATAGAACTTCAGTTGGAGATGTAGAATTGTCTAGCCCAGTTCGGGTAGAATCGTTCCCAAATGTAGAGGTTCCTGATTCCAAACTGAGTTTACATTTCTTTATTGTTTCTTCCCATTTGTGTATTATTAAAATACATATTAAGGGTTTTGAATTGCTACGGTTGACACACAATGTTACATTAGTTTCAGGTGCACAACGTGGTGATTCAACAAGTCCGTATGCTGTGTTGTGCTCTCCGCAAGCGTGACCGGCGTCTTGTCACCACGCAACGCTAGTAGCTTGCTGTTGACTAGATTCCCTGTGCCTTTTTATCCCTGTGACTTATTCATCCCATAACCGCAAGCCTGTACCTCCCACCTCCCTTCACTGGTTTTTCTTGTCCTTCCCTCCCTTTCCCCTTTGGCAACAAGTTTGTTCTCTGTCTGTATCAGTGAAATCATACGGTGTTTGCCTTTCTCTGTTTTACTTATCTCACTAAGCATAATCCCTTCTAGGTCCATCCATGCTGCCACAGAGGACAAGATCTCATTCATCTTTATGGCTGGGTGATACTCCGTGTGTGTGTGTATGTTTCACACACACACACACACACACACACACACACACCATATCTTTTTTATCTATTCATCTCTCAGTGGACACATGGGTTCCTTCTACATCTTGGCTATTGTAAATAATGCCTTGATCAACATAGGGATGCATATATCTTTTTGAATCAGCGTTTTTGTTTTTGTTTTGTTTGGGGGTAGATACCCGGTAGTGCAATTTCTGGATCGTACGGTAGTTCTATTTTTAGCTTTTAACTTTTTGAGGAACCTCTGTTCTGTTTTCCACAGTGACTGCACCAGTTTGCATTCCCACCGACAGCGTAAGAGGGTTCCCCTTCTTCCACATCTTTGCCAACACCTGTTGTTTTCTGTGTTGTTAGTTTTAGCCGTTCTGACGGGTGTGAGGTGATATTTCATTGTGCCTTTGATTTGCATTTCCCTGATGATGAGTGGTGCTGAGCATCTTTTCATATGTCCGTGGGCCATCTCTACGTCTTTGGGAAAACGTCTATCCATGTTCTGTGCCCATTTTTTCATCAGATTGTTTTTTTTTTTTTCCTGTCGAGTTGTATAAGTTCTTGATACATTTTGGATATTAACCCCTTATCCAATATATCACTTGCAAATATCTTCTCCCATTCACTAGGGTGCCTTTTTATTTTATTGATGGTTTCCTTTACTGTGCAGATGCTTTTTATTTTGGTGTAGCCCCAGGGTATTTTTGCCATTGTTTCTTTTTCCTAAAGAGCGATATTTAAGAAATTACTGCCTCTGTTTTCTTTTAGGAGTCTTAGGGTTTTAGGTCTCACATTTAGGTCTTTAATCCATTCTGAGTTGATTTTAATCCATTCTGAGTTGAGTTCCTCTTTTTGTGTGGTAGAAGAAAGTGGTCCAGTTTTATTCCTTTGCATGTAGCTGTCCAGTTTTCCCAGCACCATTTATTGAAGAGACTGTCTTTTCCCTATTGTATAGTCTTGTCTCCTTTGTTGCAGATGAACTGACCATATAAGTGTGGGTGTATTTCCGGGTTCTGTCTTCTGTTCCATTGATCTATGAGTACATTTTTGTGCCATACTACTTTACCATGGCTTGGTAGTGTATCTTGAAATCTGGGATTGTGATACCTCTAGCTTTGGTCTTCATTCTCAAGATTGCTTTGGCGATTCAGGGTCTTCTGTAGTTTCATACAAATTTTAGTATTATTTGTTCTAGTTGTGTGCCAAATGCTCTTGATATTTTCATAGGGACTGTAATGACTCTGTAGATTGCTTTCGTAGTATGGACATTTTAATAATGTTAATTCTTCTAATCCATTTGTTCGGTCCTCTTCAATTTCTTTCATCAGTGTTTTATAGTTTTTAGACCCCAAGTCTTTCACCTCCTTGGTTAAGTTCATTCCTAGATATTTTATTCTTTTTGGTGTAATTGTAAATGGGATTGTTTTCTTCATTTCCCTTTCTGCTATTTCATCATTAGTGTGTAGAAATGCAACCGATTTTTGAATATTAATTTGTAGCCTGCAACATTAATGAATTCATTTATTCGAACAGTTTTTTGGTGGAGTCTTTCAGGTTTTCTTTATATAATATTATTTTATCTCTAAATAGTGAGTGTTTTACTTCTTCCTTAACAACGTGGATGCCTTTTATTTCTTTTTGTTGTCTGATTGCCGTGGCTAGGACTTTCAGTACTACGTTGAGAAAAGTAGTGAGAGTGGACGTCCCTGTCTTGTTCCTGATCTTAGGATAAAGCTCTCAGCTTTTCCCTATTGAGTGTGGCGTTAGGTGTGGGTTTCTGATTTATGGCCTTTATTATGTTGACGTATGTTCCCTCTAAACCCACGTTGTTAAGGGTTTTCATGAATGGATGTTGAATTTTGTCAAATACTTTCTCTGCAGCTGCTGAGACAATAATCATATGATTCTTATCCTTCACTGTATTAATTATCCTTCACTAATTAATTTACTAATACTGAAGCTCCATTGTATCCCTGGAATAAATCCTACTTGATCATGGTGAGTGTCCTTTTAATGCATCATTGAATTTAGTTTGCTAATATTTTGTTGAGGATTTTTGCCTCTGTGTTCATCAGGGATTCTGGCCTGTAATTTTCTGTTTGTGTAGTGCCTTTGTCTGGTTTTGGTATCAGGATAATGCTGGTCTCGTAGAATGTATTTAGAAGCTCTCCTTCCTCTACTTTTTTATGCGGTAGTTTGAGGAGAATGGGTATTAACTCTTGATTAAATGTGTGGTGGAATTCACCTGAGAATCCGTCTGGTCCTGGACTTTTGTTGTTGGGAGGTGTTTTTGTTTTGTTTCTGTTTTTTTCTTTATTGCTGATTCAATTTCGTTACTAGTAATTGGTCTGTTCAGATTTCCTATTTCTTCCTGACTCAGTTTTGAAAGATGGTGTGCTTCTAGGAATTTATCCATTTCTTCTAGTTTTCCAATCTGTTGGCATGTAGTTTTTCATAATAGTCTCCTATAACTCTTTGTACTTCCATGATGTCAGTTGTTACTTCTTTTTCATTTCAGATGTTGTTTATTTGGATCCTCTCTCCTTTTTTCTCAATGAGTCTGGCTCAAGGTTTATTAATTTTGTTTATCATTTCAAAGAACCAGCTCTTGGTTTCATTGACCTTTTATCATTTATTGAGTCTCCATTTCATTTGTTTATATTCTGATCTTCATTATTTCCTTCCTTCTAACTTGGGCTTTGTTTGTTCTTTTTATATTTCTTTTTGGTGTAAGTTTAGATTGTGTATTTGAATTTTTTTTTTCTTCTTGAGGTAGGCCTGTTTTGCTATAAACTTCCCTCTTAGGACTGCTTTCTTCGTTTCCCAAAGATTTGGGACCATTGTGTTTTCATTTTCATTTGTCTCTATGTATTTTTTTATTGCCTCTTTGATTTCTCTGTTAACCCATTAGTTGATTAGTAGCATGTTGTTTAGCCTCCATGGGTTTGTGGTTTTTTCCACCTTTTTTTATCATAATTGATTTCTAGTCACATACTGTTGTGATTTGAAAGATGCTTGATATTATTTCAGTTTTCCTAAATTTATTGAGATATGTTTAGTGACCTGTGATCTGTCCTACAGAATGTTCCATGTACACTTGAAAAGGATGTAAATTCTGTTGGTTTTGGCTAGACTATTAGGTATATCTGTTAGGTCCATCTAGTCTAATGTGTCATTCAAGGCCTCTGTTTCCTTATCAATTTTCTGTTTAGATGTTCTCTCCATCGGTATAAGTCTGGTGTTGAAGTCCCCTACCATTATTGTATTACTGCCAATTTCTCTCTTTATGTCATTTGGCTTTATGAATTTAAGTGCTCCAAAGTTGTACATAGATATTTACAATTGTTACATCCTCTTGTTGGATCGATCCCTTCCTAATTATGTAATGTCTTTCTTTGTTTCTGGTTACAGTCTTTGTTTTAAAGTCTGTTTTGTCTGATACAAACATTTCTACCCTGGCTGTTTTTGTTTTTGTTTTTTTTTTCCTGCTCCCAATCGCATAGAATATCTTTTTGTATCCCTTCACTTTCAGTCTGTATGTGCCTTGAGGTCTGAAGTGAGTCTCTTGTGAGCAGCATATAGATGGGTTTTGTTTTTTTATCCATTCCACAACCCTGTCTTTTGAGTGGAGTATATAGACCGTTTACATTCAAAGTAATTATTAATGGGTATGTTTTCATTGCCACTTTGTTGTCTTGTTGTTTCTGTAGTTCTTTTTCATTTCTTCTTTTTGCTCTCTATTCTTTTGATTGATGACTCCATAGTGTTATGCTTGGCTTTCTTTCTCTTTATTTTTTTCTCTTTAAGTTTTTGGTTGGTGTTTACCATGGGGTTCATGTATAACATTTGAAGGATATAGTGGTCTGTATTAAGTTAATGCTAACTTAAGTTTGAACACATCCTAAAAGAACTTAATCTTTACTACGCCCTCCACATTTAGGTATACGTTGTCATATGTTATGTCTCTTTATTTTGTGAATCTCCTTAATTAATTTTTTTCATACAATTCATTTTACTACCAGCTGTTTACTGTATGTTTTCTTTTACTCATGAATTTTTTTCCTTTCATAATTTTCTTCTAATTATGGCCTTTTCTTTTCACCTAATGAAGTCCCTTTTCACATTTCTTATAAAGCTAGTTTAGTGATGCTGTACTTCTGTAACTTTGGCTTGACGGGGAAACTCTTGATCTCGCCTTCAATTCTGAATGATAATCTTGCTAGGTAGAGTATTTTTGGTTGTAGTTTTCTCTCTCTCTCTTTTTTTTTTTTTTTTAAACACACGTCAGATATATCATACCACTCCTTCTAGCCTGCAAAGTTTCTGCTGAAAAATCAGCCTCGTGGGGTTTACTTGTATGTAAGTTTCTCCCTTGCTGCTTTTATCTGTATCTTTAATCTTTACCGTGTTAATTATTATGTCTCGGTGTGGACCTCATTGAGTTCATCTTGTTTTGAACTCTCTCTGCTGCCGGAAACTGAATGTCTGTTTCCTTCCCAAGGTTAGTTAAGTGTCTAGCTTTGATTTCTTCCAATGAGTTTTCTGTCCCTCTCTGTCTTTTCCCTCTGGGAATGATGTCAATGGCTGTTCACTTTACGTTGTCCTTAGCCTATCCTCATTCCTAATTTTTTTTTTTTTTTCTGTTCAGCTCAGGTGCTTTACCCTGTCTTCCAGATCACTGATCCATTCTTCTGTATCTTCTAACCCACTGTTGATTCCCTATAGTGTATTTTTAATTTCAGTTAATGTGTTCTTCAACCCTGATTGGGTTTTCTATATATTTCCTGTCTCTTTTTTTGAAGTTCTGAGTTCTTCCATTCTTCTCTCCAGTCCAGTGAGCATCTCTTCATGACCATTATTTGGAACTGTTCATCAGGCATGTTGCTTATTTATATTTCATTTAGTTCTTTTTCTGAGGTTTGTCTTATTCTTTCTTTTCTTTCCAGTTGTCTCCTCATTTTGCTTGATTTTCTTTGTCTCTTTCTGTGAATTAGGCAGAACAGCTACTTCTCCTAAACTAGAAGGAATGCTCTTGCGTCTGGTCCTCCCCTGTGTAGACTGTATGTGCCTGGTCGCTTTAGTGGGCTGACTGGGGGTCGCGGGTCACTCTGTGCTGGGGCCACCCTGGTGAGACAGCCTGAGCTAAAGTAGGCACGTGCTGGGGTGGTCCTGAGGCCATCCGTGCTGAGGGCATCACAGTCTGACAGCTGACGCTGACATGGGCACAAGCCAGGGCATCACAGCACTCTCTGTGCAGAGGGGACCCTGGAAGGATAGCTCAAGTTGAAATGGGCGTGGGCTGGGGCAGCCTGGTTCTCTCTGCACAGAAGGTGCACTGACAAGGCAGCTGAAACTGAAGGAGATGGAAGCCAGGGGTCATGGCGCTCTCTGAGCAGGGAGCACTTGTTATAGGACACATGAAACTGAAGTGGCTACAAGCCAGGAGATCCCAGGGCCCCTTGCATCAGGGGTGCCCTGGAAAGCGTCTTTCTTGTTATTCTCTACAGTGTGTCTTCTCTTGTGCGGCAGCTATTCAGTGAGCACTTGATTGTGTTTCAGGAAGAATTGCTCTGTAAGCAGGTGGAGATTTGGTGTGGCTGTGGACGAGGTGAGTTCAGGTTCTTCCTACGTCACCATCGTGGACCAGAAGTCCACAGTAAGGATCTTTTGAAGGCTTTCTCGATTGTGGTCTTTGATCTTGTGACACATTAGACCTATCTTGCGTTTTCTTTCTTGAGCAGATGGCATTTGTGTACCAACGTGTAGAACTGATTTTTCTCCTTCTGCATTTACGCAGCTATTTCTTATCAGAATGTTGTACCATCAACTGCAAAATCTCCTAAATAATTTAACAATTGGAAAACGTCGCAGGAGAGGAAGAAATGACGGCCCAAATACGGCAGCATTTGATGTGACTTGTGGCAGATTCTAAGGAAATACGATTACATAATAAGTGAAACAGAAAGAGAGAAATTGCCCAACAAGTATGTCCCCCGCGGGCTTAGGAGATACTTCAGAAATGACACAAATGGAAGTAATCAGTGATGAGTCAGCATTCTTCCATGTACTTTACAAGGAGAAATTTTAGCTCCAAATTGATCTTAAGTTAATGAGCCGGGCCATAGGGTAACTGAGGGGTTGGATTTCTTACAGTGTCCTTGCATTATATGCTCCATTGGTACACCTGAGAGATGCCATAAGAAAAATGAGTTCTGTTTTGCGTCGCTATGTAAAGGCAATCAGGTCATGGATTTCAGGGGGTCGGTCATTCATTTCTCGCCACTACTTCATGTGTACTATTTGGAATTCTGAGACTGAACAGCACCCTAATTATGAAAAGCATACTCGTTAACAAGTGAGTCCAAAGAAAAGCTGGCAGAGGGCAAGCCACAAAGAAATCAACATGCTGGCCCAGTGTAGTTGTCAGAAAGCAATGAATGTGGCACAGAATGTGTTCCTTTTTGAACTTCAAGTTTCTGAACTCCTGGAAGTAAACAGAAGGGCAGTATTACATAAGGGCTTAGGGACACAGCATTTGGATTCTGAATGGATGGGTTTTTTTTTTTTTTTGAGATGTAATTGATATGTAATACTCTATTAGTTTCAGGCATACAACCTAATGATTTGATGTTCGTACCTATTGCAAAATGATCACCACTGGGAATCTAACTTCTATCAGCTCACATAGTTTAAACATTTTTGTCATATCGTGAGAAATTTTAAGATCCACTTTTTCAGCAGCTTTCACATCTACAGTATACGATCATTAACTCCAGTCACCATGTTTTACATTACACTCCCAGAACTTAGTTGTTTTATAACTGGAAGTTTGCACTCTCTGACCCCTTTTATCCATCTCACCCACCTCTGAACACCCCAACCTCTGGCAACCACCAATTTATTCTCTGTTGTTTATGAGATCAGGTTTTTTTAGTTTGGTTGTTTGCTTGCTTTTGAGATTCAAAATACAAGTGAGATCATATACCATTTTTAATTTTTTTTAATGTTTATTTTATATTTTTGAGAGAGAGAAAGAGAGCAAGTGAGTGGGTGAGGGGCAGAGAGCAAGAGGGAGACACAGGATCTGAAACAAGGCTCGAAGCTCTGAGCTGTCAGCACAGAGACCGATGCAGGGCTCGAACTCACGAACTCACAAACCGCGAGATCATGACCTGAGTCAAAGCTGGACACCCAACCGACTGAGCCACCCAGGCGCCCCTGTTCAAATCTTTAATCCATTTTTTAAAATGTTTATTTCTTTTTGAGAGAGAGAGAGAGAGAGAGAGCAAGCGCACTCATGCAAGGGGGGGAGGGGCAGAGAGAGAAGGAGACAGAGGATCTGAAGCAGGGCTCGATTTCACATGACCTGAGCTGAAGTCAGACACTTAACCTACTGAGCCACCCAGGCGCCCCTAAATCTTTCATCCATTTTGAGTTAGTTTTTAGGTATTATGTAAGACAGTGGTTCAGTGTCATTATTGTGCACAGGGCTGTCCAGTTTTCCTAGCACCGTGTATTGAAATCCTCTGTCCATTGTGTATTCTTGGCTGCTTGTTGTAAATGAATTGGCCATATATGCATGAGTTTATTTCTGGTTTCTCTGCTCTCCTCTATTGATGTATGTGTCTGTTTCATGGCAATACCATATTGTGTTGATTACCATAGCTTTGTAATATATTTTGAAATCCAAAACCATGGTGCCTCCACCTTCGTTTTTCTTTCTCAAGAGCGATTTGACCTTTCATGGTTCCATAAAAATTGTAAGATTGTTTTATTTCTATAAAAATGCTAACGGGATGTTGATATGGATTACGTTGAATTTATAGGCTGCTTTGGGTAGTATGGACATTTTAACAATATTATTCTTCTCATCCGAGCCCAGATTATCTTTGTTTATTTTTGTCTTCGCTTTTTTCAACATCGTGCTGTAGTTTTCGGTGTATAGGTCTTTTACCCCCTTGGTTAAGTTTCTGAGCATTTTATTCTTTTTGATGCAATCGTACATAGGGTTTTCTTAGTTTCTTTTTTGGATAGTTCAATTATTAGTGTATAGACAGGCAAAAGATTTGTGTTTATTGATTTTGAATCCTACAACTTGAGTGAATTTGTTGATTAGTTCTAATAGTTTTTTGGTGGCGCCTCTACGGTTTGTCATATACAGTATCATGTCACATGCAAACAGTGACATACTTCGTCCTTTCTGATTTGAATTCCCTTTCTTTCTCTTGTCTAATTGTTCTGGCCAGGACTTCCAATACTATCTTGACTAAAAGTGGTAAGTGTCTCACTCCTGATCTTTATTATGCTTTGTATTTCCCCTACACACACTTTGTTGAGAGTTTTATCATAAATAGATGTCGAATTATGCTAATGCTTTTTCTGTACTTATGGAGATGATCGTATGATTTTTGTCGTTAAATTTGTTAATGTTGTGAATCACACTGATTGGTTTGTGAGTGTCGAAACATCCTTGCATCCCTGGAATAAATTTCACTTGTTCATGCCGTATGACCCTTTGACTGTAATATTGAATTCAGTTTGCTAATATTTTGTTGAGGACTTTTTCATCTGTGTTCATCAGGGATTTACTTGTGGCATCCTTGTTTGGTTTTGGGATCAGGGTAATGCTAGCTTCATATAATGAGTTGGAGTTTAAGAAAGACTCGGATTCTTTAAATATTTGGTAGAATTGACCAGCCAAGATGTAGTTGTGGCCATTTCTTTGCTGGGAGGCTTTTTATTACTGATTCAAGCTCGTTACTAGTAATTGGTCTGTTTAGATTTTCTGTTTCTTCATGATTCACTCTCGATGGGTTGTATACGTCTAGGAATGTATCCATTTCTTCTAGGTTGTTCACTTTGTTGGTGTGTGATTGTGGATGACAGTCTTTTATGATCCTTCATATTTTTGCAGTTTTTATTTTTCTTTTAGTTATAACCTCTCCTGGTTCATTTCTGCTTTTGATTCTCTTCTTCTTGGCGAGCTTAAGTATAGATCTGTCGATTTTGTTTACAATCTCTGTTACCTGCAAACAGAAGCACTGCTAGCCACCAGTGCCAGCAACCTAGAGGTGTCCCCTGGGAGGCAGCCACAAAAATTTGGGAGCCAGATGAGAGTACAAGTTCCTTCTGGGAGACAGGAGTGAGTTGGAGCAAGGCTGAGGGACAGATCAAAGATGGCGCCCATCAGCGTCTGTCTTTGGAGAGTATTTCAGTAGGCCCTTGGCTGTATGTTAAATCAGATGTCTGCATCTTGCTTTGACTTTAAGGTAAACAAATAAGCCTCTTTAAGAGGAAGTCAGTGCTTTTCAATTTGCTGCTTCCGCACTGAGACTTGGAGTGGGTGGGTCCACATACCCAAGCTCTTTGTGAACTAGTCAGTTGACTATTGCCTTGTGGGTCTCAAGCCCTGTATACACTATATGTTTTGGGGGCTCTTCTCCGGTGCAGGTCTTAAAAATTGGGGTACCCGATAGGAGATTCAAACCTTTTGCTTCTTGGGGAGAAACCTGGGGCTTCGAGTCCCGATTGTGGGTCACAGTGCCAGGGGTGGGGCTTATTCCAAGATTGTGTCTCAACCACTCTTACCTGCTTTCACGTGACTGTTTTGTTTGCCTCCCGTGTAGCAGCCACTCAGCTAGTTTTAGTTTTTGTTTTCTTTTTCAGAGGAAATTGTTCCCTATGTAGCTGTAGATTCGGTGGGTCCAGGACCTTCCTACATTGTCTTCTTATCCTGGAACGCCCCAGATGGGTTTTAATAGCAGTCCATACGCTTGCTGCCTCTGGGAAAATTATCATTCTCTATGCCTGTTGCCTCATCTATATTTTGGGAATTTAAGTATCTACCTCCCAAATGTTGCCAACCCCGAATGAATTAAAACTTAATAGATGACTGGCAGATCCCTGAAGTTTACCACTCTCAGGGCTGTGGTGGGACCCTTGCGCGAACCATAACTGGATTCTCTGTATTAGGCTAAGTTGGGGAGGGACCTTCAGGAAGGTCCTGCTTCCTACCTGCATACTTGCAGGTTTTTTAATTGTTTTGTCTTAATCATTTCTGCTTGTGGTTGATGCTTTTTTTTTTAGGCGACTCTTAAGCTTAATGACTTGTAAGCAGTTCTTTTCTTTAGCATTATAAAACTTGACGATTTAGTATTTTTTTAGTAAAAAAGTAAGAAATCAACAGTAAGGACTAAACCAAAACAAAATGTTCTTTGAGAGCCTTCGATGCAAAGGAGGTAAAACACTTGCCTTAGGTCTCCAGGCACCCTTGACCGTGAAATGCTTTACTACCCAACTGTCTACTAGAACATTCTGTGGGGGCAGAAGTTCTCTATTTGTGGTCACCGTTGTAGTGACCACTAGCCACATGTGCCTCTTGGGCACTGGAAATGCGGTATGACTGAGGAACTAAGCTTTTCAATTTTAGCTAATTTAAATAGCCAATGGGTCTACGGGCTGTCACTGAACAGCTCAGGGTCTCTAGCATAATAGGAATAGTGATGTATTCTTAAGATTAGAGGACTAATTCAGTCAGGTGGAACAAAGCCGTGGTTTTGCCTTCTTATTGATAAACAAGCCAGATAAAACAATTTTAATTTCAAATAAGACATCCATACTTAGAAAAAGGCCTCTCTAAAATGTGTTCATTTCTCAGTCTTCTTATAAATGCTGATTAAATTAAGACGTATTCCATAGTTGCTGCTCAGTAAAATGTGCTGTGTGAATTGGCTAAATCTGCAACTGATGGAAAATGTGTATTTCTAGCTGTACGCTCGATGCGATGTTCATATGAATATGCTTTTCACAGCTCTTCTACTGTTGCTTTCTCTTAGAGGAGAAGGAATGGAGTTATAAAGCTAAAGCGTGAATGTGTGATCATCCTGTCGTTTCATTATTGTTTCTCAAGGGAAGTTGAAAGAATGGTCTTTGGTCCTCTATGGCACCTCCGTGCAGCCCTACTCCCAACGAACGAGTTTCCTAAGGTAGAACGTGTCCGTTATACCCGAGTCGAAGACCCCACCGAGGACTATGGTACAGAGGATTATGCAGGTGAGTTGGCTTCCAACAGAGACATGGGCTAAGGGAAGAAATCTCATGCATCATCCCACCATGCAGAAATAAGCTTCAACCCATATTCTGGTATTTTCTTCCATGTTCTTTTCCATCCCCCAAATATGTGTGTATATTCAGATAGCTGTTTTTTTTTTTTTCCTTCAAAGCTAAAAGCACACTGTCTATAGTTTTCATATCTGTTTTCTTCCTCTTGTGGTTATTAAGAGCATATTTCCCCGTTGTCACATATCCTCACAAGCAGTATTTAAAAGACAGCATAATAGCCCAGCCTCTGATTGCGCTATATTTAATACGTAATCTGGGAGGTGCTGTTTGCTTAGAGTTTTGCACTGTTTGAAATAAGGCTTGGTTTTATCAGTCTTTGTTTAGAATAGAGTTCCGAGCATTACTGCATCAAAGGGAATAATCAGTTTGAGGGCTTGGACCCATTTTGTCACATTCCTTTCCAGACAAGATGTACCAGTCTACGCTGTGACCAGCTGTGCCTTTATTACACTCATTCCTGCCAACAGTGAGCGGAAAGAAAAAAGTAAAGGAACAGGCCATTTTTAAATTTTCATACCTTTGACTGTTAGTAAATCTAAACATTTTTTCCTCTGTAGTTCTAGGAATTAAATACAACTGTATTTTGCCCATTTTGCCATTCAAAGGGGCAGCAGTTTTGTGATCCGTTTATAAGAACTCTATGTATGTTATTGTCCCTCACATAGTCTCATACAGTCGTTACCCCTTATCAGTGGTTTCATCCATGGTCAGGAAGCAGACGATCCCTTCATCTGATCTATCATCAGGTCTATAGGAGCTTAACGCTACATTACCATGCCCACACCACCTCACTTCGTCTCATCCTGTAGGTGTTTTGTCATCCCCTTTTGTCACAAGAAGGAGGGTAAGTACCACACAAGGTATTTTGAGACACTACACTCACAGTATAGTGATACTCACAGTATAGTAATATACTTTTATCACAGTATATTGATAGAATTCTTCTGTATTGTCAGTTTCTTACTGTGCCATATTTGTAAATGAAATGTCATCACAGATATGTACGTGTAGGAGAAAAACAGTATAGGGAGGGTTTGGTACTCTCCATGGTTTCCGGCGTCCACTGGGGTCTTGGAATGGTATTCTCCACCAACTGGGGGAGGAACTACTCTATTTGCTGAAAACATCTTCCCAGTTAGTGCTTGCTTCCAAAATGGTGCTCTTGTGTTGTGTTGTTTCGACAGAAGAAGAAAATCGGAGGGTAGGGTTTATAGCTTCAGACCTCACTTGTGCTTTTTCTAAAACGAAGCTTTAGTCTTTAAAATCAACAAAATATTGGAGCGCCTGGGTGGCTCAGTCGGTTGAGCGTCTGACTTCAGCTCAGGTCACGATCGTGCGTTCTGTGAGTTCAACCCTCACGTCGGGCTCTGTGCTGACAGCTCAGAGCCTGGAGCCCCCTTCAGATTCTGTGACTCCTTCTCTCTCTGCTCCCACCCCTCCACTCTCTGTCTCTCTCTCAAAAATAAACATTTCATTAACGTTTTTTTTAATGAAATCCACAAAATATTCACACGCATTTTTTTTCTAAACTCTTAACACTTGGCCATGCATTCATCTGAAATTCATTCTGGCTTATGATATATAGTATGAAATAAAAGTGTCTTTATTTGCCGTATAGACAAACATTATTGACTGGGTTATCATCCCTTCTTTTACTCGTTTAGGATCCCTTCCTTCATAACTATAGAAGAAATCCTTACACTGGGGTCTCTTCTGGTGTCCCTTTTTCTGATTTTTCAGTCTAGTAATTCTTAATCCAGTTGTATCCACACTAGGATTTATTATCTGTCGAACATCTCCTTGTTTTCATGGCAATTCTTAAATCCACCTATAAAGATCCCATTGGAATTTAATTTGAATTTATATGCGATCTCATAATTGGTTGCCCTTGGGGGGGGGGCCTGGGGGGAGGAGAAATGTTTTTACAATATACAGTCTTTCCATCCAAACCACACCCCATGTCCCAGTTTACTAAAATCTTTTAATTTTATGTATTACTGTTCTTCTTAGTGTTATCCTATGTATTTTGCGGACTTGTTGCTATTATGATGGAAAAGATGCCTTTTTCCTAACTAGGATATGCTAGCATCTAGGAAACCTAGTGGCTATTGCATAGTTATATCTGACCATTCTGCTCAACTCTCCTATTAATTTACATATTTTAGAGTTCATTTTTCTGGGGCAGTTTAGGTATTGTGGCCATATCTGCAATGTTTTTTTTCCTCCTTCAAGGTAGAGCTCTGATTTCTGTCTTGTTGCATTGACGACCATTTATAGGAGCATTCAGTTCTCCTGGGACCGGCTATGATACTTAATGAACAAAGCTTCGCCTAAGAGAGAACTGTTTGTAAATAGCAATTTAATGTGCCTTTAGAGGAGAATTGTTTTCTTTCTCTTGAGTTCTTTGAGATTCTTTTTCGAGATACTAAAGATAAAAGTACGTCATGAATTACCTTAACAGAATATCTTCAGTATGCCTGTGGTTCCTTTTATTCTAAAGAGGTAGTACCCCAGAGTCCATCATAAGTTTGAATAACTCAAACCAGTTGAGCTGACCAGAGCTCGATTGTGTTAGCTTTCGTCCTATTTTGTTTTGAGCTTGTAACGTTATTACTCACATTCTAACTAGCAAACCATTTCATCTTCTCTGATAGGAGAAAGGATACCCAGAAACGTAAACTGAGCATAATAATAACCCGTTGCTATATGCTTTATGCTCGGTTTCCAATTCAAATGTTGGTAATGTTAAAATTCTGAACAGTTACGTATCTTCATGGTTTTCCTCCTTACATCTCTAAAACGTCCACATTGGCACTTGGGAGAGAACAAAGACAATTATTTCTTTATTACCCTGCAACCTAAAATGCTAAACTGCATCTGGGACAGTTTAAGATTATAAGAGAAACAGCACAGCATGTGAACTTGCCATACAGAGCCCTTTGGCACATATCAAGAGTAAGTTTGGGGGTGTTTTTTTAATTGCAGAAATCATCTGGTGAAAATTTAGGGCCACCCAGGGTTCCTTTCCTTCAGAGCTGTGATTTTCACCTTCATGGAGAAGTCAGCCTGTCTAGAGGCACAGATGGCATTATCATAACCAGATCCCTGTAACGTTTCATCAAATTCCAGGGACCGTAGGACCCACAGCTGGCTGAACCTCAAGCCTTATACGACACAACAGAGACACCGTCTCCTCATGTGTCATCATAGCAGATAGCTGAAATGCCCCAAGTTGTACTAGCTGTGGAATTTAATTTAGACGTCAGTTTTCAGGCTTGGGGGACACAGAGATAAACAGCACTGTTAAATGACTCTTGTGATTAATCAGAAGTATATTTCAAAAGTCATCTCTAGGACCTCATTTTCTACCCTTCCATAGGAGACCTGGACAAGCCACCCTAGCTCTTGGAAAGGGTGTTTTCTCGCCAGAAAAATGAGAGATTTTTCTCTGTGTCATGCCTCCCGGTTGCGACCATTTTATGTTTCAACTCAGTAACTGTAGAACACGGTCCCATCATGACTAAGGGAGATCAAGGTTCACCAGTAAATCCTTTTGATTAAAATAAATATGGTTCAGACCTTTCTGCCATATCCACTTACTCTTTGTACATTGCACGCAGTATGTTTGTTGCTAGTTAGAATCATGTGACTTTTCAGCAGGAAAGAGCTTGAAGATTAGGAGACCAAATGTCCTAAAATACGGAGAACAAGGAAAAGGGGAGTTAGTTCAAGCAAGCAACGGGCCTATAAGTAGCCCGTGTCATTAGAAAGCTTTTCATTAATTATAAAAATCTCCATCTTTCTGGGGTTTTTCTCCTGCCTGGGCATTCTCACTCTATACCAAAGAACACGTCACGAGAGATCAGCAACCGTGATTCTGAGTCTGGAACTCTTTAAGCTCGCTTGCGTTGTTTAAAATCGATGTGTAGTTTTCTTTTGTGGAGCTGCCCACTGGCCTATGGGTAGGACGCAGTTTTAAATCTATTATCTGTGCCTCAAGTACCTGCTTTATAATCCAAGACCAGATACCGATAAGCTTGCACCAGATGCCATGATGACGTTTCTTGCTGGCTACGGTATCTCAGAGGTACTCAGTGGTCTTAATGACCTCGGGCAAGCCGGACGATCTCGTCCAGGCATTGAATAATAAACTTGCTTTCTTGGCTGTCAACAGCTGAGCTTCTCATTTTTCTATAAATCCGACGTTTTTATCATTATGCATATTTCATTGCAAACAGTTCTTTTCCACTTGCTCCAGTGGCATTGCCCACTGGAATTCGGAGATTTTTGTTATCTCCCACAAGGCAGCCATATGTGTTTTAAAGACCAGGCCGTGACTGGATTTACATTCTCGACACTTAGGTCACTGAGGTCCCCCCCTCCCCCTGCCAAAAGCCAAGAGTTCATCTCTGGGCCGACAGCCGTCATCCACGTTATTCCTCCGTCTTAAAGAAACTCTCACGGGAGGAGGAAGACACCCAAGTCTCATTTTATACCGCATGCAAACGGACCTGCTTTCAAACCACTGTTTCCAAGTGTTGTTTTCGATTTTTGTGCAAAGGTCCCTGCGACCCTGAGTGCAGCGAGGTTGGCTGTGACGGCCCCGGCCCGGACCACTGCAGTGACTGCTTGCATTACTACTACAAGCTGAAAAACAACACCAGGTAAGAACAGAGGCTGCGGCGGTCCCCGCCCCCACAGCATGCCCTGGGCGTTCCCATGGCGGGGGGGGGGGGGGGGGGGGGGGGGGGGGGGGGGCGCCTGAACGGGACCTGTGATGTTCGGCCACCGGGGCCTGAGCACCGGCCCCCACCTCCTGGTGTAAATTCAAGATGTGGAAACGGATACTGAATCACAGAACACAAAGTGCACCTGTATGCTGTCCAGCTGCAGGTGCCTTTTCTCATATTTGGAAAGGGTGGCGGGGGGGGGGGGGGGGGGCGGGGAGGGGGCGGGGGGGGCGGGGGAGGGGGGAAGGACTAGCTCTACACAGGACTGGCCTTCCCCTTTAGACCTTTCCATTCCCTGGATGTCTGACGCCACAGCTAAATGCGAAAATGCTGGCATACAACCAAACGGGTGCTTTCCCGGGGTCCCCACTGTGCAAGCCCTTGGCTTCTGCCTCAGGCTGTGCGGATGACGGTGCCGGCCCAGCAGAAGCCACGCCCTCCAGGCACCTCTCAGCCCCGCCCCCTTCTCCCTCCTTCCCGGGACTTGCATTTCAGCTATGCTGACACACCCAGACGCGTTCCAGTTCCTGTTTACATCCTTGCTGGAATTTAAATTCCTTAAAGGAAAGGCCCTTGGCCACCTCAGCACCTCTCATTATCGCCTAGACCGGCAAAATGCCTGACATTGGATTTGGAACTCCGTAAATAGTTGTTGAAGGCGTAAAGCGCTGTCCTTCGACGATGGGCAAACGAAGAAGTTGTTTTTTAAAGTTTATCATAACCAAGTTTAAATGTATTTACGTTATCTTTTTTTAAGTTGAAATTCATAATTTTCATGTGTGTTCATTTAAGATAAAAAGTGCAGGTGGGCAGAAAAGAAGAAAACCCCTGTTAACATTTTCTCAACTATTCTTCCTGAGTTGGCGCCGTTGGTTACGCGTTGTTGACGTTAATTTAGACGCTAGCATACGACCGCTCCCTCTAACACACGGGATCCATATGACACACAAAAACCGCACAAAACCACAAGTAACCCCTTATTAGCAGCCTCTTTGTAAAAAATCAGGGTTGCCACCTAGCGTCCCTTCAACCCAAGGCTACTACCTTCCTCTGGAGACTCCATTTCTAACCATCATCCCTTTGAAAGAGCTAGACCCGAACTGGAAGACCTACCCTACTTGACGGACTTGGTATTATGTGATTGCCTTGCTACTTCGGCACCCTACACGGGAAAAAGCTTCAACCCACAGAATTTGGCTCTTTGGGTATGGTGTTACCCTAATGGTTTCAAAAGGATTTAAAGACTGAGGACGGCTGTTGGCCGAGCACTTCTAAGAGTGCTAGGACTGAGTCTCTGATGATGGTCCCCTTCTTTTTATCATTGCACGATGCAGGATCTGTGTCTCCAGCTGCCCCCCTGGCCACTACCATGCTGACAAGAAGCGATGCAGGAAGTGTGCCCCCAACTGTGAGTCCTGCTTTGGGAGCCATGGTGACCAGTGTCTGTCCTGTAAATATGGATACTTCCTCAACGAAGAAATCAACAGCTGTGTTACCCACTGCCCCGATGGCTCATACCAGGACACCAGTGAGTAGATTGCAAATATTTGGGTTTCAGGGAGGAAATACAAGGTTTTCACTTGAGTGACATTAGGCGCGAAATCAAGGTTATATCAAACAGGATCGAACCAATTTTTAAGAGAACGTGTTAGAAGTGTAAGAGATGAATTTGTAACCATTTTTGTGCGAGCTGATTTATGTAAAAATGCTTGTAAGTGTCAGGGAGTCCTCAAGCCCTTCCCCAGATTCAGTGATTGGCCAGGAGGACCCATAAGACTTAGCGTATTTGTACTCATGAGCTCATCATTACAACTTATTACAGCAAAAAGGCACGAAGTCACGTCAGGAAGAGGTGCGGAGGACAGAGTCAGCAGAAAATGGCAAACGTGTCCAAGAGTTTTCTCCCAGGGAAGTCACCCAGGAGGCATTCAAATCCCCCGGCAACAATTTATTACAACCTGTGTGCAATGTAGGCTACCTGGGAACCTCCTTAGAGTCTCAGTGCCCAGGCTTGTGGTCATGAAGACACCCTCTCCCTGACCCATAACAAAACGCCAGACTCCTAGAAGGGGAGCAGATGTTCAGCCTAAACCATATTGTTTGTACAGGTTAAGCACCACGCGCCACTCTTCTCAGGGAGGGTGCTAGAAACCCTCCTGAGATCCAAGGTCCCAGTTGGCCACGGGCCAACTTCAGCAGGCTTTCCAAGGATAGCAGCCACGCCTGTTCTTTTCTCCACACTAACCAAAGGAACCAGGGCCCTGCAATACCAATGTGTGCTTTTCAGAAAGCTTAGAAAACATGACTTCCACGTGAATGTGGAATAGACACATGTCAAAGTCTGCCAACGAGGAAAGCTACAAAGTGACGAATGTTGTCGAAGACTATCAGGTATTGTCTCCAGTCCAACACAATCAGGTATTGTCTCTAGTCCACTAGTAAAGGCAAAATGAAATCTGTTTGCTGAGGTATAGGCAAAACTGATTGATTCCCAAAGAGATCTGAGAAGAGAGACTAGGAGGGTCCTGAACTCACCTTGTCTCTCAGCTACACTGAAGTGTAAGCTACGTTTGTACGACCGGCTCTGAAAATGACCGGAAGCCTGGCAGAACAGACCTTCCACAGTTAATTGTAGACAGAAGGCCACCTCGAAAGGGGAGGAAGAATGGAGATGTGGGCAAAAACCAAACCCCTGGTGCCACTAACCCTACAAACAGGAGCGACATCACAAGCATGGAGGAGCAAGAGGACCTGACCCCACACTAGGCACCCCCAGCATTGGGAAGATGAGTCGCCGTGACGTCTGGCTCTGAAAACCAGCACATCTTAACTTCCATGGGACTTGGTTCCAGGAGAGTCTGAGGGCAATAGGAAACTGAGTCCCCATCCTTAAAGCTCCAGCATACTAAATGACTCAGCCAAGATAGCACAGAAGCAGCAGTTTGGAAAGTGCCTGGGGTATACATGACGGAGATGTATTGACTAATCTATCCTGAAGGGGCAGGACGTAGAGAATATTGCTCTAGAAACGAAAGTGCTGGTGGGTGCCATTCCTCTCCCCCTGCCCCCGCCAGCCCTAGATAACTGGATGTTTGTGAGAGGTAGCATTAACTCTCTCCATCTACTTTGCTATAGCACCGGGTGCCCTTCCCCATCCAACCCAACTCAGCCGTCCTCCCTTCAGAGTGGCTCCTGCCTCACCAGACCCGCTCAGAGGGTGCCCCTCCAAAATGACCCATGCCCTGGAGAGGGAGGAGATCAACCCACGTAACGGCACACTTTCATTTCCTGTCGTGGAGCCTCAGAGCTTTCAGTGTACCTATACCTGTGGCCGAGGGAATAATTTCAGACAGGTAGGCTCACTGCTGGCCCAACTCACCAAGCCTGCGGCTGCTATAGGTAAGCCTCTGGAGAGCACATGGGGCAAATGCTACCCAGGGCACTCATAGCAGGCAAAGCGGATCACTGCAGCTGGCTAGGCTGAAGGCAGTTGCGACTCGGCCACAACAGGAGTGCATACAGCCCACACCGAGGACACCCTTGTTCTGGTGACCAGGAGGAGTTACACTGTAGGGCACCACAGAACCACTTCTACACAGGCCACTACTTTCAGGACCAGGAGACATAGCTGACTGTCCTCCTACATTAAAAACACACAGAGAGAGTTAGAAAAAAATGAGACAGAGGAATATGTCCCACGTGGAAAAAAAAAGATAAGTCACAGTGAAAGAGCTAAATGTAATGGAAGTAAGCAATATGCCTGATAAAGAATTCAAAGTAATGATCACTGAGATACTTGAGAAAAGAGCAGAGGATCTTAACAAGAAAGAACCAGCCAGAGCTAAAGAATAACTGAAATAAAAACACACTAAATGGAATCAACAACAGATTAGAAGATGCAGAAGAACAGATCGGTGACATGGAAGACAGGGTAATAGAAAACAACCAAGCTGTCTTCAGCAAGTGGTGCTGGGAAAACTGGACAGCGACATGCAGAAGAACGAACGTGGACCACTTTCTTACACCAGACCCAAAAATAAACTCAAAATGGATGAAAGACCTAAGTGTAAGACAGGAAGCCATCAACATCCTCGAGAAGAAAGCAGGCAAAAACCTCCTTGACCTTGGCCTCAGCAACTTCTTACTCAACACATCTCTGGAGGCAAGGGAAACAAAAGCAAACATGAACTATTGGGACCTCACTAAAATAAAAACCTTCTGCACAGCGAAGGCAACAATCAGCAAAACTAAAAGGCAACCGACAGACTAGGAGAAGATATCTGCAAACGAGATATCAGATAAAGGGTTAGTATCCAAAATTTATAAAGAACTTCTCCAACTCAACACCAAAAAACAAAAAATTCAGTGAAGAAATGGGCAAAAGACATGAATAGACACTTCTCCAAAGAAGACATCCAGATGGCCAACCAACACATGAAAAAATGCTCGACATCACTCATCATCAGGGAAATACATCAAAACCACAATGAGATACCACCTCACACCTGTCAGAATGGCTAACATTAACAACTCAGGCGACGACAGATGTTGGCGAGAATGTGGAGAATGCAAGCTGGGGCAGCCACTCTGGAAAACAGTATGGAGGTTCCTCAAAAAGTTAAAAATAGGACTAGCCTACAACTCAGCAATTGCACTACTAGATGTTTATCCAAGGGATACAGGGGTGCTGTTTCGAAGGGGCATATGCACCCCACTGTTTATAGCAGCCCTATCAACGATAGCCAACGTATGGAAAGAGCCCAAATGTCCATCGATGGATGAATGGATAAAGAAGATGTGGTATCTATATACAATGGAGTCTTACTCGGCAATCAAAAAGAATGAAATCTTGCCATTTGCAACTACATGGATGGAACTAGAGGGTATTATGCTAAGCGAAATTAGAGAAGGGCAAATATCATATGACTTCACTCATATGAGGACTTTAAGACACAGCACAGGGGCGCCTGGGTGGCGCAGTCGGTTAAGCGTCCGACTTCAGCCAGGTCACGATCTCGCGGTCCGGGAGTTCGAGCCCCGCGTCGGGCTCTGGGCTGATGGCTCAGAGCCTGGAGCCTGTTTCCGATTCTGTGTCTCCCTCTCTCTCTCTGCCCCTCCCCCGTTCATGCTCTGTCTCTCTCTGTCCCAAAAATAAACGTTGAAAAAAAAAATTTTAAAAAGACACAGCACATAAGGGAAGCAAAGATAATATCCCTGAACATAAGGGAAGCAAAGATAATATCAAAACAGAGGGGCACAAAACAAAGAGACTCTTAAATATGGAGAACAGAGGATTACTAGAGGGCTTGTGGGAGGGAGGATGGTCTAAATGGGTAAGGGGCATTAAGGAATCTACTCCTGAAATCATTATTGCACTGTATGCTAACTAATTTGGATAGAAATTTAAAAATAAATTAATAAAATAAATTAATACAAATATATACATATATATTTTTTTAAATAATTTCTAACCTACCAATACAACTAGAATTGGGGGGAGGGAGAGGTAACTTTTGCAACTTTACCAAACAAAAATCTGTAAATTAACATGTAACTTCACAGCATTTGGGCCCTAAGCCATCATCATTAGGAAACAAAGATCTATTACCTGGAGAATTAAGTGATCCTTGGGCACACCTACCTTTTCATGTTCTGGTATGGCCCGGAGTTCTTAGTAATTTGTCCTAACAATTGTGTCACACCAGGATCCCTGACAACACTGACATTTTCTGTTTCCACACAACCTAAGAACGAAGAACACCCAAGTTTAAATGAGCAAGAGTTGTCTTTACAAAATCAGGCAAGAATTTGGAGGTGGATACTGTTGCTTCTTAAGAAGTCAGAGTCCCTTGATTCAAAGGCAGGCGTTTTTCCATAAGGCAGATGGGGTCTCTAGCTTACCCTACAGAACAGTGGGTAGGGATTTCCTTGTAGTTTTTATCCCCCCCCCCCCCGATTTGGAACATGAGCTTGCAACCTGATAGAGAAGGGAAAAATAAGAGAATAAGAGTGAGGAGGGGGGCTGAGGGATCCACAGAAATAAACAGTATTTCTTGAAGAAAAAATTCAAAATTCTATCAAGACGACGGAGTCTTAGGAAAGAAATTTGGTTCCAGGTGATCTATTATAGGATCAGGATAATTGAGTGCCCATTGCTTTCCCAGAGCCTGGGAGGTATATAATTAAGGAAGGCCATTCAAACAATTTGCTGATATGAGTGGTCTCTGTATGTCTCTCCTTTTTGTAATTGGCTTTTGTTATATTTTCCTCCTGTAATGAGTCTGTTTACATAAAACAGTGATCAGGTATGATCATGACTAGTAATAATTATTGCCAGCACATTTACAGTGCTTTCAAGTTCATATAATTCCCTTGAGGAATTTCATTAACCCCTGAAGACAAGCTGAGAGGTCAGCATTGTTGTAATGTTTCTTCAACAAATGGAAGAAGAGAGATTCTGAGCTTGCCCGCTGGAAATGCTAAAACCAGAATTCACATCTAGGTTGACATCGTGATGGAGAAACTGTATGAAGACTACCAGAAGATTGTATTTCATGGCAGGGGGTTCAGAGTTGAGAAAGAGGGGTTGGACCTCCAGGAGGTCCTTCTGGGAATCCATTGAAGCGGTGTTTCTCTGTGGAACCTGGAACAAACACCAACATCTAAAGAGGAGACGGAAGCAAAGAATCTTAGGAACAAAGCTTCCTTCAATCCTACATCTATCTATCTGTGGTTAATCCGCTTGCATCTAAGAGAAAGTATCAAATCTCCAGAAAACTTTTGCTTCAAGTTAACGGCCTTAACTTAGTGGAACAAATCACCATTTCACTAGAGAATAAACATGCATTCGCCATTTTTTCCAATGGGAATCTGTCTTTGGTATTAAATAGGAAAGCCAAATATATTTCTAGTCTCCAGAATATAGATACATCTGAACTATAATAGCATATCATATATTTTGATATTTTCACAGCCACCATAAAGTACAAGACACTCCTCTAGACAGCACAAGAAATAAATCATCAACCCTACAATCTTAAATGTAGATTCCCTTTTCTTACATTTTTATCAGAGTAGTCCTAAAAGTTGGGAGCATGGCAGGGGTGGGTTGGGGGGGGGGTGGTCTACCTTTCCATTCCACGGCCACAAACACTGCTTCTCCACCCTTCTATACTGGTGTTGCCCAATGTCTTTGTCAGTATGATCTTCATTGCCCGAAGTCAGGAAACCCTGCTTGGGAAAGAGAGAAAGAAGAAGGGGAAAATGCCAATATACTATTCAACGAAGAATAAAAGGGCTGTAGCTCTCTTGTCTGCCAAATGGTAGAGACGTGTAGTATTTTCCAGCGCTGTGGTTCCTACCTCTGTTTACTTGGCTGAGAAGTGATAGCAAATGCTGAGGGTAGGGCTTTTCCTGAAATTTTCTGCTCAAGGCCACGTAGGTATATTATTGTGCACATTAGCAAACTTTAGAACATCTCCGCCTTTTCTGGAATCCATGTGACCACCTGATTTATAACCCTGTTACTTTTGTGTGTCTGTGTGTGTCTTTTTGTTCACAGAGAAAAGTCTTTGCCGGAAATGCAGCGAGAATTGCAAGACATGTACAGAATTTCACAACTGCACAGAATGCAGAGACGGGTTAAGGTGAGAGAGCGAAGGATCTCGGCAAGTCCCACAGCCCAAGGAGCTTCTCAGTATAAATAAAATATGCAAATAAATAATCCTCTTGCCATCACCCTCTTGACTCGCATTCAAACACTTGATTGCTATTTGCATTATCTTTACCATTATATGTGAAAAATTGGATGCCATCTTGGCTGAGGAAGGTTTATACACCAAATAAAATCCTCTTCAGAAAAGATGGCTCAGATACAACTACATAAAAATGGCTATTTGAGAGGCTCTCTTGGTGCATCTTGACCGGCAGCGTGCCCGTCAAGGATTACTGTGTGGGTAATACCAATGAATTATATTTAATCCTCCTGATTCATTCCTTTGATGGTCGGAAACTATTCCCTTATCTTTATTATTTCTCTCCGTATAGCCAATCATTCTCTTATCTTAAGTACCTCAGGCTTGGTTCCATTATGCTCTGGTATGCACATAGATTTAACACCTGGAGAGGTTTTTCTTGACTGGATGACTTCGCTCATGGCCAAAGCCAGATAGCGATAGGTTCTGCAAGAGAACAAGCACACAGCAAAAATGAACTAGGTGGCCTCTTGATATCTGCAGAGAAGGTCAGACCATCCTCTGCTGGGTGAGGAGTTGGACTCTGAGCGTATAGGGCGCTAGAAACCTGCCACACCGGATCTCTCTTAAGTGTTGAGAATTCCTGTCTCCACCTTTGATTGGCGAGGTGAACTGGGCAGGCCCCAGGCAGGTGATTCTTTACAATAATTAATATCAGAACATCGTTTTTGTTTAGATTGTCTGTGGCCCTTTTTTTTTTTTCATACACGCATTCGGTACTGATTTGATTTCCTTTCACCTCCAGCCTTTCAGTCTTGGGGCGCCTGGGTGGCTCAGTCGGCTAAGTGGCCAACTTCAGCTCAGGTCATGATCTCCCAGCTTGTGGGTTCGAGCCCCGCGTCAGGGTTTGTGCTGACAGCTGGTAGCTCAGAGCCTGGAGCCTGCTTCAGATTCTGTGTCTCCCTCTCTCCCTGCTCCTCTCCCCTCCTACCTCCCCTGTTCATGCGCTCGCTCTCTCTCTCTCTCAAAAGTAAATAACCATTTTAAAAAATTAGTAATAAATATCAGTCTAGACAGCCCCCAAATTTTTGGAGAAAGAGCAGATCGGTATAATAAAAAGGAGAGAAGATGACGGATGTGGGCCAAAGCCTTCCTATTAATCAGCTATGGGATCGTGGTGAAGTCACTAAGGCATTCTGAACTTCAGTTTTGTCCTCTAGAAAATGAGAAACCAACCCCTACATTGCTGGATTATGACAGGATTAATTGCGATAACATTTACAAAGTACCTATTTCAATATGGGACGCATACTCGGTCCGTGAAAAATAAAAGGTTGTTTAAGATTAGTTTCTAGAGAGGTGCCTGAGTGACTCCATTGATCAAGTGTCCAACTTTGGCTCGGGTCATGCGCTCAAGGCTGGTGAGTTCCAGCCCCGTGTCAGGCTCTGTGCTGACAGCTCAGTCTGGAGCCTGCCCTGCTTGGGATTCTATTTCTCTGTGTGGCTCTCTGCCCCTTCCCTGCTTGTGCTCTGTTTCTCTCTGCCTCCCTAAATAAATAAGTAAAATAAAATAATTTCTATACAACTGACCGTTGCACAACTCAGGGGTAGGGGCACCAACCCCCATCCCATGCAGTTGAAAATCACACATAATTTTAACTCCTTTCTTTTTCTTGTAAAATTTATTCTGAGAGAGAGAGCAAGAGGGGAGGGGCAGAGAGAGAGAGAGGTTGAGAGAGAGAGAATCCCAAGCAGGGCAGCTCCGTCCGCGTGGAGCCCGACACAGGGCTCGATCTCATGAACCGTGAGATCATGACCTGAGCCAAAATCAAGAGTCGGACACTTAACCGACTGAGCCACCCGGGTGTCCCAACTCTTTAACGTACTGTTAACTACATAACTACTAGCAGCCTATTGTTGGCCATAAGTCTCACAAATAACAGTCAATCAACACATATTTTGTGTTACATATATTATATACTGTAGTCTTACAAAAAGTCAGCCTACAGAAAAGAAAATGCTAAGAAAAGTCTAAGGTAAATACATTTATAGTACTGTCATTTATCCAAAAACTCCACTTATAAGTGGACTCATGCAATTCAAACCTGTGTTTTCGAGGGTCAGCTGTGTTTCTCTGGGAACATTTTAGAGAGTTCGTAACCGGCACCCTCCAACAGAAATATGAGAGCCGTATGTGTTAATTTTATATATGGCAGGAGCCACATTAAAAGAAGCAAAAAGATACGGGTGAAAGCTAAAAAAAAATATTAACTGAATATATCCAAAATATTATCATTTCCACATGTAATCAGTATAAAAGACTCAGAGAGATACTTCACATTCTTTTTTGTCACTATACCCAATCTTACCTGGTGGGCATTTTACCCCTAAAGCAGGTCCCACGTCTCAACATGGACAGTAATTTTTTTTTTTTATATATGAGCAGTATGTGATCTGCGTTTCGATTTGACAGAATTTAGTCGAAGTAGGTTTTCTAGAGCCACGTCGTTCCAAACTTAGAATTTTGCCGATAGCTGAACCAAGTGCCAGCGTGTAAAATGTAGACTGAAATTAATCACGACTGAAATTAAATTAATTAAAACCACGTAACACTTAGAATCCCAGTCGTTGGCCACACTGGCCACATATCAAGTGCTCAGGAGCCACAGGTGCCAGAAAAGCATGCGGGACAGCACGGTCCTGAGCTGGCCGCTTTATCACAGGAAGAACCCAGGCGTTCACAGCCCCAGCTGGTCAGCCAAGCCACCGCTGTATTCTGAAAGCTGCAGAAAGCTTCAGGATGCTCAATGCCTGCTCTCTGTTGCACGACCCACTTAAGCTCATTTCTTCCTCACACAGGGAAGCCTCTGTCTCATGCTGAATAAATGCCAACCTCAGAAGGAATGTCCTTTATTAGAAAAGCTGGACGGCTCTTTTTTTCTAAGCTTTGATAAGTGTTTTGGTGGTCCTCCCACAAAAGGATCCGTCGGATGCAACGTTCTTTTCTTCCAGTTCTCCAGAAAGGGAAGGGATTTTCTTTCACTGGCTTTTTAAAACATCTCTCCCCGGCCAGTAAGATCTGTGAATGAGAGTCCACATTCAGTTACGCTGCCCTCTGTCTCCTTGAACCTGCCTGCCTTTGCCTCGGAGGCTTTGAGGCTTGATCGTTTTGCCTCAAGAGACCTGTAAAATTGTAAATCGTGGCTAAGCAACAAACACAGAAAAATACGTATGCGTACAGTACCGGAAGGAAGTGGATTAAAATGTTAACAGGACTGTTTGGGATCCTTTTTCATCTATGTTTGTTCTTTCCAAATTTATTAAGCATAGGGAAAAATCAATTTTACTTTTCCAAGTTAGTATGATGCAAATACAAAGCACAGTCAAATAAGATGTGAACTGGAGAATGTAAGGAGTCCAAGGGGATAAAAAACCATATGACCCTGTTGCTTAGATACCCATCTTCTAGTATCTTCTATTTGGTGACATAGCATTACAAACCCTAATGTATAGTTCTAATCACACTATTCAGTGAGCAATATTTGTATATTAAATGTCATAAATTACGTTTTAAGAACCAACCTGTAGACCATGGAAACTCATAACTGATAGAAACTAGAAGGGAGAAAATATGCATTCCCCATTCAACATTCTGGCAATTTAATAGATTCTAAGAGTGCTGAGTAGAGAAAAATGCGGTACGGATCACACCTGGAAACAATAATATAACTAAGAAAAGTTGGGGTGTTTGGAGAATCTGCAGTATAGGAAGGTCATTTTACTATATTCATTAGAATTTAAAAGACATCAAGAAAGAGGCAAAGTATGTTCAAGTTGTGTTGTTTTGATGAGAACCAGTAGAAGAACTAAACAATCAGAAATGAATACAAAAATAGCTACCCCTGGGCGTGTGGGCTGGCCAGAGATCATCGCGCCCTTTTATTCAGTTGCAATTCATTGTACCATCAGTGCAGATGGGCTGCAGGGCTCGAACTCACGAGTCGTGAGATCCTGACCCGAGCCGAAATCAAGAGTCGGACGCTTACCTGCCTGAGCCACCCGGGCGTCTCTACAAACCAGCTTTTGGATCTTTGATGTAGCAGGTCTGGGCATCAAAGCTGTCAGACACATTGTTCGGCAGTGAGTTTTGCCAGTAAAATATTTTTAAGAACATCCGGGCTGTAAGTTGTGGAGCAAAGAAGGAATGTGTCAGCCCAGTCCGACAATTAAGAAAATTGTCCCCAGAACTTGCGGCACGTGTAGAGGCTACAGACCTCAGTATAGGCAGCGGGAGGGGAGAAGAGCAGGGTACAGGCTATTTCCCCTGCTTTGAAGCTTTGCTTTTCTTGGGGGTCAGGAGGGGGGACTGTATTTGTTGTGTATGGAGCTGGGGAGTCTGCCTGGGTGCCTTGATCACAGCGTCTGTGTCTGTGTCTCCAGCCTGCAGGGATCACAGTGTTCCATCACCTGTGAAGACGGGCAGTACTTCAATGGCCAGGACTGTCAGCCGTGTCACCGCTTCTGTGCCACCTGTGCAGGTACTTGTCCCCCCCCCCCCCCCCCCCAGCTTTTCGTTCACTCCTCGGGCTCTGGTTGAGCTCTTACTGATTTGTTCTCAGCTATCACTCATACACGCCCACTGGCTGGCTGTAAAGTAAAGGCTGGAGAAGCGTGTTCTCTTCCAGCACGCCTGCATATATTGTCACGGCAAGTTCTCATCTGCCTTCCGCCCTCCTGGAGACACTTAAATATATCCCAGGGAGATCCCCTCCTCTTTTCAAAGCCGTTGGAGGTTTTGGACAAATGGAAGCATTTCATTTCGGTTTAAAACGGGAGTGGTATTTCCCCCCCCCCGCCACCAAAGAATGCAAGGCAAAGCGCAACCATTCCATTTGTAACCGAGCAACTACAAATGAAAAGTACATGTTTTGTTTCTGTTCGCCGCGTTCGTCTGGCTTTTCAGGGGCGGGCGCCACCGGGTGTATTAACTGCACCGAGGGCTACTTCATGGAGGACGGGAGATGCGTGCAGGCCTGTAGCACCAGCTATTACTTGGACCACTCTTCAGAGCACGGATACAAATCCTGCAAGAAGTAAGTGGGCCCGCCCCCTTCAGCCCGAGCCCTGGGTCCCTGGGTCCTTATTTGACCCCCTCCATAAATAGTACGAAACACAATTACTAACCGTGAACAAAGGTTCCAACATCTACCTGTGGACACTGCCCTGAAGCTTTAACCCAGCTTCCATTTAACATTCTTTGTTTTTCTCGCAGGAGCGCTTAAAACCTTTAAGGTAGTATTTCTGTTCCAAGTACGGGCGTCCTTCCATTTAAAATCACACACCCTGGGGCACCTGGGTGGCTCAGTCATTAAGCATCTGACTTGGGCTCAGGTCGTGATCTCATGGTTCACGAGTTTGAGACCCATGTCAGGTGAGCTCGAGCCCCACTTTGGGGGAGCCCCACTTCTCTCTCTCTTTGTCTCTCTCTGCCCCTCCTAGGATTCTCTCTCTCCACCTGTCACTCACTTGTGCCCTCTCTCTCTCTCTCTCAAAACTAACTAAATAAATAAAAATAAATAAATAAGAAAATCACGTAGTCTACCTGCTAGGCTTTCTTTAATGGTGTCAGATGTAGCAATTACGGTAAGAAAAGATTTCTGTGTCATGGTCAAGTTTAAAACGTCATTAAGGCTGGGGCACCTGGGTGGCTGGGTTAAGCGTCCATCAGCCTAGGTCATGATCTTGCCCTTCTCAGGTTCGAGCCCCACATCGGGCTCTGTGCTGATGGCTCAGAGACTGGAGCCTGTTTTGATTCTGTGTCTCCCTCTCTCACTCTCTCTGCCCCTCCTCTGCTCATGCTTTGTCTCTCTATCAAAAATATTTTAAAAAATTTTTAAACTTCATTGAGAGGTTGATGGCTGACATCTTTTCTTGTACCCAGTGTGTGAAAGGACGATGAATTCTACGTTTTCCCCACAGATGTGATGCCAGCTGTCTGACATGCAATGGTCCGGGGTTCAAGAACTGTACGAGCTGCCCCAGCGGGTATCTCTTAGACCTAGGGACGTGTCAGATGGGAGCCATCTGCAAGGACGGTGAGTACAAACTGCTCATTTTGATCCTCTGAGCAAAGGGTCACCTTTTAATATTGATATCTAATACCTTTCCACTCAAAGAAACTACCAAGCGTGAGTTAGATGAACAGGCCCAATATCTTGTTGGCATTCATCTGTCTTGAACTCACACCTACAGTGGGTTTGGGTTTTGGTTCATTTCTTTCAATTAAAAGAAGAAATGAATCACCTATATAGTTCTACTGGCCAAGAGGGCACCAGTTAGCTCTTTTCAATTAGCAAACTGTGTGTGTGTGTTTTTGGTTTTTTTTTACATTTTAGAGTTTTAGGTTCACAGCAAAATTAAGCAGGAAGTACAGAGAGATCCCATACATGCCCTGACTCCCCCACCCATGACATACACACACACACACACACACACACACACACCCTCGCCCACCATTAGCCTTCTCTACCAGAGTAGTAACCTTTGTTATAATCAATGAACCTTCATTCACACACCATTATCACCCAAAGCGATATCCGAAAGATATACTTTGGGTATCACCCAAAGTCCTTAGTTGACATTAGGGCTCACTCTTGGTGTTGTACATTCTAGGAGTTTGGACAACTGTATAAGGACATGAATCCACCATTATAGTGGCCTACAGGACACTTTCACTGCCCCAAAAATCCACTGGGCTCTGCCTTTCCCTCCCTTCATCCCTCCCGCTTCCCCCCAGAACCTACTAGTTTTTTCTTACTGTCTCCATAGATTTACCTTTTCCAGCATATCATATAGTTGGAATATGCAACCTTTCTCAACTCGTTTTTTCATGTATTTATTTCCCACCTTCCACCGTATGTGCTTTTGATCAGATTTTTTTTTAATACCATGTATATGAAGATTTATAGCCTGTGTTTGATACTAAGCATTAGACAAACATTATCCTTTGTTTTTACAAAGTTCTCTGACACTTCAGTTTTAACGACAGCATAAAATTCTATCACGGGACGATGCCGCTTGATTGCCATTCCCTTTATTTGGATCATTTAAAATTTTGATACGTGACAATCAAACGGTATCTGAATACTTCATGAAGCCTGTGGGGTAAGGAATTAATGATAGAGCCAGGTAGAGAACTTAAGACTTCTAAATGTTGGCTCATTTTTCTTCTCTCTGCACACACGCTTCTCAACCAAAATGCTGGGACCGCACACCTTCTCCAAAGAGTCACAGTAAATTGGTTTTGGTTTTGGGGTGCTGTCTAGGCATGGATATTTTCAGAAGCTTCTCAAGTGTTTGTAATGTGCAGCCAGGTTTGGGAACATTTTGCTGTTCCATTCCCCCTGACAACGTGACGAATGCCAAGCCCTCTCCTATTTCTAGCCTCAGTTTCCCCATTTATAAAGGAAGAAATGTAAGTCATTCCAACTTCCGCATTTTGTGAACTTTGACTCCGTATAATTCACATGGAGGGGGCCCTAACATTGGAGCCTGACGCTTTATGCAGACACGCATCTCAATGACACAGAAAGCATTTTGAACCATCATTATTTTTAAACATTCCCGGACAAGAGCGCTTCCCTTGGTTTACTATTTGCCTTCCTCTGAATGGGCGCTCTTCTAGAAATTTCACAACAGGTACAACAGTGCTCTGGTTGGGAGAATGTGGATTCAGAAATCAGAATACTGTCGTTCATTTCTGGGGCTCCAGATCTTGGGCAGGTGATAAACTTCTCCGGGCCTCACTTCCCTCATCTGTAAACATGAGGAGGCGAATACTATTGACCTTGTCTGGTTATTCTAAAACTTCCCATTAGGAATTTCAAAAAGATGTCAAAAAGAACCAGGCAGCTGATGGCACCTACAGAACATGATTGATGGTCTCATTTCCTCGGAGCATGATAGGTGACTTTGTGTCTTCATAGCTTTTTGACTATAGGATGGGTCCAACTGGGACAGACCCAGTCAGGCTCTGTGTTCTCACCACACAACACGGGGACAGAGGGCTGGGGTGAGGGCATCCCAGGGACCATGTAAGTATCACTTTTTGCTTAAAACCATGGTTCCCTTTTAGCTGGATGTGACCAGAATGTTTAAGTTAGTAACAGAAAACAGAGGAAGATCCACAGTCGCTTGAAACTTTCACCTGTAGCATTTGGTGCCAGGCATGGCCACATCTGCGATGCTTTACCTGCCTTCTTTAAACCACGGGAAACGTGGGGATGAGTTCTGCCAACTGGCACTGTGGTAGGAGTGGAGTGGCAGGATCGTGGGCAAGAGTAGAAAATGAAGAACCACCGTTTTTGCGAGGCGTCCACTTTCAGATCCGCTAAATAATGAGAAATAATGAGATCACTGATGGCTCACCGGGCTTTTCAAATCACATGGCGATGGCATTTAGGGATTCGTGATTGAGTCTCTCTCACCTGTCATGTTTCAATGATTCTAAGACACGCTTTTTTTTTTTTTTTTACATTGTAACATCTCTGAAATCAGATGCATCTTATACTTTATGCCTTTGACTTAGTCACAGTGATGTCTAGCCGACTGAGTCAGGTGCGCGGTTGCTACTTCTTGTGTTGAATTTAACGGGAGTTCAGAAGCGCTTCGAAAAATGAAACGGGCGTTTACTATCAAAGGAAGAGTTTTTGCCGTAAGCACAGAAACACAACGGCATAGTTATATAACGAATATTTAACCTTGCGCCAAAAAATAACACCATAGTTATATAACTAATGTTTAACGGACATTTCAAGAAGGACAAAATTAATATTCTAATATTGATGAGAATGTAAGAAAGAAGCATGTTTTTTTCTGGGCAGAGCTTAAAATGGTGGTGCATCTTACATCCAGGGTCTTGGATTCAATGAAATATAATATAAATGGCTGTATACTCTCTGCTCTGGGTAATTCTGAGAAGAAAAATTCCGTGCTTATGTTATTATTGATTTCTAATTTATTCTTTTTTCTAACCTTTTTTTTTTCCTTTCATAAATGACACCAATCACATTTACCATTGGACTGCCATCTCTCTCCTTGAAAAACAATGGTGTTGACTGAAATCACTTTGAGTGGACCAAATTTCCTCCTTGGTGACTGTTCCTCAATGATCTCTTCCACTCCCCCAATCTGCCTCTCTGGCCAATCACAACCTTCTTCCGTGTGTACATCATGCTGCTCTCGTCCTCAACTCCCCCCTCTGTCTTGCTGACTTCCTGGAAAAGCCACGGAAGAATCCTGGGCCGAAGGAGGCTTCTGTATGCTAGTGAAAAAGAACAATCTGTGCCAACGGAAGGTTCTTCAACAACTTTGCTGCAAAACATGTACATTCCAAGGCTGAGCTGCGATCCTAGATTTCTTTGTTCCTGTAGACTTATAGATTACTCCATATTATTATTAAAAAGAAAAAAAAAAACAAGCAAAAAAAAAAAAGCAAGCCACCTCTCTCTTTTTTGCTCTCTTTTTCTCTCTCTCTCAAATTTGTGCAGGGAGATGGTGAACTGTTTTGTCAGAACTTAAATGGAAAAAAAAAAAAAATAAACCTACAACAAGCCTACCTTTTATAACTGGGTGTTTAGTGCTAAACAGCCAGAACCACAGAGACAGTATTGTATGACCAAAGCATTTGATGCCAAAATTTGACGTTAAAGTAATGATTTGATTTCCTGCCCTGGTTTTGAAGGTCCATTTTTCCCCCCCTTTGCATTTACTTGCTTGTTTCCCCTTTGAGATGCCTAAAAATACCTTTCAAAAACATCACAAGAGCAGACATAGATCAGAATCAAAGAGAGAGCTCTTGCGTGTGTCATTTTTCACTGTTTGTTGGGGGAAATGGCACAAAACTGGACCTGAGGGCATTCAGAACATCCCGCGGAGTTGTGTTCAGTGTCGTTTTGTCTTAGTTTTTCACAGTTGAACATTGATACTTTTCCACGCATAATTGACTGCGTGCATTATGTGCTGGTTTTGGTGTTTGACTCACGCGATAAGTCTGCTCCACTGGTTTCATCAGATAGATTTGCTGCTACTGGCTTTTCCATTGCCGATTGGGTGATTTTACACACAGCTGGTCAAATGGGATCACTCTCTACGATCAGATTGGTGATGGACAGAAAGCAAAGTTACACCAAATAGCTGAGACCGATCCAGCTCCCCTGAAATCTGGAGTGTTCACTCTGTGGACCCCTGCCCAATCTCTTGGTGCTATCTGGCCATTATCCCCATAGCATTTTTTTGTTTGTTTGTTTTTAAAGGCCATCAGAAATTCCATTTATTGCGATGGGAAGCATTTTGGATAGGATGCGGGAGATTTCTTCCTTGAGTCCAAAGTTTCTAAAAGGTCCTGTATTTTTAAAGAAATGGAATTATTTAAATACTATTTAAGCTCGTGCCCAAGTTGGCCGGGCAATGTTTCTCAATGGTGCTTATTAGAAGTTTTATCATTTTGTCATTTTAAGAAAATAAAACTGGAAATTGAATATGGGTGGCATGATTGTACCCTCCTGGTTCTGTTATTTCCCACTCCTCTGTCCCTCTTCTAACTGTGCTATGTTACATCTGTCCACTGGATGTCAATGAGATCATGTGTTTTCTTGGAAATCTTCTCACCGGTTTTCTACAAACTCCTAAACAACATCCTGGAATCTAGCAGACTGAATTTTGTGAAAACTATTTTGGATCAGTGGTTAGAAATGATGCCGGATAGATCTTTTTACCGATTCTGAGTTTCTCTGTTTAGGGGAGGACAGACTCATAACAAGTTTCTTCGTTTTTCACATCAGAGCTCCATTGGTGACCTCATTTGCTTTGGGAGTGACCGGCCATCTTACAGGCTTTATTCTTTTGACAGCCTCACTTCCAAGATATCACTAGGCCTCACAGCTGAGAACAGGGATGATATCAATATAGATTATTTGGGGAAGGAGCTGGGAAGTGCATGCGAAGGTCCCCACCCACACAACACGCTAGTGAAAAGCCGACCTTGAAAACAGTCATTCCTAGACATCCAAGTCATTACCTGACCATAGGTGATTAAATATAGTCTAATGACCCTCTTCACGGCATTGTAGTGATACTGAGTCGCATAGTGATTCGTAAGTAACTAGGGAATCAACGGATTTTGCCGACCAACTTTTGTTTTCGTAACGCTGCAGCAGGCCCTTCCGACCTGAAGAAAGTAAGTCCATCCAGGGTATGGCGTATAGAGCCTTACATTTAAAGGCACAACCTCTACATGGACAAACGTAAGCGCAAGCCTAAAGCAAGAGCGGGCAGATGGCAAAACCAGATTTGCCTGCAAAGGAATCCATTTTACTGAACCAGCCCATACTGCTTGAGGCACAAGCTTACTATGATCGGAAAGATAAAAACCATGTCTGTGTTCTTAGACAAATAACCGTCAAAATGACAGCCAAAGTCATCGGGGTCCACCAACGTACCTGTTCCATTCCCCACCGACCATGCAGGCACACGTCACGGAAATACTGGTCTAACTGCTAGTGTGTTACTGCCTCGTTTATCTACAGAATATTATTAACTAGAACATAATGCTTTCAAAGTTTAAGTTAATGTTATATATTATGTATAAATATATATATTCATAATGAGATATATGGAATGGATAGTACAAAGTTTGGAGACTTCACAAATGCTCTAACCTTCTAGAGACAAAAGTCCTATCTTCTGTTTTCTTTTGTCTTTTTATTTTGAATTAGTGATCCACTGTTAACTCCAAATCCACTTTGACTGAAAAATACTGTACATGTGTAAAATGTTCAGTTGTTTTTTTTTGTAAAATATAGCAGAATGATTGTAATTGATACTGGCCCAAATCAATGTTATTCCATATTTTATTTTTTCTATTAAATTAACCCAAGTTCCTGTTTATCTGATCTGTTCCTACCCACGGGTAACTATCTCCGAGAGGGTGAGAGGAGGAGAAACTTCTGTTTCCACCTGTGGCCACATAGAAGCTGAATATAAAGGATGGAAGTAAATGGACCATCTGAAGGTCAGAAAAGAAAGGGTAAGCAGAGGAAAGAGCTGAAAAGGAGAGACAGAGTAACGGCAGTATAAGAAAGGAAGAGGCTAGACTCGGTCCTGAGCGGATGTTAATTCCCGTTTTCGGAAAGCCAGCTGGTGGGGAGGGGAACTGTAAGAACTTGGTGTCCAGACCCACACTGGGGTCTGTACTTTTTAGCAGCTTGCGCAGATGGTCCAGTATCTGGGCCATCTAAGCGTGCCCTTTCCCTGGGCTGCCCCCGGGGTTTGGACTACTGCATACACACCAGTGTGCGTGTGGAGGGGTGAGGACCCAGGGGCTGGACACAAGTAGGTGGGGAATGTGAAGCTTTGAAAGGGGAGAAGGCCGCACTCAATTTTCTGATATTCTATGTAAAATTGACCGTGGCCGTAGCCCGGGAAGCCTAGAAGGTAACTTAGTCTAAAATACATCTCCCGTACATGCCACAGGGTGAGACTGTATGGCTTATAGGTCTTTGAGAACCTTCCTTGAGATGCCGACACTAGCTTTGAGATGTCAGTGCCCTGCCTCTTCGGCAGAGAAAGGAGACATCAGTGAAAACAAGATCCAAGTTGAGCTCCAGTTAGGTTGAAAGGGATACTAAACGGTGTAAGAGAACTCCACTGTCATGAAATCCCATCATGAGAATGGCAGGGCAGCGGGAGGGAATGAATTTTATTGAGCACTTACTAGGTCCCGCCCAGTGTGGGAGTATAGAGTGTATGCATGCTAATGTAAACTTCCTTAACTCTCACAAACAACTCTCAAGCAGAGGTATGCCCTGTTTACACGTGAATCGTTACCTTCTGTTTACAAACAAGATAGCTGAGACCCATGGGCTTGAAATAAATTGGGATTACATAACCAGACACAACAATTGAAAGTCAACAGTGAGACAGTGAACGTTCACTAGTGAATTCTAACTCTCAAACGAATGGGACGCCAAGTTACTAAGTCCAGACAGGCAGAATTGCTTTGACTGGAACCGATCAGGGTGAAGTTCCTAGAGTCAGTGCAACTAGGGTTGGTTCTTGGGAGCTATGGCTGAGGCTTAGCTGAGCAAGGAGGAGTATTAGCAGCAAACTTGGTATTGAAGAGACGGCCCGGGGTAGCAAGTCAACTATTGGCATGGCTTCATCTAGTGGCTACATTGCTCCAAAGAACAGCGATCCGACATCTGATGGGTTAGTCAGGAAGGATCTACATTTCTACGCTTTCCCAAAGATGAGTAGAGTGGCCCATCCTCCGCCCCCATACCTGTGGCAGACCCTCCTAATCACCAGTATCCATCTGGGGATTGATCAGCCTTGCCTCTCTTTCCGCAACCCCCCCCGCCCCCAGTGTTGGGGGGCCTATCATCATGCTGCTGATCTCTTCTGTCAGACTCCTTGTTTTCCCACCCAACCATCTACTCTTCACTTCGAGGCTCCAGCCAACTGAGTACAAGTGGATATCAGGCAGCTGAAAGAGAAGGAGGCACGTCTTATTAACGGCTGTCATACCATCATTCAGTCTCATGCAAAGAGCAATGGCGGACGGCAGCGCGATGAATAATGGAGAAAATCAGAGGCAGCTGTAAGCCATGACCTGGCCAGTTTAACACTCCCTCCACCTTCCGTCCTCTAATGCAAAATGGTAGAGGGAACTTAAAGGCCAGCTGCCGCTTGACCTCACCTGGCCCAGGCTGGGCCCTGGGCCCCCAGTCAGGATATGTCAATGACAGAAAGTAGAAACCTGCTTCCGGTCGACAGCCATGCCCAAGTGTTTTTGCTGTTGCCAACCCATAAAATCTTGAGTTCTCGGCAGAACACTTTGGAGCTGGTGACAAACTCCCTAGGGCATAGCCAAGATGGACCTCCTTTCCCTGTGGCTCGTTGGAGCCAGGGAGCACTAGAAACGGGACTGTGAGGTACATGAGCATGTCCCCCCCTTCATCAGGAGAGGTGAAGATCTGTCCCAGAGTCAATCTTGGGCAAGAAGGATACAGTTACGCACTATCCCGGCATCTCAGAGGGCCAGTCTGGGAACTGGGCACCCTCACAGTTCCTTTCCGCGCTAACTGAGAAGGACACTTGTCTTATTACTGAAGCATTTTCTTACACGGTCTGCTCTCTAAAGGAGGCCATTTTGAGGGCGATTGTTGCTTTTTCAAAGCCGGGTATCGATCAACCAAAGATATTTTGAATCCCCACTTTGAAAAATCCCCAGAAACGTTTCCTGGGGCCTAAAATGTACGATTTTTTTTTTTTTTTTTTAAATTTTAGGAAAGAGTACGTACGTTATTTTAAGAATATGCTTGAAGGCTGGCAGAGTTTTACTTTAGGGAAAACTAAAAGTTTTATTTCATTTTGGCTTTCATTTGGCCCACACAAACTCAGAGGCCTATGGAGACACTTAGCAAGATTCACAGCTAGTAAAGGGTGGGGCTGGCACTGGAGCCCACAACCTCAACCTTCTGCACAACACTGCCTCCTTTTGAAGAATGCCAGGAAGAAAACAAGCCCGTATCACATACACCGCAGGGGTTAAGAGCCCTTTCTCAAGTGCAGGTAGAAGACACAACGGATCCCTGGACTTGGCTTTTTCTCTTCATGAGCTCAAGTTAATTGCTTCCATAAATAATAAGTCCCTGTGGTCCTTCTCGCCCTCTGCAAGCTTATAGTCTAATGGGGAGCACAGACACAAAAATACGAAGCTATTTACGTGCCTTCAAAAGGGCATAAAAATATTGTGGGGGAGTCCAGAGGAGCAAGCTCACTTTGCCAGTTAAGTGCTAAACGTTCCATGCCCTTGCATTACAAGCTTTCTAAGGGGCATCCAAAAATAGCGTGCTCCATTAAAAATACTATTTCCTTGGGGTGCCTAAGTGGCTCAGTTGGTTAAGCGTCCGGCTTCTTCTCAGGTCATGATCTCAATTCTCCTGAGTTCAGGCTCCACACTGGGGTCTGTGCTGACAGTTTGGAGCCTGGAGCCCGCTTCGGATTCTGTGCCTCCCTCTCTCTCTCTGCCCTTCCCCCGCTCTCTTTCTCTCTCTCTCTCTCTCACTCTCTCTCTCTCAAAAAGAAGCATTAAAAAAAGATTTTAATACAGTTACCTCAAAATATGCAAGTTCAGATGATATTTTAATCAAATACCTACAAAATGCAACATGTCAAAACTAGACCATTACAACTCAACTCTTAAGGAACCACATGCAATTGGGGTGCCTGGGTGCCTCAGTCAGTTAAGCGTCCAACCTCGGCTCAGGTTGTGATCTCGCCATCTGTAAGTTCAAGCCCGCAGCGGGCTCTGTGCTGAGAGCTCAGAGCCTGGAGCCTGTTTCAGATTCTGTGTGTCTCTCCCTCTGCCACTCCCCTACTCTCTCTCTCTCTCTGTCAAAAATAAAGAAGCATCAAAAAACAAAAAAGAAACCACATATAATTAATTTAATGTAGGATAAAGGTAATTTAAATATGTTTGACATGATGTGGGACTGATAGAGGCGGGAAAACCTACGATCTGTTGGGATCTTAATATAACTCTGCAAAGGAGGGAGAAATTCACTATTCATGCTCGGGGTGGGGAGTTAGATTTATATATATTCCTCATCTCTTCCCTCAAGATCTCTACCTGTAGCTCCAAATAGCTACTTGACATTTCCCTTCAGATAGCTAATAGGCGTCTCAAAATTAACATGTCCCAGACAGACTTCAGATTCCTGAATCTCCTTAGTATCATCACCAAATGTCTCCCACCCCATTCACGGTATTACAACCCAGCCACCCAGTTGCTCAAATCCAAAATCTTTTTTCTTTTTTTTTTTTTTTTGTCCCCCCAAATCCAACCCATTAGCAGGGTCCCATTAATCACGCCTTTCCAATAGATCTCTAAATAGTCCATAGTTGTAATTATGGGTCAAGCCGCCATCGTCTCTGTCCAGAACTGCAGGTGCCTCGTAAGGAGGCTCCCTGTTTCTCTTTCCTCCTTTCTTTTTCTCTCCAGCCCCATCCGCTCTCCACAGGGAGAGCAGAGCTGCTATTACAAACACAAAATCAGATTTCGCCTCTTTCTTCCTATTTCACTCGAAGTCACATCTGAACTCCTTACCTGAGCTCTTTCTCATCTCCTTTCTTGCCGCTTCCCCCTACTTAATCGCGTTCCAGTCGTAACAACTTTTTGTTCTCCAAGCCAAGCAAGCACGTTTGTGCCTCAAGAGCCCTGCCCTTCGCCCGGCTGGTTTCTTCCCATCCTGCGGGTCTCGGTTCAAAAATAGCTCCCTTGGAGAGCAGTTGCCTCCACCACTCACCCCACGCCTGCCCACCTTTTCTGGTCTTTTCATGGCACGTATCACAACCTGACGTTCTATGGTTCCTTTGCTTGTTTCCTGTCAGTCTCTCCCAGCAGAATGTCAGCACCGTGCAAGCTGGCGCTCTGTCCATCTTATTCACAGCCATAGCTTGTAGGCGTAGCACGGTGCCTTCCCTGCCTGATCAACGTTCGCAGAATGGATGAATAAAAAGGCTAAAGTAAGAAACGGCATTTGACCCGAGTCTTGAAGGATAAGCAGGAATTTGTAAGTCAGTGAAGGTGAGGATGCTGAAGAAGGATTCTTGGGAGAGAGAACCAGTTCGAAGGGCACAAAACCATTAAAGTGTCTGTGGACAGGGATGGCAAGGAGGGGGCAGGGTAGGCACTGGAGGCAGAGGACGGAGAGACAGTGGAGGGCAACTTGTAAAATACTGTGGAGGGGCTGGTGCCCTCCTCCCCTCCCCTTGACAGAGTCCTCAACCCTCTTTTCAGAGAGGCTAAATGACGTGCTCAAGGAGACCGTGTTCGGGGCGCCTGGGTGGCTCAGTCGCTTGGGCATCCGACTTCGGCTCAGGTCATGATCTCGCGGTCCGTGAGTTCGAGCCCCGCGTCGGGCTCTGGGCTGACAGCTCAGAGCCCGGAGCCTGTTTCGGATTCTGTGTCTCCCTCTCTCTCTGACCCTCCCCCATTCATGCTGTCTCTCCCTGTCTCAAAAATAAATAAACGTTAAAAAAAAAAAAATTTTTTTTTTTTTTTAAATAAAAAAGGAGACCGTGTTTGCTTCGGTCCCCGGAGGACTGACACCTACACTGAGCCAGCTAAATGAAAGGACAGGGTGCTAAGCACAGCTCAGCTGTCAAAATAGCTCACATGAGAGGAGGCAGCCCATAGCTTCTCTTCACTGTGATATCCATGGCCAGAGCAACATATTCGGCAAGGCCTGTTTGCAAGATGATACTCGGGGACAAGAGCTTGCTCAGAACCCTCTTTTCCTTCTAAGGGAGAAAAAAAAAAAAAAAAAAAGCAAACCGAAACACTTTGCCCTCCAAATCATCACCAGAGGAGAGTGAAAGGAAAGAAAGTGATATGCTAGCCCCTTTCTTCCCGAACGATGAGAACAATAACTCCCACACGTGAAGTGCTTCCCGTGGGCTAAGTTCCGTGCTGCTTGCTTCGTATGGGTTATTCCACTCAGGACCATGAATAGCCCGATTTTATCCTCTTTTTACAAATGGGAAAGCAGGTGACGTAAATGCCTAAGGCACCCCAGGGATAAATGGAAGATCTGGGATTCATTTAAACCCAGACAATCTGATATCGGAATCTCCAGGCGAAATACAGGAGCCAAGGAAGATGTCTGTGAAAACAGCCTTCGGGCTATGACCACGGAGCTCGCCTGAGGATTAAGGATTTTAACTGGTGACGTCTTTCAGGGCCCCCACTATCTCTTGTGAATAGAGCAACATCCACCCAAGACTACGCACCATGACCGTACATGGCACTTTCTGTGACCAAGCCAGGAGTGGGTATCAGGATCATTATGAGAATTCATAGCAACCGACGGGCCGCGTGGGCAAAGGAAATTAGAACGGACCTAAGGGGAACGAGGCAGCGGCTGTTAAGAAATGAGGATGCGATGCCTCTTTTCATGCTAGTTTTTTTCTATCCGGGAGGCCATCGTTTGCGTTTTTCTAGCCCCAGATGAAACGAGACAGAAATCGAATGGAGATATGGGGAACAGAGCGAAACATTACAATGCTGAAGTCATCACATAATACAAATTCCGTGAGTTCCTTTGATAAATCCGGCAAAAGATAAATTCCTTCCAGGCGGTATTACCTAAGACTTTCTTGCCACCTGCATCGTAACTGGTATAATAAAACCTACTCAAAGAACGTAAAATTTTTTTTGTTACGTCTAAGAATGTGCTTTGCAACTTACTTGTGTAGTGAGAAGAGCCACAAGCCTCACAAACCCAGGAGTTACCTTGACCATTTCTCCCCACTCCTACGTCTGCCCCATTGGCAGGTCAAGACAGCTCTGCCTCCAAAATATGTCTCCGCTTCATTTTCTGCCCTTCACTTTTACTACCCCCCGTCCTCATCAAGCTGCTTCTGGGTCAGGCGACTTCTCACCGCGACTATTGCAAAACTTCCTTTCTAGCCTCGTCTAATGCACCCTTTGTGTCCACAACTCCACACGTTCCTGCCTTTTTCCTTCCAATCTATTCCACACAGGAGCCAGGGTGCTCTTTCTAAAAATTCAAAGCTCACATGAGGCTCTGCTGTTTAAAACCCTCCCATGGCTTCCCATTTCCCCTTGGATAAAGTCGAAATACCTTTCTATGGCCACCAAGGCCATGGTCAATCTGACCTACCCCACCACTCTAAACTCATCTCATGACATTCTTTATCTCCCATATTTTCCAGCCACAGTGACTTTCCCTGATTTTTCCTTTATGCTTTGTGCCTTCGAACTTTCCCACATGCCATTCCCCCTACTTTAATGTTATCCCATTCTTAATCATCTACTGATGGATAATAATTATTATCTGGGCCTCGGTTTAAATGTCACTTCCCTGGGGGCGCCTGCGTGGCTCAGTCGGTTGAGCGTCCGACTTCGGCTCAGGTCATGATCTCCCGGTCCGTGAGTTCGAGCCCCACGTCGGGCTCTGTGCTGATGGCTCAGAGCCTGCAGCCTGCTACGGATCCTGTGTCTCCCCCTCTCTCTGCCCCTCCCCCACACACATTCTGTCTCTCTCTGCCTCTCAAAAATAAAGAAAACTAATAAAAATTTTTTTTAAATGTCACTTCTCTGACATTTAAAAATCCTCTGATTTTTCTAAACAAGGTTAGATCTCCTTATTATAAGTTTGTACGGGAGCCTCTACTTTACTTTCATATCAATTATAAATATCTAGTTAATTGTAGTATTTGTTTGATGTAATGCTCACTACAAAGTTTGTTCCACGGGGGCAAAGTCTATAAACTTCTTATAGCCCGTAAAGCTAGCAAAATGTCTATCCTAGACTCGGTATTTGACAACTCTTTGATCAATAGATGAAAACGTCAATGAATGAAGAAATCAGTAAATAACTGAGTACATGCATGACAGGGAGGAAATAGCCCTGGCCCAGACACTAAGACAACCAAGTTCTCATGCTGATCCTGAATAACTTCAGTGTAGCTCTATGTCTATACCTGTTTCCTCATCTTCAACATCATCCCCTTGAATCATTCCAGCCCTTCTGTTCAGTGTAGAAGAGAAGTCCCAGGAGATGTCATGGAGAGTCTATCACTGTCCGTAAAACACGCGTAAAACCTTAGGCACAAACCCGATAAGGCTAACGCTTTAGGACCTTGCCACTAAAAGTGTCCAGCAACAAGAGTAGCTGGTTTGGGTTAGTAGAGTAGCAGAGTTCTGGAGTGTCTCCCTCAGAGTCCTATCCATGTGTCATTCACTGCTGTGAAGGTACTTTGCAGATGGAATTAAAGGTTATTATCAAATAACTTTACAATCAAGAGATTCTCCTGAATTATCCATGTGGGCGCGAGGTAGGGTCAGTCAGAGGGAGAACCAGAGAAGGCAGAGGAGAGAATTCGATTCAAGATGTGAGGACTTGACTTATGGTCACTGGTTTGAAGATGAGGAAGGGAGCCGCGAGACAAGAAATACCTACAGCCTCTAGAACTGAGGACAGTTCCCAGCCATCAGGTGGCAGGAAACAGGGACCTCAGTCCTGAATTCTGCCGTCGCTATGAATGAACTTGGACCAGACGCATCCCTAGAGCCTCCAGAAAGAATGCAACCTGTGATACCTTGTTTCCAACCTTGAAAACCTGGAGCAGAGGAGCAGCTGAACAGTTGTGCCCAGACGTATGACCTACAGAGGTGCGAGATAATAAGTGGGTGTTTACGTAAGCCATAAAAAAAAAATAGGTAACTTGTCACAGCAGCCATCAAAAACTAGTATGTATTTGTGTACCTTTACAGCTGACGTCTGAGGGGCAGGCTTCCGGTTTGTCACACATTCAGGCACCTACTCAGATGTACTCCCGAGACAGAGGCTGGTGAATGCCACCTTTGCATTCTACCTCTGCCTTACTCCAGATGGCTGGTATCTCTGGGAAAGGAACTTGTCCACTTGTCTGGTGCCCTGATTTGGGCAACTGCCGCCCAGGGGACAGCTCTAGATCATGTGGCTATGGTAGCCATCGGCACTTCTGCTTGGAGTCTCAAAGGCCTGGGTATATTTGCATCATTTAAACGCTGCCGTCTGAGGGTCTGGCTTTCAATCCTCAATCCCGGAGGCACATGAGATCCTCCCCTCTGGGACCCTGACAGCTCTTGGTACACCCTGAACTTTTGAGATGCACTAAGAGTAAAATAGGCTGCTCAGCCAATCAGAGATCTGAGAACCAACCCAGACCTCAGGCAGGATTGAATGATAAAGTTCATCTCCTACACAAGACCACTCCTTCAAGACTAGGAAGGCGCCTGTTGTATCTTATGCAGAGAAACCAACACAGAAAGTCAAGAAAATGAAGAAGGAGAGTCACATGTTCCAAATTAAAGAACAAGATAAAATATCAGGAAAAGCCCCTAATGAAATAGAGGTAAGTGATTTAGCGGCTACAGAGTTCAAAATAATGTTTATAAAGATGCTCCCCAAACCGGGGAGAAGAATGGATGAAGACCGTGAGAACTTCAATAAGGAGATTGAGAAAAATATATGAGATTACCCGTAGAAGTCACACAGCTGATGAATACAATAACCGAACGAAAAAATCCAATAGAAGGGCTCAACAGCAGACTAGACGAAGCAGAAGAATCAGTTAACTCATAGGGCAGGGGACCTCAGACAATTATAGCAGCAAAAAATGAAAACACACACACAAATGAAGATAGCTTAAGGAATTTACAGGACACTATCAAATGGACAAACATTTGCATCACAGGACTCTCAGAGGAAAAAGAGCAGGCAAAGAGAGCAAGGACCAGAAAACACACTTGAAGAAGAAATGGCTGAAAACTCTTCTAAACTGAAGAAGGAAACGGGCAGCCAGATCGAGGAAGTTTCGAGAGTTTCAAATAAGATGAACCCAAAGAGACCCACACCAAGATGCGTTACAATTAAAGAGTCAAAACTCGAAGGCAAGGAGACGATCTTAAAAGCAGCAAGAGGAAAACAAGGGACATACAAGAGAACTCCGTAAGACCATCAGCAGACTTTTCAGCAGAAACTCTATAGGCCAGAAGGGAGTGCCATAACATATTCCGAGTGCTGAAAGAAAAAAAAAAAAAATTTCCAACCAAGAATACACCGCACAGCAACGTTGTCATTCACAACTGAAGAAGCGACAGAGTTTTCCAGACAAGCAAAACCTAAATTGGCCTTAAAAGAAATGGGGGTGCCTGGGGGGCTCAGTCTGTTAAGTGTCCAACCCTACATTTTGGCTCAGGCCATGATCTCACAGCTCGTGGGATTGAGCCCCGTGTCAGGTTCTGTGCTGACATAGATATACGGTAAAATTTAGAATATCTAATGTTGTTCAGATGGCGAATTAATCACTTATAAAGCTGGCGTGAAGGGTAAAAGACAAAAGTAGTAAAAATAACTGTAACAGAAATAATTAGTTAAGGGATACGCAAGATAAAAGTATGTAAATTGTGGGCCACCAGGGTGGCTCAGTCTGTTGAGCAGCTGACTTCGGCTCAGGTCATGATCTCGCGGTTTGTGAGCTTGAGCCCCACATCAGGGTGTTGGTGCAGAGTCTGCCTCAGAACCCCTGTCCCCCTCTTTCTGCCCCTCCCCTGCTTGCCCTCTCTGGCTGTCTCAAAAACAAAGAAAAACATTGTTAACAATAGAAGTAAATTGGGACATCAAAAACAAATCATGGCGGGGTGGGGGGGGGGAGGTAGAATGTAGAGCTTAGGATCTGTTTAAACTTAAGTTGTCATCAACTTAAAATAGATTACTTAAATATAAATTGTTACCTAAGGCCGTATGTAAGCGTCACAATAACCACAAAGCAAAAATCTATAGTATACACGAAAGGGAGAAAAGAATCAAAACACACTAACTATAGAAAATTACCAAATCACACAAGAGCAAGAGAGAAAGGACTAGAAAAACTACAAAAGAGCCAGAAAACAATAACAAAATGGCAATAAGTATATACCTATCAACAATTACTTTAAATATATACAGACTAATTCCTTCAATCCTAAGTCAGAGAGTGACTGAGTGGGTAAGAAAATGAGACGAAGCTACGTGCTGCCTACAAGAAACCCACTTCAGGTGTAAGGGCACGTACAGAAAGTGAAGTTATAGAAGAAAAATATCCCATGCAAATGGAAACGAAGAAAAAAAAAAGCTGAGCTAGCTACATTTATATCAGAGAAAATAGATTTCAAAACAAAGGCTGTGAGGAGAGACAAGCCCATTACATAATGATAAAGCAATCAATCCAACGAGAGGATGTAACGTTTGTTAATGTTTGTGCACCCAACATAGAGGCCCTTAAATATGTAAAGCAAGTATTAAGAGACCTAAAATGAGAAACAGCAATACAATAATGGTGGAGAGTAGCAGAAGACCATAAGAGACTACTCTGAACAATTATATACCAACCAACCGGACCGACTCTGAAAAAATGGAGAAATCCCTAGAAACATACAACTTACCAAGAATGAATCATGCAGAAACAGAAGATCTCAACAGACCAATTACTAGCAAAGAGGTTGAATCAGTAACCAAAAATCTCCCTACAAAGAAACCCCCACGAGCAGACTGCTTCACTGACGAGCGGTATGAAATATTTTAAGATTTAATACTAATCCTTCTCTAACTCTCCCCAAGAATAGAAAAGGAGGGAATGCTTCCAAACCCATTTTATGAAGCCAGCATTGCCCTGATAACAAATCAGACAAGGACTCCACTGAAAAGAAAATTACAGGTTCATCTTCCTAAAGGACATAGATGCAGAAATCCTCAACAAAATACTAGCAGACTGAATTCAACAACACATTAAAAGGATCATACACCATGGCCAAGTGGGATTTACTTTAGGCGTGCAAGTATGACTTAACATCTACGAATCAATTAATATGATTCACCACTTTCAAAAAAAACAACGGATAAAAAAATCATACTTCCATATATGCACAAAAAGCATTTGACAAAATTCCACATGCATTTCTGATTAAAACTCTCAACAGAGTGTAGAAGGAACATTACCTCGACATAATAAAGTTTATATATGACAAGCCCACAACTAACATGAGATACAATGTTGCAAAGCTGAAAGGTTTTCCTCTAAGATGAGAAAGAAGGCGGGGCGCCCACCCTCATCACTTTCATCCAACATGGTATTGGAACAATTAGGCAAGAAAAAAGAAATAAAAGGCGTTTGATTGGAAAGGAAGAAGTAAAACTGACACTATTTTCATGTATTGTATAATATATTGAGAAGAACCCTAAAGACTCCACCCCCAAAGATTTGGAACTAAAAGCCAAATTAGGTAAAGTTGCCATATATAAAGTCAATATACATAAATATATTGCAGTACTATACACAAATAATGAAATGATAGAAAAATTAAGAAAATAATCTCATTTACAACTGCCTCAAAAAGAATAAAACTCCTAGGAATAAATTCAACCAAAACTTTTATGCTGAAAACTCTAAGACACTGCTGAAAGGAATTGAAGAAGACACAAATAAACGGAAATATATCCTGTGCTCATAATATCAAAAATGAATATCGTTACACTGACCATACTACCCAAGCAATTTACAGATTCAGTGCAATCCCTATCAATTTCCAATTCCAGCATTTTTCACAGAACTAGAACAAGCAATCCTAAAATTTGTACAGGCGCACAAAAGATCCCCAGTAGCCAAAGCAATCTTGAGAAAGAACGCAGCTGAAGGCATCATGCTACCTGATTTCAAACTGCATTACAAAGCCGTAGGAATTAAAAGAGTATTGTATTTCCATAAAGGGCAGACATAAAAGTCAATGGAACAGAACAGGGAGCCCAGAAATAAACCCACGCTTGTATGGTCAATTATATTCTGACAAGGGGCCGAAGAATATACAATGTTTTGAGAAAAGGACAGTCTCCTCAACAAATGATGTTGGGAAAACTAGATGGCCACATACAAAATAATAAGACTGGACCACTTGCGTAAACCATACACAAAAACTCAAAAGGGATTAAAGATTTGAATGAATGTAAGGCCTGAAACAATAAAACTCCAAGAAGAAAACATAGGTGGTAACTTCCTTGCCATCAGTCTGGGCAATGATTTTTTAATCTAATACCAAAAGCAAGGACAGCAAAAGCAAAAATAAATAAGTGGGACTACAGAAAACTAAAACTCTTCTGCACAGCAAAGGAAACCATCAACAAAACGAAAAGACAACCGACTGAGTGACTAAAGGAGAGAAAATAAATATTTGCAGATCATATATGTGATAAGAGGTTAATATCCAAACTACATAAAGAACTCCTACAACTTAATAGCAAGCCCCACACAATCCAATTAAAACATAGGCAGAGGACCCGATTAGACATTTCTCCCAAAGACCTTTAGATGGCCAACAGGTGCATAAAAAGGTACCCACCATCACTAATCATCAAGGAAATGCAAATGAAGACCACAATGAGGTATCACCTCACCGCTGTTCAAATGGCTTATCAAAAAGACGGGAAATAACAAGTGTCGGTGAAGAGGCAGAGAAAAGAGAACACATGCCCTGTTAGTGGGAATGTAAACTGGTACAGCTACTATGGAAAACAGTATGGAGGAGCCTCAAAAAAATTAAAGTAGAACTACCAGGTGATCCAGCAATTCCATGCATGGGTATATAACTGAAAGAAATGAAATGACTAACTCAAAGAGATACGTGTACCCTCATGTTCATTTCAGCATTATTTGCAATAGCCAAGATACAAAAGCCACCTAAGTGTCCATTGAGGGATGAATGGATAAAAGAAATGTGGTATAACAGACAAGAGAATGTTACCCAGCATAGAAAAGAAGGAAATCTTGCCATTTGTAACGACATGGATGGACTTTTAGGGCATTCTACTAAGTGAAAGAAGTCAGATAGGAAAAGACATATACAGTATAGTCTCACTTATATGTGGAAAAACAAAAAGAAAAAGATGAAAAAAGAATCATGGATGTAGAGAACAAATGGGTGGTTCCCAGAGGTAGGGGGTGGGAAAATAGGTGAAGGAGATCAAAAGGTACAAACTTCCAGTTATGAAATAAGTAAGTCATGGGGATGTAATATATATCATGGTGGCCATAGTTAATAACACTGCGGTGCATATTTGAAAGTTGCTAAGAGTACATCTCAAAAGTTCTCATCGCAAGGAAAAAAAAAGTTTTATATATGGTGATGGGTATTAATTACACTTACTGTGGTGATCGTTTTGCTATATATACAAATGTAAAACATTATATTGTATACCTGAAACTAATATTAGGTCAATTAAGCCTCAAAATTTTTAATAAAAAATTTTAATTATAAAAAAAGAAAACTAATACAATTAGACCAGACCCACTCAATCAGAGTATGTACTTTTGCAAGATTCTAAGATCATTTGTGAGCATATCAAAGTTTAAGAAGCCCTGTCACAGATGGGTACTTCTTTCCTGAATTTGAGATGCCTTCTCTTGATTTACATTTACTGAAAGCCACTACTGCAAACTTTATGTTCTTAAATAGTGGACGCCCAGGAATTAGGCAACTGAGTACCAGTCCTTGGCTGGCCATTAACTAGTAGGGCTGCAGCAAGTTAGCAACACTTTAAATTTTAAAAAGCACCTACTGAACAGCTAGAATGTTCTGATCCCCAGCCTGTAAGCCCGATCAACCAGAGCTATTAGGCTGAAGATGTGTATTGGCAATTTGTTTATAGGCTCCCCAAACTGGCTTTCAGCAGTCAACCAGGAAACAAAGTGCGCCCATGCATACTTAAATAACCCAGCCATTCCTTAACAAAATATTAGCAAACTGAATTCAACAATACATTCAAAGGATCATATACTATGATCAAGTAGGATTTGTTCCAGGGATGCAAGGATGGTTCAATATCACAAATCAATCACCATGATATACCACCTTAACAAAAGATAAAAATCATGTGATCATCTCCATAGATGCAGAAAAAGCAACTGATAAAATCCAACACCTTTGCACAATACAAACAATGTAGATATAGAGGAACCAGATCTCAACACAATAAAGGCCGTATATAACAAACCCACAGCTAACTTTATACTCAACAGCGAAAAGCTAAAGGCTTTTCCTCTAAGATCAGGAATAAGACAATAGTAAGAATACTTACTCTTACCACTTTTATTCAACATACTATCGGAAGTCCTCATCATAGAAATCAGACAAGAAATAAAAGGCATCCGAATTGGCAAAGCCATAGTGAAACTGTCATTATTTGCAGACGACATGATAGGATAGATAGGGGACCTAAAGACTCCATCAACAACCATTAGAATAAATGAATTCACTAAACCTGGAGGATACAAAATATTCAGAAATTTGTCACCTTTCTATATTGTAATAATGAAGTAGCAGAAAGAGAAATTAAGAAAGCAATCCCCTTATTAAGGAGAGCACTTGTTGTGATGAGCACATGTTGTATAGAAGTGTTGGATCATTACATTGTGTATCAGAATCGAATATTACACTACATGTTAACTAACTGGAATGAAAATAAAAACTCAAGGGGAAAAACCCCAATATACAATTGCATCAAACAGAATAAAATACCTAGGAATAAATTTAACTATGGAAGTAAAAGATCTATACTCTGAAAACTATGAAATATTGATGAAAGAAATTAAAGATACAAATAAATAGAAAGATATACTATATTCATGGATTGAAGGAATATTGTTAAAATGTCCATACTACCTAAAACAATTTATGATTTAAATGTAAACCCAAACAAAATACCAATGGCATTTTTCACAGAATTGGAACAAATAATCTTCATTTTTTTTATGGAACCATGAAAGACTCTGAATAGCCAAAGCAATTTTGAGAAAGAAGAATGAAGCTGGAGGCACTGCACTTCCTGATTTCAAGCTCTACTATAAACAATATGGTATTGGCACAAAAACAGACAAACGAATCCATGGAAGAATTGAGAGTCCAGAAATAAATCCACACGTATACAGTCAATTAGCTTATGGCAAAGGAGGTGAGAATATACAATGAAGACAGTCTCTTTAATAAATGGTGTTGGGAAAACTGGACCACTACGTGAAAGAGAATAAAATTGGACCACTTTCTTACGTCATATACAAAAATAAACCCGAAATGCATTAAACATTTAAGTGTAAGACCAGAAATCCTAAAACTCCTGGAAGAGAATATAGGCAGTAAGCTCTTTGACATCAGTCTTAGCAATATATTTTTTTGGATCTGTCTCCTCAGGCAACAAAAGCAAAATTAAACAAATGAAAATACATCAAGCTAAAAAGCCTCTGCAGAGTGAAGGAAACCATCAACAAAACAAACAACCTGCTTAATGGGAGAGGATATTTGCAAACGATCTAACCAAAAGGGGTTAATATCCAAAAAATGTAAAGAATCCATACAAATCAATAGCCCCCCCCCAAAGTCCACAATTTCTCACAAAAGAAATCACAGACAGCAGACACATGAAAGCATGCTCAACATTTCTAATCATCAGGGATAAGCAAATCAAAACCATGAGATGTACCTCACACCTGCCAGAATGACTATTATCAAAAAGATAAGAAATAACAAGTATTGGTGAGGATGTGGAGAAAAAGGAATCCTCATGCAGTGTTAATGGGAATGCAAAATGGTGTAGTCACTGTGGAAAACAGCATAGACGTCCCTCAAAAATAAAAATAAAAATAGAACTACCACGTGATCCAACAATTCCACTTCTGGGTATCTATCCAAAGAATGGGAAAGCACTAATTCCAAAAAGTATATACGCACTGCTATGATTATTGCAGCATTATTCAAAATAGCCAAGATATGAAATCAACTGAAGTTTCCACTAATGGCTAAATGGAGAAAGAAAATGTGGTACAAATGTACAATGGAATAGTACTTATACATAAAAAAAGAATGAAATATTGCCATGTGAGACAAAGTGGATGGACCTAGACGGTACCATGCTAAGTGAAACAAGTTGGAGAAAAGCAAATACTGTGTGATGTCACGGATCTGTGCAATCTAAAAACAAACAAAACAGACTCAAGTACGGAAAACAATCTGGTGGTTGCCAGTGGGAAAGGGGGGTGGGGATGGGAGAAACGGGGAAGGAGACAAAAGGGAGACGCTTCCAGTTATAAAATTAAAAAGTCACAGGGGTGCGACGTACAGCATAGGGAATGTAGTGAGACTATTGTAACAACTGTGTACAGTGACAGATGGCAGCTAGATTTATGGTGGTGATCACTTGGTAATGTATATAAACGTTGAATCACTCTGTTCTACGGCTGAAACTAATGTGATATTGTATGCCAACTACTCTTCAACTAAAAACAAACAAACAAAGAGCCAGCTCCCCAGTAAGCTCTGCCTTAGTGCCATCTGTACTGACCGAGGTGGACTCATTCTGTCGTTATGACCATTTTCCACGCCTGTGCTCTTAAACGAGCTCTATGATTAGCCGTGTTTTCGAAAGGTGGACAAGGATGAGCCTTCTCCTTCTCGGCTTCCCTTATTGCAGACTCCAATTTACCAGGTGAAGTCATGGGGACGAATGGCACGGCATAGGGAATATGGTCGTTGATACAGCGATCAGAGTAGATGGTAACCGGTGGCAGTGACCCTGGCGGTGAGCCATGCATGACGTATGGACTATGTTGTACCCCCGAAACTAATGCGACGTTGCAGGTCAACTGCACTTCGATGCAAAAGGAAGTTTATCATTTGCTGATGACCTACTTTAGGTCAAGCACAGCACTGCGGCTTCTGTGTTCATCCCTTAGCAAGTCAGTGTGCTTGCCCCCCTCTTTAAGGTCAGCAACCCGAGGACGAGAGTCGTCAACTGCTCTCTTCCCACCATGGGATTAGCCATGTCTTCCGGCTCTGAATCCAGCCTTCTTCCTCTAACAGCCCAGCTGCCCCTGTTCCTGTGTCCTTTCCACATCCCAGCCTTCCAAGTCCTTCTAGCCAGGCATTGGCTCTCCCACTGCCCCTGCCCTTTAATGTAGTGAAGAGTGGAGACTGGGTTGAACCTAGGGTGTTCTGCTGTCTACGTTTCCATCCATCTCTATCTAAATGAGTCTCCATCCCTTTTTTTTCCAAGAGATAATTCATTGTCATGGTCACAATCACAGAATCTGGAGAGAGGCTGCCTGCGTTCGAATCATGATACTCAGCTGCTAGCTGTGTGATCTTAGGAAATACACTTCACCTCTCTGTGCCTCTGATTCCCCACTTGTAAATAAGGATGGCAATAATCCTCTCTCTCGTCTAGGGGTATTGAGAGGATTCAAGCACTTAAAGCACTTAGATAAAATGATTAAAGCACTTAGAAGAGTACCCGCGTGTATTCGACACAGTATGTGTTATTATTACGTAAGCCAGAAACTAGATTCATCCTTGATCCTGCCCTTGCCCTCTCTCTGATCCGTCACCAAATCCTGTTCAACTTACCTCTTGAATAAGTCTTGCCTCCATTCCCTCCACAAACACACAAGGTCAGCTACCATCATCATTTGCCACAAGCAATCTGCAAACAGTTCTGCACCCTCTTTCGTCCCTGGCTTCCCAGAGGAGCCAAAGCGGTATTTTGAAAATACAAAGCCGGTCACAACACTCTCCTACTGAAATCTGTTGCTTTTGGGTTAAGTAGGGGACGCTTTAAGGTCTATAAGACCCTGCAAGCGCCACCACACATCCCCTTCCCCTGGCTCTCCATTTCTTCTTTTCCTCTCCCCATCTTCCCACTCCTCTCCCCCCTTCCCCTCTGCTCCCCCCCTCCATTCCCCTGTCCCTCCCCCTTCTCTTTCTGCCTCTCCCCCTCCTGTCTCTCCCTTTCCCTCTGTTTCTCTCGCCCTCCCCCAAACTCTCTCTCCCCCTCTGGCCCTCTCCCCCTCCTGGTCTCCCCGCCATTCACTCAGGACTTTCCGTCCCTCACATCGCCAAGCCTCTTCTCAGGTACCCCCTCTGCAGCGATCCTGTCTCCGCTCCCCCCCACCTCCGTGCCCAGGTCACTCGTCTCTCCACCCTGCTGGAGTCGATTTTACATTTGCTTCTGCGCTTATGAATGTCTGCCTCCCACTCCAGACTGTAGGCTCCATGAGGGAAGGAAGCTCGTCATACCTCTCAGTTTACTATTACCTTACTACTAGGTTAGACCTTGCTGTCCTTTGCTTTTACTCCACCTGCCACCCCCCACCTCTAGCTCTGTGGGAGCAAAACACAATGATTTAGAATGGGGACCCACTTAGGCCATTCCCACAGAACACAGTGGGAGGAGGTGACCAGACATCCACAGACCATGGAGGGTTTCCGGGGGCGGGGGGGCACACCTGGGTCGTTCAGTCAGTTAAGCATCCGACTTCGGCTCAGGTCATGATCCCTCGGACCATGAGTTTGAGCCCCACGTCGGGCTCTGTGCTGACAGCTCGGAGACTGGAGCCTGCTTCGGATTCTGTGCCTCCCTCTCTTTCTGCCCCGCCCCTACTCGTGCCTCTGTCTCTCTCAAAAGTAAATAAACATTAAAAGAAATTTTTTTTAATGTAACTAGGGGGCACCTGGGTGGCTCAGTCAAACATTCTACTCTTGGTTTTGGCTCAGGTCATGATCTCATGGTTCACGAGACAGAGCCCCGTATCAGTCTCTGTGCTGGGAGCATGGAATCTGCTTAGGATTGTCTCTCTCCCTCTGTCTGCCCCTCCTCCACTCATTCTCTCTCTCTCTCTCTCTCTCTCTCTCTCTCAAAATAAACATTTAAAAAATATAGCTATGATGTCAACAGAAACAACGTCAGTCTCCTTGTGCTGTCTCAGGCTAATAGACAACTCTAAAATAGAAGCGAGATGATGTCTGTCTGTATCAGTAAGTGTTTCAGGCCAAACTCACTCTCCAGGCGGCCAGCAGAATTTCTGGCTCTGTGCTGGAACCTTCCTCCTCTCTCTGATGCCCTCCATCAAGAGGCCTTACGCCATAGCATAAAGGTGGCAAATCCGGAATGTCCCTTGGCCACTCACTACGGCTCACGCTAAGTGGGAACTCAGAGAAGCAAGCAGCCTGAGCCTGGGCCAACATGGCCGTCATCCTTCCAAAGGACTCCAAGAGGAACAGCATAGAGCAGTGGTTCTCAGACTGGAGTGGGCCTCACCATCACCTGGAGAGGCTGTTCGAACGCAGGTTCCCGCCCCCCACACCCACCCCAGAATTTCTGATGCGGTCGGTTCAAGGTGAATTTCTAAGAAATTCCCAGGTCACACTGATGCTGCCGGTCCCACCCTCAGAACCACAGCACTGATGTTAGGTGTAGACCTAGTACTTACACTGGAGGGATGTGGGTTCAAGTCCCAGCTCGGCCAGTTACCAGGTAACCTTGGATAAATTCCTTGATTTCTTTAATCCTCACTTTCTTCATCTAAAAACATCACGACGACACCCCTGCTGGGCATTCAACAAGCTGACGCAAGGTGCTACACGTGGGTACCAAGCACCTCTCCTCCCCTCGGCAAGAGGGAACCCCTTTCCCTGTTCCATGCGCAGCCCCCACATTCCCAGGGTCGCAGGATGCTCCGTGTGACCCTCCCTGACAGGCGATGGCGAGCAGGGCACCGTGAATTTGGCTTTCTACAGATACAAAAGGCCTCTCCGGAAATGTCCTGCCCACAAGGGCAGGACCGAGATAAGCGTCAGGGGCTACTCAGCCTGCCTCACAAACAGGTGACAAGGCTATTGCAGGACCCTTTTCCTGCGAGGAGGGTCGCTCATGGCTTTCGGCCCTGAGACCAAGAAGTTAAATGACGCATCCAAAACCACACAGCTCTTAATGGCAGAGCTCCAAAGTCAGGACAAACCCATCAGCTGACTCTTCGGTTTCTGACTGACGTTTGGAATGTCGGCACATTAGTTTCTATAGCTCCTGTAACAAACAATCACAGCCTGGTGGTTTAAAGCAATACGTATTTATTCTCCCACAGTCCTGGGGCCCAGAAGCAGGCCGGGGGGTCTCCCAGGGTAGAAGTCGGGGTGTCCGCAGGACCACCCTCCAGAAGGTAGAAGAGAGAGCATTCTCTTGTCTCCCAGTGCCCAGCACTGTTTGCCTTGCGTTCCTTGGCTTGTGGCCCCTTCTTGCATCTTGGAGGCCAACATCAGCGTCTGTGAATCTCTGTCTACTGACGTCATTCCATCTCCCTCTAGGATACTTGGGTCCCCCCACCCCGATAATCCGAGGGAACTTCCTCATCTCAAAGTCTCTAGCTTAATCACATCTGCAAAAAAAAAAAAAATCCCTTTTTACCGTATATAACATTCACAGGTTCCGGGGACGAGGACCCGGTTAGCTTTGGGAGCCCTTATTCAGCATACTATACTCACATAGACCATCTAATCCTCCGAGCCACCCCCTTTCATTAGAAAAATAGAAATGATAATATACGCTCACGAGAAAGTTGCTAGGAGGTACACTTGAAATTGCTAAAGAAATGTACATTGGATTTTTTAAGTGCCTCCTGCATTCTTTTGTGTTATACTAATTCATTCACTCTATTCATCTACTCACGTTTTATGGAACACGTACTATGTGCCGGGTAGCGTGTTAGCTACGTGGGATATTAATGTAAAGAGGAACTCTGCCTGTATGGGTTTTATACTGTAATTAAGACAGATAAATGCTCCAGAGAAAAGGCCCTGATGCACTATGAAAAGAAAGAGAAGGAAATGTTCTCTAGGGATATAACAGAGCCGGCAGTCTGTCCTCTGGGCGGGAGGCAGGAGGAAAGCTGAAGGAAGAGACTAGAAAGGGACAGGAAAGTGCAAAATAGCCTCGAACATCTGGAAAGTGCCAGGAGTTTCTCCCTGCTGGAGCCCTGGGTGCAAGGAGCTAAGGCACAGCGTGAAAGAGAGGAAGAGTGCGGACCAGGGTTGACTGGGAACTGCCCGTGCGCCGTGTAAAAGATCTGCCTGGTACTATGTGCTCCGGGAGCCCCTAAAAAGTGTATGCAGCCCCCTTGATATCCATCCCACTTCCTGCAGAAGTGATAGCTCCTGGCAGGAAATTCTGAAAGTTCCAGCCTCCTGACAGATACCAAACTTCGGCAGAGTTCTCCGTGAAGCGGTACTGATTTAAGTGCCTCTTGCCTTTTCTCCCTTACTGAGTCACTTTACGGATTACAGTGTCAGATTTTTATTTTTAGAGCCTCTTGTTATGGTGAGCCATTATCTCCCTTAGGATCTCTGTCAATCTCATTTTTAAATCATTAATTCCCTAAAATTATTCTTCTACCCTCGGATCCCATTTAACTCCCTACTCTGCAGTTCTTTTTGAGAAAGTTCAAAAGATAAATTCACTGTATTATTAGTATATTAGGTATAGCACAATCATTCTTATTGCTCATGCAATATATATACATACACCCATACACACACACACACACACACACACATATATTGGATATATATATTTTGCAACCTGGGTGGTTTTCCTGACTGATGGTAAGGGAGATGTAAATTTAGTTGAGGACATCTGCTTCCTATATGCAGCATCCCTGGTCGGCTGCACCCCTCACTTTATCTCCTGAAACATAGCACCCCTCTCTAATACGCTTTTGTCTACTGATCTCATTCTCTCCACAAACTTTAATAAATTGGCAGTGCGCTTCTGTGCTGGAAAGACATTTTGCATTAAAAATTGGATTCGCAGCAGGCAATCTGCCTGGGGACCACATGTCTAGGAAAGGAGTCATTTTTTAACTAAGAATATTACAAGCCTAGATAGGATAGGGCTTGTGTCCTCTGAAGCACAAATGTCTCTCCTCCTGGGAGCAAAATTACTCTACTGCAGGTTGGTAATTAACCCTGTCAACTGACTTTCAGAGCAAGTCCGGCCTAATCACACATTCTCTTCTGGGTTCTACCGCGGTGGTTTCTGGAACCTATTACACTCTACTACTTACAACCTGTACTCCAATCACCACTCCTTGCCAGCACTTTGATTTGCCGGTCCTTTTGTTCCCCCATGGCTTATATGAGCCTCTAACCATGCGAACTATACGAAATTTGCGAGTTTATTGTATTTATCATTTACCAACTCCTGTGCTGTGATGTAAGCTCGCCCAGAGAGGAGACCTGTGTTTTGCCCACTAATGTATCTCAATACCGGAAACGGTGCCTGCGTGTAGGGGGTGCTGAATAATTACGCTGAACGTTAATACAGACGTTTCCATGGAGCGATCAGCTGCCAGGTAACTCTTTGGCCTCCCTTGACCTCGATCACGCCCACCTGTGAATTCCCCAAAATGTTTTGACCGCTGTTTCGCGTGGCAAACGGCGGTCCAGATCGTGGGAAATGGTTCTTGATCTCCAAGACCACCTAACCCCGTGGAGGAGACACGTGTGGGCAGAAATACCAGTGGGTATGTAGGATAAGTTAAAAATATGTACAAAGCACCACAGCACCGAAAAAAAAAATCGATTCGGCTGCATAACAGTGTAGTAGGGGAAAGAGTGCAGGCAGCTTTCGGTGGTAAAGAATGAGTTTCCCACAATGCTGTCTGGGAAAGAGACAAGGGAGCAGACGCGAACCAAATGGATACTTGAAGCGAGAGGGTACGCCGTGGGCTTGGAGAACCGAAAGTCTCTTGGGAATGCCAGAACCTAGCGATGGGTCTCAGGTGTCCCCCTTTCACAAGCCAGACTGGAGACAAAGATTCAAGTACAAGAGGTTTATTTGGGTGACGAAAGAAAATGCCGGCGGTAGAGTGAGAACATGAGATCAGGAAGAAAAAGCAGCTGATGCAAGTCATCTGATCAAGCCAGCGGCCACAGAGGGGACTCAAACTCGGTGCTGAGGGGAAACACCCGAAAATGATACAGAAGACAGGCCTCAGTTAGCTCGCTGGAGGGGTGACGGAGGGAAGATCTTCAAACGCTAAATCCCCATCGTTGGCCGAAGAAAACTCCTGGGGGTCAACAAGCCGGCTCTTCTGGCCTGCCGTACGGACCCGTCAGAGCAGCCTTCTGAGACACTAGAGAAGGTCTCACACTCCTACAAGCTGGTGCTCTCCCCTGGAAGCTGGTTTCTGCACACCAATCAAGTAGAGGCAAGGATGTGTCATTCTTTGAGCTTTACTCAAAGTATGGAGGGGGTGGGGGGCAGCACTGGATGATCTTAGGCAGGAGGCTAGAAGTGTGAATTAGTGAAACATCATTTTGGTTCCAGAACGGGGGTGGGATGGGGAGAGTGGATAACGAGCCCAGGAGACCAATGTTGAAGATAAATCTCCCGCTTGAAAGAGGAGAGACTGCCCTAGAAGTCGTGTGGTGGTGCTGGAGACGGGGAAGAGATGACAGAAGTCAGATGTTCCTGAGTTAGGGTTGACAGAAACTGTGAGTGACTGGGGGGAAGGGTGGGGCCAGGGAGGAGCTCCCTCCACTGACTCCCCAGCTTGGATGGTGTAAGTGCTCCCCGAGATGGGGAGTCTGAGGGATACGAGTACTGAGTGAACATGCTTAGTCTTACTGAACATGTTGACTTAGAGATACCTCCCAAGTACCCACCCATAGAGTCTGGTGGGCCATAGATACAGGATTATTGAACTCAGGAGACTGATTAGACTGAAGTGCTATTTAGGAATCTCCACTTTACAGAAGATATTTCAAGATTGGGAAGAAGAAATTCCAGAGTAAAGAATTAGACACTTACGACAGAGGAGTAGTCTGTTGAATGTTACTAGGACAGTCTTCTAGTGTCGGGTCCTTTGCCAACCTAAAAATGGCGGCACCATCGATAGTCTCTGGGTATCGCTTTGCCTTTATTTCTCTTTACAAGTTCCCGCAAGGATCGTTTTTTTCCCCTCAGCATAGATAAGGAGGAACAAGACACGCTGTGTGATTTGGGGCAAGTCGTGTAAATGCTTACGGTTGGCTCCGTCATCTGTGAAAAGGGCATCTCCTAGGTGGAGATCAGCTTCTGATGGTCACCTGAGGAGACTTTCCAGAGAGGTAGACTTTCCAAATCTCGCTTTCTCCCCTGAACACAAAAACATAGCAAACTCACGCCCTCACCTCACTCACTAGGCACTTAGCCTTGTTGGCACAAGGACACTCCTCGATGAAACTCATCCTCCACATGTACCTTTAACCTGCTGCTACCGATTCATCCTTTACCTAAGACTTGGTTCCTGACTAAAAAACACCTTTTAGCATGGTCACAAAGTCCAAGTAAGCAGCTGAAACCACAACGATAAGAGCCCTCTCCATGACAATTTCTTCTGCACGGGTGTTAGGCCCGAGCGTCTACACACGCGTGGCTTTTCTGCCAAACGGTCATCCTGGCCACGAACGGGATGGCCCCTCCCCAGGAGTGCGTAGATGATGACAATTTCTTTCACCGTCTTGGCATCTAAACAGGACACTCTGTCCGGCAGCGATGCAATGAGCTCCCAATCGTTTATGGGCTGTGGATGCCTGCACTATGTTTTACCCCATCAACTCTTGCTACGAGGGTGGCAGAGAGGGAACACAGCCGCTCAATGTTGAGCGGGCCCGAAAGACAGCCACTGGCAAAACATCGCCTGTGGGATGTGTATAAACATCAGAGTTATGCCAGGAGTTGTAGTTTCAGAACATCTGCCAGATCATCACACACAGCTTCCCTCCCATTTGCAGACCAACAATGCCACTATGATCCCTTTACTCCCTCAAGTTCAAGGCCATGGATTGGACTCCTCTTTTTCCCCCCCTCACCTCCTATATGCCCCCAACATGTATCAATAAGAGTAATAGCATTTATTCCTCATTTATTTCATGTCAGGTGCCCCCCCCCCCCCGCCCCACCACGGTCACAGAAGACTCACACAGAGTTTCCCTGACGTGCTCAAAGCCACCCTGTTTGAGCTTTGGACTCAGGTTCTGACTTGTTTCACTATTCCCAGAAATATCACGCTGTTCACGCAGGGCGGCTGTTTCTTTCTTTTGAAATGACCAAGGTAGGAAATTCACTCACGAGGAAGCCAATTTGGGCCTCGTGCAAAGACACGTCTGATACAGTTTTCCAAAAGTGGAAGAAGTGAGTTCTCCAAGCCTCTCCATTTTCATGCAAACACCGGGCAGTCACTAGACTAGAACGTCACTGAGACCATTGATCCCTGGGAGAAGGGAGGAGGCGGCAGCTAGAGCGAATGAGCTCAAAAGCCCACCCTTCCCGGAGATCCTGGGACCGGGTTTTCTGGGAACCACCTTGTCATCACCATTTTGGTTACTGTAGCTCCAGCCCCCACCCTGGCCTCCTGAGGCCACCTCCTAGCTGACTTCCCAGCTGTCCCTTCCAATTCATGCGGCTTCCTCTGGCCACAGCGACAGTGCACCAAACTCGTTTCCATCTCCGACTTTCTCCTTAAATCTTCAGTGGCTCCCTTTGGCCAACCACACCCATTTCACCCATCTTTGAGGTTTCGTGACCTAGCTACATCCCCGATCCAAACTCATTTTTCACTTGCTCAAACTCCATTTCTACCTGTCCGCCTAACCACGTGCCTGGGTCACAGAGACACTGTGCTTATTTCCGCCTCCAATCCTTTCTTCTCTCCTAAAATATTTTCTCCAGCCCCCACCCCCCACCACACCGTATCTATTTTTTTTTTTTCCCCCGGGCCCAAGTCAATTTTGTTTCAGTACAAAGAACGCTAATGAATTTCTCCCCCCAAGGCGCCAATCAAGTTGGTGTTTTCTACTCATTTTCTATCCGTGCAGCAAAGCCACAGACATACACCCGTATACCCCCACGCAACCTGCCAATTATTTGGATTTTCAGTGTAGTGGGAAGCGCACAAGGCACCCGAAATCAGACAGACCTGCAATAAAACCCCACCTCCCGGCACTTTCTGGAGAAAAGGAGGGCGGCAAAACCCCAGCGAGAGGAGCAGCGTGAAGGCGGACCCCCTGAGTTTACCTTGCCGCTCTGCCACCAGAATAATCCTTCATTCAGTCATTCACTGCCTCAACATCGTCAACAGAAAAATGAGGCGGCCGTGGTTCACAACGCACCCTTTCTTACTTTAAGGTTATTATTATTATTTTAAAGGAGTGAGTCGATATGTGTAGAGCATTCGGGACAATTCCTAGCAGATGGCATCACGAGTAAGTGCTGGCTCTTCTAAATAGCACTACTAATTCAGGGGTGCTGGGGTGGCTCAGTCGGTTAAGCGTCCGACTCTTCGTGTCAGCGCAGGTCATGATCTCACGGTTCGCGGGTTCGAGCCCTGTACGGGCTCTGTGCTGACAGCATGGAGCCTGCTTGGGATTCCTTCCCTCCCTCGCTCTCTGCCCCTCCCCTGCCCACTCTCTCGCTCTCAAAATAAATAACTTGAAACATATAAAATAAACGAATAAATAAATAGCACTAATTCAGCGACCTGGGGCAGACTGCGTAAATTTTCTGAGCCTCAGGTTTCTCATCCTTAAAATGAGAGCAAGGCTAGGGGCGCCTGGGTGGCTCAGTCGGTTAAGCGTCCGACTTCGGCTCAGAGCATGATCTCGCAGTCCAGGAGTTCGAGCCCCACGTCAGGCTCTGTGCTGACAGCTCAGAGCCTGGACCCTGCTTTGGATTCTGTGACCCCCGTCTCTCTCTGCCCCTCCTCCACTTGCGCTCTGTCTCAAAAACAAACAAAAATTAAAAAAAAAAAAAATTTAAAGAGGAGAGCAGTGCTGATCTCTGTAAGATGCTCTGAGAACTTAATGTGGAAGCACCAAGAAAGCACCTAGCTTTCCCAGAAGAGGTTCCCTATCTCTGACTCCAGGCCTGGGCTTCTAATCCCCCCCACACCGCAAGGAGATCTTCCCCCTGCCTCTGCTTCAGCCCTTGTGCACACCCGTCACTCATGCTACCGTAGTTAAGTGCTTGTTTTTATCCCACAGAAAATGGGGGCCTCCCACAAATTCATCGTTAGAAAATTACAACCTAATTACACTGAATGATTGCAGAAGCAAAGACCGTTCAAGTTCCCCCGAGCCCACAGGCAGCTAGCTTTTCCGCAGCCTGTCCCGGCCCGTTTTGGCCAACTGCGAACAGCAGGAGAGAGGCATCGGCCCTCTCCGGGAAGGTTTGGGGCCCCGGGCACCTCACACCGTGTAAAATCAGGTTGAGAGGAGAATCAAGCGCAACCTTGAAAGCAAAAAGGAGTCAAAGCAGGTCAGACAGCCCCTGCAGGGAGTTTGGGAAGGGGAGGAGAGCCTGACTCACCAGTTAGGCCTGCAGGGATCATGGGAACTGAGTTTCCATGGAGTTTCAGGCTTCCTGAGCCCAGGACACTGAGCCCCGCCTTGCTGCCTGGCAGCTGCAGACCTAAGCCAAGAATTGAGTTCTAAAGGCCCAGGACCCCCAATTATGGGGCCCAGGCTATGACCTTGAGTGCCCCCCTGTTGCCTAGAAACGTCGAAGAGCCCCCACCCCCAGACAGCAATGTAACCAGGGCAGGAAGGTGCTACAGTCCCTTGGGGAGATGCCAAGGGTCTGCCGGGGCTGGGGCTGGCAGGAGAGAGTAGAGGTTAGACCAAAGGGAGGAGACTTTGATCTTGCCTCAAATACTGAGGTGCCTACCTTGCAGCCAACCTGGCTCTTCTCCCAGAGGAACCGAATTGTTCTCGAGGCTCCTATAGACTCCCCAGAGCTGTTTGTCGCTGGAGGAACGCGAAGGGTTTTCGCAAGGTCCTCCTCTGTTCTCTACAGGAGGTCTCCGTCTCTGTAGGACGAGGCGGAGAAGGCAAGCTCTCAGGTCTATATGGCAGAGGGATGTAGAGGCTGCCATCTCACCCCAGACCAAGGCTCTCAACAGGGTGGTTGGCGCGCAGAGATCCATGCTGGACGTTTAAAGGAGATTATCAAGGCATCAAGGTACAAGGAAAGACCAGAGCACATCGAGTCCTACCATTCTGGAATGTTTTGATAGGGCCAGAGCCCTCTCATGATATTAATAATGCCTAAGAGACATCCCTTGAGTTTATGTTAAGGTTGTACAAATCAATTCATAAGCAATTCCTGACCACTGCGGTAAGAGTGGAATAAAGACCAGTTAGAGTCACAATTGTATGTTATTGCTAAGCAATATCACCGAAAGGCAACTAGAATGACGACAGGGAGGGATAATGCTGACCCAAAAAGCACGTCAGTTGTTCCTCTATTGGCAAATATTGGCTTGGGGTGCCCACAATTTTCTAGTCAATTAATAGTTCTAGAATTGTAGGTTTAGGGTGGCAAGTGAAAAGGCAGAGGGTTGCCCTTTTCCTGGATAGATCAGACTACAGCTCGGTGCTCATTACACAGGACCACGCCTGTTGAGTTGTTGAAAGTGAATAAAATGGTTACTAAAATTAGAGTCCATTCGTCTAAGCGGTCCCTGAACAGTGGTGGAGGGATGAAATCTTCCCTAGATATTTTGTTTCTATTTACCACGCAGTTCTAAACCAACCACAGTAGAAGAAAGGACATTATTACCTAATCTTAGGGAACTATCAAGTTTGGGGCAACTGAACTTATTTTATAAAGCTGAAGGGAGGTTGGGGGCACCTGGGTGGCTCAGTCAGTTAAGCATCCGACTTTGGCTCAGGTCATGATCTCCCGGCTCATGGGTCCAAGCCCCACGTCGAGCTCTGTGCTGACAGCTCAGAGCCTGGAGGCTGCTTTGGATGCAGGCTCTCTCTCTCTCTCAAAAATAAATTTAAGGGGCGCCTGGGTGGCACAGTCGGTTGAGCGTCCGACTTCAGCCAGGTCACGATCTCGCAGTCCGTGAGTTCGAGCCCCGCGTCAGGCTCTGGGCTGATGGCTTGGAGCCTGGAGCCTGCTTCCGATTCTGTGTCTCCCTCTCTCTCTGCCCCTCCCCCGTTTATGCTCTGTCTCTGTCTCAAAAATAAATAAACGTAAAAAAAAAAAAATAATAAAAAAAAAATTTTAAATCTTAAAAATTTAAAAGCCGAAGAGAGGTGAAATAATTTTTTCGAAGCCACCCATACAGTAAGAAGGGACTTGAGGTTGGAGTGTGCAAGTTCACTTGTGCAAGTTCACACAACCGGCACAAGGCGGCCCCAAGTTTCCCATCTAGGACACCTGTTCCAGATACATGCACTTCACCTGTACCCTGCTTCTCCCCTCCCAGTCATCTAAGCACACGGGGGGCGGGGGTACAGGAATCTTGAAGAGGTGGGGGGTATCATTCTGCCTATGGTGGGACCCAGTGAGGTTTCAGTCCCAGATTCCATGCTCTGGACCGAGTCTGAAACTCTGATAAGATGCAAACCATATAGACGTCTTTATGAGAATCTCACATTCTAGGAGAGACTGTCCGCAATACAGAAGGGGGTTGGTAGGTAGGGAGACACCTGAGACTCTCTGTCTCTGACACCTGGGGGGTGAGACCTTCTGCCCCATGGCTTCCCCCACCCACCCCGTCCCCACACACAGAACACATACACTCACAGCCTAACAATACTGGCCCATTTTCGTTTTTAAAAAATATTTTTAAGTTATTTATTTATTTTGAGAGAGAGAGAGAGAGAGAGAGAGAGAGAAAAAAAAACAGAGGTAGGGTGGGTCAGCACAGAGCCTGCCGCGGGGCTCGAACTCACAAACCGTGAGATGGTGACTTGAGCTGAAATCAAGACTCAGACGCTTAGCTGACTGAGCCACCCAGGGGCCCGCCCCCGTGTTTATTTCCATCTGTGGACGGGCTCCACCCTCCCTGAGACAGAGAGGAAACTGACTTGTCCTGACACCCACCGAGCCTGGAAGCAAGTCTATCCCCGACCACTCACCTGAAGACACAGGTAGTCAGGGCTTGCGTGGTGCCAGCTCCGTCGCAGAGCCAAGAACCCCACGTCCAGAACCTGACGGGGTGAAACTCTGCGGGGAAGAGGCCGCTTTGTGGGCCCCGGCTCCCCGCGGTTTACCTACTTCTGACAAACTCTCGCCTCAGCAGCCCGAAAAGGGCAGCGCCGTGGCCGCGGGGCGCAGGGAAGCGCTGCCTTGCTTCTCTCTGATGCAGGAGGCTATCTCCAAAGGGCGGCTTATAACCACTAACTTGCGTGGGTGGCTATCTTGCAGCTGATTTCCCTTGAGAGGTGGTTGTTCTCCATCCACAGGGTCAGCAAGAGTAGCTGCCTCGTGGCCACCACCCTGTGTAGCCAATTGAGTCTTCAAGAAGTGCCCTCGCGGGGTTTTAGGGAAGGCACGATCTGGGATCCCGGGTTTGGGCCACGCGTCAAGAGTTAACATTTCGATGCTGAAACTCCTTACTTTGGCAAATGAGGCCCACGGCCCTACCCCACGTGATTACTGGAGGTGCAGTGAGCTAACCTACCCCCAGTACCTGATAATGGTCACTAATATTCCGAAAGCCGCTGGGCCGGGTGCTTGGGTCTGTTTCCTCCTTTGATCCTCACCACGTCCTGTGAGAGACTGTCCTCGATACTCCGGAGAAGAATGTCAGGGAAATCTGCGATTTGCTTCCCGTCAGATAGTTGGAGAAAGAAGCCCACATCAAACCCAGGCGGGGATGACTCCAACATTTGTGTCTTTGCCCAACCCCAGGGCTTCCTACTAGGTTGGCCTGTGGCGGGCACACAGGTACTTTGGTTCACCCCGCCCCCCTTGGTTTTGACATGCATACTTGGGCTTTTTAAAAAGCACAATTTGGTCACTCCCGATACAACATATGGCATCCCGAGTAATCAAATGCCTACCCGGTCACTAAGGCATTCTGGGTGCTGTGCTCCATTCAGACCCATCGCCAGGCAAACCAACAGATGTCTTAGAAGGCAGCATCTACTGCCTGTGAACGGGCAGTGTTAATGATGACCCCATAAAACGCTGCGTGTCAATTACCAGCTACAGCCAATTACTAGCTACGGAGCTACCGTACGGACGGAGCCCTGGGTCTTGGGATGCAAACTCCTCCTCCTTCCAGGAGCTTCCCCTTTCTCTTAATTAGCAATTAGGCTGCAATGCTTTAGACCAGCAGGTTAGGCTTGAGGAAAGACTAAGGGAGCGCCGGAAAGGAAAGATGGAGCCAACATTTCTGCAGCCTGTGGCTGCCGAGGAAGAAAAGGAGGATAATTTGAGGATGTTCCCTCCCTTGGGGTACTGGCGTGGGGGACGGGCCAGCAGCTGTACTTTGCAGGGTTTAAGAGCAAGTAATAACCGTGGGTTAGGGAGGCTCCCTGGGTCACCATAGAAACGAAAGTGGAGGATAACAAGCCTCATCCTCATGCCTGTGTTCCGGGACCCCAACCACCACGGAGAACATTGGGTTTTAAGCTCCTCAGGGAAGGCTTTTGGGCTTTAACCGATCTGATCTGCATGCGAAAACTCCTGTTTAGTTCGAGAGCGTCGGGAAGGCTCGATGGTCCTGATAGTTTCACCTGCCATCCTTCATCACCTCCAGAGTGAAAGGATGCGGAACAGCCCTTCGGGCTCCGTAGCACAGTGCTCACTGGGGTGCACACGGGAGCTCTGTCCACCCAAGTCATTCCCTTTCTCAGTTAGTCTGCCTCGGTGTCCCTCGCCCAAGTGTGACCTGCCTCGGGTCATCGGTGACGTTTTCCAAAAGATAAATGAGTCATTCTTTCAAATGACGGTCACCCACTTGTGTCCCTGTATCTTGAACCCCGGATCCCCTCGCTGTGAATGCATCAGATAATGTACAGTTTCCCCCAGGGGAGCGGTCCCACTGCGGCCACAAGTGGTGGGAGCATTGGGATAGCATCAAACCCAAAGACTAGGGGGACTGAGTGCACTAGAGAATCTGTAGAAATTCTAGGCTCTGGGCAGCCGGGTGGCTCAGTCAGGTAAGCGCCCGACCCTTGATTTCGGCTCAAGTCATGATGTCGCCGACGTGGGATCAAGCCCTTTGTCGGACTCCATGCTGAGCGTGGAGCCTTCTTGAGATTCCCTCTCCCTCTCTCTCTGCCCCTCCCTTGTACGTGCATGTGCTCTGTCTCTCAAAATAAATCAATCAACTTAAAAAAAAAATTCTAGGCTCACTTTCAGAAATAATAAAGATAGTCCACGAAATAAAGAGACCAACAAGACATTTTACACACCTCAAATGGGCAATAAATCGATTTCCATCTACCATACTGTACTTACAGGAAGTATTCATGATCCCGCAGTTTCGATGATAGGCTTTATTTATTTTATTTAATTGCAGATACTAATCACACTCACACCTTTTGTCCCCTCTTGTGTCTGGTTTTACAACCAACTGTTCAGTGTCTTTTCAATTTTAGCATCCTTAAGCTAGAACTTTGAGGGACTTTCACAAACACAGAGGCAATGCAAAATTCTCCTAATTGAGGAAAAGATATACAAGGACCAATCCATCTATACTAGATTTTCATATAAATTGGAGGAGCAGAGAGAAATTACTATAATTCTGGTTATAAATGATTTCTGAGGAGCCCGTTTATTTTGCTTTCGGACAGCAGTTAAAGCAGTATAGAAAATTCCTGTGCAGAGCGCCAATTAATTATTTTATTCATTCAAAAATACCATTTGGGTTTCCTCTCAGGAGCTTCTAATCTAGTGGACAGACCAAACTGCTTGTAAAACTCTCAATTTGGGATAAACAGAATTGCCTTTTAATAAATACTGGCCACTTTCTCAGAGAAAATAAATTTGGCGAGTTTTTTCAATCATTGAGGAAATTTGCTCTGTACAATGTGCCGGCTCAAAGTTCACTTGTTTTCACAGTGAATTCCTTTCCGATACCCTTACCTCACCAAACGCTTCAGACCAGGCTTGTGCTCAAGGTCCATTTTTTTTTTTTTTTTTTTTTTATAAATAGCAAAGCTACTCGGAACGCCAAAAGGGGAATTGAATCCATACCAGGGAAACACTGCAGAAGAGAGTCTGGACTCTGGCTAAGACATACCTGGGTCATAGCCCAACTCTGTCACTTACCTAGCCGAATTTATGCAAGATGTTTCATCTCTCTGAGCCTCCGTTTCTCATTCATAAAAGGGCTGTTGTCTGGATTAAACGTTACATAGAACAGAACGTAATACAGAGGGTGTCGGTGAATGGGAACTTCACCGATGTAGTGGTGATTGCTATATCACCACTACGTTCCGGTGTGTTGGCCAAAGCTTCACTTTGGATACCCTTTTTTTTTTTTTTTTTGTTTTAGCAGCCTGACTGTGGTCAGGGTCCAAACAACGGTGGACATGCAAAGGCTCAATTCTTTTTTTTTTGTTGTTAATTTTTTTTTTTAACGTTTATTCATTTTTGAGACAGAGAGACAGAGCATGAACGGGGGAGGGTCAGAGAGAGAGAGGGAGACTCAGAATCCGAGCCGTCGGCACAGAACCCGACGCGGGGCTCGAACTCACGGACCGCGAGATCATGACCCGAGCCGAAGTCGGACTCCCAACCGACTGAGCCACCCGGGCGCCCCGAAAAGGATCAAGTCTTAATTCCTTGCTCTTTGGACAACACGCAGGCGGGAGGAAACCAAACCTTTGCACATGTGTTGGATCCACAATTCACGATCCATCCTTTTTTTTGCGAGGGCACCAACCCATGGGGGGCTTGCGGGGGCATTGCAGAGCATCTGAGAATTAAAAAAAGCAAGGGGACCAGGAAGGAGAAGTCCGGTCGATCAGAAAAGCCTGGGTGGGAGGGAAAAGGGAAGTCACTGTTGAGAGGGCAAAATGGGACAGCGGTGGCTCCCAGACACCTCCAGGCTGTGGGAACAGACCTCTCTTTCTACCTGCTGGATGTTTAGTTTGCCTCTAGTTCCCAAAGGGAGCAACAACAACAAACAAAACGAAACAAAACCCGAGGATTCCATCAGCCAGATGTCTCCATTTTCGTGAGCTTTATCCATTTATCCTCTGACCTCCATTAGCACAGGACATCTCCCAAGATTCAGTTCAACACACTGGCTCCCCAAGATGGTTGGTGCTCTCTGGACACATCCCCACAGGGCAGACGATCCTGAGGTTTTGGGTTAAAATTAAGTATTGGCCTGGTAAGGAACAAACTCGGTGTATAGACTTGTTTGGGGCAAAGGGGAGGGGCAGTATCTATAAGATAAAATTTACACTTTTAACCATTATTAGTATATGGTTCTGGTCCTTATTATAGTCACACCACCACTCATCCATCTCCAGAACTTTTCCATCTTCCCCAGGTGCAATCCTGTACCCATTAAGCAATAACTCATGTCCCCCTCCCCCTAAGCCCCTAAGAACCTCCATTCTATTTCCTGGCCCTTTGAACCTGACCACCCCAGGTACCTTACATAAATGGAAACACACAGCATTTGTTCTTTGGTGACTGGCTTATTTCGCTCAGCGTTAACATTTTCCAAGTCCATCCGTGTCGTAGCACGTGTCAATTTCCTTCCTTTTTAAGGCTGAACAATTATGTAAACTCGTGAGCGAAGATGCTGCCGGCTCCCTGGACGGCCTCATACTTTGAGCCTGGCTATAAAATGTCACGCTCAACGAGGCTTTAAAAACTGAATTGTTTCATTAGTATATAACTTGAAAGTGTTCCTGAGTATTAATTATAGCTGGTAAAAAGTAACAAGTGCATGGATTTCTTTTCACGGACACCGTCTTCACACAGTGGTATCTTAAGTTGGAAACTAGGTATTGGCATCCTTGCAAAGAAATAGCGGCACTTGCTTAGTGCCTGGGGCTGCAGAGTCTTTCGGGGAAGTCACACTCCATGATTCCCTGGCATCTGGTGACAAAGCACGTACACAGAAGCCTCCAGATAATTCAGGATCCCGAGGTTGCTCCCTGAAATATCCTGACCCAAACCAAACGGCTAATGTCTCATCAAATGTTCTTCCCATTCTCTCTTACAAATCACCCTTGCGAAAAAGTTGTTTCACGCTCACATCGCTATCTACTTATGGGCTTATTAATTTATTTAGTATTTTTATGTATACAACGTATGTTTTCTTAAATGCTGCAAAAAATTTGGTTCCAGTCCATAAAGGCTATTACAGAGTACACGAGAAAGCCTAGCCCTTCTGTAGGAGGAAGGAAGGTCTCCCGGCCATGTATGCGTAAAAATTATTTTTTTTTTATTTTTTTTAACCTTTATTTTTGAGACAGAGAGAGACAGAGCATGAACGGGGGAGGGTCAGGGAGAGGGAGACACAGAATCCGAAACAGGCTCCAGGCTCTGAGCTGTCAGCACAGAGCCCGACGCGGGGCTCGAACTCACGGACCGCGAGATCATGACCTGAGCCGAAGTCGGACGCTCAACCGACTGAGCCACCCAGGCGCCCCGCTTGTAAATTTTTCAGTGGAGGAGTATGCCTTTCTAAGCTATGTCTTCAACTTTTGAGACATCACCTCTCCCCAGGAGACACCCCTTCCTCTCTGTCCTTTGAACTATTACAGGATGAGATGAGAAAGGAACTAAAAGGAGAATGGAATTTTTGTGATCACAGTAGAAAGATAATTTGGACTGAATAATAGATGAAGACACCAGAAGGAAGAGCTTGTAGGATGAGGTGGAGAACAAACTATTGGCCCCTGAAGTCTGTGCTACAAGTGATTTTTTTTCCAAGAATTTTGTATATCACGCCTGTCATAAACATTTAGTTTCATTGTGCAATGAAGACAGATGACAAGAATTTGCTGCTCCAACAACCAAAAAAAAAAAAAAAAAAAAAAAGCAACTCCACTATGTCCTTGGAATCTGGCTTTTTTTGGTTTCAAATGTGCAGTGGGAAACTTGTGCCTGCAAGGGCTGGGGTTGGGGACAGTTGTTTCTGTAACTAATTGGACATCTACATAATCATAAAAATCGGGGCAGGTCCCTCGATTCTCGTCTGTTCTAAAGCCAGCACTTGCTCTGAAGTTAGGAGGCACGCAGGCTTGAGAGAGGTGCACAGCTAAGCTGTCCCACGCTGACTCACTTACATAAGCGTCAAGGTTATGAAGGTTCTCTCCATTTTGGGTCTAAGTGGTAGGAAGGAAAAACATGTTTTAAGAGTCAGTCATCAGGGAAGAAAAGTGCTTGGGAAGGTCTTAGCTTAGGGAGAACTTTTGTAGATAGGAGGATGATGGGAGATGCGAAGAAATGATTGAAGGCAAAGAGGCTGGTGGAAAACCATTGTGGGGAAAGTTCCAGAACATGAGGTGGACAGCCAACAATGGCCAGGAATAAGGTACATACCTTCCATGGAGAGAAGAGACCAGTGAACAACCAAGAGAGAGGGAGGAATTTTGGCATTGAGAGAAAGGATGCTGGAGAAACTCAGTACCTCATCAGCCAATTAGGAAGTGAGGTCACCTTCTGAGAAAGAATTTGGAATTCTGGAACTTGGGTCTTGGGAAGTTTTGGCCTAGCCCCAGTAAGAAATATAAGAGGTAACTGGAAAGGTGAATAAAAGAATGATCAAGCAGGTGAGCTAGAGTCGTAGTGTAACATTAGAAGGGTGTGTTGGAAGGGTTATTTGAAATCTCAGACATGGGGCAATTTCAAGTGACGATTCGATCTAAGGTGGTTGAGCAGATCAAGTACAAAGCCAAGGTATCAGTGCCACCTACTGGCTTATGGAAGCCAATGAGGAGGCAAATGAGAGTTACAGAGAATTTTAAATGTTTACAGCACTATCTGGATAACATTTGCTTGACCTAACCATGTATCCTCTGTAATTACAAAGGAGACTTTGGGTATAGAAATGGAAAAACTCTCAGGACTATCTAAATAGCATTTGATTTAGCAGAGCAAGGTGCATTTAGCTTAAAATCCTACCTTTGTGTTGCAACCAATACACCATGGAAATTAAGGTGGATGGCTATCAAGAGTTCGGAAAAACAAATCCCTGTGTCTGTTCCTATAGGCGTGAATGTCAAGGTAAAGTACCAGTAGAGCAGACAGTCTGGTGTGTATGCCTTTGCTTTTCTGTCCTAGATGTCAATCTAGACTGTCCAAGGAAGTGAAAGGCTACCGGCTAGCATTTGGATTATAACGATCTCTTTTCAAATCATTCTTCTCAAAAATCCTTGAGGACTGAAGAGCAGGCTCTTTTCTGTGTGTATATGTCTAAATCTCACCTACTACCCAGCACACAGATGTTCAAAAAGTGTCCATGAAACGAATGCATGAGCAAATGAATAATCTATGAGCCTATGTTCCTCTAGAATGCACTTTCTTTGGGTTTGGAAGCCGCTGGAAACCATCCCTCACTCCTCTTCCACTCAGCACATGCCTTTGGAAAGATACATAGCGACCATCCAGCTCCGTAAACACAAATTATTAGCATTCGCAATGTAGGCAAGATTTACTCCTTCCTCCCAGGTCTGCCTTTATCTTGTGAGTGTCTGGACTGATAATCACTACTCAGTTGGTTGTGGCAAAAGTCACACTGTGACAAAAGTGGAAGAGATTACAGCAAGGGCAATCATTAGGAGGTAGAATGGGGAGCCTGAATAAATAAAAGGCCATCGAAACATGAGGCCTATATTGAATGAGGCAGTCTCAACTTGAAATCACCCATTCCTACTAGACAGAAGTCCCAGCTTTTTTCTCCCTTGGAAACCAAGCTTTCTGATGACCAAGAATGCAATTTGTCCATTTCTAATACCTTTGTGTGAATTAGCAAAAGGTGTCCCCTACAGGGGCAGAGGCAGAGAGAGCCAAACCAGAGTGCGTGGCTTGGTGAGATGAACATGGGCTGGATTTCTGCTTCCACATGGCCACTGGGACAGGCACCTTGTGCAGTGAACAACCTGCACGTTTGCATTCTTTGCCCCCACTGGGTACTCACTCTTTGGGGCATTGGGCTCCCGGGAGTCACTCCTGAGCTAAAAACTATGGTTCCATTCTAAAAGTTATATATCAGGGGCGCCTGGGTGGCTCAGTCGGTTAAGCGACCGCCTTCAGCTCAGGTCATGATCTCACGGTTTATGAGTTCAAGCCCTGCGTCGGGCTCTGTGCTGATGGCTCAGAGCCTGGAACCTGCTTTGGATTCTCCCTCTGTCTCTCTGTCCCTCCCCTGCTTGTGCTCTGTCTCTGTCTCTCTCTCTCCCTCTCTCTCTAAAATAAAAAAATGAAAAGTTATATTTTTTCTTTTAAAAAAAATGAAAAGTTATATATCAGATTCCTTGGCAACGACCGAGCAACAAAGAACAGAGTCTGGGATGTGCAGGATATGCCGCTATTAGATAATTGCATTGCTCCGAATATGTACTTTTCCCCTTTAGTTAACAAAACTTACAGAGTAACTACATCAAAGGCTTTTTCTGTATAGAAGGACAAAATCTCCCTGCCGCCTCATTTTCATTTTTGTGGTTACTGCAAGGGAAGGATTTATATATCTAAGGTTACCTCACCTAACGGCACTAGTTCAGCAAAGCCATGGGACAATGCAGAGGGGTGAACTTCCTTCAATTTCTCACCAGTCAAGTCTATGTTTCCATGGCTTCAAAGCAACTACAATAAATCAGGCAGCAAATCTTAGAGTTTCAGTAAGGCTTGGTTAAACCATGCGTGAGGAACTGCTACCTCCCTATTCTGGCTGGATCTCAGATTGACAATGTTCAGACATACTTACAGGGGGTGGAGTGATTCTCCTGAAATCTGAAACCATGTTTTCTGTGCGTGATTGGTTTCCAAACCATACAGAGTGACTCTTGGGATCAGACTAAAGAACCTTCTCGATTTCTTCTAGGACCGTGGGGGGAGAAGACGTTGTGTAGCATGAGTAGAGGGTTGGGTTCAATGAGACCCATCATTGGTTTATCACTGGATTATCACCTTCAAAGAGGCTGGCTTGTCCCCACCATCTTTGCTGGGAGAGTAATTTCTTACATGTTCAGAAGAAATTTGGGAAGCTACACGTGCTTCAGTGGAAAGGCCTCCTATGTGTTTTTCCTTGGAAAGGATACTTTCCAAATAAGTGAAGAATTCTGTGGCTATCTCTTCATTGTTACTCTTTCAGGGTGAGATGCAGCTCACATCTGTCAAATGTTACCCAAGCTTTGACTCCCCTTCTTGACTAGTTACCATAATAACCCCAGAGTTGTGGGTGGGTCCTGCCTGTTGCTTGACTTGAACCAAGGCTGTAACGGAGGTCTCTGGGGTCCAAGCATTCTCAGCCGTTAACAGGCAAGTCAGAAGGAGCTCAATAAAGGGGTCCTATGAGAAGCCCCCCTTGGCCTCTCTGTACTTATTTAATCCGTAACACATGTTGACTAGATCCAAAATTATGTCATTGCCTCATAACTTTTTGAGGTTCCAAATTCCGAGGCCCTTGGGAGAGGAGCAGTTGTTATTACAAGGTCAGGACTTAGGACCGACAACTGAAGCCATCCAAGGTCTCCTCTCTGTGTTGTTTCCATTGCTTTCGGGCAGCCACGGAGCGATCTGGCTGCTCTCAGACTGACGGCGGAGGCAGCGCTGCCATGTGGAAACGAGGTAAACAATTAGGTTTTGTTCCCTAGGAGAATACATCGATGAGCGTGGCCAATGCCAGATCTGTGATGCCTCGTGTGCCAAGTGCTGGGGGCCCACTCAGGAAGACTGCACTGGCTGCCCTGTCACAAGGTGAGTGGCCTTTCAGTACCTCCTGTGGTTGGGAGCTCATGGGTGGCAGGCTGGACAGAGGAGGCGTTTACGACCTTAAAGACACCCCCTTGGGCCTGCAGGAAAAAGAACCAAACACCTTTCCATGACACAAAAACTCCCCACGGTCTGGCCACAGCGCACCTCTGTAACATCTTCTCTCCATGATGCCCAGTACCCCCTGCCAGAACCAGCTCCCGGGACACTAGAGAGGCTTTCATCCATGAAGACGACGGTGCCTTTGACAACTACAACCCCTTCTGCACACCCATTATCTCCATCTGCTGATCAAATATCTACTCATTTTTCTAGAGTCAGTTCAAGGGCGAACTATTCTACAGAGGTATTCTGACCTCTTCGCAGAATTAACCTTCTCCTCTTTATATTTTCCTGTGCTCTGTATAAACCTCTATAAGAGCACCGGTGACATTTTGAAACATTAAGTTACAAATCTCGGTATCTCTATAGATGGGCTGTATTTCCATAAGTCCCTTGAAATACTCACCTTTGTATCTCCATCACCTATCACAGTGCAAGGAAAACAGTAGGCACTCGATAAATGTTTGGTAGCTGCATGGATGGGGAAATAACAAGTATTGGAATGGGCCGAGGATCTCTGCTAATCCACTGGGAATTTCTAGTGGAGAGAGTTGGAAGCCTGTTGGACTCTTGGTCAACACTCCTCTGAGTGGAGCACTTAATATTTTGGCCGACTGAATGTTCGAATGAATAGCCCCATCACCACTCTGCTAAATACGTAGGAAGCAGTCTCTCTCCAGACCAGTATGACGAGGCTCTTCCAGCATCAGGTGAATCCCTAGGATGGACCTTCCCTCTGTTTTGGACAACCGCCATTTCATTTCATTTGTCCTCAGGACTAGAATATCCTGAGAGGGAATCGCGTGGGTTAGTCTCCCTCTTCCCCCACAGTGATCAACACATAGTAACAATTCAAGACATGTGCCTGGAATCGAATTTGATAAAGTGTGTAATCAACGTCATGGGCTTGGCTTTCCAAGTAGCTCCCTCAGGAGGAGAAAGAAGGAAGGCAGAGATGGAGGGAGGAAAGGGAACAGGCACACAAGAACCGCTTTAAGAACTTTCAGTGCTAACTGCGGTGACATTTTCCAAAGGTCTCCTCAAGATATCTATGCCTCTAAATATTGGGTTTGCCTTAAAGCAGTTTCAAGACATACTCTTAGGTAGAGACATCATTCTGAATATGCGTCCTCTTTGTCCTAACTCCTTACCGCATCAACAGTCAAATTCCACTCCATGTTTGGACATCTTTGAACTAAGGGAACTTACTAGCATTCGTTTACTAAGGCAGCTACCATCGTCCAGGATATACTGCAGGAGTCATGTCTGAGGCTCATCAAAAGTGAGAAAAAAACTCTACGACCATAACTAGCCATTTAAAAAACTGAAACCCACTGGTACACGAAAGGAGATACAGCTCCACGGCCATTGGGGTAGTGTAACTGTCTTAAGCAGCCCATGATTTAGCTCTTGGAGAAAGAAAAGTGTGTGCGTGGATCTTGAATTAAGGTGTCCTCTCAAGGACATCTTGTTTCCCAGGAAGAATATTTTGCTCGTCTCCCTGAGCACTCCATTTTGCTCATGTCTCTTCCTTGAGGAAAATAACTTGCAAATATGTGCAAGAAAGGGCATCATGTCTTGGCAATGAACTACCTCTTGTTCACCTGACTCTTGTTCACCTGCATTTTCCTAGAACAAGGATGAAGAGAAAAAAAAAAAAACAACTATTTTGAAAGATGATGGTGTTGACGTATTTGGGCAGCAACGTATTTTTCTTAAGTCTTTTCCAAAGCGTTTCCCTGAGTGGAATCAGATCCATTCAAGATGGTCTGGAGCACCTGCTTTGTGTCCAGCTCTGAGTTAGGTGCAAGGTCGACGAATACTTACAGGTAGCTCAGGTAAAGAGCTCGGGAAGGCAGTTTCCAGTGGGCACAGGACACAGCAGGACAGAGAATGACAAAAAAAATGGATCTGAGGCAAGCGTTAGGGGTAAGGAGACAAACGGAATAATCAGGACAGTGGGTTTGTCGGAGTTTCTTCCTCGCCTTAAGCTTTGGGATAGCTCTAGTCCTGGTAGAGAAAAGATCATCCCTAAAGGAGTTTTTATCTAGGAGAGGAGTGTTAATATTTAAATACAGGTTCGCTTCAAAATAATATGGGAGGGAAATAAATTGATGGGAATATAAATATTGGCCAGGTACTGAAATTGTGAGGTGAATACAGGGGGAAGGGTACTGTTACGTCCTGTATGTATACTTATTTTAAGTCTGTTTACATTTTCCCTTGACACATTTTTAAAAAATAATGTAATCCTGAAGTTCAAATAACTTCCAACTTTAGGAAATCAAACTTTAGGAAGCCCTCTCTTCATATTCTAGTTCTCTCTTTACATTTCCAGAAACTCTTGGGTTTAGCATCTTAGAGACCACTGAAAATTTGCAGGAAGCGAGTGCCGCCTTCGGCACTTGCAACAACATGCTTACCCTTGCAAGGCCATGATCTTGATGGCCCAAGCTGGTTGCCCAACCCAGAAGTGAAGGAGTTATAGACCCGATGAACTCATTAAAAGCATTAAAAGTTACTTCTGTTCCGACCCACCCTCAAATGTTTTGGTTGACCTGTTTCACTGCATTCAGGGGTAAAGAAAGACTTTTTTGGCCAGATTTCATTGCTTTAACATTAAAGAACCAAGCAATTATACTAAGGGCCCTTGTGATAGCTTATTTAGGCCAAACCAATAACCAGCAGAGAGGATCAGCTAACCCTGACGTTCCAGCTCTTCTGTTCCAATTCCATCACACGCACACGCGCGTGTGCACACACACACACGACACACACACTTGGATGTCTAGAAAATTTAGTGCCAATATTGAGAACATTACCTCTGCCCAACTCTTTAGCACTCACTTTTGCCAAGTCCTTCCTTTCCATAAGTCTGAAATGGTTCACTGCTTACGAAAAGGCTAAGAACATGTGTGACTTGGGAGAAGCAATGCCTCCCCTGCAGAGATTAGCTGGCCTGACTCTCTCAGAAATCCACAGATTGGATGACTGGCTGTCCTAGAGATGGCTTGAGTTGGCTTTAAAGGAAATTGTCATCAGCCCCATGGAGCCCAGAGCGGGGTATCTATTCTCCTCCATTAGGGAAGATTTGTTGCTGTCAGTGGAAAAATCTGTGCCACTTAAAATGGTACTTTTCTCAAGCTCCTTAGCAATTTTCCTTGACGAGGATGGGGGATGGAGGGGATGATGTAATTCAGTGCCTTTACCTAAGCATGACGGTTTTCCTTCTCTTTTTAGATCTCTAAAAAGAATCGCGTTCTTCTATTAAAACAACAACAACAACAAACTGTGTATATTGCCTGTGCTCTCCTTAGGGTCGATATGAAAGCAGGTATTTCAAAGCACAATTATGTGCTTGGCATTTCCTTAAAATCAAGGGCTCAAGTGAGAAATGCAGCCTCCTCCATACATAAACACAGAAGTATTACACCATCGGCTTCGCTCTCCAGCCCACCACCCCCACGTTCTGGATGCTTCTAAATGGTTCCCATCATGGAGAGTATTAGATCACCTCTCCCAAGAGAAATGATTTCCCCCTAAACAAATCCGTCATCTCTTTCTATAAAAGACAAACATGATGATATACTTTTCATCCCTTTTTCAACTGAGTTTAGCGGGGGGGGGGGGGGGGGGGGGAGCAAATCCTCACAAATAAATGTCCCCATTCTCCCTTCCAGGAGAGCATGTAGCAGCTTCCTTGTTTAAAAACCTCAGAAAGCTCTTACGCAGTTTTTCTTAAAGGGAGGGTTTTTTTTTTTTGGTTTTTTGGTTTTTTTGTTTTTTTGTTTTTTTTTTTTTTAGATAGTCCCATCCAAATTATCCCTTGAAAAATCTTCTAGCTCAGAAACCAGAGCCAGGGTGGGGCTGGGATATTCCCAGTTCGCATTAGTGCCGTCAACTCAAGTCTGGGCTGGGAGCACAGCCTTCTCATTATACACCATGGTGCAGGGCATCTGTTTTGACACGGACGAACAGATGTGCCTACGTGTCTGTTGAGGGCTGGCACTCCAGGCTCTGCAGTGGCCAAAAGGATGGCTCGCTCCGGGAGCACTGGGGATGGTGACCAGAACCTGAAAGGCGGAGAACGCAAGAACCAGGTGGCTTTCCCATTGTTCCCAACACATGCAAATGACACGGGCTCTCGGGGCGACGCACTGGAAGATTGCAAGCAACACGCTAGGTCAGGTCGCCTTGCTCCTGCTCCAACTTCCTCCCAACCCGTGACTGAAATGCCCATTTCCAGGTCAGGGCTGCCTCTAGCTATGGAAATGGTGGGATTCAGCCAAGCCAGGGCACCCCGGGCCTACACCTGACCTTCCATGATACATCCAGCTTGGGTGGGAGGAGGTGGTAGAGAGAGAAAGAAGCCTTACCTTTGCTGACAGGCCCTCCACTCTCTCAGGCCTGGATGCCAACGTCATACCCTCGGGGGAGACAGGCGCACTACAGGCTCAGTTCACCTCACAAGGGATACAGTAACGACTACCGGAAGGAAGCTCTAACGGACCCAATTGGGCACAGCCGGTGTTACTTAGGAATCATTTAACAGATTCCACAGTACTCCATTCTGTCTCATTCTTCTGCTGAAGGGAAAACAGTGGCTCTCAAAATGTCTCCCTAGACCAGCAGCATGAGCACCACCCAGGAATTGAAAAACCACAAATTCTCAGCTCCCTCCCCCAAAGACGACTGAATTAGAAACTCTGGGGGTGGAGCCCTACAGCTCACTCCATCTATCCATATTACCTATCTGACTCTAGCACTTGGGGAACATTCTGTATCTGAAGGAGCCAAATTCTTGGCTACCACTTACTTAACCACATTTGCTCTTGGAATTACTTTGCAAAGGAAGAAAAGAAGCAAAACGATGAAAATACTGTGATACGGATTGTATGTGTATAAAGTCAAAGGTTTTATAAGCCCGCACGCTATCCCATCTGGGGGGGTCCTTGTAGGTGTTTGCAAACAAAATTTAAAAAAAAAAATGGTACTTGATACATCAAGAAGTGCTTGCAAAAATGACCCTCAAAATCAGTTCATTGATCACTTGCCATGTGCATAGGCCAAGTTTATAAGTAGCATGTCAGCTACAGGACAGTGTTTTGTTCTACCCTTTGAGAGCCCTTGATGTTGACATCTGCCTTGTAAAGTGTGGGCAGGCTGATAACTCAAGGAATAATATTTTCTCCAAGGCCTCTGGATCCAGAGGCCTATTTAATGTCTTGAAAGTTTAAAGACCTCCATCTGATTGTTGACTACGTTTGGCCGGGCCCCACAATATGGGTTTAATCCCTGCAGGCACTGGTTAGCTTGTTTGGAACCAGAATCACGGTTGCATCCTGAGCCAGTTTCTGGCATGCCTGCTGTTGGGTCCAAACCTTGGGCCAAGGATGGGTACATGACTAATATTCCACATGTTCTAAGATGATCAGTCCCAGGCATTCGCCCTCGTTTCTGGAACGATGAAGCCAAGTCTGTGCGGTGAAACGTGAACACCACATGTCCTAACACTTACAGCCATTCTGGAAAGTCACCCTTACAAACTCTGAAATCTGCTCTTTCTCTAGGATTTTTGACAATGGCCACTGCGTTTTCAAATGTCCCTCAGGGAAATTTGAATTTCAGAACCAATGCCATTTGTGCCATTACACCTGCCAAGAATGCCAAGGAAATGAGCCTTCCAACTGCACTGCCTGTGGAGTAGGTGAGGAAATCTGGCTCTTCTCTTCTTCCTTTCCTCAAACCTGTTCTCCCACTGGCCATAATTTGGTTTGACTCAGAAGCCTCATCTCCGGGGACAAGGGGTCATTAGGCGGCCGTTCACTGGAGAGTGTGTATGACCTTGAAGCTTCTGCTTCTCGTCAAGAAACGAGTTCACATTATTGTAGACACAGACTCACTGCCCCTAAGGAGATGAGAGAGAAGCTAAGAGGTGTCTTTCTGGAGAAGGGGAAAGAAAGGTCATGCAGACATGGTGTTAGACATGAGACAGTGAAGCTAAGATTTCCTGAGGTCAGAGTGAAAAGCTAGGATGTTAAGGAAGGTGGACTCAGTCTTTAAGAGAAATATTGAAATAGACGCTGTCTTAGGGTCTCTTCAGCCCTGAGCTGTGCCATTTAGAAGCGGTCAGAGCCCTACTGTAGAAACAAAGGCGTGGTTTCAACACAAAAATAGAACTTTTTGTGTCCCACCTTAAAGAGTCTAAGTCTCTGCTGTCACTGGATTATACTCCGTGATCTCAAAGGTCCTCTGCAGGTTGACCCTTGACTCCCCCAACGTTGACCTCACGTGAGTCAGGTTCATATTTTATTTGACTCCCATGATACTTTTAACATTTAAGCCGTGTTTAAGAACTGGTAAATTTCAGGGGCACCTGGGTGGTTCAGTCAGTTAAGCGTCTGACTTTTGGCTTCTGCTCAGGTCATGATCTCACAGTTCGCGTGTTCAAGCCCCGCGTAGGGCTCCGTGCTGCCCGCGTGGGGCCTGCTTGAGATTCTCTATCCCTCCCTCTCTGCCCCTCCCACTCCTTCTCTCTCTCAAAATAAATAAACTTTTTCTTAAATATTGAAAACTTTCAAAGAACAACCCGGGCTTTCGTTCTTGCTTCTGTTTTTGCTTTGTCCCGGGGAAAAAAGAATGATTCATCTTTATTCTTGCTTGTGATAAAGCCAAGAAAAATGAAGAACAAATCGCGAGCAGCATGCATTTGCAGGAAAATGGGGGACAACGCATTTCTTGGTGCAATTTTTTTTTTGCATTTCTTATGTAAACAAAATGGATCTATGTCAAATTTTCTCGCGAGGCTGCTCCTTCTGTGTCCTTCCTCATCTCGAAGAGGGTGATAAAGGGTTTCTACTTTTAAGGTTATTATGAAAATGAAATGAGATTGGGGCACCTGGGTGGCGCAGTCGGTTAAGTGTCCAACTTCAGCCAGCTCACGATCTCGCGGTCCGTGAGTTCGAGCCCCGCGTCAGGCTCTGGGCTGATGGCTCGGAGCCTGGAGCCTATTTCCGATTCTGTGTCTCCCTCTCTCTCTGCCCCTCCCCCGTTCATGCTCTCTCTCTCTCTCTCTCTCTGTGTCCCAACAAAAATAAATAAACGTTGAAAAAAAAAATTTAGAAAATGAAATGAGATTAAATGAGATAAAATACCAAATCACTTAAAACCAGGCTGGCCACATGAAAAGTACTCAGTAAATATTAACTACTACCCTTATTGCTACTGTTACCACTCATTATTTGCACCTACTTCCTCCTGTGGGCATGTGAATTTCTCTAGCTGCAAAACCGCTTCACTGGAGATGTTCCCCACTCGCTGTCTGCCTGGCCTCTGTTTACTTTTTAGGTCTCCGTGTCAACTTCATTCCCTCCATGAGGGCTGCCCCCATCTCCTGTCTCAGTTGGGACTGCTCCATACGTGTATCCTGAGACCCTCCACTTAACCCCTTTACAGGTGTCCTCAAACTTGATACCTGTCTTGTCCGTAAAGCTCTATGTCCTATAAGAGCAGCGGACAGCGTCTAACTGAGCACTAGCTCGAGTGCAAGGAGAGCATTCGGCAGGTGGAAGGCCCACAATTTAACTGAATCAATGGTTCAGGAGAAAGAATGCCAGAACCAGCCACGAGGGGACCTACTTCCTGCTTGGTTACTGATGAACCAGAAGATATTAAACCAGTCTCTCCACCTCTTTAAGTCTCTCCTTGTTTGTAAAAGAGAAAAAGAAGAAAAGAAAGGAAAAGAAAGAAAAAGAAAAGAAAAGGAAAGGAAAGGAAAAAGGAAAGGAAAGGAAAAGAAAAGAAAAGAAAAGAAAAGAAAAGAAAAGAAAAGAAAAGAAAAGAAAAGAAAAGAAAAGGAGAGGGGACACATAGACAAGACGGCATCCAAAACCCCTTGCACACTTGAAACCTACTAAATCTTCACGCATAGTACAAAATTAAGGATTCACTTGAATACTGAACAAACGTCTGAAATGTTTGCAGCATCCCGTAATTACGCGGACCAATCCACACATAAAACGCTTTGATGCCTCCTCTGCATTTTTTGTCTAAAAGCCGATTTACTCCCCGTCTTCACAAAATTGCACCGTAACTCTCGCACGTACAGGTTGCTACACAGAGCTGCTGTGGAAAATGCACTAAATGACTGTATGACGCCTGCCCTCAGGGAGTGGACGCTCTAACAGAGGGGGTTGTGTTTAGGTATTGTAAAACGAGAATATATTAAAGACCAAACGAAGGAAGGCATCCTACCACAAGTCAGAGAAGAAGCATCGCTTTCAGCTATGAGCCAGCAGAAAAGGCTTGCTGGAGAGGGTACTGTTGAGCAAGCTCTGATTAGCAGGGTTCTCTCCTCTTAAGAGCACGGTGTCCCTCATAACTTGTATTAGCACAGCCAGCAGGTGAAACAGTGCTAACAACAAGGGATGGCTGGACAGACGCAGCTCCGTATCCGCAGGCTTTAATAAAAGCCTGAAACCCTCTGACTAGGGGGTCCCATCTACACACCATCAGCGTTTCCCATCAGTCTGGAGAAATCTCACCTTTGTGCAATTGTAACGCTGTTAAGAATTTAGGTCTGAATCCTTGTGGAGGTGCCAACCGCCAGCTCCGCTCTGTTGGTGAAGATTCACTCTAAGTTCTTTTCCAGATTTGTTCTCTACCAAACTGAACCAACGCAAAGCTAAAATCGACCCCCCACCCCCACCCCAGCAGCTACAGTAAGGAACACGTTGAAGTGGACTTCACACGGTTTATTTTCAGGGTCCCTCGGCCTTTCTTTCATCCTTTCCCGCAATCTTTTTTCCCCCTCTTGCCTTCCGCCTTCAACCTTCCTTTCTTCCCGAAGACATGTGGTATCTTCACATTAGTCTATCTTCTCTCGTGGCGAAATTGAGCCGTAAGAGATGCTCCGGAAATAGCGAATTGCTCTCACGTGTAAACGAAAGCCAATCGGAACCACTCTCAGAGTTTCTTGCACTTTACATCTTGTTTCATATGATCACATGAGGTGTAGCACCCAGCAAAAATATCCCCCCTTCTACTGTTAGAACCAGCTTCTCTTATATATCATCATAATAATTTAAATTCTGAGACTCTGGGCAAGTAGCCAGCCATGTATGCATGGTATTTAGATCAACGGGATATCCAAATTATCAGCCAGAGCTAAATGAGCCGCCATACGACCCAAGCTATTAGAAATGTGAGCAAATCTTGGTGTAACCCTGGACCAGACCTGTGGCGAGAGCTGCCCAGGATCCAGGCATCTATGTGAACTCCTTTACAGGGTCCATGTACTTTAAATCCCAAGACCATCCAAGTCTGTTTTTCAAACTCAAATTGTAATACCCAAAGTGGTTCAAATAATAAAGCCATGTCTGAACAATACAAATGGGATGGGAGAACATCGCTTCTGATATCTGAGCCCATCATCGTTACTTTTTAGTTTTAGGTTGCTGATCCAGATCGGTATGTAGAGTAGGGCTACTGCTAAATATTCATGCACTTAGCCACTCTTTCATTCATTCATTCATTCAACAAATACGTATTTAGAATTCAGTATATGCCAGGCTGTCGCCAAGCCTCTGGATCCGGGGGTGATGTCGCGTGAGGATGTAGGGAACGTACAGCAATTGCCGGATGGAAGAGGGAGGAGCTTCTCACTGTTCTCTTCATTTTTTAAAATATAATTTATTCTCAAAGTGGCTTCCATACAACACCCAGTGCTCATCCCAGTAAGTGCCCTCCTCAATGCCCATCACCCATTTTTCCTCTCCCCCCAACCTCCGTCCAACCTCAGTTTGTTCTCTGTATTTAAGAGTCTCGTGGTTTGCCTCCCTCTCTGTTTGTACCTCGTTTTTCCCCTTCCTTTCCCCCATGGACTTCTGTTAAGTTTCTCAGGATCCACATATGAGTGAAAACATATGGTATCTGTCTTTCTCTGACTGACTTATTTCACTCAGCATAATACTTTCCAGTTCCATCCACGCTGCGGCAAATGGCAGGATTTCCTTCTTTCTCATTGCCAAGTAGTATTCCATCGTATATATAAACCACACCTTTTTTATCCATTCATCAGTTGATGGACATTTAGGCTCTTTCCCTAACTGGGCTATTGTTGAAAGCGCTGCTATAAACACTGGGGTACAAGTGCCCCTCTGCATCAGCACTCCTGTATCCCTTGGGTGAATTCCTAGCAGTGCTATTGCTGGGTCATAGGGTAGATCAATTTTTAATTTTTTGAGGAACCTCCACACTGTTTTCCAGAGCAGCTGCACCAGTTTGCATTCCCAGCAACAGTGCCAGCGGGTTCCCCTTTCTCCACATCCTCTCCAACACCTGTTGTCTCTTGTGTTGTTAATTTTAGTCATCCTGACAGGTGTGAGGTGGTATCTCACTGTAGTTTTGATTTGTATTTCCCTGATGGTGAGTGATGTTGAGCATCTTTTCATGTGTCTGTTGACCATCTGGATGTCTTCTTTGGAAAAGTGTCTATTCATGTCTTCTGTCCATTTCTTCACTGGATTATTTCTTTTTCGGGTGTGGAGTTTGGTAAGTTCTTTACAGATTTTGGATACTAACCCTTTATCTGATATGTCATTTGCAAATATCTTTTTCCATTCCGTCAGTTGCCTTTTAGTTGTGTTGATTGTTTCCTTTGCAGTGCAGGAGCTTTTTATCTTGATGGGGTCCCAATAGTTCATTTTTGCTTTGAATTCCCTTGCCTTTGGAGATGTGTCGAGTAAGAAATGGCTGTAGCTGAGGTCAAAGAGGTTATTGCCTGTTTTCTCCTCTAGGGTTTTGACGGCTTCCTGTCTCACATTTAGGTCTTTCATTCATTTTGAGTTTATTTT